>NC_041008.1:42451690-43076968 GCF_004193775.1 Glycine soja | reverse complement strand
CAAACCAAATTGATATTTTGAACTCAATGGAAGGTAGCACAACAAGCTCTGAACTCCCTCCTGGCTTTAGGTTTCACCCAACGGACGAGGAACTGATTGTGTATTACCTTTGTAACCAAGCCACCTCAAAGCCATGCCCTGCATCTATCATCCCAGAAGTGGATCTCTATAAGTTTGATCCTTGGGAATTGCCAGGTATATTAATTGTAACATCACTCGCCAACTTAGCTTTGTTATTATTATGCATGACTTTCTATATTATTGCACCATGATAATGTCTCTATGCATGCTTCACTTGTCATTAACCAACAATCCCAATTTATATTGCATCTCTCTAGTATGTTCCTTCATGCAAGAGCTCTGTGGGATTAAAACATGAATAATGCACAAACCTGCCTACCTTATCCTAAAATTCAACTTTTTATTAGACGAATAAGGATAACAAAGGATTAATTTCTAAACCACTTGGTCATTGAGACTTTCGTACTAACAAGGTTTGAAGGTTTTGTCACGATCGATCATTAATATTGAGGGAAATTTTGAAAAAATACAGCCACAATTGTGGTTGAAGAGAGCCCAAAAACCTTAGCGTTGCGACCGAAATTGCAATCGCGGACCCTTTTTAAAATCCTTAACATGAATGGTATTGTATTACATCTCCTAACACACTTGTTATTAACTTACCATGGAATGCAGATAAAACAGAATTTGGAGAAAATGAATGGTATTTCTTTAGTCCAAGAGACAGGAAGTACCCAAATGGGGTGAGGCCTAACCGAGCAACTGTGTCTGGGTATTGGAAGGCTACTGGCACAGACAAGGCAATCTATAGTGGATCTAAGAATGTTGGGGTGAAGAAATCTTTAGTCTTTTACAAGGGTAGGCCACCAAAGGGTGCCAAGACTGATTGGATCATGCATGAGTATCGATTGGCTGAATCAAAAATACCAGCTAGCAGGAAAATTGGGTCCATGAGGGTAAACCCTTTTAAGCCTTGGCCACATTATTGTTACTTTATGTTCATGACATAGAACGTCACCGGCTAGGAGGAGGCCTTGAGTTTGTTAGGATTCTCTTGAGACTCAAACTCAGGGCCTCCTCTGTGGGTAGTGGCGTTCAATACTTTATGAACTTTTACAACATAGTTTGCTACTCAATGTTTCTTTATAATTGACATTTCCCTTGGTGTTGTTCGATGTGTCATCAGCTGGATGACTGGGTCTTGTGCAGGATCTATAAGAAGAAGAGCATGGTAAAAGCATTGGAGCACAAAGAGGCACACCCAGAAGTCCAAATTGCTAATCTTGCGCCTGCAAATCATGATGTTGAACAGAAAATGATGAACCTTCCTAGGACTTGGTCCCTTACTTACCTTTTGGATATGAATTACTTGGGTCCAATTTTATCTGATGGCTCTTATTGCTCAACCTTGGATTTTCAAATTAACAATGGGGATTAGACCCTTTTGTGAAATCTCAACCGGTTGAAATGAACAATTATGTAGCAGATTCAGGGAAGTACCAAGTGAAACAGAGTAGCACCATTGACCAGCCCATATATGTGAAACAAATGTATGATTTGCTAGGATAAAACCAATAGGAAAAAAAAAAAAGAGCTTGGATTGTTGTCTAGTCATGACGATAGGTATCATCTATAAAATATAAAAGATCATGAAGATTCTATGTAGTATTATGTCAAATATATGTTATATTAAAAATTGGATTTTCAATGTCTCATTGACAGTATTTGTACATAAGGACGAGTAATTAACTGCCTCTAAAGTAATGTTCATTCTTCTGGAATTATCTTCCTTATCTTGATTCAGTTCAAACAACATGCTTAGATCATGCTTTGTAAGCATGTGAAGCTCGATATGATCGCTCACTTTTTGTAGATAATACAATGATAATTTATTTTGACCAAGGATATATTAGGCAAATTCTGCACTACTATATGTCAATAATTGATGCCAAACTGGTTTTCAAAGCTAACGTGAATCTTTGTACTTTGTCTTATCCAAACGATGACGGAAGTGTTGATTAAAAAAAACAAAGGTCATTGAACCGCGTGGAAAGCAATGAAATGCGTGTCAATGAGATTGGCTTGTGCTTGGCCAATATTTAAGGGCTTGTATAAAAATTAATAATAAGGAGACTGATAATGACACATTTCAGAGTTTTTAATTAATTAAGTACTAATCCTAGTATTTGCATTGTCATGAAACTAAAAGTCAAACTAGGTAAGAAGAGTTTAAAATAAAATCAATAGTATGCATTAATGTATTATTATTTAATTGATTGAATCCAACATATTTGGTATTAGATTACACCACGAAGTAGATAAGATTAAGCATGTCTTAAGCGAATCCTATATATAAATTACTACTATCAACTATAACAGTCTCGATTCCCATAATTAATAGCATAAGAAACCAATTGTTGAAGCTTTTATTTTGACACTGTTTGCATGATTTTTTTTCTTCTTTTTTATGCATAAAAAGGGACTTCAAACTCCACACTCAAAAACCTTTATATTAATTTAGCACATGTTTAACTAAGTTTATTTAAAAGCACTTTTAGGATTAAATTTTTAAAAAAAAAATGAAATAAACTTTTTTTATAAACTAAGATTAACTCATACATAAGTTAATTTGTAAAAATTCTCTTATATAGTTTCTTTAAAAGTTAAAAAACTTCTACAAATAATTCATAAGTAAGTCTGAACTTATGAAAAAACTCATTTTGTTTAATTTTTCTCATTTTCTTATTCTATTAGTATTTTTGGATATAAGCTTATCCAAGCATAATCTTTAATCTCGCTATATTGTATTTTCCATTATAACACATTAAAGTAATTTCATCAATGTGACAAAATCTTAGTATCATTCCGCACGTCATGTATATACTCTTCATTCATTGAATCATATCATATCAGCAACCATGGAGTTTGTGAATCAACAATAGCAACATCCTGCAACCACCAAGGACATAACCAGAATACATTATGCTTTTATTTTGGAGCATAAATCAAAATGACTATGCTATACAAAATTAGTTGAAAATTAAAAAGTTAGCTAAAAGTTGGAAAGCTACTTGGTAGTTGGAAGTTAAAAAATTAGTTTATTAAACTATAAGTATTTCGTAAAATTAATTGTTGAAGTAACTAAAAAGTGTAAGATGATATAAAAATAATAAAATCATGATTTATTTTAAAAAATGTTATAAGAAAATTGAATAAATGTATTGAGGAAAAAATGGAAGAAAAATATAAAAAGCTAGAATTCAAAAGTTAACGTTATAAAAATATTATTTCAAGTAGTGTTTCAAAAATATTAGAAACTATTCAAAAAAATTTGTTTATCAAACAATTAAACAAGTTTTTCGGCTAATAAAAAAATTAAAAATTAACTGAAATATCTTACGGACATAATCCATGTCAGTATGTTGCTCCTATTTAATCAGCACCCACCATAGTCAATGCATAAGCAATGTCGACCCCAATCTCCACCATAAAATTTGCTTCCTCACCCTTTTGGCTTCTGGATTGTAAATTACATTGTATATTGGTTACATCTTTTATATTCTGGATTGGTCAATCCAAAAAGTAAAAAAAAAAAAAATCATTTTGAAAAGGTGTAAAAATAATTTTTGGGTGCAGGAAGCAACCTCTTAACTTTGAAATGTTGACGCTAGGCCCACAAACCAAATTGTGATGAAAGTGCACAGTGTATGTTGGGCGCCCAAGTGACTTTATACAATACGCTCTGTAACTGCTGGGCAGCTAAAACCTAATGTTCAACGCCCTGGTTGAGTAGAAAAACATGCACTGTGTTTTTGGGGATCTTGGGAGCATTTTCATTCATAACCAACCAGACTTTTCTCTCCAGAATCTCTTGGACTTATGTGGATAAAGGATGGAAGTTCATTTCTTTTCAATGATTTAACGAAGTATTTATTTATTTTTCTTCTTTTTCCTATTTCTTGTTTTCTTTTATTATTTCCACGTTTAGTTAAATTTCTATTGTTGAAGTTGAGTGAAATTTTATAGATGTTATGAATATTTGATTTGTGTTTAATGAGAGAACTAAAGGCACGGCTCAAATTTGTATGACAATGAGGGAAATTTGATGCCATCACTTACAAAGATTCTGATGCTTAAGTCAATGAAAGTACGAGGAGATTGTAAAAGTGAGGTTAGATCATATGTGATCAGAGATATCCTTATATAGTGACACTCTTGTAGTCAGACGTTAAGAGCAACTACAACGAAAGTTTCTCCTTTGGTGTAAATAGAAAGTCATGAGTCAATTTTATGTCACTAGAGAGCAATCGCATGAGACCCACTTATTGTTTGGGTGTTACCCATATTAATCAATTCTCAAGAGGAAATGTGGGTCATCTTTTATTTATTAATAATATAGAATTCTTTCTCTCCTTAGAAATATAATACTATTTTTATTTTGTGGGGATCCATTTGAGAAAGTTTAGTAAGCTTTTTGGTTGGAAAAAAAATTGAACAAGTTCCTTAAAGTAAAACATGTGATGTGATATTATATGATCGAGTGAAATATTATTATAAATGTAGTAGAGAAACTTTAGTAAGTTTTCCGTTGGAGTTGCTCTTAAGATGCATGTGGACTACATATCAGTTACTTATAATCACGCATGCAGGACACATGATGAGTTGAAATAAATTAGTGAGCTAACATAACAAGGTCAACGCTATTAGGTCAATCCTAGTATGGGTTGGCCATGAAGGAGTTTTGGAATGGCCTCATCCATGGTTGAGCATGTTGACAAGATAATTGGAAAGAATCATATAAAGTTAGCACTCGCCTCACAAAACTGACTTGGATAATGGTGGCAAGAATGGAGGCTCGTCTAAAACTATAGGGAAGGAAATTCTCCTAACAATTTAACTAATTTTGGAGTTTTATTTCGGGATAATTTTACTTGGTACATAAAACGTGGGATTCTGTCCCATTTTTTGTTAGGGATGAGTATCTTAGGAACATAAATTGCCTTCCTAATTAGAGGTTTATGTAAAGTTCTAATGGGTTTTGACTTAGTTCTCCCATTTTGTTCATCCTTTGTTTTCTTCTCTCTTTAATGTTATTAGGTGTGTGGTCATGGGACTGGTGTTAAGAGGGTGCTAACCTGGTCAAGATTATTGAGGGTGATAATTGTTGGATAATCTTCACTTAATGTCAATTGATTTTTGAAATGAAATCTAACATGGTAAAAGAGTAGGTTCTGACCTTGAGACCTCGTCTTCACTTCCGCATATAAGCTGCACTCCAAGGATTGAGACAGCCGATGTGGGACTTGGGTATTTTCCAACAATTAGAGATAAAATATTATTCATCTAAAGAATTAGGATCTAAATAAATTTATAAATTTAATATATGAATTAAAAATCAAATTGAATTAATTTCAATTTAGAATTTACAGGTGAAGTAGAATGAAATTTGATCCCAATAATTTGATCGGCTGCAGTAAGCTGTTAAGGTTAGTTCCTTCATGTTCTTAAATCTTGATCTACAATGTTTCCATAAACAAATCCTTTTTTATTTATGCCTTCTTCGATTTTAATTATTGTTTCTCTTAACGAAACAAATCCTTACTCTTTGTAATTCTTATTAAAAATTGTCTTTTGTGAATTGAGAACCAACCTTCGATTTCTACGAACAATATTCAATTCTTACCGTATATTTTTGTGAATTGAGAACTAACAATATTCAATTGTCTCTGTGAATTGAGAACTAACCTTCGATTTGCCACTGAAAGCTCGTAATTATTGTAAGATATGCAAAAGACTAAAATCCCTCGAACCTTGAAGCATTGAGATCCGTTTTTAAGGTAATTAACCTCTTCCAACATATATTTTTTCATATGCACGCATTAGGAATGGAATCTTTACTTCATGTTTAAGGGACAATATTATTTATCAACCATACTATACCATGTTGGCATTTCAGAGAGTCTTTGAAAGCTGGAAGCTACCAAACTTGCAGGGAAGGCTAGACAAACATGTTCAGATTGAGAGCTACTACATGAACACCACAACTTTTCCATTTCCACCATCTTTTCATTTTTAACCAAAACCAAAGTTAACTAAACAAAGAAGTATATGTTGTACTGTTACAATATGCCGACATGGCACCCCGAAGAGAGACATCTGAAATTTATGATAAACATAAGTTGTCAACAATTTTATTAAAAAGGAAAAACTGAAAAAAAATATGGTGGTGTTAATAGAGATACAATTCTAGGTACCAATTATCAGTGTTTGCTAAAGATATTGCTGACATGAGAATATGTATGATGAAGAGAACTACTGCAATGAAAGAGCCAATGAGTGAACCAGAAATTTGTTTACAGCAGTGGTTATATTGTCTGCAGAATGGAAACCAACTGGCATTTGAGTTGTCATAGTGAACTTCATAGACTATTGCTGCTGCTGCTGAGGCTCCAGATGTGAGAAGACCATACATAACCTTCAAAAGTTAGTTCAAACTATATTTCATTAGAAACATTTGATATTAAGATCTAACAAGTTAAGGAGTTCAATGTTACTGAAGCACTGTCTTTACAGGCAATTTTCCCTCAAAAAAAATAGTACTACTAACATAATAAAATTTAAAGGCTTAATTGTATTTTTGCCCTCATTTGCACAATCTTGCAAATTTTGTCTCCCAAATATGTTTTACAAATTTTGCCTCCTAATTTATAAAATGATGCAGTTCAAAACTTTTGTAAAGTAATAATCATGTCATCCTGTAGTTTATGACTTAATGGATACCTGACATAAGTGTAAAATGTGCGACATTTTATAAATTGGAAGATAAAATTTGCCATAAAAAATAGAGGAGAAAAATTGTGAAATTGTATAAAGTAGAAGACAAAAAGTATAATTAATCCTAATTTAAAAGAATAAATTTAACATGACAAAACAGCCAGTAAATTAAAGAGGAGAAGAGGTTAACACATTCAATAAAACCTTCCCGGGTAACCAAATTGATGCCTAAATTAAAGAAGAATCAATGAGTTTACCGTGTCGAGAAAGACAGAACAAGTGAAAGAACTAGGTAGCCACATACAATAGAATTGGAGGTCACAAAATACCTGGAATTACATATTTCACACCCTCATTCTCATTTTTACTATCACATTGTCTTGGTAAAAAAATTATCATTTTTAAGGCGTATAATATACCAAAAACTCTAAAAGAATGGCCACTTACACAAATGTGGGAAGATCACACTACATACAGCTCTGAATTTTACAAACTGGGTGGAAATGGAAGTGTTTGCCTAGTTGTTCCCATGCCCAATGCACTTCCCAGTGTGGCAATGGCTGCAATAATTCTCAAAATAAAGTCCATTATTGAGAGTATGGAGCTCCGACATCGACACCGAACATGACATCGATAACACGACACAGTTAAATTTCAAAACATAAGACATGGAGACACGATATATATATATATATAATAAGCATAAAAAAATTATATTAAGTAGGACCATTATCATTCAAAAGAAGATTTCACAAGATAAAAATTTCGTCTTTTTAAAAAAATCTAAAAATAAAATTGCTAATATATTTAATAAAGAGTCTCACCTAAAAAAATATCAAGATAAATCATCATAATTGAAAAGATAAATAAAAAAAATTATTAATTCTAATATATCTAAGTTCTTCCTATTCCTTCTTAATCATAATCATTAAAAAACACAACTTTTAATTCTGGTTCATTAAGAGATAAATTAGCAACTTCAAGAATTTCATTCTCATCAAGTGATCCAAATTCATCTCTGTAGAAGCAAATGACTTTGATGTTTTTATGATGATCATGATGATTTGATGTAAATGCGCTTTTCAAGTTTAATTCAAGACAATGATTCAAGAATACAAGACACAACATCAAGATGATCACTAGTATTTTAGGAAGGGAATTCCTAATTGAAATAGCAAAAGGTTTGGCCAAGTAATTTAAGTTAAAAAGTCTTTTTCAAGATATTTACTCTCTGGTAATCGATTACCAGAGGATGTAATCGATCACCAGTGGCCAAAAATGGTTTACAACAGCTATTAAAATTTGAATTTAAATTTTATTCTGTGTAATCAATTACACAATATTGGTAATCGATTACCAACAGTTAATAAACGTTTTAATTCAAATTTTAAACCTGTAATCGATTACACAAATCCTGTAATCGATTACCAAAGGAGATTTTTCAGAAAATTATTTCTAAAAGTCACATCTTTTCAAATGGTTTTTACATGGCCACCAAAGGTCTATATATATGTGACTTACAACACAAATTTCTTAGAGTTTTTCATAACAAAAAGTCTTATTCTCTCAAAGAGCAAAAACATTTCATCCTCTTAAGAATTCCTTGGTCAATACACTTGCAATTCAATAAGAAATTAATTGAGTGCTCAAATTGTGCAATCTATCTCTTTCAAGAGAGATTTATTCTTCTCTTCTTTCTAAATTCTCAAAGGGGATTGAGAGGCCGAGGGTCTCTTGTTGTAAAGAAATCTGAACACAAAAGAAGGATTGTCCTTGTGTGTTCAGAACTTGTAAAAGGATTTTACAAGATAGTAGAACTCTCAAGCGGGCTGCTTGGGGACTGGACATAGGCACAAGGATGTGGTCGAACCAGTATAAATCTAAGTTTGCATTTTCTCTTTCCTTAAACTCGTTTATTTATTATTGCTTTATATTTATATTCAGATTGTTCTACTTGAATCATTATTTAAGAGTTCATTTTTAAGGGAACTTGCAACTTGCATTGAAATTGAAATAGAATTTTAATTGGGGAAATAGTTTGCAATATCTTAATTCAACCCCCCTTCTTAAGATATCCGAGGCCACTTGTCTAACAATCTCCTGCATTGTCCCACATTTTAGTTTCTTCTTGATGATAGTGGAGAATTTCTTGAAAGAAGACGAAGATTACTATGAATAAATACTAGATCATTTGTCTGATGAGATGTTATCTTGTTTCTTTTGATTGAATGAATGAAAGAGTAACTACTCCAACTTTTTCTACGGCATGATGATGAACAAGGTTGTCCTAGTAACTTAAGAGTAATCTTTTGAAGTGTTGGTACATGAGCACCATGATAAAAGTGAGCCAATTTAAAAAAAATCTAATTTATTATTATAATTTAAATCAAGAAAATATTCAATGTGAAACCTCCAAAATTCTTAAGTTCTTAAGTGGAACCTCCAAAATTTAAATCAAGAAAATATTCAATGTGAAAAATGTAACGAATTTCAAGCTCAACTCAAGAGTTCAAAGAAAAAGAAATACTCTAAGACAAAACCAAGGAAATTTAAATGACAAACAATAAAAGCTAAATGAAAGGATAGGAAATGCAAGATAGAATGCCAAGGAAAGATAAACTTGAAGACTCAAGAATAAGAAACTACACAAACCAAGAATCTTAAAAGGTCATCTATGTTAGTTTATGGAGTATTCAAGAGAGAGAAAATGGAGTAAAGGTGTATGCAAAACAAAAATTTGATACTAGTATAGAAGGATTTTTTTATAAGGCAGTTTTTTTTAGATATAACTTCTTTCAATTTTTCACTTCTCATCTCCTTTTTTGCTAATAAATACTCGACTTTGTAATATTTATGAAAACACCCAAACTCAAACTCAATTTTTTATGGATCAAACAAGAGGGTTTGCCAAAAGCCTCTCAAGAACAAATGTGAACAATCAGAACATAAGGGGCAGAAATTTAACACAAAATACTCAAATTGACTTGCACTGCCAACGAATTAAAAAGACACAACTATCAAGAAATAAAATAAAACAAAACTAGACGAATCAGAATCACGCACAAAGGCACGAATTAAGGCAAATTTCCCCATCTGGGGTACTTTTAAAAAGTATTTCCCCAGATGGGGTTCTTTTGCTTTTATTTCCGGTAGGGGGCACTTTTGTACGTGAACAGCGTGCCATGCAGGACCCAAACCGCCATTGCCAATGGCGAGTTTGGTGTCACTGAGCAAGTCGCTTATGGCACTGGCGATACGTGCCTAAACCGCCATTAGAGCTGGCGATTTGTACAATCCATAGGGAACCGCCAGTCAAACTGGCGAGTTCCAATAGCTGAGGGCAGCAGGCCTAGTTCCTGCCATGGCAGTGCAACAGAGAGGAAATCGCCATTGGTGCAGGCGATTTGCAGAGAGGAAATCGCCATTGGTGCAGGCGATTTGCAGGTGCAGGGATTCAAAATTTTTTTTATAAAACGCGAGATATGCATGCTTCGTATGCATGCTTTCTTCTTCTTCGTATGCATGCTTTCTTCTTCTTCTTCTGCTTATCTTCCTCATTGGTTATCTTCTTCTGCTTATCTTCCTCACACGAGATATTGAGCTTCCATTGCATTGTTTCTTCTTGTGTTGGTATTAGGTGTTTTTGTAAGTATTATGTTAACTGAAAATTTTAAAATTTTTTGTGTTATATATATTAAGTTAAGTTTAATTTATATTTCAGTTTTAATTGAGAAATTTTTTACCTATTGTAGGTGAAGTTTTGAATCTTACTTCCGCTGTCCTAACACTACACTGTGTATTCTCCATACGTCGTGCTTTGGATTGCTATTCTTAATACGCGCTTCCGGTAAGTTAATTTTTTTTTAATGTTGTTTGCCCTATATTTTTCTGTTATATATACATGTGTTAAAATAATTTCAGTTCACATATTAATATTGTTTAGGTTAGGTTTATGTTAGGTTAGTTTTAGTTCATTTATAAATATAATTTTAAGAATATTAGTTAGGTTAGTTTTAGTTGATTTATAAATATAATTTTGATAATATTAGTTTGGTTAGTTTTAGTTGATTTATAAATATAATTTTAAGAATATTAGTTAGGTTAGTTTTAGTTGATTTATAAATATAATTTTGATAATATTAGTTAGGTTAGTTTTAGTTAATTTGATAATATAATTTATTTATAATTTTGTAAATTAATTATAGATATGGTAAGTTAGGTTAGGTTAGTTTTATTAATTGTTAGGTTAGGTTAGTTTTATTAATTGTTTTAGATATGCTAAGTTTGTTGATGTATGGTAAAACTTTTAAATTTTAAGTAGTATGTTTAAATATGATTTAGTTGGTATATTATTATTTGTACGTTAGTGATTTATTAATATAATTTTGTTGTTGTTGTTTAAAACTTTCCAGCATCGTTTCAACGTCTTCATCATCGCAAATTTGCAAGGCAATATATTTTCCTGACACTAAAAATCTACAACTGATAGCAGAAATAATTTCATTATTTTCTAACTTTACCTTGTCTCCAATTTTTTTCTTCAAAGCATTGAAACTAATTCCACGTTTAATCTGAATCGCTTTTTTGCTGCCTTCAAATATTACACCATCATTATCTTCATATACCCTTCCATTGAAATACAATACTGTTATAACCGAATTCATCATGTACCTACAAAAACAATATTTTAATTAATTATTCATAACAAATTCAAAATAGTAAAATGTAAGAAATAAAAAAAATGATAATACAAATTATTTTACTCCAAACTAAGAAATAAAAAAAATTACTTAAATAAATTTACTTCAAAGTTGAAATCTAGTTTTAATTAAAAATTACTTAAAAAATTTATAATACAAATTATTTTACTGCAAACTAACAAATAAAAAAAATTACTTAAAAAAAATTTACTTCTTGAAATCTAGTTTTAATTAAAAATTACTTAAAAAACTTATAATACAAATTATTTTACTGCAAACTAACAAATAAAAAAAATTACTTGAAAGCTCAAATGTAGTTTTAATTAAAAATTACTTAAAAAAATTATGATACAAATTATTTTACTGCAAACTAAGAAATAAAAAAAAAATCTTCAAAAAATTTACTTTAAAGCTGAAATCTACTTTTATTTAAAAATTTACTTCAAACAAATTATCATACAAATTATTTTACTGGAAACTAAAAAATAAAAAAATTACTTGAAAGCTTAAATTCACTTTTAATTAAAAATTACTTAAAAAAATTATCATACAAATTATTTTACTGGAAACTAACAAATAAAAAAAATTACTTACAAAAAATAACTTGAAAGCTGAAATCTAGTTTTAATTAAAAATTACTTTAAAAAATTATAATATAAATACAAATTATTTTACTGGAAACTAAGAAATTAAAAAAATTACTTACAAAAAATTTCTTAAAGCTGAAATCTAGTTTTAATTAAAAATAACTACAAGAAAATTATGATACAAATTATTTTACTGCAAACTAATAAATAAAAAAATTACTTAAAAAAAATTACTTTAAAGCAAAAATCTACTTCTAATTAAAGATTACTTAAAAAAATTATCATATAAATTATTTTACGGGAAACTACAAAATAAACTATAAATCTAATTTAATTATAAAATTAATAAAAACTATACATTCAAACTGCTATAAATAATTACTTACATAAAATTATAACACAAATTATTAATTTCGAAAAAGGAACGTATTATTTTGACTTCCAAAAAAGTAACGTATTATCAATTACAATTTTTTTTAATATATATAAGAACATGTTATTTTTAACAAACTATCAACACCAACCTAATCTAATTAAAAATATACTAAAAATTTCATATTTACAAAATTTTTTCATGACTCAAAAATTTTCTTTAAATAAATATCATGACATATTTCTTTTATTTGATACACATAAAAAAGGATATAAAATATAAAACTAATTTAATTAAAAAATTATTAACAACTATAAATTCAAACTAGTCTAAAAAATTTAGGAACCTCATTCACAAATTTAACCCTCAAGAACCAAATTTCAAACCAATTAAAAATATGATGACAAATTTTTTCTATTTTTTACACACAAACAATCATATAAAATATAAAACTAATTTAATTAAAAATTTCATAAAAACTATACATTGAAACTGCTACAAAAAATTGCTTTAAAAACATAATAATACAAATTATTTTACAGGACATTACGAAATAAAAATATAAAACTAATTTAATTAAAGAATTACTAAAAACTATACCTTCTAAAACTCAAAACTCAAAGCCTGCACCGACAGAAATTTAAGCACTCAGAAAACTCAAAAACTATACCCTAAACACTCAAAAAACTCAAAACTCCTTTGTGCATTCAGAAAACTCAAAGTCTTTCTTCGTCTAAGCTATTTCTGCTACTCATTATGCATTCAGAAAACATACAGCTGAAACGTATATATAAGCATAAAATCGCCACTGGTGATGGCTATTTTGTGCCCTAAATCGCCAATGGGAGTTGCAGCTTCCAGGCAACTCGCCAATGGCAGTTGCAACTCCCCTTTAAAGCTCCTGCAACCTCTGTCACCTCCTGCAACCTAGCAACTGGAAAAGGCGTAGCTGCCGTCAGACCATGGAACTCGCCAGTTTGACTGGCGGTTCCCTATGGATTGTACAAATCGCCAGCTCTAATGACGGTTTAGGCACGTATCGCCAGTGCCATTAGCGACTTGCTCAGTGACACCAAACTCGCCATTGGCAATGGCGGTTTGGGTCCTGCATGGCACACTATTCACGTACAAAAGTGCTCCCTGCCGGAAATAAAAGCAAAAGAACCCCATCTGGGGAAATACTTTTTAAAAGTACCCCAGATGGGGAAATTTGCCCACGAATTAAACCTTGACAAAAAGGATTCAAAGAGGTGAGGCTAAACATAAGGACATGCACAAGCTTCAATCGACTCAATAATAATATAATACCTAAACCATAGTTGATGTGATTCACATTAGAACTAATGAATCAACCAATAACAACGCAAAGGCAATAACACTTATGGATTGAAAGAATTGGAAAGAAAATTAGAATTGGCACACTCATGGAATCAAAAGTGACGTTCAGATTATAATCAATTAAGGCACACCTGAACCAACAAGGGGATGCACAAGCTTAAAATTGACGTGAACTTTGGATCTCGAATAATTCCCGGATTCACAATTGATCAAGCCACCGATTGGAATTTGACACCGATTGGAATTTGTGACATAAACTAAGGCCAAACTGATTCACTTTGACGCAAGTAACAACAACAAATTGAATCACGAACTCAGAAACAATTCCAAATTGTCGAATTGACTTGAAGTGAGAATAAGACCCAAGAATCTTGCTTTGAATACCAAATGATGAGAATCCTTTTTCATGGATCACAATTCAGCATCTTAATAGACTCAAGTTAAAGGAAAATTTTGTAGAAGAAAAGGAAAACCAGATTGAGGTGAGAAATGAAAATGAACAACGCCACAATTTCTAAGGATCAATAAGTTGAGGAGAATTCACCACAAAGAATAAGAATTCTTTGATAAAAATTTAGGATTCTACACAAGAACTAAGAAAGAACAATTCTCTCACACTTAGCACAAAACTAAATTCTGATTTTATCTAAATCTAAGTCCCTTCATTGATAAAATTGTAAGGTACATATAGCTATCCTAAGGCATGCCAAGAGCTTCTACTAGTAATTAAACTCTTAATAGCATAATTTCTTCCTAGTTAGTGGCTATTAAATATTTGTAAGCAAACCAATAACTACTAATATTATTCCTAACTAAAAATTATAAAATAAAGAAAAATAAAATCGTGCCCATTAATTTGATAAAAATATCCAAACAAAAATATTGGACCCAAATGACAAATCAGATTTGCTCTTGGGTCTTTTCTTCAAGTTAGCTCATTTTCCTTATTCGTTAAGTAGTTGATCAATATGGGTTTGGGCTCCACGTTTTCCATTTTAGATTGGCCTTCATTCACCATTTTCTTAGTGGGTGCTCTTGTGATTGGTCCATCAAATCCATGCTCCGCTTCAGGGTCCAAGCTTCTGAGTTGGTCCTCATCAACAATAGTAAAGAGTTTCACTAATTAAAACTTGATTGTAGAAAAGTATTATGTGTTACCACTCCTGGCTATACAAGTATTCTTAGTACCATTTCTGGTATTATCTTAGACTCTCCTTGAATCTAAGAAAATTCAAGTATTGTTTAGCTCTAAGCTACTCCTGGCTTTCACAAATAATAGTTTGAATGAATACAAGTATTCAATAGTATTCAATGAGTGGATAAGCAATAATGCTTAAATACAAGATAACTTTTCTTAGTAAAGGATAAACAATGAAAGCTTAAACGAATCGTCCAATGATTTTTGTAGAGTTTTACTTCAGAGTTATTCTCGTTCTCTTGTAATAATTTTGACTTCTTGTTTTTTGGGGTAGAGTCTGCCTTTTATAGACTTCAATGAAGGATCCGTTAATTTATGAAAAAGAATATGTATACTTCCCTTTTTGGCTACCACATCCTTTTCGAATTGTGTTGATTACTTTGAAAGTATGTACAAAACTCATGCCTACTGGACGTGAGTGTAAATTATACCAATGTATGACACTGGTTAATATAATGAATGGATGCTCTTGATATTAGCGCGTTAGATGCTAGTTAATAATAAACAAAGTATTTTTCTCTTTAAGTGTGGACGATATACGTAGATAACAGTTAAGCTCGTTAATAACATTGATCATATCCACTTGTCGTAAACTCATCATTAATATATCAACAACTTATATTCTTTGTTAATCATCAAAACCTAATATAGGTATGAATGATCATCCAGACCTAACAACATACTCTTAACAAAGAAAAGTGAAAAATAAAAATTGTTAGTCAATAGATTCAATAGTTTTTTATGAGTAGGTTATGAAGTAGTAGTAAACAAGAATATTACATGGTGGATTTACTTGAAAATATACTTCCGTCCAAGTACTTGTATGGGAAGAAAATTACTCCTATAAGTCTTCTTATTTTCAGGCAAGAAGCTTGAGAAACAAATTCAGAAGCTTGTGTGCTTGTGCATTAAATAACGTGATCAATTTTTGTATCACTATTCAACCCCCTTACTAATGATCGACTGATTAATTTCAATATTAATCTCTAATGAGTGTTCATTGCGGTGTAACCAAGGTTTGAAATCTTTCAAGTTTGATTGGTACTCCAACATGGCTAAGACACCTTAAAAATGAGTAGATACTTGCAATATATATATATATATATATATATATATATATATATATATAATTGTTTACTAGCTATAGTAATGTTTGTGATATTTATAGAGGTCTTAGATGACAAGATTTCCAAGGCTCTCATAGGCTCTTATACTCTATTTTGTTGTAATGGCATGGTAACTTTATTCTTATTTGAAGTGTTATCCATTCACAAGTGTATGTTAAGGCTCTTATTTTTTATGTTGACCTCAATTCACACTTTGATTTGGGGTTGATATAGTGTTGCACCAAGATGAGTATCATACGAATTAGGCCTAAGCCCGATCTGGAACACTAATAATATTGTATGCAAATAACTAGTTATATAAACATTTTGTAAATATATAAGGTAAATAATTATTTTATTCATTTTAAAAAATATGCAAAATAAGTATATTAATATTTTTTTATTAAATTGTATATATTAAGTTCAAAAGTATATCAAAACATTATTACAAATAAATCAAACAAAATTAAGCCAGGTAATTATTATGTAAAAAAATGTAATTATTAAGTTCTAAATATAAGTTACTCAGTTATAATTCTCAGTTTTGGAATGATTTATTTTACAGTAAAAGCAATTTGGCTTTGTAATCAAATTTTTAAGTAAATAAAAGTTGAATTTAAGATCTTTCATGAAGGAGAGATTGGATCTATTCACCGACAATCAATGTCCAAATAAATTAAAAGTTCGGATCATCAAGTTAAAAATTGATTAATTAAGTTAATTATCAACTATTTCATAACATATCATAACTAGTGATAGAGGGTATAATAACACACACTTATATTTTTAAGGACCGCAAAGAAAATATTTAGTTGTAATAAAATAACCAATAGGTATAAAATATTAATATTTCCTTTAAAAATATTGTTCTTTGCAATAAAATAATTCAATATCTATTGAAAGTTTAAAAATATCTTATGTCAATATTATTATTATAATTAAATAATTTTTTCAATCAATAAAATATATAAATAAAGTACAACCGTTAATATTATCAGTATAAATAATAAATTAAAAATTATTTTTTAGGGATCGATTTAGATTGAGTGGTTAAAAAAAGATTGAGTGCTTTCTCTGAGGATTAAACTTGGTTGTTTCTAAGCATTAAACAAAAACCTAGGTTGTTTCTAATAGGAAAACGGGATTTTGAAAATATTTTACCCAGCTTAAATTCTAGCATGCCACTTTTGTTGCTTTAAATGTCATGTGGAAACTTCGGTTAAGTTAAATGGAACCCTTATAATGTATAGATTGTCTTACAAAAGTAATCTTAAAGGATTATTTGATAATTATAACTTTGTTTTCAACGATCCAAACTTAGTTAAGTAATTCATTCTTGAGTAAAATACATAAATATTTCCTCAAGTTTAGACTTATTATCGAGCATTCCTTCCGTATTTGATCCTTACACAAATACCCATTATTTTGGGATTTCAGTTATACTAGTATCCCTTTTCCCGTAATCGTGTTAATTTCATTTACCCAAAATAGTTAATGTTAGTCACATGATCCTTTAAAAAAAATTATGACAAAAATACACATGTCTTCTTTCCCAACAACAGTTTAAATCATGCATTTTAGGAGTTCTTCATGTCTTTGTTGATTTTTGTTTGATTTCTGTTAGCCAAATCTATTTATGCATGCCCTTGTTCGATTTCTTCATGTGTTCGTGATTAATTGTTCCACCAACAATTTAAGTCAAACCACAACCAAACCAACATCAACCAACTCAAACCATCAACCAAACACAATCGCCGAAGCCAACACAGCCAAACATCACCGTAGAGAAATCAAACCCGAAAGAGAACTCAAACCCTAACAGAATACATTTTGGAGTTTGTAATTTGGAGGTTTCAGAACATGTGAGAGAATGGTGAAATGAGGGGTTTTAGAACTATGAAGGATTATTTTGATATTTCATAAACACACTAACAACGTTAATTAAGAGATTCGGTCAAGGGGTGCAAAATAAATATATTTTAAAAGAGGAGATACAGATGTAATATGTTCAAACTTAAAGAAGTGTTTGTGTAATTTATTCTTAATTTTTTAAAGATCAAATTAAATCGTTACTTTTAAAAGATTATATTGCCTAATGAACCTTGATTCATTATTGTTTACGCATTACAAATAAAGTATTCAAAAAACAAGTGTTTTAGATGGAGCAAGTAAGATTTGTAAGCCATTTTGGTTGATCCCAGACTTTTAGCCAAACCAATGAATATTTAAAAAAGCAAGATACAATGCTAAATTTACGTGATTTCGCAGCATCATTTTTTTATATGAAATTCGAAAGATCCGTAAGTAATGGAAACCAAAGGGAATACTTGGGAAGTGTCGGCAACATTGCTTCTTCATTGGCCTCATCAAAAAAAGGAAAGAAAAAAACCATTGCTTCTTGATTACTTTTATGTTCAACAAAATCTAGAAGTTTATCAACACTCGTAAGCCGCAATATAAGTCTTGGTCATGGATGAACAATAATTAATCCCAATGTCCAACTGCC
Organism: Glycine soja; assembly: GCF_004193775.1. Taxonomy (NCBI): domain Eukaryota; kingdom Viridiplantae; phylum Streptophyta; class Magnoliopsida; order Fabales; family Fabaceae; genus Glycine; species Glycine soja. The sequence goes on along the minus strand of NC_041008.1, from coordinate 43,058,365 downwards.
CTTTATTCTTTACCCATTGTTGAATTAAGGACTTTTTTTTTTTAACATGGGATCGCGAAATCAACTGTTTAATAAAAAGGAAAATGTTGTAAAAAAAAGGGCCATATATCAAATTTCAATTACTGCCATCTCCTTCCGTGTGTGAAAATGGATCTTAATATTAATGCTTTATGATGATTGTTTTCCACACTACCAACAAACGTAACGTTTTCAACATAAGTACTTGTTCTTAGCACACCAAACATAAATAAGGAAACATAATAATGAGGTAATGACCCAATTCAACAGAGTTGTCCATGAATAATAGTATAAATACTTTTAACATTGGTATTGCTTAAAGACACTGAAATATTGTATTTATTACGTTCCGTTAAATATTTTTAATTATTTTTTAAATATATTAAATATTTTTGCCTTTTGCTTTTTGAATCAAAGATCACTTTCTTAACTGTCAATTGCAATTGTGGAATTAAGAAAAAGGAAGAATATTTATCTGTTCGGAATGCTAAAAAAGTGAAGAGAGAAAGAAACTTATACATGAAACCTGCACAAAATAGTGTCACTGCAATCAGTGACGATTTTTTTTGAATTTATTTTAGTGGGAATAAAGAAATAATTTATAATATTTTTATAAAAAATTATAAATTTTTATAATATATCAAATGTCACGACAAAAAATTTCAAAATACTTATATTTTAATAAATAATAATTCTTCTTTACACATTTTCATATTTAAAAAATGTTATATAATTTTTTATTGTTAATATTATAAAATTTTAAAAAGGTGAAGTGGTAAATTTAAGGTTTAATTATTGTTTTAGTGCCTTAATTTAGGATTTGTTTTTTCCCCAAGATTAAGTTTACTTTTTGTAATCCCTAAATTTTGAAATTTTTTTTTTAGTCTTTCAGTGATTATGCGTAAAATAAAGAATAATAAATTGTCAATTTGTGACAATTTTAAAATACCAATTCGGGTGGCTAAAAATTAAAAATATTTTAGTGACTAAAAATTGACAAAAATTATTAATTTATTATTCTTCGTTTGACGCACGAGAACTAAAAATAACATTTTTAAAAAAATTTATGGACTAAAAAAAGATAATTTAAGTTTAATACCGACTTATTCTCTCTTTTATCTTTTATAATTTTTTCATTAAATTTTTAAAAAACTAATTCATGGGGCAATATCAAATTTTTATGGGCGGAAAGTTAAAAAAATATAGAATATATTCAAGTAAAAATAAAAATCATGTTGTCCCCACACCTCCTACAGTGGATCTACCACTAATCGCAATGTAGCGAAGAAAATGTGGAGATGAGCAAAGTAATTCAATAGGAGAAAGGTGCGGAGTCTAATAATAAAAATAAAATGAATCTTAATTAACGCGGATTGGTAATATATAGACTCAGAGGATACACAATTATTGGCCTCAAGTCTAAAAGGAGAAGTGTCTAATAAAGATAAAATGAATCTTAATGTAGATCAATAATACACTAATCAGGAAGATACATAATCGTTCGACCTCTAGCCTAAAAAGTGAAGAGACAAATAAAATGAATCTTAACGTGGATCGGTAGTATAACTATCCGGAGGGTACACAAATATATCTTTTTACATGTTTTATTCTCTCAATCCAAATAATTTAGAAATTTACCCATTTGTTACTTATTTTCTTTTCTCCCATACTCTATTTCTTCCCTCATGTTTCTTCTCACGTTTAATCAGTGTTATCGCAACTTCTAAAACAGTTATGACCAACCAAATCACAAAGTTTCAAGAGTTCTCAACCAAATCCCACTTGGTTGTTGGAGCTTGGGCCAGTGCGTTTATAGCAGTACATTGTGCTAAGAATAGCGTCAAGGCGATGTAATTAGTTAGGTACGGACAAGCAATTGGTTAGTTTAACTAAATGAAAAGGAAGTTAATGGCAGAGATTCCATGCAAAAGCTACACCTTCCCATCCTTTTCTAAGCAAACCCTCCTTTTTCTATGCAATTCTCTTTCTGACCATGGCCATATGACCATATATTTTAACTTATTTTACTTCTGTCTTTTGTTCTAAGTCACATCTATCATATTTTTGTATTCAATTATGTTTGAATGGAATATAATTATTATGGGTGACAAAACATTTTATTCAAATAATTAATGTAATCATATATCCTGGACTTAAATTTAAGATTATTGATTAAACTAAAAATCTCATCCTAATTGACCTATACACTTCTCATTAACTAAGTTTCACTTGCTTTAAGGAGAGTGGATCCAAAAATGTAGGTAAAAAAACGTAATTAGTAAAAGTTTGTGATCGTGTGGGTACTTATTTGTTGCTCACGCGCACTGACATGTTAGGGTTTTAAATGTTGGGAGGGTATTTTGACATCGCACAGTCTTCTTTGTGAATTGCGTGGAGGGTTGAAATTTTACTTTCATAAAGAAATGTTCGGAAACTTTATATTGTATTTGTCCCTATGTGAAACTGAAATCTCTTTATAGAGTCCCACTTAGTGGGATGTTCCACAGTGGTAATGCTTTAATTTGAATGCTATATGCGCAAGAGCAAGGTCAATTTTGGGTTAATCAAAATTGGGAGAAAGGCTCTTCGTTCCTTCTAGTGCTCTATAGTCATTGCAAGATACTCCGTACGACTATGTGATAATCACTTTTAGCAACATCCCACATGGGGTTGGAAAAACAGGGGGCTGCGGAGATATTTCCATAGTTTAATTTATGACTTGTCACCATTATTATTATTAGGTTAAATTTGTAATTTTGGTTTTTTTATAATTTTAAATTTAGAATTTTGATCATCTATTTTTAAATGAAAACATTTAATTATTTTATTTTTTATAATAAATAATTTTGATAATTTTGTTGATAGTTTAAAATTAATTGTTAATTTTGATGTGACATATTAATATTATTGTAATACTTATATAAGATGTTAACATGACACATGTAATAATGAATTAAATTAAATAAAAAAATATTTTATTAAAAACTAAACTCATGATCTTTTATTTAAAAATAAAATAATAAATCACTACAGCATCTATTTTGTTTAGTTAATTTTTTATAAATACAATTTTACTTATATAATCAGTAAATAGTTATTAATTTTTTAAGAATATATAAAGATTTATAAGTTAAAATAAAATATTTAATATTTAAATATATTTAATATTAATTTTACATGCATTTATTTTTATTATAAAATTTTATTTTAATATAAATTAATAAATTATTATATATAATTTTATTATTATTTTATTATAATTTTTTAAAAAATTTCATAAATTAATATATAGATTATTTTAAAATTTATTTTTTGTCATTTATACATATTTCGTAAATTGAAAATAATATTTAAATAATGTAAATATTTAAAATTTATTACTTATTGTAATCACAATAAAAATTTGTATTATTTATATATAAAATAATTTTACATAATTTTTATAAACTACAGAGAATAATTTTTACGAATAATTTACATATTAATTTATATAAGTTTTTGATTTATAGAATCGGTATTATAAAACTTATTTACAAAATAAATATTTATAGTTAAATCCAAAATATTAACATGTAAGTTTTCTAAAAAATTAAATATTAAAATTTTATTAATTTAAAATTAAAATATAAATAATTTACATATTAAAATAAATTTACGTAATTTGTATGATTTACCTGATGGAATTATATTGATTTATATGATTTGATAAAAAAATTATAAATTAAAATAAATTTCAAAATAAATTATGCATTAATTTATGAAATTTAATTATAAACTAGTAAAATTAAAATGTGTAAACTATTCAAATATATATATATATATATATAAATAAAATAAAAAAATATTTGTACATGAAATATTTTTAATTTATAAATTTTCATAATTCGAAAAAAATTAATAATTTTTAATTAATGATACATACAAAATAATATTGATAAATTTAAATAAACAAAATAATTATTTTAAGATTTATTATCTTATCTTTCAATAAAAGATCATTAATTCAATTCTTACCTAGACTTTTTATTTTTTTTACATTATTTAATTTCTTATCACATAAGTGACATGTTAACTGCCTACATGAGCGTCATATCATCATCATTAATACGTCACATTTATCCAAAAAAAAAAAAAACAGAAGACTAAATATTTTTATTTAAAAATAAAGGATCAAAATTATAAATTTAAATTTATAGGAACCAAAATTATAATTTAGTTTTATTATTAATGCCAAATTGTCTCTACTTTTTGTGTGATTACTTAATCAAATTTTTTTATCCAAATAATACAAATAAAATAAAAATTTACCTTCTCACCTTTTTTTTTTTTTTTACATTAAGGACTTGGTTATTGAGGAACCGATTTCTTAAGGTGATATATTTTTTTTCTTCAAATCAATCTTACTACATTCCATTGGTTCTTAGGAAACGGATGCCGGAAGGCCTTTTTTTAAAGAAAAAAAATATAGTTGAGAATGTGTTTTTGTTTTTTATTTTTTTTTTACTTATTTCAGTTTTTTTTTTTAAAAAAATAGCTTTCTAATTTTTTGTTACCCTCTGTTTTAAAAAAAAGTATGTGTTTGATTTTGTTTTTTTAACTTTTTGTTACAACTTTTTTAAAAAAAAATTGAGTGTTTTTTTGTTTAAATTTTTTTAGTTTACTAATTTATATACATATATATATATATATATATATATATATATATATTAATTTATAATTTATCTACACTTATGTAAAAACTTGAATATAAAATAATTTTTTTTTTTTACGTTATGGAATTGGCTCTTGAGGAACCAATTTATTAACGTGTTATATTTTTTTTTTTTTCAAATCAACCTTACTACATTGCATTGGTTCCTAGTTTCAAGTGATGTCGTAAGGCCTTTTCTTTATAAAAAAACATAGTTGAGAATGTTATTTTGTTTTCCATTTTTTAATTTTTTTTTACCTATTTCAGTTTTTTTTTTAAAAAATAGTTTTCTAATTTTTTGTCACCCTTTGTTTTAAAAAAAGTATGTGTTTGATTTTGTTTTTATTATTTTTTTGTTACAACTTTTTTTAAAAAAATTGAGTGTTTTTTTGTTTAAATCTTTTTAGTTTACTAATTTGTATATATATATATATATATATATATATATATATATATATATATTAATTTTAAAAATATAATTTATCTACACTTATGTAAAAACTTGAATATAAAATACATTTTTAAATTGCTTAATAGATCAAGTTAAACTTTTAAGTAGATTAAATCAAAACTAAAAATAAAATCTATAACGAATTATAGACCAAACTTAATCCTTATATTTTTTATACCTACTTATTAACATTTTTTTAAATGTTTATTTTGTTATCATATCATAAATCCTATTGTTCTTACCAAAATTTGGAACCGTGACACGTCAGGATAGATGTGGCTGAATGGGATTCCGAACTTCACACGTCGGCTTTGAGAGGTATATTTGACAAGAGGGGGGACCTACAAAATAAAAAACTCTCACACTCAAGTAAGAATATGATCAGTTAGGAAAGAAAAACAAGTATATGCTGTAGTGGAGCTCGTATGAGCGAAAGAAAGAGGGGCACATGCTTGTTGTCGTGTTGAGTGTGTGCACAAGTCATATATGATTGTCATGTAGAAGGATTCGATGGGACATGTATTTATAGTAGTTTGAGTGTGGTTGTCGGTCCTTATTTGTAGGGGCTATTGTAGCCTTGTAGATAATTCCCAGCTTATAGATAATAACCCAGAGCTTAGAGATAATGTTAGAGATAAAACATTTGAATTATAGATAAAGGTAGAAGAAAATTGTACCTTGTAGATAATGTGATGTTATAGATAATTTAATATCTGCCAATAGATAATATATTCAAATATATTTGAATATTAGTTATGTTAGAGATAACCTGTTTGTTAGGGAGTCTAGCTGTTAAGGGTCAGGCGCCCGTGCTCCTATAACAAGGCTATCGTGGAGGGTTGACACGTGTCTCTGAGTGCCAAGTAGGATGCCACATAGATTTTCGTGGGTCCTGAACAGTACATAAGCCCCCCAAGCTCTGAGCTGGCTTGCGAGCAAGAGAGGTTGTCTAGTGTTGAAGTAGATTGTCCCATGTTGAGGGAGTTTGTCTAGTGTTTGAGGTAGTAGTCTTGACAAGTAGAGGGTGATGAGTTTTTCAAGCCCCCAAGTATGGATGAGTGTTGTCCTATGTTAGGTGTGTCAAGTGTGAGAGTTGCGGGTCGATGTGGCTTGTCAAGCCCCTGAGCCTAGACATGTGTTGTCCGGGCTGCTTTTGTCAAGTTGTCCGTGATGGACGTGTCTTTGGCGTGTCAGGTAAGCTAAGTCATCGGATTTGACAACTCTACCCTTTTTCTGACCGTTGGAGAGTGCATTGAAGACAACACGTAACGACTATCTGTTGTAAAAGGGGCATGCAACACACGCGCAATACTCTTGCATATGTGTCTCATGCAAAGTGGGCACGTACTAGAGTAACGGTCGGGCATGAGTTGAACGTTATGGTGCGAAATTATAGGGCATCTCTTTAGCTCCCGTCAATTACCGAAAAGTCCACCACCCCTATAAATTGAGTAGACATTTGATTTCGAGTTACTGTTCATTGTCTTCTCACTTCCTTGCTTTCTTGATCTCTTGTGCTTTCTGGTTTTCGGTTTCCCTATTTCCTCCACTCACTATATAAAGGTACTTCCGTCCACCATAATGTCTTCTTTTCTGTCGAATTTTGTAATCGGTCTGGGTGGTAGTGATTCTGGGGGCTCGATGAGAAATCCATCATGGATCGAGAGGTCATCTTGATAGGCGGTTCCTCGTTTGAGGATACTCACCGAGGTGCCTCTGATAATGAGTTCTCCTTTTCGGAGAGGGTGAGGACCTTGCGCCAAACTGGTGGGGGCACTTCTCGCCCTCGCGAAAAAGCCAGCCTTCTGCTACTACCGAGGAGCTAGTCCCAGTTACTATGATCCTCCCCCCTTCTGCTTCTAGAGTGCGAGGAGAGCTAGCGGCGACAAAGATATGAGGTCGTCCCCTCGTGTACGACCTAGTATGAGTGTTGGGTCGTCGTCATTCATCCCGGGCGTTGCTGGCTGTGAATGGGTGAGGGACGACGTGCTGAAGTACAAGTCTTGTCTGACATTGTGTTTTCTAAATTTTTTAAAAATTCTTTAATTTTTTCTCATGTTTTTATTAAATCATATCATATGGCATTGCCGAGCTGATGCTCCAAATTAGTCTTACAATTGTTCTTCAACATATTTATCATGGAGACATTTTGATATGCTAGCCGTTTTAGATTTTTACTTCATAGTTTAGTCTTTTGTAAATAATATACTAATAACATATCTAACAACAATAACATCAATACAATTAAATATGTATTTCATTGTTTATAAAATTTTAAAATATGAATAATGATTGATATCATTGTAGCTAAGCATAGACTGTTATTTTATAAAATATATTATATATTTCAATCATATTAATTTTGATTCTAATTATATAAGTTTTTCATCGTTACAATTATACCATGTAAGTATTTATGGTAATTATTATCGTTATTATTATTTATTTTTTCTCTTCTATATTTTTTTATTATCGTTGTTACAATTATACAATCTTATATCCATTTAATGTTTATCTTAACCATCATTTATACATTTTTTTTAAAAATAGTTATATATAAATATAAGATTAAATACCTTTTTAATTTTTTTATTTTTTGAGTTTAATTTGGATTTCTAAATTTTTTTAAAAATACTTTGATTTATTTTCATGTTTTTATTAACTCATTTATCATATGAAATAGTCAAGTTGATGCTCCAATTTAGTCTGATAATTATTTTTCAATATATTTATCACTAATTCATTTAAATATGTTGGTAGTGTTAGATTCTTTCTTCATACTTTAGTCTTTTGTAAATAATATTATATATGTCAATCATATTAGTTTTGTTTTTTATTTAATAAGTTTTATACGATTACAATTAAATATATACAATTATATTATACATCTAATTTTACAACTTACTCGTGCGTATATAGGATACTGTATTGTTATCTTATGAAAGAAAAAATATTCACTCACTTAGTTTTGAAAAATGTTGGGTAACACCACATTGTTTACAATAGTTGAAGAAAGAGTTGAAGAAAGACATAGTGAAAATGAGCCCGGAAGACTTTTTCTAATCAAAAAGTTTGCAACCTGGCAAAATTATCTTTAAGTTTCATTGATCATCATTTAATTATGCTTTGTTTTGGTTATGATTATAAATTAAGTACAATGTAATTGTGTCATATGTCAATTTTTATAAATAAACAATTTTTATGTGATCAGAATTTTACTACAAACAATATTTTTAAATTTAAATACTTTATTAATTGATAGTTTATTATATAATATCTATTTTATTTTGTTTGACCTTCAAATCAATTTAAAAGTATTATCATAAATTTTTCAGTCTACATTCATTTTTGTTTGTTCTCATTTATTTCATTTCCAATTGAATACATGATAATACTATTCAATATTATAATCATACGAATGTAATTATACTTGCACCGGCTTACCCCTGCGTACGCACCTGAACTAGTTCTATTATAAAGTTACCTTACCATTTAAAAAACTCACAGATGATTTATTAAGTAAAATTTAAATAAATTACCAATTGTAACAAAAGAATACAATATAAAAAATATTTAGAAATGCAAAAAATATTATTGAAAAATAATAAAACTTTAAAATGAATAAAAATAATAGATAATAAGTACTATTATATTAACATTTTTTTTTTATTTTTGTAGTTAAGATTTATAGATAAAAATTCAGAAAATTATTTTTTTATTGCTTTATGAGTAATATATTCAAAAGAAAAAATTATAAGATTAACTTGTTGATTAAAATGAGAAGTTGAAATGGATAAAAGTCATAATCTATTTTTCTAAAAAAACTAATAAATTAATATTTGTTAATAAAAAATATGAATATAAAATATTTAAAATTAGTATAACTTATATAGTAATTTATTAAATTGAATTTATTCTTAAAACTTTATCAGTTAGTCAATTATATACTACTATTATTTAACTTTATCAGTATTTTAAAAATATTGAAGTAACAACTAGCTAGTTCCAAATTCCCAAGGACCCCAACCATTCCATCAAACTTTGGTGCGCCGTGGCAAAGGGGGCAAACAAGAGAGAAGGAACTCCAAAAAGAGAATGTGAGTGTGGCATTTGAATTTGACCAGTAGCAATGATTCATACGAGGGAAAAACATTGAACTCAACATGCGGCAGCAGGACAATAAAAATGAATACTATTATTATTATGCCTTGGCAACGGTGAAAAAGCAACATAAAAAGATGGAAAGGTCTGGTCAAACATCTGCCGTGTGATATCAGAAATCAGAGAGATGGACGGTTCAGATTAGTTCTTTTCCCAAAAATTGGTGAGTTCCAGAGAGAGAGAGAGAACAGTAGATGAGACAGGTTGAAGAGAAGAAATTCTAGACCATTAATATTCTTCTACCTGTGTGGTTGTGTCTCAGCAGTGAATAGTGATAGCACGTGTAGTCCGTTAATTTGTTTTAAAATTATTTTATTTTGAGAAAAATAAAATAATTAACTATTTTTAATAGTATATTTTATTTAATTATATTTTACTTGAATATTAAAATTCCTTTATAATTATATTTTAATTCTTTTAATATTTTTTTCAAAATAATTATTTTATAAAAAACTTATTAATAATTATTTTTAAAATATATTATTTTAAAAATTTAATTAAAGTTTATTGATAATATAAATATTTTTATAAATTATCTAATTGAAAATCACTGTGTACAATAATATCATTTATTCTTTATAATAATTATTTCAAATTTATAATAGGGATTTCTAATTAGTTACTACACTACTTACTAGTATATGAAAATTAAACGCTTATCTAAAAATAAATAAATAAAACGGATGAAAACATTTGAGTCACGACCACCCAGATTTCTTTTCCAAACGTATTTCCTATTTCAAGAATAATAACTTCAAACATTTTTTTTTATTTAAAAAAACAGTATTAAGTTGAAACCACAAAGCTTTAGTTTAGTTCGTGTACATAAATCCTTTTTTTTTTATACTCAGTAAAGTAATTATTCATTTTTGCCCCAATATCTCTCGATCCACTTTCTCGCTGAGTTTAATGCCAATTAGAAAAGAACCCATTTTTTTAATTGAGGGTGTAATTTGGAAATCATGCTATTGAACATAAATAATTCAAATGTTAAAACTTATAAAGATATACTTTCCCCCCTTCAATTTTAGAGCTATAAGCCAAAAAATACTGGAGGATGAAAAATGCCCTTTCTATCCATCTGTGGGGAAAAGGTTTGTTTTTAATTATTTTGACCATTTGTGGGAAAGGCTCAACTAAGAGAGGAATCGACAAAAGAAAAATTACCCATTACGAAGACATAACAATGTCTCTGCAAAATCCCCTTTAATTTGACAGCATATCTGATTTGGTTTTCCAATTCTCTCGTCCGTTTGTTGTGTGACTTTCCTCTGCTACCCCACATAAATAAAAATTTCAAAAAGTAAAAAAATCATATGTTGCAATCCAACATAATTTGAACAAGCGAAGAAAAAGCCAAATCAGAAGCACATGCACCTGCTACCTTAGCGCCGCTAAAAGGATTCACACTTCGCTATTAAACTGACACATGGCACATACCTTGATTCGCGTATGCATTGTTTGGTACACAAACCACTGCTACTATTAAATTTTTTTTTACAACTAAAAGATTAGCATTGCTTTGAATTTCTGTCTGCAGATTCTTCTTTCTCGTGACGAGGGTGTAAATAAGTCAAGCCAGAATTTTTTAAAATTAGACTTAGCTTATGAATTAATAATTTAAATTTAACTTATTTATTTAGGGGAGCATGATAGAAAGTTTGAATATGACTTATTAAGAAATATTAAGTTTGATCTTGTCTTACTTAACTCATTTATAATTTAATTACTTTTTTTTACAAAAATTTTCTTAAATAATTTTTTAGCTTTATCAATATAATATTTAATAATTATTTTAATACTAAATAATTATCTACAGATAGCAAAATCAACTTAACATGCAATAAGTGAAATTAAAAAGGTCAATAAAAATGTATTAGATAATTAATTTAATGTTTTTTAAGAGGTAAAATTATTTTCATAACAAATATCATTTACTGAATATACATAAAAAAATTAAATGTATATAAACGAGTTATTCATATAAGGCCTCAATTTCTTTTTCTTGAAATATTGTTTTAAAATCATATAAGTAATAAATATTACCGAATACGTGTCATTACATCTAGTTGATAAACTATTTCAATATTTTTTTTCTTTTGGCAAACAGAAATATGTATACATATATATTTATTGTGCTTGATTAAAATGTATACATATAATTAAATGCTCATAAATAAAAGGTAAAGTCAATATGCATAAAAAAAAGAAATAAATATTTTGAAAGTTGTTGTCATTTTTCTTCTATTTTTATGTGCGCTATAATAAAGTATAAAGTATAAGAAAATAACTTGCACAAAATTAAATGATGAAAAGAACTAGAAGGAATAATAAACATCCATATTGAGTCTTAGTGACCTTTAAGGTTTAAACATAAGTGTATTGGCATCATTATAACTTTAATAAGAAATAAATATTTGTTCTCCCCTCAAAACATCACACAGTATGACCAAAAGGTTTTATACAACAAAATATTACATCATCGAGTATAGAAATCTTCTCACCCCAAATATACATAAAAGGGGAAAACAATCATACACTCAGAGTAGTCGCTACTCAAGACCTACAAGTGATACGTAGTGTGTACCTCTACGATGATCGGTGGAACATGAGGCTCATCTAACAACAAAATATGGCATCAAATGTATCCAAAATGTACGTGGAGGCACACCTCTTCCTCCATCGTGTAGCTGTAGCGATAGCTACTGATCCATATAAGCATCCTCCGCTGATGCTCCATGATCTTCCCCTGAAAATTGGTGGTTCCAAGGGTGAGTCCTTCGCTCCTCAGATGCCCAAACCTCAGGTAATAGTAAAACAAAAGTAAAACATACAATCTACATAACCATTGTGTGTGTTTTTCTAAACAAACAACACTCTCACATCCTAAGCGTGTAACTATCACACTTAATTCACCATTGGGCCTAATCATTGCCACCAATCCTCCTAGGTTTTAGTGGTCTTACAAAATCATATGAATGACACTCGGGAGCGATCGCTACATACAAATACATTGTACACCGACCCCTCATTTCCCAACTTAAAAAGCATAGTCTCAAAGTCCATCAAGAGTAGCAAAGTGAGGAATATGAGTTACCCGCGCTAAATGAGTGCACCAAATGCCGAGTAGTCACCACTCACTAATTCCCCTAGGTTCTTCGAACCTCTCCGCCCACTACACCCTAGTGTATCTCTGTCCATCATCTACTTCCTCAACGCAACCTCACCTTCTCACAGAAGGAAATAGAACCAACGGTTCCTTAATCTCTATCCAATCCTCTTGATTGTTGTCACTACATCACGTGCATAGTCCTCATGCCGCTTGCATCAATGGATGCGTACAAACAAACAAGGAAAAGAGACAAGACTCTAGCCCACATACTACTCTCAAGGAATTAGTTGTGGCCCCTTAAGCAGTAAAACCACTTGTCACACAAAATAATCGGATAACATAAAAGTAGTAATTATGGTTATCTAACCATACATAACAAACAATTTGTCAAGGGCCGAACCAGACCCAAACCACAACACGTACAGACAAAAATAACAATATGCAAACAATATATATATTATAAATTTGCATGCCAAAAATATAATTGTCAGAGTTTAAACTTTGTCGGTCTTATCATTCAATAATCACAATAGAATACAGGCACATAATTCAGTAATTTTATCAGCAGAGAAATATCACATTTTGAAAACATACACCAGCATCAAATCTCGTATATATCTCAACAATATAGAGTAAATAAATCAACAGTTCTAGGAAATAAATAATTGTAAGATAATTTATACAAAGACAGATTCCAAAGTTAAGTTATCTACTATCTAAAATTTCTCTGTCACTTAATTTTTCACAGTTTCACTCTTAACTTGTTTTTAGCGCTCTCGGTGCTCCTCCGGGAGTCGAATTTTCGCAAATCTTATATGTTACCTTACATTTTCAAACCTAAAAACTAATTTTTGAGGTCAATAATTTAATAAAAATAGTTCATACTGCTGTAACTCGCAGTCCATATTTGGGACAAATTTTTCATTATACTAAAGGTCCTTAAACTTGTTTTTATTTGTAACATTTGCTAGGAAACTTCGATTTGGGTAAAATTTAAGGCTAACTCTATGTTTTAACATGTAAAGAACTCATTTTTGGTATAAAACTCAAGGAAAATAGCTCAGCACATATATTTAGGACATGATAGCAAGCTCGAAAATTTCAAAGTAACAACATGTTCAAGGAGGTTCAACAACAAGCACATGGTTCAAGAGTTGGAGAGACCCCCTTACCTCTTGAAGAACTCATGAAATCTTGAAGGAGAATGAAGAATATTTAGATTTTTCAAAGTTTCCCTTCATGAGTAAAACAAATGACAGTTCCAAGTTATTAGAGAAACTACAACAAGAGAATGAAGAGGAATCAAGTCTAGGATGAAGAATGTAGCTCATTTACCTAAACTTAGTGACTCAAGGGCTCAAGAACACAAAGAAACAACTAGGAAGTAGAAGAACAATTGAACTCCCCTCCCTCAAGCTTAATTTTGTGCAAAAAATTGAAGGGATAAGACTACAGATGAATTTTTTTTACAAAGACCAATAAGCTATGGTCTAAGGTCTAAGCTCTCATTGACAAGGCTTTGTGACACTTGAATGACCCCCTTGGTAGTCAATTTGAACGTGCCAAGCCATACCACCAATGGGTAGTTTTTTTTTTTTTTTTGCAAAACTACCAAAAATGGAAGGGATATGATTTTCCAAAAATGGTTATTTTCATTTTTTTTTACCAAAACTAGTAAATCTTTTCTTAATTTCCTAGATTATTGTGCTAATCTCCATAGGAATACCTGTACCCAGAGTGATCCTCACACATATAACACTCTCAGACAGAGTTAAATTACACTGCCGCTCAGTGCGCAATGCAATTTCATTACTGATGGAATTATTTTACTTAGGCAGTTTTCCAAATTTCTACCAACTAACTAAATAAATTATTTCCACTAAAAATAAATAAAACTAACTCTAAACTTATACAATTAGTATCATACAAAGCATAAATTAAATCACACTGTCATATAATTAAATTACACATTGTAAAATTTTCACTGTCTAGTCTTTAACAGTGAATTTTTTTACACGTGTAAAAAATAAATGTAGAAGGAAATTTCAAGGTGTTACAATTCACGAGTCTTTAATGCCGAACTTTCAAAGCTTGAACTCGACTCATATAATCAAGCTCAATCTCAAGCTTGAATTTGTATATTTAATTAAAAATACAAACTTGAACGAGTAACTAACGAGCTGAACTCGAATAGTTCACGAATAGTTTGACTCATTTACACCCATACATATGAGTAGTCATTCTTTATTGTTCATTATATGTCAGAGGGCTCTGTTTAATGTCACGCGTTCCATCCTAAAAAAAAATACAAATGTCACACATTTTCTTATATTTTTTTTGTGTTAGTATTCAATTTTCTTTTTTATTATGATCAGTTGTTTTTTGTGATGGATGCAAATAAACTATAAAATAAATGTTTAATTAGTACAAGAATATTAACTCTAGCATAGAGAAAGAAAAAAATTATAGTGGAGTAGACTAGAGATAGAAAAGAGAAATGATTAAGAAATAATTATAGCTTCTTATTTTTTTTTAAGTTAAAATGTTGGATATTATTGATTAAAAGTGTACTTACCAAAATCCGGAGTTGGGACATGCAGGGTGAACGTGACCAAGGTGGGCTTCTAGACTTCGCACGACAGATGATGAGTGACCTTTGTTAAGAGGAAAAGAGGAGGGACCTGCAAAGCAAAGAACTCTAACGCTCAATTAAGTACGAGAGCTAGGAGAGTATGAATGAGTGAGTATGAAAAGAATATGAGAGAACCTAGAACTTATAGTGCAGAGAGGGAGCTGTGGGTCTTTGTTGATAGGGCTTGTTACGATGACGTAACAACCCTTGCAGATAATTACCGGCTTATAGATAATAACCACTAGATAAAGGTAGCTTACAGATAATATTAAAGATAATGTATAGCTTAGAGATTAAAGCTAATAGATAATTGTTACTCACAAATAATGGGTAGCTTTGCAAATAATTGAATATCTACCAAGAGATAAAGAGGTGACAATATATTCGAATAATTAAATGGTCGGAGATAACTTGTCTATTGAGAGCTCGACTAATAAGGACTGGACGTCCGTGCTCTTGTGTTAGGGCTGACGTGCGTAATGGAGTGCTATGTAGATTGCCAAGTGTACTTTATGGACCCTGGACAGTACAAAAAGAAAAAGCAGAAATTACATTACTTGAAATGATTTGATCCACCTTATAGGGGACCTCCTGAATCCAGCATTTATCAAAATAGCAAAATGATAGAGATGCTAAAGAGTGTGCAATTCTATTTCCTTGTCTTTTGATAAAACACAAGGAGCTAGTCCTATGAATCATTCTTTGACAGTCATAAACTATTCCATGAAAGAGGGCATGACCATTCTTTTCCCTAAGTATCGATTGTTTGACCTGTTGTAAACAATCGGTCTCAAAGATTACATTTTCAAAAAGCAGTTCAACAGCTAAGCAAATTTCCCATCTAAAAGCATAAGCTTCTACCTCCCTTGGCTCAAGGACGAAGTCAAGTAGTTTGGTAGTAGATGCTAGCACATGTCCTTCCTTATCTCTAGATATAAAAACTATCCATGTTCCACCATTCTTACAAACTGATGTGTCGAAATTAATCTTGTGTCTCCCATATGTGGGTTCCTTCCAAAACACATTTTTTGTTTGTTGAATCCCAACCTCACCATCCTGGATATTCTCCTTTGGCATATTTTGGAACATCTTCACCAATACTTGGTGACATTCAAGCTTGTGATTTTGGAAAACTCCCTGGTTCTTTCTATACCAAATCAGCCAAAGAAAAGTGTAGACTAGGCTCTTACCTCCGTCATCCATCTTCTTAATTGTTTCTCTTATCCAACCCAAGAAATCAACAAATCTATCCTTGTTGATGCACAAACTCAATGGAGATGCAAACTAGACTTATTAGACTTCCTGGCAGATGGCTAGGGCATCCAAGATTGTCTTTTTTTCCTTTCTACATAATAGACAACATGGGTTAATGTCCACCCTTCTCTTCCTAAGATTTTTTTGAACTAGAATTATGTTGGAGCAAGCCCTCTAAAGTAAGTTTTTACACTTCAGCATCCCTGCCCCCCCCCCCAATCTTCTTCCACAAGAGATTACTGCTTGTATTTGAGGGTGACTCCATGGGGTTAAGTCTCAAGTTTGCCATGTGATACCCAAACTTAACCTAGTAAATACCATCAGCCATGAATCTCCAGTACAAATTGTCTACTACCACACCACATTTTAAAGGGATCGACTTAATATGAGCCACTATTTCTAGAGGTAAAAAGGTCAAGGAGGAGACCTTCTTTCAGATATTTCCTTCCTAAGAGAATAGTTCACTCACCATTATAGATTCATGAATATGTCCCCCTTCATAAGGAGGGATGCGAGCCCTAGGCAAGTTTGGTAGCCATTTGTCCTTCATGGTTGGTATTTTTTTTCCATCACATGCACACCACATACAATCTTCCTCTATGATCGATTTGCGACTTAGAATGCTAGACCATGTGAAGTTAGGTCTATAGTTCGCCCTAGATTCCCAAATAGAGGAATTAAGGAAGTATCTTGCCTTCATCATCCTAGCCACGAGGGAGTCTTCTTGTGTCATTATTCTCCACCATTGTTTGGCTAGAAGGGTTTCATTAAACACATGAACAAATCTAAAGCCCAAGCCACCATCTTTCTTGTTTCTTGAGAGTTTCCTTTGACTCATTCAATGTAGCTTCCTGCCCTCAACATCACCATCACAATAAAATCGAGTAGTTAATTTCATCACAAACGATAAAGGTAATAAAAAGCACCCAATCATGTAGGAAAATATGGATTGGACAACTGACTTCATCAACACTTCATCAACACTTCTCTTCCTGCTTTAGATAGGGCTTTTTCCTTCCACCCCTTCAGCTTCTACCAGACACAGTCTCTAAAAACCTAAAAATTTGAGACTTGGATTTCCCTACCAAAGTATGAAGACCCAAGTAACGATCATCGCTTTTCATTGCCTTTACTCCCAACAACTACGTTAGCTCAATAAATATGGTACAAGGTACATTTCAATTACAAAAAGTTCAGATTTTTTGAAATTTATCCTTTGCCCGAATGCCAGTTGTTTGTAGCCGACAAGTGCACTGGATCGTACAAGTGGTATAAAATGGTAAGAATTGAGTATCGAACTCTCGGGGAACTTGTGATATCTAGCAAGCTATTTTGATAAATAAGTGTATGGTATGAAAATATAATTGTGGTTATGGACAGGTATTTAAACTATCTAGGCAAAAAGAAAGAAAATCACGCAAGAGAAATACTGTGTAAAAACAAGTAGAGAAAGTGTTGGTCTTCCTCATAGGTTCCTGATGGAAAAAAGGATGTTCTATATTTAACAATAAGAATGACCATGTAAAACGACTAAAATCATCAACTGCAATCAAGAAATAAGAATGACCATGAATAAATTGTATGGAGATAGGTCCCCAAATGTCAAAATGAAGAAGTTCATAAGGTGAATCTGCTTTGTTTAAACTAGCATTATATGGTAATTTCTTATGTCTAGCATAATGGCATACATCACAAACTACCTTTGGATCAACAACAATAAAAGGAAATTCTGAATTAATAGAAATCATCCTAGAAATTGACAAGTGTCCTAGTCTAAAATGCCATAAGACTTCTTCTGGTAGAGTCTGTATATCAATTGATTGAACATTGGAACAAGAGGCATGCTTGGCATAAAAAACTAAGTGATATATAGCCCTTCAAACCTTTCAGCAGAACCAATCATCCTCTGAGATTTCTCCTGAATGAGACAGATTGAATCATTAAATGTGACAACACATTTTAAGGTAGAAGACAATTTTGACACTGAAATCAAGTTTAAAGAAAAATTAGGTACATACAGTACATTTGTAATGAAGAATCTAGGGGAAAAGGAAACAATACCAACATGTTTAGCGACTGAAAATTGACCATTAGGTAGTCTTATGCTAATTGGTTTTATCTCATTAAAGGTCTGAAAACTCTTTAATGAAGAACATATATGATCACTAGCACCTGAATCTATGATCCAAGAGAGAAACTATTGAAAGAGGAAGAGATGTAGATTTTACCTGATTTGTGATTTTCAGCTCATGAATGACCAACCTGAGTAACTGTGCTGACTTGGTTAGCTACGGTAGCAGAATCTTGATTAATACCAGAACCTTGAATCAGACTAAGCAGTTTCTCATATTACTCTCGAGTGAAACTGGGAGGAACAATATGCATTTCTCCATTAGTTGAGAAGTCTCCATTTGAATCTGCAGCATCATTACAAGCATTGTTTGCCATTGAGGCATTTCGTTTTTGAAGGTGAGGAGGCAATCCATGCTTCCTATAGCAAGTTTCCACTGTGTGACCATTCCTTCCACAATAGGTACAAATTCTCCTTGATCCCAAGTTTTGTACTGGACCTCTCCCTCTTCCTTGTGGCCTCTTATAATCAACAAGGGCCTTAGAATCATCTCCAACAACAAAGTTCCCTTGTCTTTCATGTTGAATGACCATAGAAAAAATTATGTTCATGCTAGGCAATGGATCCATTAGTAGGATATGAGATTTCACTACTGAAAAATTCTCATTCAAACCAGTCAAAAATCTTATAGCATAATTAAGAGTATGAAAATGTCTGGCATTTCTCAATGAAGCATAAGTGCATTTAACAGTATAGGAACAACATGGAATAGGCATATATGTTTCAAGTTCTTCCCAAAGTATTTTTAACTCAGAATAAAATTCAGTGACAGAGAGGGAACCTTGCCTGAGGCCATATATCTCTTGTTGAAGCTTAGAAATTCTGATAAGGTCTCCTTGAGAGAATCTCTCCTTCAAATCATTCCAAACATCAACAACATTTTCCAAAAACACTATGCTCTGGCCGATTGATTGTGATACTGAGTTCACGATCCATGAATGTATGATCATGTTGCAACGACTCCAAGCTTTATAACTTGGATCAAAGCTACCAGGAATGGGTATACTCCCATCAACAAACTCAAATTTGTTTTTAGCACCCAAGGCATGTCTCATAGAACGAGCCCACACATGGTAATTAGAGCCATTCAACACAGGAGTGACTACTACAGATGAAGGTCCATCTCCTGCATGAACATAATACGGGCTGGAAGGGTCTTGCCTGTATGACCACCTCCATGATTGTTGTTGCTGAAACCACCTGGACGAGCCATTAGAGTGGCATAGTCAGAGAGCTAGATACTCTGGTACCATCTTAAGAAATGAGTAAAATAAGACAAGGAATAAAGAGAAAATGGAGAATTTTATTGATACGACATTCCTGCTTTACATTAGGCTTATGCCCGCTATTTATAGGTGAAGAAAAGGCAAAAATAAAAAAGGTGGATGGATGATTATGAATGGAAAGTTTGTTACTGAACCTGTTAAGCTGACATTCTCAATGACTCATCCTTTTTATCTTTTCTGCTCATGTGCATTATCCTCGTTCGTTTGATATTTTGACATATACCTCATTTTTGGTGAGTTTTCTTTCTACCCATTTATATTCAATTTCAAATAACTTGTAAGATTTAGAAGAATTTAACGGTGTCTAACTTAGAATCTAGCTTTTCAGGGTCGTGTCATCCAATATATTTCGTCTTAATTGAATCATGTTGAGTCCAAAATAAAAGATGACCAAAATGATAACTCATATTTTGAGTATTGGATGCGGTATTATTAACATTTTGAAAATAACATAATTGCAAAGTCCTTTTGAGCATTTTAATTTAATTATTAAATAATGTAACAAATGGTTAATTTGGTTTTAATTTATCTTAATTTATTGAATTTTAATCCTTTTTTAAAGTTGAATTTGAATGCTTGTATCTAAGGTTAATTTTGTTTTTAAAGTATATGCGTCTTTTTGAGTTGTTTTAATTTGTATCTCATTTCAATTTAATTTTGCACTTCGATTCTCACACTTTATGTATATATCCGACATGAGTGTTATTTAATTAATAGAAATAATTTATTTAAATGAGTTTTATTTAATAAATTTTCAGTATGTTATTAATAAGGAGTATAAATAGAAAATAATACGAAAAGTAGCGGTTCGAATTTTTACGTATTTAATAGTAACCAATCAAAATGAATAACAATTCAGGCAAGAGAGAGAGAATTAATGAATTCAATAAAGTTATCTTATTTAAAATTAAATCGTGTGGATTCGTACATATATCTTTCGTACTAATTATCATTTTCCATGTTATAAACCCATAAATGAATATGTTCATTTAAAATTTTATAAAAATATTTCTAAATGAGGATAATAATAAAAGTTATAATTACAAGTTATTTGTAAAGAATATAAATAGAATTAGAGTACCAATAACCTCATCCTTAATATTTAATTAGAATAAATAAGTATTTTATATTTTTTTATCCCTAAAAAATTAAAAATAAATATTAAAAGATTTACAACAAGTTCTACTCAACTAATTAAACTAAGATCATATGATTTTTTTAAGGTAACTAGACCCTTTGATAGTAAGTACTTTATATGTGTATGTGTAAATATCGTAAAGTTTATTTATTAAATTTTTTGGAATGTTACAGAAGTCGTGCAACTCGTGCCATTTTCACACACAATAATTCTAGTTTCTTAAGTTGTAACAACGATTAAATTAAATAATAACACTACTGCCCGAGAATCGCGGTTTACATATATCACTTCACCTAAAATTTCCTAAACATAACTTATCGTTTTCCATGCAGATCTTATCTACGAAGATTCATGATTTGCTTCACACACAATCAAAATCCAGCTGGCCAAAGATTACACAATGTTAGAAAAACACACACCCATACACAAAGACACAGTTGGACATAATATAAATGTAGATGAACATTTTAGTTTGCTTATTTTAACGCACAGAATTAGAAATTAATGAGAGAATATTTAATGATAAATAAAAAGCAAGAAATTTCAACGAAGTTACGAGCTTTTCTCCAACTGACTCAAATTGTCATAAACCATGTGCTGGAGGGTAGCTTCGTTGCATTAATTTCTCTGATGTGAACTGTACTTTGGAATTAGAGTCTTCAACAGTAACAAGACATGTTCAGATTCAGCGAGTTAGAGATTGTAGGGGCTGTGTTGTTTGTTTTGTAAGCCCTGAACCTATGATATTTATTATGTGTGGTTAAAATTGGTAGTGCCATTAGCCTATTATTACTTTGCAAAATATATAGTAGTAATAAACAATTTTGTACACATTATTTAAACTGAAACTAATTGAATTTTTTTACTCATGATAGCTTAAAATGAACACTTTCCTCGGTAGGTTTACATCTGTGTGTTGTTAGTATTGATTGAATGTTTCTTTCTCCAGAAATTTTTTCTAAAGAATTAAATTTCTAATCTGTTAGAAGATTACTTAATGATATGATTTATTATGAAAAAGACAAAAAAAAATGTAAGACTCTCAAAAGTTTAAACTGATTTATCGAGAGAATGAATAACAATTTGGTATTTATGACAGTTAAAAATAAAAATGAAAAGTACTATTGGCCCAGAAAAAAATCAAAAAAGAATTCTTCCATTAAATTAACCAACCTTCAGAGTTCTGACCGTTTTACTTACCAACTGAATTGTGCTTCTGTCTGTGTCTGTTCTAACATGTTAGAGAGAGAAAATCAGAAAAAGCTGTGAATAGTGAATGAGATATTTCGTTACGAATCTAAAGGGTAAGAAATACCAGTAACACAACTCTTGAACTCTGCATCACTCTCAATTTAAAATAAAGTTTAATAATTTCTGTTAGTGTAATTTTTAAAATTATTGATTAATAAAAATTATTGATTAATAAAAATTATTGTTAATATGGTTTTTGAAATAATTATTTTAAAATTTTATATTTATTGTACATAATAATTTCTAATTGAATAACATAAAATTATTTGATTATAGAAGAAAGGTACTGTGCCTCTTTATATATTATAAATAAAATAAAATAAAAAAATTAGAAGTTAAAAAAATTAGTAAGAGTAAGAAAAGAAAGTGACTAACAAGAAACTAGGTGAGCATTTGTTAAAAAAAATATCGGAACAACTGGAAATTTAAAAACTGATGAAAAATAAAATTGTCTCAAATGTGGACACTAAAATGGGTATTTTCTTTATTATTAGTATAGATATTTTGATCCTAAAGATTGAAAAATTATTCAATAATTTATGTATAAAAATATGCACTTATTTTCTTATGTTAATTTTTTATTCAATGGAAATATCAGAAAGCCAAAACAATATTTTAAACCCCTAAAATTTATTATTATTTTGAAAGTTGGAGCATTGAGAAGTTGGAGCAAAAGAGAAGTGAAGTGGGAAAAAGAAAAGAGAAGGGTATTTGAGGCAAAATGGTTGATGCTTGCAATGCATGTGACCGTGGAAGCTTGTTAACCGTCAGAGCCAAAACAGCTATGCCCCACATGGATTTTGAAGATTTTTTTTCCAGCCACAAAACAGCCTTTGCAAACATAAAAAATTCAAAAGTGGACCTCTTGGCAACTTGAACTGTTTTTAACAATTTTATTACAAAAAACCAGTTATGCCATTAGCGGTTTTTTTTGTCCAAACAATTCAAAAACAGTTAGTGGAACTTGTGCTATTTCCCCCTACCCCTCAGGGTCTATAAATTAGGTGCGACTCCCTCTCAGTTTTCTTCACAACTCTGCTTCACTCCCCATTTCTCTCTTCTGCTCATTCCTTTGACTCCTCATTATCAGGGTATTTCCTTTTCCATTCATATCTACCTGAAGTTAATTGTTCCAACTTTTGAAGAAGAGTACTTCTTCATATACACAAATGCTGTAACATTTGTGTAAGAAGGAAATTTCTGATTTTTTATTTTGTTTTGTTTGGTGTGTTTAGGAAATGGCTCTCACTGGGTTACTCTTGTTGGCCTTTCTCACGATGTTCTCCTCTGCTCATGCCTATGGTGGAGGGTGGACTAATGCTCATGCCACATTCTATGGAGGGAGTGATGCATCTGGGACAATGGGTATGAACTATGAACTCTGCAACAGTTCAAAGCACTAAGTTTTTACATAAAGATTCAATTTTTATCATTTAAATGCTGTTTTTGAAGCATTTTGGAGCACCCCATTTGACTAATTTGTGTGGTTGTGCAGGTGGGGCATGTGGGTATGGGAACCTCTACAGCCAAGGGTATGGAACAAACACTGCTGCTCTGAGCACTGCACTCTTCAACAATGGCTTGAGCTGTGGCTCTTGCTATGAGATTAGGTGTGCCAATGACCACAGGTGGTGTCTCCCAGGCTCCATTGTGGTCACTGCCACCAATTTCTGTCCACCAAACAATGCCTTACCCAACGACAATGGTGGCTGGTGCAACCCGCCTCTCCAACACTTTGACCTAGCTCAACCTGTCTTCCTACGCATTGCTCAATACAAAGCTGGAATTGTTCCCGTGTCCTTCAGAAGGTATAGGTTGCTTAATTTCACTCCTTTCAACGATATAGTCGTTTTTGATTCATTAAATATTTTGGAATTTTTGTTTCTAATAGTCTTTTAGATTCTTCAAGTTTTGGTTAGAGATGGCTCTAGTCTTTATATTGAAACCATTATTTTTTATAATGCTCGAACTCTAAAACCAATTTTGACCAGATTTTGAGGAATCTGAAATGTGTATTATTATCCTTGAATTCTTCAAGTTTTGGTTAAAGTTGGTTTTAGTGCTTATTGAAATTTTAAAATATTGGGATTTGACAAGATTTTGAGGAATTTAAAGCATATATTATCCTTTAATTTTTAGACACCAAAATTATATTTTGAAACTTCATTAAGAACTTATTTTTGCTTTTGTTGGTAACAACAACAATTAAGCTTTGTGTTATTGGTGGATTTGTGTAGGGTGGCCTGCAGGAGAAAGGGAGGGATCAGGTTCACAATCAATGGACACTCCTACTTCAACCTAGTTCTCATCACAAACGTTGGTGGTGCTGGTGATGTGCATTCTGTTTCCATCAAGGGTTCAAGAACTGGTTGGATGCCAATGTCAAGGAACTGGGGTCAGAACTGGCAAAGCAACAACTACCTTAATGGTCAGAGCCTCTCCTTCAAGGTCACAACAAGTGATGGCAGAACTGTGGCATCCAACAATGTTGCCCCATCTGGCTGGTCCTTTGGTCAAACCTACACTGGTGCTCAATTCCGCTAGATCTTGTTGTCACACGCATACCAGTAGTGCTATATAGTATAATAGATATATAGTATTATGTTCTAGGAGTATTATTATTTTTATGACTGGTTAGTGTACTAGGGTATTAGATAGTATGCTACTAGGTGAAGGGTAAGTTTTTTTGGTGATTTTAGAGGCCAGGGAATTAAGATCTAAGAAGGGGCATGTTTTAAATTGCTCCTTCATTTTAATTTTAATTTCTCGTGTCAACAAGTGGGGACCTAATTTTTTAGGCCCCTCTTGATTACTGGGGTGGATTACTCTTTTCACTTTTTCTAAAGTTTTTTTTTTAACCTTCTTGTGGAGAGAAGAAGCTAGTGACAGTGGACTTTTTAATTAGTTTTTACTATGGGTGAGCTACTAAATTGGAAGAGGTGGACTTTGTTGTGACCACCCGCCAATTAGTATTGGGATAGTCTTATTTCAATCTGGAAGTGTTACTAGTGTTGTTGTTTTTGATTACTGATCCCCTTTTGTAATCAGCCTTGGCTGTGTATGTCTTCGGTTTGTGGAGACTGAATGTAAATTTTCCTAATGGAAAGTTACAGCAATTACTAGTAGTACTACCTCGTCTTTGTTTATTTCTTATCGCTTCGTAGTCTTGTTTGAACAAACAAACAAGCTTTTGGTTTAGTAAGTTTTATATATATATATATATATATATATATATATATATATATATATATATATTAAGTTTTAAAAATTTTTATTTTGATGTTTTATGTTCTTAGAAATTTTATTTTAATATATTTTTTTCGTCAATAACTTTAAATTCATTAGTATTTTAAATTTTTAAATAATTAATTTAATAGAATGATGAATAAATTAAACTTCGCGATCTCTCGTTCTCCCTCGCAAGCATCCGACGACGACGAGATCTCAAAGAACCTAAACTCAGATCTGGACAAAAAAACCTTAGATCTAGGAAACTAAGATATGCGAAAACAACGCACGCAGCAATTACCTCTGATCGGAGCTTGGATTTTGGTGACGGGTGGTTTGATTTCATACTTCACTAGCGAGAAACCCGTGCTGACGGGCTCATACTTTAATTTTGGTGATGATTACTAAAATTTTGATTCAAAAAAACTAAATTTTTGATTGAAACTAGAGAATGGAATTTATAAAGGATGTACATATAACGGCAAAAATGGATAATAACTAAAATTAACCCACCAATCATCGAAAAGCAAGGTATAGAAAAAGATAAACTAATGATAAAATGAAGAAAGGTCCAACCTTTTGTCTTGTTGGATTGCGAGAACTCAGATACCATAACAAAAACACATACACCGATATTCAAATCTCATGATACATGCCAAACCAACCTCATGATACAACTGACATGATTAAGCTGCCTTGGTCCATGATAAAAATAAAAATAAAAAAACGTGCCAGTTCCAATCAGAATGAGCAACAAACATAATGATAATTCTATTCACAATGTAAATGAAAAAACAAAGATAATTACTGAAGAAAAAACAAAGATAATGATATATACATTGAACATAATAAATTGATAGTGATGTTCTGCACGAAAACATGAAAACATTAGGCAATCACTATTTTTTTTTATTTGGAATAAGAGAAAAGGAAAAGTGGTTGGGATTGTTAATGTTGACTTTCTGAACACGAAATGCTGTTGTAAATCGTGTTCTTGCCATCATATTTGATGGGCCCTATAACACAACATTGAATGTAATTAGTTTCAGAACAAAATAGGAAAACAACATATACGAAAGGACAAAAATCGATTCCAAAATGCAAACAACGTATAATGAAGTAATACATAAATATACATAAAGATTGATGATTGGAATGTTAAAAGAAAGAAAAGAAGAAGTTAAACATAAATAAGAAAGAAAAGAAGAAGGATTAGAATGTTAAAGAACTTACCGTATCAGAGAAGAATGATGATTGGGTACTCATACTGTTAAGGGTTGAGTGATGTTTTGGAGAAATGAGAAAAGAAATGAAGAGAACTGTTGGTTATGATTTGATATGCCTGAGTTTTTGTAATTTGTATTGAATGGGCTTTAATTTGGGAACCGCTTTTAAATTGGGAGTCTTTTAGAATTCCCGTACCTGTTTTTTAATTTTGAAAATCCTAATTAATAATTAGGAGGCTTTCACAATTCCCGTAGTCGGTTTCTTTCATAATGGTTAAAATACATTAAGATATTAATTAATTAGGAGGCTTTAACAATTCCCGTACTGGTTTTCCTTCATAATGGTAAAAACAATGATTAGCTTTGATAACGGTGAAAATATATATATATATATATATATATATATATATATATATATATATATATATATATATATATATATATATATATATATATATATATTAATTGGGAGGCTTTAACAATTTTCGTACTGGTTTTGCTTCATAATGGTAAAAACAATTATTAGCTTTGATAACAGTGAAAATACT
The DNA here is from genome assembly GCF_004193775.1 of Glycine soja. Lineage (NCBI taxonomy): Eukaryota > Viridiplantae > Streptophyta > Magnoliopsida > Fabales > Fabaceae > Glycine > Glycine soja. The sequence goes on along the minus strand of NC_041008.1, from coordinate 43,031,239 downwards.
AATAAATATTAATTAATTGGGAGGTTTTAACAATTCCCGTACTGGTTTTGCTTCATAATGGTAAAAATAATTATTAGCTTTGATAACGGTGAAAATACTAATAAATATTAATTAATTGGGAGGCTTTAACAATTCCCGTACTAGTTTTCCTTCATAATGGTGAAAATAATTATTAGCTTTGGTAATGGTGAAAATATTAATATATTAATTAATTGGGAGACTTTAATGGTGAAAACAATTATTACCTTTCGGCCATATGAAATATGATTAGACGTGTATAACACGAATTCCAATAGAATCTATTGTGGGGATATTGAACAATTTACACGGTACCTTGAAAACTAAGTCAGCATTGATATGAAGCTTTAAATTGGATGTGACTGTCCTACTTCGCAACTTGCAACCTCATCAAAGTATGACCTTCCATATTCAAAAATTCAAAATTCAAATTCGTTATTAAAATAATACTTAATGACTATTTTCGAAAATAAAACACATAAATGTTGTGACGAAATTGAATGATAATCCAAAAATTGAATGATAATACAATAAAATGAAAATGAATTTAATAGTAATTACAAATAAAAATTATGATAGCAAAGTCGTCAGCTATAGGAGCAAAATTGAAAATCAAAATGCAAGAAATATGGATATAAGAAATGACAAAGTAATAATAATAAAAATAACAAATTTGTCCCTCTTAGCAACTCATTCAGAAGTGAATTATGACAGTCTCCAAATGGGGATTTCTTTGCAAGATATGAGTACAAATTAATGCACACGTGGCATTATGATGAAGAACTGACATGAACACTAAGATGGACAGCAAAATTTAAGCAAAAATATAACTGAGACTTCAAATAATAATTTAACCAAATCGATCTACAACAAAGGATTGACAAAAAAAATGTAAGCCTATGTGAGCGGCAAATCAGAAGACCAAAAAAAGTAAGTACATGATATACATGGTGTACCAAAAGATAAAATAAGGATAAAATATGCTAAGGTCTAAGGTTGTGTGATGTATCCAGTCAAACAGATCTGCACAATCGCAAACATGGAAATGAAAATAAAGTTATGAAGGTTTGTCTGGCAAGTCGCTCAGAACGCAAACATTGCAAACATGGAGATCGAAGGTCTTTAAAAATGTAAGCTTGTGTCTTGCAATACATAAGAAAACCAAGATGGAATACAATTGAAACCGTTTGACTTGTAATACATCAAAACAAGAAAAAAAAGGTAACAATTTGCTAAAACATGAAGAAAACAATAATGTGGCCACAATATAACAATAAAATGAACAAAACATGTTGGGAAACTTGCAGAACGGACATCAACAAAGCATGGTGAAGGCCTTCTTTCTAGGACATCTTTGCAGAACAGACATGAGCATTTAAGCAATTAAAAGAGAATTAAAAAACAAACCTGTAGTTAGGTTTGTGGGACAGCGTTAACGGCCTTTATTGTGCTTCACTTATCGTTTTTGCCTTCTTTGTTGTTCTCGACCATCATGCAACCAAATAAAAACGTGTATGTAATGAGTTGCTAAGAAGGTTGTTCATGATGCAGATGCAACATGAAAAGGTAAATTAACGAAAACTCATATACCCTAACAAAAATGCATACACCGATATACATCTAAAAATGAAATTAACCCTTTCAAACTGGAAAATGGAATTTATAAAGGATGCACATATAGCGACAACAATGGGTGACAGACAAAATTAACCCACCAAAAATCGAAAAGCAAGGTATAGGAAAAGATAAACTAATGATAAAATGAATAAAGGTCCAACCTTTTGTCTTGTTAGACTACGAAAACTTAGATACCATAACAAAAACACATACACCGATATTCAAACCTCATGATACATGCCAAACCAAGCTGAAAACGAATTTCAGGCTTAATAAAAACGTGAGAGCAAATCGAAACGGGAGAGAATTCAAAACCCACAATCCAAAAGACACAACGGAAATGGAAAATGGAAAACTGGAAAGGCGTGCAGCAATGGAAAGCGTGAAACATCAAAAAGAGTAAAAAATTAGAAAACGCACATTGGTAACTGAAGGGGTACGCAGAAAACGACGAAAACAATTAATGGCAAGTGAAAAGACATTTCTTCTTGGCTTCCAGAAAGACAAATACCATAACGTTAAATAATTTAAATTCTAATAATAATTGTTAACAAACATAAAATTATAAAAAAAATGGAATATCATTTTACTATATGAATAATGGTCTAAAGTAGAATTATCTCTCGTACATAATATTTATGATCTTTACTATCAAAAATTAATATTAATTACTATAATTTAATTAACTATATATATATAAACTATTATTGTAAATAAATTATATTTTCTTAAATTATAAAAATATAATTTAAATTTTATTGCTTAAACAATAATTTTATGTATTGGACACTTTTCAATTAGGCATGACAAAGAACACAAACTCACAGAATCCACTTCACCCTATCCTCACTTTAATGGAAAAACCTACTTTCACTGCTTATGGATATTATTTGATTCTTTTAACGAGGACGGGGATGAATATCTAACTATTAGACTCTATAATATTTTGCTTTAATGTATGTATTGTTAGCTAATATATTTATTACAAAATAATTTTTTTCTCTATAACTTATTTTTTAAACAAATATATTTCAAACATGGGTGATGTACTATGTTTTGTTATGAGAGATGAGTCTTGTTGTGTGGAGCTTTGGTTTAGGACATACTTTGGTGAGGAGAGCTCATTTCCTTTTCTTTCCCCTTTTTATGAGCATCCCTTGTATCAATAGAGTCATTCTCATCTTTTTCTCTCATAAAACCTAGAGCCCTCTTTCTCCTCTTCTTTAAAAAATTCTCAATTCTTTCATGTTCTCCTCCACCCTCAAGGAGCTTTCTCAAGAATAGGATTTGGCCTCTCTTCAAGACAAGTGTTCTTCCTTGTTCCTTAAGCTTGTGTCTCCATTGTTAAATGTTGAACTCTCTTTCTCTTTTCCTTGTGTTGACCCACAATGGGTATATCTGCAAATCCTTTTTTGTGTTGGTTTTGATCAAGTTTCCATGGGTATTGTGAGGTGGTGTTGCTAAACTTGAGGTTTCCCCTTTCTCTCCTCTTCTCAAGAACCTAAGCACGAAGACCCATAGGTAAGGAAAACTCCCCCTTTTTCCTTGTTTTATGACGGTTTTGGATTGTTTGTTTTAGTGATTAGAATCCCAAGGGTTAACTACTGATATGCTAATTGTGAGTATGGATGCTTGTTCAGCCATTAATGAGGTTAAAAGCCCAGATTTTTAAAGAACTTTCCTTGCAAATTTTCAATTTTAGATGAGCTAAAATTTGTATCCGAAGCTAAATTTTGATAGAATTGGGTTTATGATAATTTAGTTGAGCTACAAATTTTAGCTAAGCTAAAATTCGACATAATGGGATTTGCATGGATTTAGCTAAAGTTATGATCTTTAGCTGAAGCTAAAACTTAAATGGAATTGGATCTGCACGAATTTAGCTCAAGCTAAAAAAATTTACTAAGCTAAATTTTGTGGCTTAAGCTAAATTTAGGCAAGATGTTTTATTCATCCTTTAAACTTTCACGAGAGTTTCTAAACCAATTCCAAGTTCATATAAATGATTTTATGAGTTCTTATTATTGTGTTAAAGTTGGTTATAAGTTGAGATTATGGAATTCATCTTAATATGTGGTTTTAGTGAGGTGGTTATAAGAATTTAAGGTGTGGATGGTCTTATTTTGCTTAGGGAACCAGGGATAAGTTCATGAATTTGATGAGTATGAGTAAGTGAATTAATGATGTGATGCATATTATGTGATTGTTTGAGATATGACCATCTTATAAATGTTTAAGTAAATGTAGTAAGTTTGTCTTTGAGAAAATGTCTTTGTTTATTGAGATTACCCTGTTGCTGTTCGAGATATATATGGTTTGATGAGATGATGATGATGAATGATAATCTTGTATTGTAATTGTCCCCATGTGTTAGAAGGGTTAGTTATGTCTTTTGGGAATGTTTTATTGGAAAATGGTATACTTTGGAAGGTGAATTTCATGCCAGAACTCTGCCTCACTAAAGCGACCCGGCAGTCTTGCCTTGTAGGGTATCTTCCTAAGTATCACCCCTAAGTTTTGACCTTGAATGACATGTTAGAAAGTTGAGAACTACCTCCCAAGAGGATTAGGGACCCTTTTAATGTATATGGGACTAATTGTTGTTGGGGATGAAACTTTGATCCTTGAGAAGTGCCATAGTGAGATGGCAAGTACAAAGGTGTCATATCTCAAACCTCAATGGAATCCAAATACCATATGATGTGTATTTGTTGTTGGTGGATCTTGTATTCATTGAGATCGAGCATAGGGAGATGGCAGGTACAAAGATGTTATATATCGAACCTCAAGGTATCCAAGTTGAAAGTGTAAATGTCCATGGAGCAAAGTTTGTCTTTGGTGTTTATTAATGGTATGCTTGGTGGGGATGATTGGTAGACTCATGGTGATGATGATTGATAGTGATGTATGATGTTAATTCTTGATGGTGATTGAAAATGAGATGCCCTGTTTATGTGAGATGAATTTATTACTTTATTTATTTTCTAATATTATGATTTAAAGATGACAAAGCTTGTATATTTGTTAATTGTCGAGGTTTTAAATTGCTTTAAGTATGTTCATTTTTTGTCAGCTTACCCTTGTGTGAGGATCTCAAACTTCAACCCCGTGAGAGCAGATGGTTAGGAGGTGGACCCTTTTATTGGAGGCATCAAGGATCGACATGCTTGGACGTAAAGACACGAACCTTCTTGTGTTTTCCTTTTTTAGTTTTATGTATAGAGGTTTATTGGCTTAGATGTTTAAGATTTATCTCTTTAAGAAGTTGTATATGTATATATAGTTTGTATTGAGTTGTTTTGATGTTTTATCTTGGGATACATGTTGATGTGCCATGGGGTCATGTGGTTTTATTCAGTTGATTCTGTATATATGAACATTTTATGCTGAAGTTGTTTGTTTAGCTTTTGGCTTTTGAAAACGAGAAAAATTCACAAGTATTTTTGTAAATAAATTAATGGTTTAATTACTCATTTATTTTCTATAGTTTCCAAACTTATCCCTTTTAGTCCATGTAGTTAATAAGTGGATTTTTTAGTCCTTGAAGTTACATTTTAATTTCCAAAAGATCCTTGCCATTAAATTTTTTTTAACTCCGTTAGTTAAAGAATTTTAACGGTAGAGACTTTTTGGGAATTAAAATATAAACTTCATGAACTAAAAAAATTTAGTTATTGAGTATAGGAAATAAAAGGGATAAGTTTGGAAACTATAGGGACTAAATGGATAATTAAAACTAAATTAATTAAAGAGCTTAAAATAAAGTAAAATAAAGTCTTCTGCCTTGTTAGTTTTGAGTTATCATGTAGTAGAATTAGGTCGTTACAAGTACCAATTTCTCACTTAAAAATAACAAAAAAAAAAAAAAGAATGCAATGAAAATATAAATGAGAGAAACATAAAGATAGAACAAACACTTTACTAGTAAGATATAAAAACTACTATGAATTTGGGGGAGTAAAGTATAACTTTGTCTCTAATATACAATTGTTTTGCCTAACTCGGTAGGTTGAACAATGCACGTGAGTTGTTGTAGACCCTCTAGTATCTATATTTAATATTCCTACAAATAAAAAAAATTCATGTGAATGCCTCCAATTAACAAAGTAGTGTATATTACTTTCTAGAGGTGTATATTACATGATTAAACAAATAAAACATGTGAGTGTTTGTTTTAACACTAAAAGGAATGTAAGTGTCATTTAAGAAAATCTTCAAGGAGTAATTTCTCTTTTATAAGTTACAAAGTAAAACTTTAATTTGATTAAAGAAAAATACTATTAAACATTTTTTGTCCTAACTGTATTTTGTAAAGCATAGACTATTTTTATTTGAACTTAAATAATAAAAATGCGGGATCTAAGATTTAGCTTATAAATGGATCCATGTGTAATGAAAATCATTTGTAGGTTTGACATTTATTGAGTTTATTAGATCAAAACTTTAGTAGTCCTCTTCTGATTTAATCCAATTTTTTTGTGAAAGTCTGGAACGAGTAAAAAAATATTAATTAATGGAAAGTATGTTATACTAAATCACTCATCATGTGCAATAAGTTTTAGATTATGCAATTAACTTGTCTATTAGAAAAGCAATAATGAAACCAAAGTTCACCCAATAAACCTTATATTCAATTTCATACCCTCACATAGAACATTTGATTTCTTAAAAGTGTGACAAATTAAAAGGATGTACAAGTAACTTATATCTTTTATACTTTGTAAAAAAAAATAAGTCACGTTCCCAATGAAATTATGACCAAGTAAGAAAACTAAACACAACTTATTTACAAGAAGCAAATACAACATTGAGTTTTGGACAAGAAAGCAATCAATGTGAATTGACTCTCAAATACTATTTTGTTGTATTTTATCATATATACATGTAAGAAAAAGAAATGTGGCATGCTTTCATGCATTAGCAACCTTCACACCCATGATATAAGGTGAAAGCAGAAACAACCAAAAGAGAACCTATTATTGGTAATTATTAAGAAGATCTAATATAGCATTCCTCTATCCTGTCCTGGATCCATTTCAATTACTGAATGAATGGTTTTAAGGCAGGTTTAGCGGTTGAATAAGGCCACACAAAAATTGGTTGGTTACTTCCTATATTTGCATAAAACTTATCCATTGAGGCAAAATTCTCCAAGGATGTGAAGTTTCTCAAATGAAACTGAAGTTCTCTATCATCAACCTCAACAGTAGATGAAGGGCCCAAACCATAGTGAATCAGTTTGGTTGCTGCACTCAAAAATTGAAGTTTATAAGTAATGGTTGGACTCTAAGTTAGTGCCATCAAATTCAGACATAAAAGTATAGGGTGCATTGCATATTATGTTTATGTTCAAGTCCAATGATTTTTTTCTTTTAACAAATCTCTTCATTCTTCAATCTACTAGGGTTATTCTAGTAATGATGCTTAAGTTCAAAACATGTTTATAAAAAAGGATGAATTTAAAGGACAAAATGCCACAAATATATTTATGTATGAACCTTTGAACATATTAATAACAAATATTTTCCTATTATAATGGGCTAAAACAGTTACATCATGTTTTGACAAAAATAACAGTTTGAGAATAATGCAATAGTATTAAAAACTTCAAGAGTTGTGGAGAGATAAGAACCTCAAACCATTATGAGAAGAATAAAGGGGAGGAACTATTAGTAAAAGATCTATTTGCAACAACTAGGGGATAGAACAAACCTATAGATTGCAAATATTTAACCAAAATAGTAAAAAAAATGCTACATCGTTATTAATTTATTATACAATTTGAATATTATCTTGACTAAAAATCTTCAAATTCATGAAGTGAGAGTAGGTTTTCCAGACTTAGTGTAACTTATATAAATGTTCTTTAAGGATGCAATGCTTAACTATATTTAAATGAACTTAAATAGTTATAGTTGTATTTGTCAATAATTAACTAAAAGCCACAAGAAAAAGAGGCACACACACATACATATGGAACATGGAGGGATTTTCAATCCCAAGAACATTGCTTCAATTATTTGATGTAAAATTTACAATCCTTGACTGCTTAGTCAAGTTGAATTTGACTTGACAAACTATGTAGTAGATATGAGAAAATTGCTTCAAGATTCTATATTTAGAATTTCTTTGAATAAAACAACATAAAGTTTAAATACCATTCAACCTAAATATTTTAAAAAATATAACAAAAAAATAAATAGATGCTAGGCTATATCATAAGTGAAAATGTCTAGAATAACTCTTAATAGGTTATGGTATAATATTGTTTTCGTCATATTCAAAAAAAAAAATTGTAACTCCTATAAGCACAACAATAGGAAATTCGCATACACAAATATTATGAACTTGTGGGCCTAGAAAATTACGAAATCATGTAGCATGAATGCTAGAAGAATAATCACATAAAAAAGGTATTGCTATATAAAACCAAAGTTCATTTTAGTGGAGCTTGCCTGGGCATATAATTGCTCATCAAACATAGTAACACCACAAGGCCCTGATGTGGAAGCCCAATCATGGTGATTGTTAGAGTCATAACCAGATCTAGGTGCTTCAAAGCCTCCATTAACATGATAATCTACAGGATTTTCATAAGGGTTGATCTCTGCAGTTGGTTGAAACTTCAAATTGTTCGGTAAATTAAAATTGTAAGGTAGGTATGGAAAATGCCCATTTAATTGTAGCCTCATTGGGGCAGTATTGCTCATATCACTAAGGACTCCATTTTCTTGTGCTGAGTTTGACATGTCATTCTTGATACTTGAGCCAAGATAACTGACATGACTCCCAAAAGATGAACTTGTAGATCCCTCTACATCTCTGAGGATAAGGCAAATAAGAGGTGTTACAAATATGTAACCCCAAAGATTTTTTCAATAGCTATGAACCATCATCATCATTTATGTGTCCTTTATACAAATTTGTATGCAAAAGAAAACAAGGTGTTGATCATTTGGATTAAAACATTGTTCTAATTAGATAATTGAGTTTGATACTATAAGATAATCACTTTACACCCTTGCAATAAAATATTCTTCAATAATGATTAATAACAAACATAAATAGGTTTACCAGACTAAGATAAATATCTAAGAATAAATTTTGAAGCATTGAATATATTTCTACTTTAGAAAAGAGAAATAGTAACAACATATTTTCTAACATACTTTTTGAATACTTTACTATTGGTTGAAAATTATAAATTTTAGTGAACTTCACTTCGCAGTTAACGAGTCCCTCTCTTGATTTTATAGTTTTCAATAAACTTTAACTAAAAAGATGGTGTGTGCTAGAGAGTGTGTTTCATGTAATCCTCTTAAAAAAATAACTCACTTGTGGAGAAACATGTTTGAGTCCTCGGGTAAAACTATATTGTGGTTATCATCATTGGCAATCCATGACAAAGGTTGCAGTTGTTGCTCTACACTCATTCTAAAAGGAATATTCATTTCGTTGAACTGAAAGATAAAAATACTTTAGCTTAATATCATACCTATAACATTGAAACCAGTTTTGGAAAAGAAAATTAATTATCACCTAAACAATTTTTTTACCTGATTATTGCATTGTAGCGACATAAGTTGTTGCTGTTTTTTTATATTTTCCTGCCACATCAAACTGAGATTTTAGACATGAAATATAGCCAAAAGCTTAAATAATACAATATTGAGGATATAATGTCTTTCTACAATGCTTTGGTTCAATAAATAACACGTGTTACTAGGTTCTGGAAACTTTGGAGGGCTCTAAAGTTTAAATTGAAAAACATATTTATGTTGCTTCTTTTTCTTCACTTTTATTTGGTTTGTGATTTTTTCTTAGTTTAATGAAACTATCATGAATGTTTCGTTGACAACTATAAAAGTTGAAATTGTATCTTTTCCTTGATTCTTCGAACCTTTCAACCAATTTATCCACATAGACAAGATAGCATCATAAAGAAAATTATCGATTACCCTAGGACCATGATGATAAACTAAACTCATAAAAGTATCTTTGGAAAAGCAGCACAAGTGATGGGATAATAGTGTATACCTTACGGGTTCGAATTTGATTAAGTGACTCTCTAAGTGAATTTTCCATTTGTCCTAGTTGATCCACATTGCTTATTTTATCAAACTCAGTCCAATGACTGCATAATCCAACGACAAATAAGGAGTTTAATAGGCAAGTCTTTAATATGACTTTTAAGGTAGTTATTATTAAAGTGAACCAACTTACATATATGATAGTTTGTAAATAAATGACAGTGTAAAAAAATTTTACATTGTCAATGCATATACTATTTATTCATAATGAGCTTAATAGACATGCAATATCAATATAAAAGTTTTTACACTTTAAACTAATGAAAATAATCATTGATGTCACTTTAAGGTAATTATTATGTTAGGAAGTCCCACATCGTCTGCCTCTGTTCTTGGGGTGCAGCTTATATATCTGTTGGGCAACTTTACTTAGTGCCAATTGGTTTTAAGTTGAAATCTAACATGGTATCAGAGCTTATAGTCCGTCTTAGTTGTAAGATGAAGCCTTACATCGGGTAGGAATGGTTGTTCATGTTCCATTGGTGTAATGTAAAACTTTTTACATTATCAACCAATCAAAAATCATCCTTAACATGACTTCTAAGCTAATTATTAAATTTGTAAGAATAACTTGCTGCAACAAAAGGACAATCACCAATTTATGAAAATCTAGCTTAAGAAGAAAAAATCAACCTTAATCTCTTATGAGTTTCAGAAATTTGAGTTTGTAATAGCCTGGCTTGATTACTCAAATCCTGTCCAATGTCAGTTAGTGATTTATAACAATAACCATCTAAATGAACAAAGTAACAAATAATTTAATTGTATGGGTACCTCAATAGTTTGACTACTGTAACAAACAAAGAAAAAATATGTTTTAGTGTTTGAATCTATATAAATAACCAAATCCTTTAAAAGAACAATAATTGAAATAGTGTAACAGTGACATACCTTGTACCCATAAATTCTTGTACATTTACATCATGATCTAACTTCTTAAATGTTTTCTTCAGTGCCTAAATTCTCAAATGGAGACAACTCATTAATAAGAAGCATGATAATTTTAACAATTAATACTTTCAAAAAGAGAAAAAGAACCACGTATAATACGATATAGATTAGATATGGACATTGAGTTGCAAGAAAACACTTACTTCAAGAGTTTCTAACTTCCTGTTGCAATCCATTGGAAAACACTTTGTTAAATTATTATATTACTAGGAGAAAATATATTATATGAATGTGTGTGTAAAAGGATTTCAATTGCACCTTTTTGCCCTTTCTTGAGGAGTTAGTTGACCAAACTTCGCAATAACCTCCTCAAAGTTACTAAATCCACCAAAGAGGGAGAATGAATAATTAGAAAGATAATAAGGGTATAAAATAACAATATATAAATTTTCCAATAATAGATCATAAAGTAAGGACATCAAAATAGAAAAAAACTTTAAGCAAACTCAAAAACTTTATATTTTTAACCAATTATAAGTCATCTTATATATAACTTTTTAAGTATTTAATATAAAACTTAACAATTTTAATGTATATAACAATTTATAATTAGATAACAGTATAATCTTAGTATATATGGAGGTTCAAATACGAGGAGGAGAGTTATAAGGGAGTGGTGTTAGAAGGAAAATATGGTGTTTTGAATTTAGATGATTACTTACCGAGGGTATTCACTTCTAGAGGATCTACATGGAGGTGTATGATTTAATTAAAACCGGTGAGATTAAGGAGGGGGAGGGAGTGGTTAAAAAAACATTTTAAGTGTTTTGGGAGACAAAGGTTTAGTGAGCTTTTTGCATGCTAGATTGGTTGGTCTCCTTGCTTGGACTACAAAATATTAGAGACTATATGTTAATTCTAAATAAAAACAAGCAACAATTGTTGAGATGGGGGTGTGGAGGGGAGACAAGTGGTGTTGGCCACTATGTTGTAGGTGAGACTAGTTTTTGTTGGAGAATGAGTTGGTAAGAAATATGTGGAATGACATTGGTAATCATGGCCAAATAAAGGGAAAGATAGATGATTGGGCTTGGCACTACAATTTGGAGTTTAAATGTGGTCAAACATGTCTATGATATGTTACACAATTACAGGGAGGTAAATTGGGAAAAGTTTTTGAAAACATGATTTAGACATGATTTAGACTAGGGATAATTTGATCAGAAGGTGAGTTATAACAACAAGTAACAATTTCAATTGTGTTTTCTATAACAACCAATTGGAAACTACTACCCACCTATTGTTTGGTTGTTGCTTTGTAGTGGAGGTATGGAGAAAGTACTATTCATGGTTCAAGGACACTAGGGTGCTGCCAAAGGAATTTATTTTCATTTTTGGCAGCATAGATGTGGTTTTTACAAGAAGAAAGATGCAAAAGTTTGGTGGGTGGTGTTGCTATCAATAGTTTGGTCCATGTGGACACACTAGAATGACATTTTGTTTTGTAACGAGACCATTGATTTGGACTCTATTATTAACAATGTCAAGTTTAGATCATGGACCTAGATTAAATGAAAAATGAAGGGTTAGGTGTTTCTTTGCATGCTTGTTGCATCGAACCATACTTTTGTTTGATGTAGCTTCGCAATCACATTGACAAAATACAATTGCTTTTGGTTTAGCTAGGAGATCAACATTTTATGACTTTACTAGACTGTGTTTTTGTTCTAAGGGGTCAAAGAATACAACTTTTTTTACACTTTGTCATCTTCATGTTATTCTTATTATGCAATTTTGAGGCTTCTGGGTTGTTATATAGGTTGGAAAGCATATGGCCAGTAGTGGGAAGGTATATTTTGTAATGTGTAATGTTGTTTTGGTTTGTATTAAGCACGTCTTGTGACAAAGCAAATCCAAACTTAGTAATGAAATATTCTATTTTGGTTTGCAAAAAAAAAACAATTTGTATAATATGGTGTTCTAGTAATACATAACTATGAATGTAACTATATATGATATGATGACACAATTTGAATGCTAGACTTTACCTGTGCCTCCCCCTACATAATGAAGGCTTTCCATTTGGTGCAAACATAAGAAGTATAATATCTATATCACAAAGTATAGATATTTCAGCAGCTTTTTTCATAATCCCATTTTTCCTTTTAGCATATGTTGCTTGGCGACCATTGGTGTTCTCCAACCTCTTTATCTTTAGCTTTACCCTACCCATCCTGCACATTATATATATATATATATATATATATAGTTAATAGCCATAATAACCTTAATTATCCTTCATTATTTACAAAAAGATTCTACGATTGGTGTTCTCTAGCGTGAAAAGAATCCAACATAGATCCTCCTAGAAGAACTTGCATTGCATGTTTCCAGATAGCAATCTCAACACACCCCATGTTGCAAAATTATGTTCATTTTGACACATATACACATGCACTTTCCCATATAGATTGAAATGGATTATGGATTCTCATCCTTCCACATTTCAAAACCAATGGAGGAACTTGAATTATAATAATAATAAAACAAACAAAATGACCAACAATAACAACATGCAATATCATGATTCATATACCCTTTTATTAGCGTTTTGGGTGCTGACAAGGTAAAAGGTAGAATGTAAACAATTCAGAGAAAAAAATTAACAAGAAAAAAAAAATAGATGAAAGAATATAGAAACTCACACAAACAATGAAGTTCAATATAATAATTTAACTAATAAGATTCACAAGCCAAGCGTGTAGAATGCAGCAGGGACAGGTTGGTTGACAATGGCAATGGAAGATTTCAGGGAGAAGAGGAGAGAGATTACATATAGCTTACGCTAACATGTTTGGGTGACCGAGAAAATCGGTCATTAAGGCATGCGAGAGAATCGGGAGTTGAAGAGCGTTAGAGATCTTGTTTCATTTTTTCACACCAACAATTACAATTACAAAACAAAAATATGAGAATCATCCTTTTCATTCACTTTGCAACTTGTATTACTTTCTCCCTCTCGACCTCTATGAATCATGCAAAGCACTTACAAAGTTTACATCTTATTCTTGCCATACAAAAATCTCGTAGATTTTAATAAATAAATAAATCCTTGGGTATCAACTTAATTTCAATTTAAACTCTTTCATAGTTGGCTTTAAGTCTCAAAATTTTGCATGTTTTTTTTTCATATTTTTATTTTTATTTTTAATTATGTGAAATATCCATGTTATCTTTATATTATTTAGATCAAATAATTATGTATATATTTAAGACTTTATTTCGTGTTTTGTTTATTTATGTATTTGCATATGAATTGAAGTTGAGTTTGGATTGAAGGAGTATAGATGATTAATGAAGTATATATCCTCTAAATTTTAAGATTAAGAAATTAGAATAGTAGACTCTAGCAAAAAAAATATATTAAATTCTTATTGTTGGAGTTCAAATGTAAGGTGATCCCACGTCGAGTAGAAATGAAAAACTTAAGCACCATATGAGTGAGGAGAAGATCCATAAATTCGAGTCTTAAGATTTTGAGTCAAGGTGTGGTATCATGTTCACTTATATGGTTGTTCATATCTCATTGGTGTTCTAAAAGTTTAGAAATTCTTTCATTGGTTTTCAAGTATATGAAGTTCTTCTAATTCCTTAATTTGTATTTGTCTTCTTTTGTTAATCATAGAATTATTTTAAATAAATTTTAGAAATTCTTTTTGCTTATTAATTTGATTTATTTTTATTCATATAATCTTAGATTTTATGAAAATTATTGAAAGGTGAATTTTAACATTTGAAATTGTAAAATAGAACCTACATAGTCAAATCACGAAAGTAGTTTTCACCATTTGGATTTTTTTTTAATTATCATAAATCTTAATGTTTTTTCATGAGCTTTTATTACCACAAAAATTAATAAAGATTAATCTAATCAAGTACATTATCATGATTTGAAAAGAAATCCATGCCCAAATTAAGAAAATTCATTCATAAATAAATCTAACATAATAGAGAAACAATCTTAAAAACCTAATAATTCCCACTTAATAATACATCCATTTATTATGTTGAATTTTCTCTCATTCTATATTTAAACTCGTGCAATGCATGAGTTATTTAAATGTGAAAAATGATAAATCACATGATATTCTGATTTATCTTGAAATTCTTCATATTTGAAAATTGTATAGGCATCCATGCATGTAAATAGGTGAAAGCAATATAATTAAGACTTAGTTTATTTAAATAAACTTCATGTGTGTGTGTGTGTTGTGTACCAAAAATGAGATTGATCAAACAAAACCATAATCTTCATTAGGGTGATCACTTCAACTACTTACTAGGCATGCTAAGTTTAAGATTCTTCCAAACTAAATCAGGACGAATTATTGGACAAGTAGCCTCAATAACTTAAGGGGGGTGAATTAAGTTTCACAATTTTCCCACTAACAAACTTTAACCCCCAATTTAAATGATATGCTTAGAATGCAGAAGAAGAAGAAGAAGAAGAAGAAGAAACAATCAATTTAATAATGTTCTTTTAAATGCGTAAGATAAAATTGATTGCAATAAAATAAATGAGATAAGGGAAGAGACAAATGCAAACTCGATTTATACTGATTTGGCCACTTAGATTTTTACTAACTTTGTAAAAATCCTTTTTACAACTTTTGAACACCTGAGAAATCTATTTCCCTTGTGTTCAGGAAACTTCACAATTCAAGAGACAACCAGTCTCTTGATTACAACTGACTTTCTGAGATGAGCAGAAAGATTTCTCTCCTTTAGAGTGGATGATACAACTTGAAGTTCCTAGAGGAATTTCTCTCTTTTAGAGATGATAATACAATTTGAAACTCTTGGATGAACTCTCAATATATTTGCAAGTGTTTTTCCAAGAGTTGTTGAGAGAGCATTTGGCAATGAAGTTCTCTTAGAATATCTCTCTCTTTTAGAGAAGAATAATACAAGATGAAGATCTTATAAGAATCCTTAATGATTTTGCAAGTGTTTGGCCAAAGGTTTTCTTGTGAGAGGATAAGACAATGAATGTTCTGAAAACTCCAAAGAATTTTGAGTATAAGTCACATATTTATAGGCCTTTGGTGACCTTTCAAAAAACTTGTGAAGACTTGTGACTTTTCAGAGTTATTTTCAAAATTTCCTCACTGGTAATCAATTATAGATATGTGGTAATCGATTACACAATTAATTTTGAGGAGTTATGACTCTTCAATTTGAATTTTAAAATTTCGTGACTGGTAATTGATTACACAATTGTTGTAATCGATTATTACGTATACGCTACAGGCCACCGCCGCCACGGAACATCCGGTGACCCACCAGTACCACATCCTCCTTCCTTTTCATCTCCCAGGTCATTAACTCTGTTCTCTTCCAATGACCAGCGTCAGAGGTATTATTCCCAATTCTCCAATCGTGTCATTCTTGACCCTAAGTACTTAGATGTTGAATTCTTTGATGGTGAAACATTTCATTGCTACCAAGTGTTTCAAAACTCTGAATTAGTTGAATTTATGTCTTTGAAATTGCCTTATTATCCTAAATTAGTTAGAGTCTTTTACAATAATCTAAAAATTCAAGATGGAGTTATTTTTTATGAGGTGCATCAAATTCCTATTATTGTTGATTAATCCTTATTTTATTCATTGACTAAACTGAGCAGTCAAGGTGTTCCTTTTGAGGGCACTTTAGTTTATGACTGGAAACATGTTTATTCGAGTCATGATGCTCGTAAAATGGTCTGCAATGACAATGCTAATATGACCGGCAGATTGCTTGTTGGGTCATTTACCTTTGAGTGTCGCATCATGCACTACGTTCTTTGTCGAATTTTGCTTCCTAGGTCCACTAATCTTACTCAGGCCTCTAAGGAGGATTTAATCTTGTTATGGGCTCTTCAAACTGGTTGTCAGATTGACTGTGCCCATCTTGTTCGGTACCGAATGCATAAGGCATTACGGGTCAATGCACTTCTTCCGTATCCTCATCTAGTTACTTTATTTCTCCAGCATTTCAATATCCCCTCAGAAGATGAACCTTTTGTCAAGGTTAAACGGTCTTTTGCTATTGGTGTTGGTACTGTTACATCTTTTGGATATCAGAAAGATATGGATGGCCAATGGGTGTGTAAGTAAGACCTGCACTCCCATTCCCGATGAACGTACACTGTCTCCACCACCGCAATGAGATACCTCTTCTTCCCTCTTGACTGAAGTCCTCACTGAGCTACGGGATCTTAGAGCTTTTGTCGGCGATCGCTTTGATACAATGGACTCCCGTATCACCCATCTTGAAGACAATATGAGTTTCATCCGGCGTTGCTTTGATCCACCTGCCGATTCTTAGATGTTTCTAGTATTCTACGTCGCTCATTCTCTAGACATTTTTTACTATTTTGCCTTGTATTTTGGCTTTAGTTATTTAGTACTTTAGTTAAATTTTGGATGTTTTGCATTTGATTGCTTTTTGCTTTGGATATTTAGTTTGTGATTTGCTTTGGTTTTTGATCCAAGTCAAGATCAAGAAATCAAGAGATACGATTAACAATTAGTCCAATATATGTTAAAAGAATCCCTTAAAAGAGATTGCAAAGGTTTGGCCTTAAGTTAATCTTTCAAAACACCTTACAAAGTTTTTAAGTAAAATTCTGTTTTGAAAAATATGTTTTTCTCTCTGGTAATCGATTACCAGAGGCTATAATCAATTACCAAAAGCAAAAATAGTTTTAAACAGTTTTTAGAAAATATTTAAATTTGAATTTTAAATGTGTAATCGATTACTATTCACAAAATTTTGAAATTCAAATTTAAAGAGTCATAACTCCTCAAAATTAACTGTGTAATCAATTACCACATATCAATAATCGATTACCAGTGAGGAAATTTTGAAAATAACTTTGAAAAGTCACAACTCTTCACAAGTTTTTTGAAAGGTCACCGAAGGCCTATAAATATGTGACTTGTATTCGAAATTCTTTAGAGTTTTTCAGAACATTCATTGTCTTATCCTCTCACAAAAAAACCTTTGGCCAAACACTTGCAAAATCATTAAGGATTCTTATAAGATTTTTATCTTGTATTATTCTTCTCTAAAAGAGAGAGATATTCTAAGAGAACTTCATTACCAAATGCTCTCTCAACAACTCTTGGGCAAACACTTGCAAATCTATTGAGAGTTCATTCAGGAATTTCATCTTTTTGGCATCATCAAAAGCTTCATACAACATATGCATCTACACGAATGACATCCAAAAATTCATCAAAATGCTTAAAACATCCACAATTTTATTCAATTTTCTTACTCCATCATGTTAAGTTATTTTTCTCCTAATAAAGGAATTACTTATATTATTCTCATAATAGAGGAGATGACTTTTGTGTAAGAAATGAAAGTTGTGTAACAAATTATGTGATCAATGGAATCCCGTGAAATTCTTGAAAGCATTATAGCTTATTATCTTTTTAATATGCTCTGCACATACTAACAAGTTGTTGGTTCGGGTGGTCCTGCACTCGATACCTGTAAACAAAGTCTCGGATTCGAACCTTATGAATGGAAAAATATGACAGAGTGGGTAGACCTCACTAAATGTGATCAGTCAAATTCCCCAATGGAAATTAGTCATCAGCAAAGCTAGTGGATACTTCGCATCAATGTCATGGTGACAAAAAAAATGTTGTACACATGTTATGTCTACAGCCTGCAATTGGAGTAAAGTATGGGTGCAACAACCAAGTAGGATAAAGGTAAAATAATATTCCATAGAACACTTTATGTTCTATGTGTTGCATATGTTTATCTTATATTAGTTCATTTTCTGCAAACTAAAGTGTGACAAATCTACTCCTTCTTCAACTAACTTGTTTCAAGGACTATGTTGCACATCAGCTTGTCTGATCTTAATTTCAACTAGAGACTTGGATTTTGATAGGGAGGGGATGTTAAGCGATTGACAAGTGAACCAAATCACACAAGTAGTAATAAACAGTAAGCCCAAGTGTCATATCCACAGAGACTTTGCTTGTACTAAGTAGTTCGTGTGAACCAAGTTCTAAGCGACTAAATAAAAAGAATTGATTCATTTTTAGAATAAATCATAGGAATTTAAAATCTAAGATAAAGATATAAAAAAAATAGTACAATGTTCAAAGGAAAAAACACAAACACTTTGAGTGCAAGATAAGATTAATGTAGATTTTGTGAGAATGTTGGGTACTTGGCCTACCAAATGAACTCTTGATATAACATAAATGATTTTTTTTACCAATCAATGTTATTCCAATTATTACCTTAATCAACTAATCTACTCTAACAATGATCCCACATGTGAAAGAACCTAGATCTCTTTATTCTACTCCTAATCCCGCAGCAAGTTAAACCAATTGATTTGATTAAGAGCAAAAGTTTATGAAAGGCTAATCAACACCATTTCATCCCTAGACATGGGTTACCTAGAAACATTTCTGGTTCTTAATGTAAAGATATTTTCCAATGATCATTACACTACAACATACATGCACATGGGTGATCAAACCTTAAACAAGGCAATAAGCACAACAAGGAAACCATAATAGTGAGATAACATTAAATAGATAATAAAAATAGTTACATCACAAAATTTTTTTGGTATTCAAGCCCCCAACAATGATAAAGTTAGCCTTTCATATCAATGAGAGACCTAAAACAAGAATGGAAATACAAGGAGAAGAAGAGGAAAAAAATGGAGAACAAGGAAGCACATGAGCATCCCCAAAAATGTCTTGTTCTCAACCTGTAAATGAATAATCCTAATAAATTATCCTTCTTTTTAACTTTTTGCTTCAAAATATTGTCTTAAAAAGACTTGTGCGATTAGCCTGGTATCCGTGCTAAGCATATACACAAAAACAACACTGGTTTAAGTGGTTGCGAGCTAAGCCCATGATGCATGCTTAGCCCAAACTAGTGGCAAAGGAAACAATTGGCTAAGCGCACACCTTACGCTAAGTGCACACTAAACTTTCAAATCTTCTCCCAGTAGCCTCCAAATGCTTGCCACGAGGCCTTCCAAGCTGCCTCATGTGCACTAAGCTTGGTTTGTCGCGCTAAGCGCGCTTCTTCATTAACCAAAATGTTTACTTCCTTGTTAGTGCACCAAAACTCTACAAAACACAACTAAAACAAATTTATTAAAATTAACTTCAATGAGCTAAAAAATCTAAAAGATATTAAATTCTAACTTATTGAGAACAAACTAAGCAATAAATGAGAAAAATAAATATAATTATTGTGCAAATTCAGTGCAAAAAATAAGCATGCACAACAACTATCAGGGGACAACAAAGATAGGATGGCTACTTACTATTGAAATTTCTTCTACTGTATAATGCTAATTATTTTAGGGAATTGCTATGATATGTGAGTAAAGGTGAGGAGTCATAGTTGTATGTGTAGAGGGAAACATAAAAAATTTACTCAAATTTTTGTAATACAAACATCCTATCACCATAGGTTCCCATCGATAAATATTTTACTTGATGATTAAAAAAAGAACATTTATATATAGAATTGGTAAAAAAATAAATAATTATTGGATTTTATTTTTGCTAAGGCAAATGGGTTAACTAACTCCCAATTTGTTGGGGTTGTAACCTTGAATTTTGAGGCCTTTTTCAATGATTCTATCTCCCTCTACACTTCATCCATGTTTCTCTTAGTAGTTGCATGGTAGAGAAAACTGAGGTTGATCTAAATCACCCACCATAACATGTTAGCTCCATTACTCAAAAAGGAAATTGAAAAGCTTCAAATTCATTAATTTAAATAGTTAAAGAAAAAAATGTGTCTTCTTATCTAGGCCACAATATGGAGATCCCTTAAAGGTAGGTTGCTGGTACACTCTTTCTCATTAGGGTCATTTAGAGTTGCTTAATTTTTCTGCCAGAATCAGCAATGATTGGATAGTTCACCTTCACATCTGGCTGCATTGCAAAGATAAAGGCCTTAATTTATTTACCTTGATATGTCTTCTTTTTTGGTTCAAAATGTCATTGATTGTCTAATTTAGAAACACTGTTGGCTTGCTTTGCATGTGAAAAATGGGAAACTCAATATAGGATTCAATGTCTTTGATCCATTAATTTTAGGATTGCACATCGTCACTGGATAAACACAATAACTTCACTCTTCAATGATAAAACTGCTTAGAATATTGACCCATCTTTTCCAAGCACAAACTTGAGTGCAATCACCTTAATTAACACATGATCATAATGCACAAAATTTGTGGAGCTTGATTGTGCAGTGGGTAGTTTCAACTTCAAGGTTAGGATCGAAGTGTCTCCAATTGTAAGGCCTAACATTTTCAATGCAATTGTAAAGAGGTTACCTAATTTGCAATCCCTTACATTTTTTCATGTCATGGATCATATTTTTTTTTAAGCCAACAAAGAATGAGTTTGGAGACTGTAATTTTCTATATTGTCTATTCAATATCCTTTCTTAATACCATTGTAATGCCAATTTATCCGGTTCTTTAGTGGCAATTACAATATGTCAAACACTACGAGCAAATACTATAGTACACCTTTGATTTTTGCTAATTATATAATTTCAAAGTGTTCACGTAGTATTCCTATAGACAAAAAAAGAGTTTTCAAGTACCAATTTCAAACAATACTTTGCAACAAAAATGTTTGATATCATACACATGCAAATTGTAAAAAGGAGTCATATAAGCAACTATAGGAGAGCTTAATATCAATAAGGCAAACCAACCTTGATAATCCAAAGTCCAATAATTGCTCACATTAAAAAAATAATAAGGAATCCAATGTAATGCAAAGCAAGAAGAAACTCAAATTATCAATAATGAGACCCGGTCAATAATTTGGCAAATGCAAATGTAGAGATGCTAATGTGTTGAACCTAAAATATAAGAGAGTACTACAAATGCTAAGAAAGATAGCATTGAATTAGACTTTAAAGCTTCAAATTAATCCACACCATCCTATGTAGCTCTGTTCTCTCCCTGATATATTATTAGGTAGTTCGAAAGTAGTATTATATTAAAAAAATATACAAAGAAAAATAAAATTTAATTATAAAGAACCCAAACTATGTTTGAGGCTCAGAATGGAGGCCCCTTTCCAAAATCAATGAATCCGTATCTAAGGCACAAAATAATGCAGTCAATTAAGTGAATGGTTGACTATCATTGGATCCAGCATCATACCTAGCACTATCATTGTATCTATTGGTCTTCTTCTCACACGACCAAACCAAACTCTGCAATCCTTCAATATTGATGTATTTACAACATGGAGAACACTAACAAAGAGAACACTCAATCACAAGGAGAACATGGACAATTCGAACACTAACATGAACAATGGCAGCAATAAACAATAACAAGGAGAACACTCAACCAAATCTCAAAATCAAGGCTCACAATCTCAGATGAAAACACAACTTTCTATTAAAGATGAGCAAGACCCAGTCGAGCTATGGTCTGCTCCACTTTAACCCTAGAAGTATTTTAAATATGATTTCAACAACAGCCATAGAATGCAGTCATCAGAAGGACATACCTGTGGATGTTGTACAGCAAATGAGTGGGTACCCTGGACATGGCAAAGCATCACAGCAAACTGGGTTTACGAGAAGGTGGACACGACGGTGAGCGTGAGCGTCATAGCAGACTGGGTTCGCGTTTTGGTGGACACAGGGTAGGAGGAGCATAGGAAAGGCTGCGAGAATGAGTGCGTAGAGTGGGTTTGCGAGAATGAGCACAAACAGGAAAGGCTTTCGGGTTTTACTTTAAGTCAAAAAACAACATCAATTTTCTAAAAAACTCAGATGTTAACGAGGGAGAGTATCTTAATATCGATTTTTTCAAAACCTATGTTAACAAACTCATTTTATTTACAAAAATGTCACCGCATCTTTGTTAACATCGGTTTTGTTTAAAATTGATGTTAACACAGCGATATTAAAACCCTATTTTTTAGTAGTGACATATCTATTTATGTATTTATTTTCTGTCCATTTTTTTAAGTTTGTTTCTGATTCCGTTACTCGTGTTATATCCATATTGTTATTTATTTTCTGTAGACAAATTCATAGCTGCATTTGTATTTGGCTTTGCATGTCTGATGATTCATTCTAGTGACTTGGGAACTTTATTTAGCAGTAAATAAAATAAATTCTTACAGAAGATGTATATAGCGAGAAAACTATTTTTATAAGAGGGAAAAGAACTTATGTCATACAACAATATATGAATAGTTAAGATAAACATGAAGACTTATATAAGTCATGCAACTTTTAAAAAATTCATAGAAGTTATGCATTTTAATCTTACCTATTCTTTCTAAGACTTGATTGATCAATAAATACAAGGACAAATTCATACTAGAATGTCAAGGGAACCCACCACTAAAAATAAAATCCATTCATGCAATTCTATATTATCAATTTTTATATATAATATTTATAATTTGATGTTTTAATATGTTAAATTACAATGATCTATTAAAACAGAATTTTTTTCTTATGTCACAAAAATAATCAATAATTGAGTTTATACTATTTTATAAATTTCTTTTCAATGTTCACCAACATAATGGTCAATAAAAAATCATCTTACATCTTATTAAGAAGTGTAGTTTTGTGGTTAAAACATTAAATAAATACCGTTGTTTCTTTTCAATGTTCCAGCCTTGCTACTACAACCATTACTATTGTGTGAATTAATACTTTGGAAATTATAATGATTTCCAATCAATGAAATGATGACACTTGTTTGTATGAGATATGAAAAATAAAAACTCTTTCAATCCAAGAAAATAGAGTTTAACAAAGTCAAACCGAAAATTGATTATATAATAATTAAAATTCAATGAAATATAATATTTAGATAAAATTTCTTAAAAAGGATAAAACTACATTGAGATAAGATTTCTCAAAAAATATTATTATTGATTTTATAATTAAAAAAATTAAGAGATAAAAACTAATTATGCAATAATTAAAATTTAATAAAATAAAATATTCCATTTCAAATCAGACTTTGTTACTAAAAAAATATTTCTTTAAAATAAATAAATAATAACCTATTAATTTTCTAATTTTAAAAAAAATCAGGGGCCAAGGACCCCCTCCCACCAACATTCGTCCGCCCCTGAAAAAAAAATGAATATATATATGATTCATTTACTTCACTAATTAAGTCATATCTAATTTATTTCATTTAACAATTTTTCATTAATTAACATTAACTTTCCTTAATCTAACCATTTATTCTAGATTTCTCATTAAATAGTTTAAGTTTATAAAATTCTATATAATTTTAAAATTATTTGATACTTTATCATTTAACTTTATTTTAAACAAATATATATCTTAAAATGAAAATAAAGAAGAAGAAAAAAGAATTATACACTCACAAGACTAAAATAGTTTTACACACTATTACAATTATAACTCATAATATATAATAAATTTATTGACTTTTATAATAATTATCTTATAAGTCATAAAAACAGTGATTTATTATATGCATAATCATTAAACTCATAAATATATCATAATTATAAGATTAAAAACTTATAAATGTTTAAATAATTTAAAAATTGACATCTATAGTTATCAAAATGATATCACATAATTCAATAGTTGGATTTATGAAATTTGTATTCTAGAAAAGAGTCAGTAAAAGAAATAACTCTGTAAGGCATCCTCCTAAATGAAATCAATCCTTTACCATATAAAGGACATTCTTCTCACTTTGTAACATTGAACTTTTAACTAAAAGACAATAATGGCAAATGTACTTTTTTTTGTTTGTCAGAATAGCCTATGTACTTAAAATGAAGCAGGAGGAATCCATAATGGGTTGGGTCTACACTCTAAAGCGCATGTATCTCACTTATATTTTTGGGTTGGATTCATACATGCATGACCAATTGCATGGCCCAAGCAATGTTATATGTCATAAAACTTTGTTAACCATTAAACATTTCATTTCATGATTGATTTGAGTAATGTAATAATCACATAAAATTAGTTTGTTCTCAATTAAAATTGAATGGTTAATGTCGGGGGCTATACCACACGTCAAATTATAACGGCACACGGTTACATAATTTTCCTATGGTAGTCGGTAGCATAGTGAAAATGTACATTGGCAAAGTCTTATCATGAGTTTGTGAAATTGTGTCATCTCATCAAGACCGTGATGGGAATTCATATGATACGGATATATGGTGCCATGCCATGGAGAAACATTGTAGTAGTAGGGTCCTATGGTGCTAACATGGTTGTTGTCGTGTTCCATGTTTTACAAGGCAAGTCATTTTTGATGGAAAACTTGACACTAGCAAGTGGGAGGAGAACCCACGTTTCTGCATCCTCTCTCTCGCCAAGTATAACAAACGAACTGTCACATCATATGTACGCTGAATACTGTTAGTGAAAAAATATGTTGAGAAGCAACAAACTGTTCCATTTGATGCAAAGCTGGAATCACTAGCTACTACTTAAGACGTACAAGGATTATTGTTGTTATTGCTGTTCTGTTCCTAGTTACTACAACTTTATTTAGTAACCTTAGGTGTTGCATCAGTATTTGGTACGAAGGTAACCATCCAAGATATGAATTAATTGGTATGAAAATATTTTAACTTAATCAATCATTTTGAATTTGAGATCTGATTATATAGTTATATTAAATATTCAAAAAGAAAAAAATTTATTTCACATAATTTTATTTAGCTCGAACAAAATTATTTTCAATAAAAATACATGTAGTCTAAAAAAATATTGAGTACCAAAACTAGCTCCAAAGTACTTTCATTTTTATTTTTCTTTTGAGACATGTAACAAACAAAACTCTATATGAATGGATGAATGGCTTAATGGGTCCTCACCTATCAGAGTCATGAGTCATGTGTACGAAGATATATTAGATGGTTAGGAATGAGAAAGATAACAGAAGTAAAAGGAAACAGAAGGCATGAAGCACCATTGCCCTTATGGCTAAAAAATAAAATCATAGGGTGCTCAAAGGGATCCTTGTTGTCAATATCATGATCTTCATGCATTGCAATAATAATAATTAACATGCTTCTGTGGTACGGTGGCAGAAGTGCCTTGAACCGTTGGGCCTGCTTTGCTTCTCTGGAACAGTACATTAGGGGTCTACACACGTGGACCAGTACAATCACTTGTTCTCCTCTCAGAAAAAGAAACGAGGGAGAAAATCCACACATGTAAATACAAATATTTTATTTCTATAAACCTTTTTTATTTTACAGATTTGAGAGTTCACATTCAAAGAAAGCTATTGAGTAATGATATAATATCATTTTTTATTTTAAATATCTCATTTACATCTTTCATTTCTTTTTTTTTTCTTATCATATCATAGATTCAATTATACTTAATATTTTTTTCTTTTCTTTCTAGGTGTTGGATATAATATATTATATGCGTATCAACATTTTAGTTAATTAATTATTTATTTGTAACAAAGTAGTAGAAAGAAAAAATATTTTATATTATCAGATAGGACGTCAATGATATATAGAGGTTGCCGGTCAAGACTCAACTAAAAGATTATTTCATGTGCTTAAATCACAAATTATCCTATTACAACTACTTAAGAAATGTTTGTGAAACCTTCCAAATTATTGTAGAACTCATTCAAATGCATGTCTAACACGTTCATAAGGACTATAATCCTTTTATAACATTTAATTTTGAGGTCTTCGAACGGTCACTCAAACATAATTTTAATTAGCCAGAAAATACTATAAGTTGTTAAATAACACATTAACATTAATAATTAATACTATACTATTATTCAATTTCAAATCGTTACATATACATACTTTATTTACTTTTATAATAATCATCATAAAAGTTATACAAATAGTATTTTCATACTTGAAAAATAGGTCGTTTTTATATTATTATTTCAATTTTTTTTAACTAAATATTTGTCGTTAGTCTCATTTTATTAAATAATGATGTAACAAACAAAGTATCACATCATCAAGTCTTATCACTAGCACATCATTGTCACATCATCTCCTTCTTTCTCTTCTTCAACGAAAACTGTTACCACCGCTGACCCTGCCATCCAACAAAAAAATGCCAACACGGGCACCCACCACCCAACCTTCACTTTCTCAGCAACTTCGCTTAAACCTATGATAGAAAAACTCAAAAAGTAGCATAAATCAAAATCGTCATAATCCCTTTTGATTCCCCCACTTCAGTTTTCACCTTATTTATCTCAAAGATTTTTTTTTCTCTCCTTTTCTCTCTCTTTCGCCTTTTGGGTGTTTTCAAAACATGCTTTAAACTGTGATGGGTGTCATCGTCAAGTTTTACCCA
Organism: Glycine soja; assembly: GCF_004193775.1. Taxonomy (NCBI): domain Eukaryota; kingdom Viridiplantae; phylum Streptophyta; class Magnoliopsida; order Fabales; family Fabaceae; genus Glycine; species Glycine soja. The sequence continues at coordinate 43,004,222 of NC_041008.1, read as the reverse complement.
CAATCGCGCACGACGTTGCTTTCCTTGAACACCTTGTCATTAGGGTTTCTTTCTTGAAAGATGGCTCATAATGAGGAGAAGGCCTAGTTGATGCTCAACTGCTTCATCACGATGAAGGCGGAGGAGAAGAAAAAGCCAAAGGAGTGTCGCCCCTTCCTCACCTCTAAGTTTTGCAACCTCTTGGAGGTCGACAGTCATGCGAGAGATCGACCGAAAAGTAGTTGAGATCCAGAACAGAGGTCTCGACGAGCACTGCCTCCGCAATCTCAATGACAAGATCAACAAGGTCATTAGCAAAAAGTCTCACTGGGAATGCCGCATCGTGGAGCTTGACAGGCCAAATTACTTGAAGCACTCCGCGAAGATAACAAATCTCAATGGAATCATCGTTGATGTCCCGAACCTGGGCGAGCGTGGCCCTTGATACCGCTACTTTGGGGTTGCCAAGAAGCTCCCCAGCATCAAGGAGCTCTTTGAAAACCCCCCAACCCCCAAAGCTTCAAAAGTGGCATACTCAATATGACATTTTTAAAGAATTTATGCGAGTTATTATGGTTATCGTGATGTGGAGGACAATGTGTTGGAGCGGCTGGAAGGACCGGCAGCGACACGATCGAGAAGAAGGGGAAGGGAAAGAAAGAGAAAAAAAATTAAATAATAAAAAATGATGTGACACTAATGTAGGTTGATGATACGACAATTTGTTTATCATGTTATCATTTAATAAAATGAGACTAATGACAAGTACTATGTTAAAATATAACAAAATTTTATATATTTATTGATAAAAAAATGAATTTAAGATTATAATTTAAAAAACAACTTATTTTTCAACTACTTAAAAAAATAAATTGCTCTAAAGTGATCTTAAGATAAAAGAATAAATAAGGTACAGCCTGAACCACTGTTGTACAAAAATACAAATATGAAATCTCTGAAGAAAATTAAATTGAGAGAGAGGGAATTCCTCTGTGATAGTAAAACACTGTCTTATCCGCAATCAATAAAAGAAAATCTCACACAAAATCAACTGCTTGTCCTTTTTTTTCTCTAAATTACCTTTTCTCACTCTGTGCTCTGTGGTCATACTATGCAGTTACTTAACTTCTCAGTTTCTTGCAAACGCATCATAAATGCTGTAGAAAAACAATGGTCCAAAGTCCCAACCACACCACCCCCAAGTCCTTGGCTTTCTTCATCTCATGACTGTGCCTCTTGGTAGTTACAGAGTACTATTCAGTCAGATCCAAAGGTGAGAGACAGAGAGAGACAGATAATAGTCCAAATTATGAAAAGCATATCAAGCATCAAACCCTTTTACTGTGCTCTTAAAACAACCATTTGTTATGAGTTGTTAACATCAGGGAAATCATGGGAAAAAGTGTGTGGGGAAAAAAAAAATCTACACTAGCAGATAAAATGAATTTTGCAATGAGGTCATCCTTCTTTGGGCCTTTTGTGGGGCTTTCCTTCTTCTGTCTCAGTTCTTTCTCTCTCTCTCTTTTTTCTTTTATGAATCAATATGTGTTACTGACTGTTAGGCCTCATGACAGTCTAAAACCCCCTATTTTTATCTTTATTGCCTATCTGTGGCATCACAACCCTTTTTATATCCATTCTTTCTTTGGATAAATATTCACTTCTTCACGGAAGTCAGTAACCCCACCCCCCATATTATTATTCCACAGACCCTTTTGCATTATTATCAAAGCTAGAAAAGGAATATATCTACTCAAATCAGATCTCAGCTGTAGAATCAAAATTCTTGCTGTCAATGTTCAATTTGACTATTGTCAATTCCCAATTGCCATGCATGTATACGTATGTATGAACTTTTTATCCTCATCAATAAAAAAACAAGTACTAAATTCTATTTAACTAATTAATTTACATCCTTTGATATATGAATGAACCATGAACAACAATTAATATATGCAATTTAAATTAAAATCATTAACAATAATTAACATCCCCACATGCAATGCTACATGACATGTGAAATTATTATAGTAGTAGTTTTATTTGATCTGCAAATAGGTGGTACCATGGAGAAAAACTTTTCATATTTGTCAGTTGTGAAAATTCAACTTTATTTTTTAATTTTTTTTCACCCTCCATTTCCAAAACTGTTGTTGCCCCCATTGCAGTAAAACTTGTTGCAGCCTTATAAGAAGTTAGATTGGCAATATCATATTAAATAAGTTGTTCTTGAAACAACTATAGTACTATTTCTAAATGCATACTTCTATTGTTAATGACATTTGGTCCACGGCAGACCAGAGCATGTTGAAAATGATTTCTTCTGTCCAAACTAAGATGACTTGGTCAGATTTCACTGCCATTGATTTTCCTTGTAGGGGATTAAGAGACGTGGGTCTTCAGCTGCTACCAATACCTCTACACACCTATGCCCTAGACTTGTTAGGCTTGGACTACATATTGAACCACTTTGACTAATTCAAAATTAATACATCTTTCATTCAACTTATTTTAAAATTTTAATTATTTACTCTTGTTCATTTCTTAAGAGAATTTTAAAAGTATATTTCACCCAAGTAATTAATTTGTTTCATAACATGCACTATGTTCATTTCTTTTAATTGAGAATTTAAAAGATTGGGTTGACACTTCTTAACATATAACTATGTCCCTGTAGTCTATAATCTATATAGTAACCAAGCACAAAATTTAAAGGTTTTCCTACTGCATGAATAAACTCTGTCTTTTTGGTATTGCTCAAGGATTAGAAGTAATTTATGGCATGGTTTAAAAAAAAAAACGGTCTGCGATCACAATTTTAACTACAACATCAACGTTTTTGGACTCGGGCGATCATATTGTGACTGCGGCCATTTGTCCATAATGTCAAGAATCGTGAGGAAACTGCACCTACAACCGCAACCGTAATATTGTGATTAAAATTTGGAAGACAAACTGTGTGCGTGAATTTTGGAAAATCATTACAAATTAATTTCCTGTCAATTGAGACTTGGCGCAGACAAAAAGACACACATTGATTATCAACAAAAATGAAAAGGGAGAATTTTCCAAAAGCCACATGTTATGTGACACATGCCGTTTGGGCTTCTCATTGTTATGCCACACCTGACAAGCTTAACTGACTTCCCACACGCTTGATATCCAACAGATCAATGAGAAATATAAAGGCAAAAGATTTGAGTGTTTTATTTTCCTGACCCATTCATGCCCTCACTGTCTATGTATACGTGTGTATCTGATTTCAATTTTGACAATGAAATAAGATGTGTCATGTTCTTTTGGAGTAGTGAAGGGGGGATGATGGGGTGTGTGACCAGAGGATGTATTGCATCTTTGATTTTCAAGTACTTCGACGGAACAGCCCCAACAGAATCTTATGGATCTGCCGTACTATTTAATAAAGTGGGGCCATTCATATCACCACTTGTGATTTTTTTTCCCTATTTCATGCCCCTATGGCTTTTTATTTGACACCAGAGAAGAGACCATGTCACATTGTGCTAGGGTCATTCCAAAAGCATGTTTTATCAATTGTGTTCACTGTTCCAGACTAGAGCACATGAACATGAAGTGTTTTGTGTGTGCTGATTAAAACCCTTGTGTGACTTGGTCTAGAGAAATTTCACTTTCGTTCACTTGGGTTTGTACAAACTTGTGCACACACGCACATGAAGACATGGCCCAAGTGCCAGCTTTCCTGGTCAACAGTTTTGCTTCCTGGCATGGAAACATACTACAAGCCTATTTGAAGCTACGGATCATGTGACATGCAGCTGCAATTTTGCATAGTCACATTAGCCCCCAATTATGCTAACTATTATTAAATCACAAAAGGAATAGTTTGTTTTTTACAAATGCCCGTAACTTGGAAATTGTACTTCTTTCATTTACATGTCATTGAGTTTTTAATTTCAAACACAGTCACAGTTTTATTAAATTACAGACAAATATAATGGATATGGGCCATATGGCTGCAATCGCGGTAACGGCCGGTTGTGTACAGTCCAAGAACTTAAACTATCTAGGCTGAAATTGTGATTGCAAACTATGTTTTAAAGGACAATACTTATAATATTTCTTAGATGCTTTTGTCTTATTCTTTAATCAGAATTAGAATTTCACATCAATATTAATCTTAGTTTGAACTTTAATTTGAACCTTTATTATATAGATTATCAATGTAAAACTTCAATTCTGATTTAAGAACATGCTAAAAACACCTAAAGATCTGTACATAAGTTTTTTATTCTTTTTTTAAAAAACCTTATACGTGTAACAATTAATGAAACATTAGTTAATCTAATATTACTCTTCTATGAAATGCTAGCCACAAGATTTATACTAAAATGGAAATTGAGAAGTAACTGGAACAAACAATACTACCCATTTGCACTCAAGAGTTGGGGTACGACGTAATTTCAGTTTATGATATGTGTTCCAAAAAAATAATATTTAATAATTGTATATAGCTTCCCTGCCCAAGGCTTTATTCGGTTCAAGAAAAACTCTGTCACAGCCTCATGTTTCATCACTCAGGTTCTCAGAATAGCACTAATGCAGATTGCAGTGATTTGGAAGGCACAGTGACAATAACTAACAAACTCTTTTTTCCTGGTTTTTGCATTGCATAAATTTTCCTAGATGTGGACCTGTCGATCAGGGTACTTTTATTTTCTTATTTTTGGTTGCCTACTAACTAAGTGTTAGTGCTTAAAATTTTGTATCAAGATAATAGTTGTGATATATTCAAATGAAAAAACATCAGTTAAAAAATATCAATCACTTAAATAATCTCATTAACTCAAGAGATTAATCTTTGACTTTGAACCAAGAGATATCCGGATTCCCCAAACAAACAAAAAAATGCTTAAAATTTTGTGTTCTTGAGTTTTTAAGTTAGGGGCATGGGCATGGGACCTGGGTCTAGACTAAGGATACAATTAAGGGACAAGGGACCATAGGGCAATAGAGGGGATCCTAAGTAGGAAGAAAGCAGTTAGTGACAATAATGGTTGTGTAGGGCCATGAAATGCAGACCATGGCACAGCACTGCATGTGCAAACAGGGTACACATAGAAACTGTGGAGTGGAGAAACAAAGAAAAATGGAGCCAGCCAAGCAGTGTTAACAATCTGTACAGGACTTCAAAGGACATTAATGTTGAAGAATTTTTGTATCGATTTTTTTTTATTTAGAATTAGATTAAAATTTTAATTTAATAATAATCAGCATGACAAAAATTCACATTAAATGTTGATTTAATTATTATTTTTATTAATAAATATTAATTTTATTAAAAATTGTTAGTTGAGAGATTCGAATTTCGCTTTAAACAAAATTATCTAAAAAAAAGCATACTTATGAAAATACAAAAAAAAAAAAGATGAAAAAAATAATTGTAATTATTTACTTTTTTAATTACTCAATATTATAGTTAGAAAAAATTAATTTCAATAAAGTTAATTAAGTTAATAAGAGATGAATTTATATTTTAAAAAAATGTGGATTTGATTTACACTATATGCATGTGAGGTTATAGATATCATACCATATCACGCTTGGTGCTGTCTCCTGTACAACTTCACCCGTCAATCCACCACATCCTACGCGCACGTATTTGATGATTGTTCAAATCTCTTTTCAGTTGGTCTCACCAGTTGGAAACCAGGTAGCCCCCTTTTTATCCCTTTACATCACCACAAGGGTTTAACCACTTGTCTCCCCAGGTGGCCCAAACAAACATTGTTGTCACCTTTTAGTACTACCAACTAATCTTCATTTCAGTATCCTTAGAATTTAGAATGCCTTCAATTATTTTAGAGTAGCAACAGAAGTGGATAAAATAAATATTGGACTAATCTTATTTGATAATAATTTGGACTAAAACACAGTAAAGGTAAAATATGTTGTTTTTCCTCTAAAAAATTTCAAATTCAAGTTTAGTCCTTGTTGTGATGTATGCACGAAAGATAAGATGCGCAATGGTTCACGGTTGAACACAATGAGCCATTGCAATGATAATATCTACATAGACTATAACGATCAAATCATTGTGTGTGGGAAAGACTAGAGAATGAGCGAAATTTATATTATTCATACCTGAGAGAAAGTTCATTGGATTCGTCAAGTTTCACATGTAAAATCACGTGTGACACAGTATACGGTTGAATATCTTATTACTTGAGTTTGGATATTACTTTTATTCTAGTAATTTCGAATTAAGTGTACGTGTCAATTTTAGCAATTAGGCCTAATGCTCTTTAGGCGGTTAAAAGTCAATATGACCTTCATAACAGTTGTTCCCAAATTAGCATTACTTAGAGTGTAAGCAATACTAACTTAAGGATTAAAGCGAACATTACCTCCATAAGAGTCCTTTACAAATATTTTATCTTGTTTTCATTCCTCTAATTTGAAAATATTTTATTTTTTGTTCTCAAAATAATTATAATTAATATTTAATGGTGTTTATAAACCATCAAAAACTATACTTTAAACTTTGGAGAGAAAAAGTGGGGTACTTCTAAATTAAATGAACGAAAATAGAACAATGTGTTCTTTTGGAAGACTCAAATCAAATTTTAAAACTTTTAGAGACATCAACAACATATTTTATCCTAAAAATAATAATATAAGAACATATTGATCTTAATTATTATTATTTTTCTCTTTTAAACAACTTGCCATAAAAGTTTATTAATATTGACCAACTAGTGGAGCTTAAGTATGACATAGTATTTGGTTATTTGCCTCCATATCAGCTTGAAAAAAATCCCTATATTCATATTTATATTCTTGTATGAAACAACTTTAATCTCTATCCTTCTATCCTATTATTATTTATCGAAATATATTTAGATGACCATTCGATATGTTAGGGCAGCTAATGTCTTTGCTAGTCCTTGTTTATTTTATCAAACACCTACTTGTATTGTTTATTTGTTTAACATATATCCTTTGAAATGAAATAAGTCTGTTGCTATATATATAAAAAAAAAAAGAGTGGATATCAAATTATCCATACCTATATTAATCTACATCAATTTTTATAAATAATTATTCAAATTTAACTTTAATTTATAATATTAATCTCTTTACATGGTGTCACTTCAAGTTCATTTATTTTGATATTAAATATTCATATTTATTTTGAATCTCTTCCTGTTCTCTCACCATGATTTCAAGTGTTGCACCATTCATCATGTTGCTCTACGTACCCATTTACTGATTTTCTTTTTCTTTTTCTTTTATTTACACCAAGGGTAGTTACACTTTTCAATTTCTAGTAAGTTTACACACTTGCTGATAAAAAAAAATAATAAAAAAAAAAGTTTACACACTTGTGGGTTAAACTATAAGCTTAGACATATGCCACCCACGGGGGTCCTTTCTCACTATAGTATTTCGTCCTTTGTCCTCATTTTTACATTTTGAGGTAATTGTTTCCTCTATCCCAATTAATATTTTTCAATTTCTCAGAAGTACTCGCGGGTTCCGAATATTAAAAAATAAAAATATAATCTATAACTATTAATATTAAAAAATTATTCTATTAATAATAACAATTTTATCCTTAAATCACTTCTTAAATTTTAAATTTTTCTTCTAACTTACATTAACTTTTCACTATTTTTATATTATTAGTTTTTTTTATTCTTGTCATTTTTTATTAACTGTTTTATTTTTTTATTATCTAAAAAATTTAAAGAGGCACGAAGTGATTCTCTTTCTCAGTAATCATAATGATAATATAATAATAACAAGAAGAAGAAAATTTAAATAATAAATAATACAGTTATTAAATAAATTTAAGTTTCTGTTAAGCATAACTGTTCTTTTAATTTTATTAATTAGGGTCATGTGTAATTTTAGTTTTCCTAAATTTTTTCGTGTTTAATAAATATCTATATTTTAAAAATTGGGCAAATTTGTTCCTGACATCTATTTTTTCTTTCTAAAATATTTATATTATTCTCTATCCAAATATTCAAAATTCACGATTGAATAACTTTAAAAGTTTATAAGTTTATGATAATTTTTTTCATACGTCATGTATCATAGTTCTATTAATGAAATTGGATTATAGTACATGAACGACGATATCAAAATAATTAGAAAAGATCAATGGGGTGCTTCCCTCGTACGTAAAGGCATTATTTCTTAGTTGATTTTTTTTTTATATACACTGAGGAGGGTTAGTTAATTTTATTTTACTTGAATAAATTTAGTAATAGGAATGATATCTTAATTATTTTCCTTCTTTTTCAAATTTTAGTGGGTAAGTATGAAATGAAGTTAAGAGTTTCTTCCTACAATATCTCTGGACATTAGCTATATTTGGTAAAATCACTTAAAACTGAAAACTGTCTTATTATTCAGTAAGTATTTGGCAGAATTATTTATTCAAATACCTAAAAAATATAAAATTACATAAATAGGTGTATTTATAAATATTTTTATACAAAATTTAATTTGATTTTCTTGATAAAATTATATTTTGTAGTATTAAATTAATTTTAAACACTTGTAGCTTTTCATTTATAAAATATCCAAAAAAATTACATAAACTTGTTATATATCACTATCAATATCATATATAATAAAAAGGTAAAAATAAGAAAATTCTATCATATGTAAAAAAAGTAAAATAATAAATTTTGTCATAAATAGAAAAATTAAAAAGAAAACTTAATGAATGTTCAAGGGCCAAAAGAAAATAAATGTAAAGGTAAATAGTCATTTTCATTCCTTAATATCTAGAGTGTTCATAAATTCGTTTCTGAAAATAGAAATTCAAATTCTAGTCTCTAAAAGTGGAAAAAAAATACGACAAACTCATTTATTTATCAACTTTCATCTGTTACTGTTAATGACAGAGGTTTACGTGACACAGATGGACAAAAATATCACAGAGGTTTATTGAATGATTTGACCAAAATGTCAGTAAGTTACCATTGAACCAAAATGTAAGTAATTTATCATTGAATCCAAATGTCAATCATTTTTCATTGAACCAAAATGTTATTAATTTTTTTTTGGACCAAAATATCTATATGTTTTTATTAGAATAAAATATCAGTAAGTTACCATTAAACCAAAATGTCAATAATTTTTTTCTATTGAACCAAAATGTTAGTAATTTTTTTGAACCAAAATGTTAGTACGTTTCCATTGAATTAATTTGTCGAACCTCAAATTTCATTTCATTTAAGTGTAAAATATAATTTAATCTTTATTTTCCCCTCTTTTTTTTATCGTTGCAAGCATAACATTACAATAAATACTTAAAAAATAGAAAAGTAAGCATAAGTTAGAACAAATATAATAATAAGCATAATATTGATAAATAAGCATAATTACCTTAACAAACATTATAACTTAAATGCAACATCAACAACACCAGTAACATATTTTTTAAAATTTGATTAATTATTTTTATTGTTGCATATAAGTTATTTATGCTAGATGTTACATATTTGTATGATGAGATTAACTTCTCTCAATTTGTTCCACAAGTTGAACAACCTCAAGCTAATTTTGAAAGTACTCCAACTCCTAATGCTGAAAGTGCTGCAACTCCAACTACCACTCAAAGTTCTCGAACTCCTAGTGTTGTAAGTGACTTTTACATATATCTGATTAGTTATTGTTAAATTATGTTATGCATAACTAGTCACTATTTATAATTGTTATAGGAAACAAGCTTCATACCTCCACCACTGCCAACTTTGTTTAGACCACATCCAATTAGGTCTTCAACATCAATTCGAATTATATTCTCGGATGTACCATTTCATAGGATGAACAAACCGAATTACATGACTTTCATACCCACACCAGGGATGTCCCACCGCCAACATTCGTCAAAGTAAAATATAGTATATGCTTGTCTTTTGTTTATAATAGATTTTGACTAATTATTATAATTTGGATAAATTTGTAATGATTGGTATTGTTATAATATTTATTTTTGTACATTGATAGAATGCTTATTTTGGAAATTTTTCTATTGTGACAACATTAAATAGTGACAAAATCAAGTTGGGTCTCATTTTTTGTAAAGATTAACTTAATGGTTGTGTATTTTTGATTGAGTCTCATATTATGGGTAAAGTACTGTCACATTAAAAATTTCATAGCAATAGACACATTATACTTATTAATCAGTATTATGCTTATTATTTTGTTTGTTTTAACTTATGCTTGCTTCTCTATTTTTTTAAGTGTTTATTGTAATATTATGTTTGCAACAATAAAAAGGGAGGAAATGAAGATTAAATTATATTCTACCTTTAAATGAAACGAAATTTGGGATTTGACAAATTAATCCAATGAAAACTTACTAACATTTTGGTCCAAAAAAAAATAATGACATTTTGGTCCAATGGAAAATTATTGATACTTTGGTCCAATGGAAACATACTGTCATTTTGGTCCAAAAAAATTACTAACATTTTGATCCAATGAAAAATTAGTGACATTTTGACCCAATCTAATCAAAGATGGATGAATTTGTCGCACTTTTTTAATTTGGAGAACTAAAATTTGAATTTTTAGTTTTTGTGAACTAATTTGTCAGCGTTCTACACATTTAAAGACAAAAATGACTATTTATCCTAAATAAAAAAAATTAAAAATTAACATTTTAAAAAACATTACTTCAACATCTCAAAAACATTAAAAACTACTAAAAAAATCTACTTTATCAAATAATCAAACAAACTTTTTAGTTAATAAAAAAATTAAAAATTAAATAAAATATGTTATCGAACACACTCAAACAAATCTTTCAATTATTAAAAAAAAAATTAAAAACTAATCAAACTAACTTATAAAAATAACCTTATTAATGTGAGGATAAAATCTACGATTTCTTATAGGGTTATAACTTATAATAGTCTATTAGTGTCACTTCATGGATTCATTCAAATACAAGCTACATCATTTAAATAATCTCTCCATGTGATTATAGTATCAATTAATAAGATAAATATTTATAATTAATCATGATAAAGTCTGCGGGGCTGCAGGTACACTGTTTCAATATATCAATAAAAAGACTAACATTTAGAAATAAATTTTCTAACAAAATATTTACTGAAAATTCGATCAAATTTAACGGATTGTAAAGGCTATCAAATTAATTAGGTTTTAAAGAGGTGATTTTTTTTAAAAGTTTGATGTTATGACTAGTAAGTTTTGAGCATATATAATATGGTTTAGAACATAATTTTTTATTTTATAGACAGAAATATATTTTTAAACAATATAATTTTAGGTTTTTTTTTATTAATTTTGAATTTTTATTTTTTCTTCACAAAACTTTTATAATTTTGTTTGAAGATTAAATATTTTGTTGAAAAATTAAAATAAATAATTGTATATAGCATAGTAATTAAAACAAATAATGTTTTGACACTTGGTGTTTCCGAAGCTCAATTTTGATTCAGTGGTTCGTTTTTGGTTAAATTTTAATAAGCTGTTAGCACAAATTTAGTCCGTGGTCGACTTCATAATTTTGATCTGTTCTTAGCTTGGTTAGGTTCTCGATGGGGGCATTAGTGGTTGCAAATTAAAGAATTTTTGTGACAGAAATAAATGATTTTTTTTGTTATTTTGAAGTTGTCGTCACTATTTAACAATCATATATAGAATCCGGAAGTTACATCCATTGATTAATTACAATAATCTTTGGAAACCTTCTAAGAAAAATTAAAAAAGAAGAAATATTTATAAACTCCAAGAAAATGTCATTTTGAAAGACAAAAGGCATATATATAATTATCAATAAGCAAGCTACTTTACAAAAGGATACAGACAAAGCAATCCAAGATCACGATAGTTGGTGATCAATATTAAACAGGTACCCAAGTCATAAACTAATTAAAATAAAATGGATTTGTGAATTGTGACATTGAAAATTATATTAGTAAATAAGGAAGTAATAAAAATCAAATAATAACGAAACTGTTTCTCTTTTCTTTATATATTTTAATTTCTATAAAACAAACTAACTATTATCCAAATTAAGAAAGGCAGATATTTTTTTTCAGATGGACTCGCAGACATTAGGACAGATTTAAAAATCTACAAGTTTATTATCATCAACTTCTTTGCCTGCGATGATAACACCATTTTTTATCTACATTTTACACCTCCCCTGAATCAACAGACATGTGGTAGACCAATACTTCATTCCCGTCTACATGCCTGGACAACTGAAATAACCCAATGTATATTGGGTGCTCCCCAACCACTGGTAATATGCATTCACATTAACTTGCATTATTATGAGAATTTCAATAACGTTATTAATCTGTATAAATCATACACAGGAAATCCCATCGCATGCAAGGAAATATCTCAAACAATGTAAGAATCACATGACAATTTTAAGGAAGAATGCACCTCCTCTGCAATGGGACGTCGTTACACTTGACCGCGGCATTAAAGACAAAAGCATCGCCCGACCATGGTACAAGTTTCTCAGGAAAAACGATTTCCATCACGGAGACGAGGTATCATTCTACTACCGGCCACATGAAAGAATTTGGGAAATTGTCATCAGAAGAGAAAGGAAGTGGCTATAATTTTTGCTTTATATCTAATTATATTTTGTTTTATATGTAATTATATTTTGTTTATTTTCTCTGAACAATCTCTATTTCATCAACATTATAATTATATATCTATTTAATGTTCAATTATACTCCTTTGATTGCAATTTTACTAACCAAGTGACCCGTGCGTATGCACGGGTTACAGACTAGTACACATATAAAGATCATGCAGTTACATCTCAAGTAACTGTTCTAATAAAAACAAATTAATCTTATTAGTATTTTTTTATTAATATATTGAATTTTTTTAATGAAATACATTATAATATCTTTAATGTTGGATCTTGAACTTAAGATTTGCTCTTGACAAAATTTATCATTAGAGGAAATAGACCTGGGATGTCCAGCATGAAGAATGAGTTCTTTCACAAGAACATTGAAAATATGTATTGTTTAACTCTTTCTCTCTCCCTAACAAATTGTGGAAGAAACCAACCAGGAGATAGACCTGGGATGTTCAGCATGGGCAAATTTACGGTAGGGGGTTACTTTTAAAAACTATTTACCATTCAGGGTCTGTTTTTAAACTTTTAACAATGGGGGTCTGTTTTCTCCATGGATGCCGCAAGTTGGAATGGCGAGATAGCTATTCCACCATCTGCAATGACGAGATAGGATGGGTGCCGCCATTGTTACAGGCGAGAAGGCTGCTTACATGGAGGGTGTCGCCAGTGGCACGGGCGAGAAGCTTCCACGTTGGATCCACCAATGCTGCTGGCGAGAACCCTGCTGACTTGGCACCTCGTGAGCAGGTCTAGCCTGTCCCATTGGCAAGACAGGTTCTGCCCTAGGTGCATGCAGTGTTGCAGGGGTGCAGTGTTGCAGGGGGTAGGTTCTAGCCCTAGGCTTGCATGCTTCTGCATTTTTGAACGTTGCTTTTTGAATGTTAGGTGTTGTTGAACGTTGAGCATTTTTGGCTATAAAAAAAATATTATTCATAACAACTAACTTACATTTGAAACTCACAGCTTCTCCTCCCCGAAATTGCTGAGCTTCTCTCCTCCTGCAGTGCTATCCTTTGCTTTCTTCTTCAATTTTCGTGTGCTCTTTCTCCTCCATAATTACTGGTAAGTAATTTTTAATTTAATATTTATGTATTCTATTCAAAATTATAAAAAGATTAAGTTAGTTAGTATTAATAGGTATTTTAAGATTAGGTTAGTTAGTTTTAATATGTATTCTATTGTTAATTTTTATGTATTAATAGGTATTCGAAGGTTAGGTTAATTAATATGAAAATATTATTTGGTTAGTTAGTATGAAAATATTATTTGATTATTGTATATATTATGAGATATTATATGTGTTGTATATGTATGATATTTTAGTTAGACATATTAGCTTTAGTAAGGCACATGTAATATTAGTTTTTGTAATATTAGACACAAGTTAATATTAGTTTTAGGTATATATATCTAAAATTTAGGCACACGTAAATTTTGAGCTTTTGTAATATTAAGCTAAATAATTTTGAGCTTTTGTAATAATATTAGGCTAAACAATTTTGAGTTTTAAATAAATGAGTTGATGAGTTATATTATTTGATTTAGTTAATTTTAGTTTGAATTTTTTTAATATATATATATATATATATATATATATATATATATATATATATATATATATATATATGATAGGGTAGTTTACGTTAGTATATGATAGGTTTTATTTTTAGTTTGTAGGTTAATATTTTTTGTTTTACGAAATTTACGTTATTAAATATATATTATGAGATATTATATGTGTTATATATGTATGATATTTTAGTTAGACATATTAGCTTTAGTTAGGCATACATAATATTAGCTTTTGTAATATTAGACACAAGTTAATATTAGCTTTAGGTATATATACCTAATATTAACTTCAAACAAAAACAAACTTCAAACGTGTTTCAGCCTTTTCTTTCTCTCTTCAAACTAGTTTCTTTCTTTCTCTCTTGCTTCAGAAAGTTGTGAAATTTTAAGTTATATGATGCTCTATTTAAACAAAAACTACACACACTGGCCATTATTAAAGCATGCCTCTGCAACCTACACTGTATGCATGTGATACTTGCATAGAATGCATGTGAACTACAGCTTTAGCCTTTGAGCCCTAGCCTGCATCACAAAAAAAATGCTTCAGTCTCATCATCAATAGTGCTCTAATCTACCTTCAATACTTTGCCCTAACCTATCTCGAAAGCATGCTGAACCTATCTCGCAGGAACCACGTGCTCTAATCTACCTTACTTTGCCCTGAACCTATCTCGCAGGAACCACTGGCGGAATAAGCATGTTGAACCTATCTCGCAGGAACCACTGGTGGAATGCCTACGTGGAGGAGTATCTCACTGGAAGAAATGGCGGAATCTCCCTAGCCTATCTCGCAGGCACCACTGGTGGGATTGCTGCCTACGTGGAGGAGTATCTCGCTAGAAGCACTGGCGGGATTGCTGCCTACGTGGAGTATCCCGCCATTGCTGTTGGCGACTTCAGTAGTTCTCGCTTCTATGAATGGCGGCACGCCTATGTCGCCAATGCTATTGGCGGCACCACCCCAAGAAGATACCCCATCCGTAAATTGTTAAAGAAGGGACCCCTTTACGTAAATAGTTTGTAAAGGGGACCCTCTATAGTAAATTTGCCTCCAGCATGAAGGATGAGTTCTTACACAAGAACATTAAAAATATGTATTGTTTAACTTTTTCTTTCTCCCTAACAAATAGTGGAAGAAACCAAAGAAAATAAAAAATGGAGAGGAAAACCAAGATGAAACCAAAACAACACAACACAGATCGTAAATAATAACTACAATTGATCAAAAACAACAACAGATCCAAGTTGAAAAACAACAACAACAAGAGGTCCAATTTAAAAAATAATAAAAACAAAAATAAATGAACTCAAGATAGGTTGAATGACATGATTTGCAAAAAAGATGCAACAAAAGAGCATCTGTGCCGACAAAGGTGCATCGATCTAGCCTTGATCCGATGGCGTAATGCAGTGGCCCTCGACAACGAGATGATGCTTGTGTGAGGGAAAGATGGAGCTCCCTTTTGCTTTCGCATGTTGTCTCCTTATGCATATTTGGAGTATGTGAGGGCAGAGAACAAAGGTCGAGTCAAGATTTTTATATAAGGGAGACCAATATAAAAAAATGATGACTTAGAAAAAATATTTAAATTTTGCATGTATGATATTTATAAAAAATTTAATAAATAACTAATATTTTCTTATGAACAAAAAAAAATATGCAATTGTGTTGAGCATAAAAATGATACTAATTAATAAATATAACCAATACATAAACGTCGAAAGACTGATAGCAAAAGGAGAAGAAAATAGAAAATTTTCATTTTAAATTAAGTGAAAAGAAAATTTTGTTATAGTCAAAGCATGTTATTTGAAATATTTCAAAATTTGAATCACATGAAAAATTTAAAAAAAATATTTGGTTAAATGAATTATACATGATAAATGGTTAGATAAGCTAATTAAGTATAGATATATTATTAACAAAACAAGAAATAATGTACATTTGGAATGTAATGACAAAACCAATAATTATAGCTAGATGTTTAGACAATAAAAAAAATCATAAAAATAAAAAATGCAAGATAAAAAATGTTATAAGCATAATAAAAGAAATTCATAGCACAAAATAGGAAGAGCCAGCAACAACAACGAAAACACATGATTTTTTTGAAAGCTGGAAGAATGTATGAGAAATTAAATAAAATTATCAAATGAAGCAAAGTAAAAAATGAAAAAAAAATTCACTTTAGATAAAATATGTTAATAAAAAATTATTAAAGAAAACTAAATAAATTAAGAAGAGGGGGATAAAAAATAATTTTATATATGATATTATAAAGGTTTAAAAACCTTGGAGGGCCCCACTGGTGGAAAGGGAAAGGGGACAGAGGGAGGGTGGGGCGGCTTCACGGAGGTTTTCGTGGCCTCCAAAGACCCCTTGATCCTTGCCTCGTTCTACACACCGTCGTCACGCAGCGACGGTAGCACGTGTAACAAGGAACTTGTCAAGAACTTGAATCTTATATGATAGTCAAATCTACCAAAAACTTACTCAACGTCTCAAAATGAAATCTAACAATAAAAATGCTCTTATAGTTTTTGAATTAAAGAGGGCCTTAATTATGGGCTAAAGAATTGAGAATAAAAGCAAACATGGCAAATAGTGGCTAACTGCATCTTAATCATCATTTATGGAGTTTACACCAGAATACAATACAATAGTATAATCTAAAAAGAGGAAGCTAAATACTGACTAGTGCAATCCTATAGTAGTGTCTCGCAGGTTCCCGATGTAAAAAGCCTCTACAGACATTATGATTTCATGCATCATGAAAAGCCAAAAAAATCTTCCAAATCTTGTTCAAATGAATGAATATGCAACTTACTATTAATGGCATAAACAAATACCATAGTCTCTCCCTACACATCATCGATCATCCTTTTAGAAGCTACCATAGTGAGTGAGTCAGTTGTTAGTAATAAAGTAGTGTGACAGAATAATGCGACCTTTGTTTATTAGGACACCCCCCCACCCAACAATAGACCATAGTCACATATCGAAGTGCTAAAGAGAATTTGAAGAACTGGCACATACTCAGTTTTGGAGGGTCCCTACCAGCCTTTTCACCCTCTCTGTCTCTTCCTATGGTATTCTTTCTAAATATAGTGATTAGGTTAGTTATTAAGTTGCAGCTTTTTCCCTTGTGAAATCCCATATCAATTTTATTAATGTGATATTAAAACATTTTAATACATAACGACTATTATTATTGACCTAAAGTTAATTTAAAGTATCGTGATCTTTTAGATTTTTTTTGGAGAATTCAAGAACCATGATTTATTTTGTTGTATGATAACTCTAAATTATAAAATTGAATTTAATGATTTTAAAGTTGAATTTATAACTGCACCTGTATCTAAACTATGTTTTGTAGCATGTCTATATTTCATCATTTCTCATAGATTCAATTCAGATCTATTTTTCTTTTCTTTAATGTAAGTCAGCAGTCGTTTACTGTTGTTCGTGGAACAGATATTGATGACCGTACGTTTCTGTTTCATCACTGTGAAAGAAATAAATATGAAACGTCTAAAATAGGATTTTCCCGACCTCGGATGGGGGGTAAACCTTTTATCCTTTACTTCACAAAAAAAAGATGGGGGTAGGGTTTTATTTTGCATACACTGTTTGCTATTAATTTATAGTGTAGTTGAGACTTGATAAAGTAAGCAGCAAACAACAAATTTCACACATGGCTGCTGTTTTTCTTTTGGTGTGCAACTAACACTGAGATTCGAATTTATGATATCATGCATGCATGTTATCTAAGTTTTTAACCCCTAAATTGACTATTGTAATTTATCTTAGCTAGAGTTTTTTTTTTTTTAACTGATCTTAACTAGAGTTTGATGTACAGATTTGTGTATATGAAAAAGGTATCTGTTGATTATGTGAGTCACTTTAATAAATTTTAGTATTTTGATCAATCAATTTATAATTTTTTATTAAGAGATTTTTTGGGTTAAAAAAAAAGTAAATTACATTCAAATGTCTCCAGGTTTTGTTATTGGAAAATATCTAGACGACACTTAGTTAGGAAGAAAAATAGAGAAAAGAGTAAAATACTATTTTAGTCTCTAAAAAGTAGTGTATATTTCTGTCATTACGAGTGGAAGTAAATTAGTCTTTCATAAATCTAAGCCTAATCTTTGTTAAAAATATATGATTTAAGTCTAGCATATTTGTTTACCAAAGCTTTTTTTAAAGATATGATCTACATAAAAGCTTGACCTAACTTACAAGTGCTTATGTAAAAGCTTATTTTGTGATAATTTAATACCAATATATAGATGATTATTTATGTTAGATTCTATAAAAATCGAATCTAATTTATTTATATGATATAAGTATATCTTTAATGTCTAATCTCACATTTATAACAACTTATTTAAAAATATATTTTGTAATTAAAAGACACAAATTATGTTTTAATAAACTTAAGGTTGACTTTTTATATAGGTTACCATGCTTAACGTTTAAAAAGATAAATATAAAATTTTAATATATTATAATAAATTTAATATAATAATAACACAAACAACAAATATAAATATTTATTTTTTAAATAGATGGGTTTGTTAGGCTTACAAGATTTTTTTATTGACACAGAATTTGACCTTTTCTAATTAAATAGTCTTTAATAAAGTCGTGGCAAGAGTTTGACGTAGGCTAGGTGAAAGACTCTTGTCTGAGTGGCCTATATCTACCCTATATGTTATATTAGTTGTTGGAATTAAAAAAGTTTAGAATAAACCCTTGAAAAATTCAATTTTTTCATCTAAGTTTTCAAGCTTAACCACTTTATTTTTATCCTTAAGTATATGTTAATATTATTACTTTAAGTTATACATTTTTTATAATTTTTTATTAATATGATTGACGAATTACATTTTTAATAATTTATTTAAAATTTTCTTAATTTCAATAATTAATTTGATGAATCATTTAAAAATAATTAATTTGACAATACTATGTATAGTTTCAAAAAGTAATTTAAACAGTGGTTTATTTGTTCAAAAAATAAAAAACTAATGTGCAGTTTCATAAAACCTAATAAGGATAGTATAAATATGCTTTAAAATAATATTCCATGTTTAAGGAACGTACCTATTTATTTTCTTATTTCGTCTTCTCCTTTTTAATTTCCTTGTTGGATTGGGCTACACGTGATTCTGTTAGGATGGAAATTTAGCATGTAAAGAGATCTCTTCCGTGGGATACTTGCTTTGATGATCAGAAACATTAATTATATGTAGGCCTTGCAGCTGACTTTATTGGTGATGCAATAATAACTGTAGAATTTATATATAATGTTCGTGTGTTGAACGGTTTTATTTATACTTTGAAAATATAATATTATAAAAAATTGAATATATATATATATATATTATCCTGAGTGTATTAAAAGTTTATATCATGTTATTAATTTTGATGTAAATCAACAACGTATTAAATAATTTTGGATTTATATTTGTAAATTTTATTAGACTTGCATCCCTTTGGTTCGTTTTTTCTTGTTATGGTTGCCAACCTAGGGGAGATCCCTATCAATGAGCAGCATTCTTTTCTTTTTATCTCTAATTATTTTGTTATAATTCTGTTTTTGTTAAATGGTTTTGAACTGGAATTAACTAGCTAGTTAACTAGTATATTTTTATTTAATATATTTTTTTTTATCTTTTTGTAAGTTTTTGTTTTTAAAATTTTGATATTGTAAGTTTTTTTTTTCATTGTTAGTCTGGGTAATTTGCATTTTTTTCATTTTTAGTTTTTATAAGATATTTTGTTTATTTTTAGTTTCTAATTTTTTTTTTCAATTTTGACTCTTGTAAATGAAAATATACAGGAGCTAAAAATGAAAATCTTAAAAAGATTAAATTTGACAAAACACAAATTGATAAGAATTAAAAATGAAAAAAAAACTTACAAGAATTAAAACTGAAAAAATACACACACAAATTTATAGGAACTAAAATTAATAAAAACACTTACAAGAACCAATTTTTTTATAAAAAAAACATATCCAAACCTATATTTTAATAAAACGCAACTATGAGTGATTTTGACTAAGTAATTGAAAATCAATATTCAATAAGCATGTTAGAATATGAAAGAAGAGTTCTAGTAACAAATTCTCTAGCATACTCTTTTGGTCTTTTGGATACATTATCAATTATTAGTTAAAAATTATGAAAATACATGTGTTAAAAAAGAGTACGACACACTAAATTCTGTGTTTTTTTAATAAATTTTAATAAATAATAAAAAACAATGACAAATATAAGATCTTGAACTAGTGGAGACAATTTATTTAAAAAATAATAAAAATAATTACTGATCATGAAGATAAATATATAAATGTTGAAATCACAAAATAGAAACATGAGATGATTAAAAAGAATTAGTCAGCAGGTTCAAATATTTGAAATTAGAGGATCAAAATATAAAAATTTAACACATTTATTTATAATTTCATCGAAGTGAGTATTTCAATATGAGTCGGTCTATGATAAAAAATATGTTTAAAAATGTGTGTTAAAAAACATGTTGCTAACATTAATATCAAATAAAAAAAATGAAATTAGAGCAAAATGTAAAAGAAAAACCTCTTAGTAAAAAACAAAGCACATGTTAATGGGAGAGTTATACATGCATAACTACTATACACAATATGGTTGTTAGCAAAGTAGAGGTGAACAATAGAAGGCCATTCCTTATGACATGAATAGGTTCCCATTGATCATTTTCTAAGTTGATGAGAAAGTCACTCAGTGAACAATACAAATGGGTAAGAGAAAGAGGATCTCCATCTAACTTCTTTAGTTGAGTAAAACTTCTCTCCTTTAAAAAGCACTTACTTAGATCAAGTAGAAATACAATGACATCTAGTAAAAAAAATACAATGACAAATTGGTGAGTAAAATTTGTTGGGGAGATTCGAGGAGTACACCTGTGAATCACGAGTCACCACATAAAGAGACCTGACATCACACTCTAACCCAAAACCTTAAGGCTCAGGTTTATGGGTCTTCTCCTCACTTATATGGTGTTCAACTTTTCCACTTCTACCCGATGTGGGACTTCACCTCACACTTGTAACCCAACACATCTCCCCCTCAAGTGTGAGTCTCTTCCACATGGTAGTCTCCCCCTCGAGCGGAGTCTTTATCATTCACGAGTATAGTCATGGCCACCTGCGGTACTTGCATACTCGTCTGAGCCGGTCGCCAACTTGAACCATTGGCTCTGATACCAATTGTTGGGGAAATTCAAGGGATACACCTGTGGACCACGAGCCACTACATAAGGAAGTCTGACACCACACTCTAACCCAAAACCTTAAGGCTCAAGTTTATGGGTCTTCTCCTCACTTATATGGTACTCAACCTTTCCACTTCTACCCGATATGGGACTTCACCTCACACTTGTAACCCAACACATCTCCCCCTCAAGTGTGAGTCTCTTCCACATGGTAGTCTCCCCCTCGAGCAGAAGTCTTTATCCTCCATGAGTATAACCATGGCCACATGCGGTACTTGCCCTGCCCGCTAGCCATTCTGGCCACCCCGCTCCACCTACGGGGCACGCTGTGCCGCTAGCCATTCTGGCCACCTGCGGTACTTGTATACTTGTCTGAGCTGGTCACCAACTTGAACCATTGGCTCTAATACCAATTGTTGGGGAAATTCGAGGGGTACACCTGTGGACCACGAGTCACCACATAAGGAGACCTGACACCATACTCTAACCCAAAACCTGAGCCTTAAGGTTTTGGGTTAGAGTGTGGTGTCAGGTCTCCTTATATGGTGGTTCATGGTCCACAGATGTACCCCTCGAATCTCCCCAACAAAATTGTTCTCCAAAACTTTAAATCCTTCACAGTGTTTATCAAAAACTCCTATCTCAGCGTGTTATATGTCTTTGGTAGGTCAACTATTATAGCAATTCATTGTTTTCTCTACCTTTCCCTTCACAGTTTAAATTAATAATTTTGATTTAGAAAAAAAATGTGGGCTTGATATTAAACTTAGGGTAAATGATGGGTAGGAATGATTTTTTTTGTTCTAGGTACTATTTTTGAAGGGATTTTTTTGTTCTACTTAATCCAACTCAATTGTTTGAACTGAATGTTTTGTTTAACTTATTCTAATAATTTTTTAACTTTCATTGACAATTTCAGTAAAATGATTTACGAAAAAAAAATTCAAATCAAACAAATACTAAGTGTGTATTAACTCCAACCTTTTTTGAACTTATCTTCTCTGTAAAATGAGAAGTTGATCCAAACACTTTTGGTAAAAATCTCTAAAAAAGCAACTTATTTTCATAGAGTGAAGTTTGGGGAAAAAAAGTTACTTTTAATTAAGTTAGCTTTATAGTTCATATGAAGTTTCTTCTTATGATACGAGTTAAATATTATTTTTGGTCCATTATAATTTAGTGTTATTTTACTTTTGTATATTAAGTGTTAAAAGTTTTATTTTCATTCTTTATGTTTTTAAAAGTTTCATTTTGGTACATTACATTTTAAAAGTTTCAGTTTGATATTTATGTTTTCAGAAGTTTCATTTGGATCATTTATATTTTTGAAAGTTTCATTTTGATAATTTCTTCTAATTTTCATTAATTAGCAAATGTTAGTTCTGTTAATTTTTAAATTTAAAATAATGGCGGTTATAAATCGAAGCAAGACTCGAAATCACCACTATGACATAAGATCTAAAGCTTCTCATCATTGTCCAAATCCAATGTTCTAGTTTATGTTGGTGTTGGATAATGGTGTGACTATGAGGTAACATGATGGTGTTGCTTTGGTGGATGAAGGTTGTAGATCTAAGTTGTTTATTGATAATGGATGTAGTGCTGTTGCAAATTTGAGTGGATGATGGTTTTAATAATATTGTGTTGTGGTGGTTATAGAGTTTGTAGAAGATGATAGAAGTTGTAAAAATAGGTGTGATTGAATGCATTTTAAAGATAGTGACAGTTTTAATTGTTACTATTATAAATTAATTATTTTAAAATTTAACAAAATACTAATGTTGGCTAACAAAAAAAAATGATCAAAATAAAACTTTCTAAACCATAAAGGATCAAATTAAAACTTTCACAAAATATAAAGAACCAAAATGAAACTTTTAAAATTTAATGTATTAAAATAAAACTTTTGAAAAGATAAATTATCAAAATAAAACTTTCAAAAACATAAATGACCAAAATAAAATTTTTAAAACTTAATATAAGTAAAATAAGACTAAAACATAATGAATGAAAAGTGATAATTTAACATCTAATATTTCCCTTGATGGTGGACTTGACCGAAACTGACACTTCTTTCATAAAAATAAGTGATTTTTCAATTTGATTGTTTCACTCATTAAATACTTTTCACAAATTATAGTTTATTTAAATTATGTTTATTTATTGTAAAGCATTAATTTTTTTTTATTTTTAATTTTCATCAAATAAAATAAAAAGAACATTACAAAAATGTGTAAATAATATAGTTAACTAAATTTTTAATATTATAAAATATTTATAATTTTTACTCTTGAAATTTATTCAGATTTCATTTTTAGTTTTTAATTTGCACTTAAATTTTTGAATTCATAATTAGAATAATATATTTACGAAATAATTTTGCATTACATATTAAATATTGTTTGATATATAGATATTATTAAATTGCATTTAAATAAATCATTTTCTATCTTCTAAAAATATTGTCGAACAATACTATAGACTTCTTTAAATATTTCATCTTTTTTAATTAAAAAATTAGTTTATTAAATTTTATTATATAATAAAATGTTTTTAATTAAAACATTTTCAAAATTAATCAAAAACTCTGACGCTCAACGCTTGACTTTAAGCAATAAATACGAATCAACATTATCTTTATCTCAAGAATTTCATCTCTATTTATATATGGTATAATGGATCTTACCGTTTTAGGTAATCTAATCTTTATCGTTATGATGCTTAATTGTTTATATAATTCTGATTAATTATGTATTCTTATAGTTTATTGTTGGTTGTGGTGTATTCAGCCGCTTGGTAGCTAGGCTAAATACCAAGTATTCCTGGTGCTTGAAGTCCTCGTATCTTCTGTTCTTATTCCAAAGGGAGTATTCGGCTATTCGGTCAATAATGTGTTCTGAGGTATCTGGTTTGTGTAGAGGGTGTTTGGCTATTTGACTAGAAGAATACCCGATATCCAATTAAAGGTTAAATAGTCATTTTTGTTCTTTAATGTGTAATTTGCTGATAAATGCACCTTTGAAGGATGAAAATATAAAATTTAGTCCCTATGTAAGAAGTGTGACAAATATATACCGCCATTAACTTTCCTCGTCACCGTTAATAAAGTCGCCTACGTGACACAGAAAGACAAATTTGTCACTGAAATAATGATTAACGTGGATTGTCAGCATATGGACATATTTGTTATAATATTTTTTTGATTTTTCATCTTTTCACTCCGTTGACAGATGCATCCCTGAAAGATGACAATACAAAATTTAGTCCTCAAAAGTGTAAAAGTGGAATAAATATATATGAATGTTAATAATAGATTGTGACTAATTATTATTATTATTATTATCATTATTATTATTATTATGTGTTTATAATTTAATGCTCATGTTTGTTTAGTACTTATGTAGTATATTTTTTAAATTACCTTTTAATATATGTTTTTATTATTTTAATTTTCTTGTCAAACCTTAATCTTTACCGTTAATTTTTTTATCTTATATCTTATAATTTTATCAAATTTCTACTAAATTTCTCATTTTTAATCTTTAAAATTATTCCATATCCCAATTTTAACTTAAGTAACCTTATATTTAGATTGAAAATAATATGTTGAGAGTTTTGAGTAGAAAAAACGCAATTGGCTGTGAGACCAAATTTATTTATTTTAGAAAAAAAATTAATCAACTATTTATTTTTAAAAAAAAAGTCTCACAAAATTTAAAGTAGATAAAACTAAAGTGAAATTTTAAAAAAAAAAGTCTCACAAAATTTAATCAATTGAGTTATCATTTAAAATAATAAAAGTCTTTTATTTCTTTTATTTTTTTGTTTCTTCAATTAATTATTAATCTTTATTATGTGCTCTTCCATAATATGTTAAATGGAATGCAAGGTCGCTGTAGCCTCTAAATCAATAAGAGATGCAACTCTGCGTTTTGCAAGTAATAAACCTTTGTACTAGTTTTTTTAAGTTAACGTCTGTATTAGTTTGAGTATTATTGTATTTTTTATTTAAATTTATTTAGGTTCTTTATTTGTTAGTAACTATTTTTCATTTCATTCATATTATGTGTAATAAGTGTTGTCTCGAGTAGAAGCACATAAGGTTTATCCTCCAGATTCTTTCATATTTGAGGTATATATATATATATATATATATATATATATATATATATATATATATATTATTGATTAAGGAAAAAGAATTATAATTTCACTTTAGCTCTATCTAGTTTAAATTTTGTGAGACTTTCTTTTTTAAAAAAATAGTTGATTATATTATTTTTTAAAAATAAATAAATAAATAAATGTGGTCATGCGCCTCGTTGTGTTTTTTCTACTCTAAACACTTGACATATTAATTTCAATTTAAATATTAGAGTACTTAAGTTGGAATTGGGATATAGAATAATTTTAAAGATTAAAAGTGAGAAATTTAGTAGAAATTTGATAAAATTATAAAATATAAGATATTTTTTTTTAACGGTAAAGATTAAGGTTTGACGAGGAAATCAAAATAATAATAATATATATTAAAAAATAATTCAAAAATATATTACATAAGTACTAAACGAATAACAATAAATTAAAAACACATAATAATAATAATAATAATAATAATAATAATAATAATAATAATAATAATAATAAGTTACAATCTATTATTAACGTCCGGATATATTTGTCATACTTTTTATATTTTCAATGACTAAATTTTATATTTTTATATATTTCAGGAACGCATTTGTTAGCAGAGTCGGAAGACGAAAAGTAAAAAAAAAAAAGAAAAACAAATATGTCCATATGCTGGCAATCCACGTTAATGATTATTTTAGTGACAAATACACTTTTTACATTTTTAGGGACTAAATTTTGTATTTTCATCTTTCAGGAATACATTTGTCAGCGAATTATATATTGAGGGACAAAAGTGACTATTTACCCTACAATTAAATGTAAACAAATCATAAATATATAAAAATTTTAATTCATTAATTTTCTCATTAATGATCAAAGTTGCTTATTTTACTTTAGGAGATGTTTGATAAGAGAGAAATTTTCAATTTCCAAGGAATCTTTATTTCCTATTTAGTATCTATTTTAAAAAATAAGAGTCTTGAAAAAGAAGATTTTCCAAAAATGTTTTGTGTGTGATTTTTCACGAAAACTTTCTTGGGAGATTACAATTTAGTTTTTCAGTTAAATTTTTCTTTTAGTAAAAAAATAATGTTACTGTTACTAGATTATTTAATGTGATAAATAATTAAAGTAATTTTAAAAAAATAGTATAACTGTTTTATTTTAAAGAAACTTTCCCAAAAATGATTCATGATTCTTAATAATTCTTAGACATGAAAAAATTTATTTCCTACAAAACATCCTCTCACTGAAGTTAGAGGAGACAATTCCGACATTAAACGAAAATCTGCCTAAAAAATGTTTTTTCTATCAACAAAATATTTTTTATTTTTTTTCTCAGCAAACAACAGCAAATATATTAAAGAGGGTATAAGGAATACCCCAACCACATACAAGAGAATAAAAGCAAAACCATACAACCACTTTCAATTTTAAACAAGATATGTTTTATTGATAAGGCCTATTAAGAAAAATGTTAAAATAAGTTTTTACAGCCAACATTTGTAAATGTGTTAAACTAAATTAAGCAGTAATTTTAAATTATTTTTATTTAAATTTTAAAAATACTAAAAATAAAAGTTACACTAGTACGTACTTATATAATTATATCATTTTAATTGTTTTTATGTATTTTATACAAATTACGGAAATTTAAAATAATATTTAAATAATATAAAAATTCAAAATTTATTACTTTATGAAATTAAAATATTTTTTTTATTATTTATATATAAAAATAAATTTACATAATTTTGATAAATTACATAAAATAATTTACATATTAATTTATGTAATTTTATTAATTTATATAATTGGTATATAAAAATTATTTAGTAAATAATTTTTATAGTTAAAATTAAAATATTAAAGATTAAGTTAACTAAAAAAATTAAATATTAAAATTTTATTAATTTATGTAATTATAATAAAAATAATTTACATAATTTGTATAATTTGTATAACGTACATATTAATTGATGTAATTATATTGATTTATATAATTAGAGTAAAAATAATTTGTATATTAAAATCAATTTACAAAATAATTTATGTATATAATTTATATATTATTTTTTGAAATTTAATTATAAATTGGTAAAATAAAAATAAAAATATGTAAACTATTTAAAAATAAAATATATAAAATGATATAAAATATAATAATTTTTTATATTAAATATTTTTTAATTTATAAATTTTATATTTTAAGAAATTAATAAGTTTTAACTAATGATACATACAAATTAATATTAATAAAATTAAATAAATAAAATAAAGATCATAATAAATTATTATTTTATCTTTGAATTAAAAAATCGTAATTTCAATTGCTACTAAAATCTTTTTTATTTTTGTAGTCTAAATAGAAAAAAAGGACTATGAATTATTTTCACAGTCATTTATAACTCATTAGTTATAATAAGTTTATTGATTTATAATTAAATAACATTATAGAAATCGCATATAACTATTAAACTAATAAGTAAATGAAAAACCTGTTGATAGTTCGTACACATGTAATAGTGGGTTAACACAAACAATTTACTATTTGTGAATTAAAGTAAAACATAATAGTAAATTAGTTGAGGTACACGTATTGTATAGAGTAATAGAGTAATTCTTTACCGAAAGGATTGGTTGGT
This sequence comes from Glycine soja, assembly GCF_004193775.1. Classification (NCBI taxonomy): domain Eukaryota; kingdom Viridiplantae; phylum Streptophyta; class Magnoliopsida; order Fabales; family Fabaceae; genus Glycine; species Glycine soja. The sequence goes on along the minus strand of NC_041008.1, from coordinate 42,975,979 downwards.
CGTTAGGTCGATTTCAAGTGGTTACCTCAACTGAAACCAAGGTTACTGAACCCTCTTTGAATTGCACATAATCTCTAGTTAATAACATAGCACGACCAAACAAAAACACAAGCACAAGCCGAGGGACTAATACAGTAGCTAGTGACACTGACGTTGATGGGGACATAGATATTGATATTGAGAGAGAGAGAGAGAGAGAATAGGTTTTTGATGAATAGGCTATGCTATATGTATGCTAGGGTCATATTTTACTAGTGCATATGAACATGACAAGGCTTGTTCCGTTGTGTTGTGTGGCAATAGAACAAAGCAAAGCAAAAAAAGACTTTGATGTGCTTTGAAAAGAAAGGTGTCCCTTGCTGCTGCAGCCACAAGCCGAAGTAAGCACCCATCACATTAGTGTCTTTCTTGTCAATTTAGAGAGAGACAGCCTAAGACCCTGCAACCCCCCCTGAATGGAGAGAGGGAGAGAGAGAGAAAAAAAATATAAGAGTTTTTTCTTCCTGTCTCTCACTCTCACACGTGTGAGTGAGGTGGGATTTGTTAAAAGAATAGAATAAATAGTAGTAATATAATGACAGCAACTGGTTAAATGAAGAATGCCAGGGTCATTATCTCAGTCTGGGTGCCTAACTACTTCAAAGTTCTCTCTCTTTCTCACACACTATTTCTCTCTCTTTTCTCATTGAACCAATGGTTTCATTAGTGTAAGTATCTGTTAAAAGGCTTCAACACTTGAACACTTTTGAAAGCAAAGCACTTCATCTGTTTTTACAACTCCTGCAAAAAAATCTGTCTTCTTTCTTCCCATTCAACTATCTGTCCTTTCAAACTTTGCATCTCAATGTTACTCCTCTTCATCATCACATAAAATATTCTTCTTCTTTTGCCACTTTGCAACACTTTGTAACATTTTTTTACTCATCCATATACCCTTTTTCTTCTTCATCTTCTGTGAGAAAGATGTAGGCATGGCCAGCTAGTGTGATATACCCTTCTTCACTAAAGAACACAAATAGCCTCACTAGATACCCTTCTTCCTCCTACTCTTCTTCTCCTCCTTCAATGGGAATGGTCTATGCTGACATGGACTCTCTCTCTCTTTGTTCCAACTACGGTGTGGTTTCTTCTCATCAAGATAATTGCTATGTCTCCAACGGGGGCACAAACTGGGGTTTTCCCTTCATGAGGGAATGTCCCAACTTTGAGGATCACCCCAACAACAGTGATGATGTTGCTGAAGAGGGTAAAGGGTCTTATAGCAGTGGTGAAGACAGTGACAAAGTTAACCATAATGCTAATAACTTCAACGATGAGAACAGCCCTAATGAGAATTCTAATAGTGGCGGTTCCGGGCATTCCAAGCTTTGTGCTAGAGGGCATTGGAGACCAGCAGAAGATTCCAAGCTCAAGGAGCTTGTTGCTCTTTATGGCCCTCAGAACTGGAACCTCATAGCTGAGAAGTTAGAAGGAAGATCAGGTATGAAAAGTGAAAACTAGTGCAAAATGATAACACTTATCATAAATAGTCATATAGATATATATAATCTTATTCTTCATTTTTCTTAAGATTTTTTTTGTCATTAATTTTTATTTTTATCTTTGTTTTGATGAGATCTTATTAATTTGTGCTTTTAGGAAAGAGTTGTAGGCTGAGGTGGTTCAACCAGTTGGATCCAAGGATCAATAGGAGGGCATTCAGTGAGGAGGAGGAAGAGAGGCTAATGCAGGCACATAGGATTTATGGCAACAAATGGGCCATGATTGCAAGGCTTTTCCCAGGGAGAACAGATAATGCAGTGAAGAATCACTGGCATGTTATAATGGCCAGAAAGTACAGAGAACAGTCCAGTGCCTACAGGAGGAGGCTGAGCCAATCTTCTTCTGTTTACAGAAGAGTGGAGGAACTTAACACAACAACAACAACAAGCAGCACTCTTGTCTCAAGAAACACAGCCACTGCAGAACAACAACCACCACCACCCTATTGTCTTAATCTTCCAAATAATGGAGGACTTGCCAACAACATTAACATGCCTAGTTCTCCATATGCTGCAACACCCTTCCATGGAGGAGTAGTGGCTGTTGCTCCTTCTAGTGGGGTTGAGTTTGGCTTATTAAATGGCTCACCCCACATGACTGCTGCCAAAGAAGCATTCTCAACCCCCAAGCTGGTCCCTCATATTGCCTTGTATCCTCAACAAACACCACTTGATTTCTTTTCAGGTGTGTGTCCAATGTCCATTTCAATCCTAGTTTTTTGTTTTCTCTACTTTCATGGTTCTTCTTGTTACAAGAAGTCTCATTCATTAATTAGCCTTCAACTCACTATTTCCAACTTTTCAAGCAAAGTACATATCTTACTTTTCATGTTTCCTCCATCTATCTTTTTGGTCTGCAACTGTGACTGATGCAGCCCTTTTTGGGAAACTTGGATATATACATAAAAAACCACATTTTTTTTCTTATGGCTTTAACACTGCTATGCTATTTGGACTTGTAGGTGTTAGAAGCAGCAATGACATGGTGGGAGAGTATTTTGGACAGAACGATCATCACCAACCATCATTTGGTTTCAACCCTCAATACCCCCAATATGTGATGCTAATGCAGCAGCACCAACAAAACAATCACAACTACGGATTCTCAAATTCCACAGCACAGATATTAGGCCACAGTGAAGCCTCACTATCATCAGTGGCAGCAGAACACAGAGATCATCAAAACGTGAGCAGTGATCAGTGCCCCCCAGATGCAACAACAACAATTCCACCTCCATTTATTGACTTCCTTGGAGTAGGAGCCACATGATCAAATCAAAGTTAGAACCGAACAAACAACAAAAAGCTGCAACCTTTTTCCCCCGGAAGCTCCTCAATATAGGTGTGGTCCAACATTTGCTGATAAGCCATTCGAGGTAAACAGAAAGGATAGTTGCTTCAGTTTGGTGATTGTGATCCCTTGCGTCACTTCCTGTTATTGAGAATCACACTTCACAACCTATGAATCTCTGTTGTGATTTCCTTTCTTTTATCATCACATGGGGACCCCCCCTTCAATAAAAAAATAATAATATAATTAAATTTGATTATTATTAAGTCTACATAACCCTTCTCTTCTATCTATTCATTTTCATGTTCTTTCTTTTTCTCAATTTTTTTTTGCTGCTTTCTATATTAATAAATAATAATTAAGAACCCCTTTGATTAAAAATTTGTCCACCAGCCAAATGAAGATTGAAACGGATCATTTGGATAATAAATGTGTCCAAGACATTCGTTTGTTATATACTTAGAATATATGGCTAAGAATAGGAAGGTACTAATTAAAACAATTTAGGAGACAGAAGGACTGAATAGGGTGATACGTGTAAGAAAGCTATGCAAGGACAAGAAATGTTGTAGTATATAGTGTATAATAATATAATAGTGTATAGTCCTTATTTTTAAGGTTGTAAAATATAAATGTGTGACTCCTGTTCATTGTTTCAATTCAAGTTAGGGTGGTTTGACTTTTCACTACAGAAAAGTGTTTTTTTTTTTTTTTGTGAAACTGTTTTGGGGGAATGATGATGATGGAAAAATAGTAGAGTAGGGGTTGTGGAAATGGGAAACTGTTGGGAACATCCTTTTCTCGTGGGGCTGTGATGCAATAACTAAGGCACAATTTCAGCAACTGACCTCATCCATTTCTGCTTTCAAGATGGACCACTGTTCAGCATGCTTCCCCCCATCACCACAATAATCTCTTTGAAAAAATTCATGATACTCACATGATGGGATATGTGGCTGTTTATCACTGAATTCCTTTGGGGGAACTATGGATCCTAAGAAAGTAACTAGCTTGGTTGTTTGCAAAAGTATGATACATTCATATCTTAACTGTTTCAAAAAGATCATCATAAATATTAGTTTCAGTTAAATCTCACACTTAAGAAATATATGGTTAGTCAATGAATGGCTTTAAACAGCCGTTTGTCTTCAAAACTGTTTGACAAAAGTTGACTGTTACTTTTGTACAGGTAAATAGAGTAAGTTTTCACGTTTGAAAGATTTAGTTTGATTGGTTAAAATTATGTTACTGGGCAAGAAAAACGTGAGAAGAAATAAATAAGAAGAGATTAGAATAAAAAGCTTAGTGTTTTCTTTTTAAAATATAAATTTTTTAATTATTAAATATACATATAGGGATATATGTATTTTTTTTAATATTTTACATTTGGGACAAAAAGAGATTTTGTCCAATCCTTATGGGCTTCCATTTGTGTTGTATCGTAATTTTTTTAAAATTAAACGTGAAACAAAAGTATTTGTTATGTACAGTATCATAATTTTTAACATATCAAGCGGGCTCTAAGAAGGTTAAGTATCATTTTTTATTGATTGAACTCTATTTATTTTTTTAGAATCTTTTTCAACTTTATTTAAAACTATAAAATTGAGAATGGAATTCATTAAACATAAAGTACTAGAGGATCTATAAAATTTTATAGCTTTATTTTGGGGTTAATTATACTCCAGCGTACATTTATTTTAGACCATAAATATTTTTTTAGTAAAAATAATGTTATTTGAGTCGGTAAAGATGATTATGAACGGTATTGAATGTAACGTTGCATCCCGAAACTTGTAATTCCATAAATTAATGGTTGAAACCAAATAGAGTTGGAAAACGTCACCGTCTCATTTTATTACAAAAGTGATAGTGATCGTTGATGTGTTTTGTTACGATGAGAGAAACATGAATGTTGTGTTGAGACCCTACCATTACTTGCTCTGCCAAGTAACATTTGACATAAACCACTGTTGATTGCTCATGCCAAGTTAGTTTCAAGTGTGTGTTTGTTTACCGTAGAGAGTGAGAGCCGATATGGATGTAGGGCCATAGGCTGTCGTCGTAGCATGAGAGCCTAAGGTGGTGCCCCACGCGATCCAATTTTTTGGGAAGGAACAAGCCCACTTTGGGTGCAAAGAAGCCCAATCTGATTGTGGTCATTAATGCCAATGTCCCTCTGGGGATATGCTAGGTGCACCCAGAAATATTGCTGGTGCACCCAGCAATTCAATGAAAGGTCAATTTTGCCCTTCATTTAAAATAATAAAAAGCATTTTTTTCCCTCTTTCAGAAGCATTCTCTCTTTTCACTGAGTCTCTTCCGCAAAAGCTTCTTCTCTTCTCTCTTCCCCGACAAGCTTCTTCTCTGCGAGCTTCTCCGACAGTCCTTGGACCCATTTGCTTTTGAGGTAGGTGGCCTTCTTCTTAACTTTGGTTTTGTTATGCACTACATTAGGGTAGGTTAGTGTAACGTTAGGTTAGTGGAACCTTAGGGTAGAAGACGGAACCTTAGGGTAGAAGACGGAACATTAGGGTAGAAGACGCCAAAAAAAATGGCAGCTTGGTGACGGTGGCGGCTTCCGGAAGACCCGTTAGGGGTTCTTCCGGAACTTCCGGAAGAAGGTCTTCCAGAAGATTTCCGGAAGAGTAGTTGTTCCGGAACCACTGAAACGTCTTTCGGAAGTACTGGTCTTCCGGAAAGTTCCCGGAACACCTATTCTGGAAAGTTTCCGAAAGAAGTGGTTCTTCCGGAAACATTCCGGAAGAAGGGTTCTTCCGGATGACCTTTCAGTGGTTCCGGAAGCACTTTCCGGAAGAGCCCTTCTTCCGGAATATTTCCAGAAGAACCACTTCTTCCGGAAGTTTTTTTTTTTTTTAAATATTGTTTTTGTTAATTAAGTTTGTTATTTTTGTTAATTATTTCAGTTTTTTTTATATCATTTTAGTTGAGTATTTTACTAATTATTTAATTTTAAATTACTTATGTATTTTTTATAAATGAAGTAGTTAATTTTATAAATAAAGTTGTGTATGTTTGGAATTTTTTTTCCCATTTTTGTTTTATTGTTATATATAATTTAAGTTGTGTATGTTTACTAATTATATATTTTGAAATTAGTTGTGTTATTTTTGTATATAAATAAACTTTTTTATTTTATTATAAATAAAGTTGTTTATTTTATTATAAATGAAGTATTTTTTTTATAAATGAAGTTGTTTAATTTTTTTTTAAAATTAAGTTGTGTATGTTTAATAATTAATTATTTTATTATAAATAAAGTTGTCTATTCCGGAAGCACTTTCCCGAATAGGTGTTCCGGGAACTTTCCGGAAGACCAGTACTTTCGGAAGACGTTTCAGTGGTTCCGGAACAACTACTCTTCCGGAAATCTTCCAGAAGACCTTTTTCCGGAAGTTCCGGAAGAACCCTAACGGGTCTTTCGGAAGCCGCCACCGTCACCAAGCTGCCATTTTTTCCGGCGTCTTCTACCCTAAGGTTCCGTCTTCTACCCTAAGGTTCCACTAACCTAACGTTATACTAACCTACCCTAATGTAGTGCATAACAAAACCAAAGCTAAGAAGAATGCCACCTACCTTGAATGCAAATGGGTCCAAGGGCTGCCGGAGAAGCTCGCGGAGAAGAAGCTCGTCGGGGAAGAGAGAAGAGAAGAAGCTTTTGCGGAAGAGACTCAGTGAAAAGAGAGAATGCTTCCGAAAGAGGGAAAAAATGCTTTTTATTTTTTTAAATGAAGGGCAAAATTGACATTTCAATGAATTGCTGGGTGCACCAGCAATATTACTGGGTGTACCTAGCATATCCCTTCATTGTAGGTTACAACTTACAAGCCTAGTGGACTAGACTTTGGCCCACTTTTTTTTTCTTTTTTAATTATTTTACAATCGTATTACCTCTACCATATTGATTTTCACTCTGGATGCTCAATGTGGTGTTGAATATCATTGATTCTAAAATAAATAAAAATAAAATTAATTAAACGTTTAGAGCTTTTCTACCATGTTCCAGCATTATGGAACTCTTATATTAACAAAGGTAATGAGTGGCAACCACTATTAAAAATCACGACCTCTTATTGTTTTTTTACAGCCACGACCTCTTATTGTTGAAGTATAATAAGGTTTTGATGAAATAATTCAAAGGATAAAATCCTTATCTCTTATTAGAAACATGTGTAAGACTTCTAAATTCAACTATGATTGGCTTATTAGGGAATTTGTGAAATCTAAAATTAAATCAATATTTTTTAATAAAATTGATTTTCAAATGTTGTTACAACTAAAAGCTATTAGAATTAAACACCATTTTGAAAATCAAATGTTTTCAAAAGATTGGTTCATGAAAATAATTTTGAAACATAAAATCAAAATAAATTTTTTCCAGATTAAGAAAAATGTTTTTGGAATAATCTCAGCAGTCAAATATCGACAAATCTATTTTATAAAATATAAAATTAAGCTTGATTAAGTTTTCTTTGATAGTATTTATGGAAAGCTAGCTAGTTTTGGGGTGATATAAAATGTGACTATCAATTACTAACTCCACTAATCATTTGAATATAAAATTATTTTATTATTTAATAAGTCAAATATTGCACGACTTCTGAAAATTATTAAATAAGATGGAAAACATTATTAAAATAAAAATTTAGGATTAATTAAGTTTTTATCAACTTTTTCAAATTCTAATTTTCAGTTCTCTAATTTTTTTTTGACAACTTTTAGTCCTCTATTAGTTTTATGTTCACATTTTTAGTCCCTAAAAAAAATTTATCCATTTTTAGTTCTCCGATTATTTTTATCATTTAAAATTAGTTATTGCTTAGCCCATTTTTAGTCCCCCGTATTAGTGGCGAATCCAAGACCCTAAGTCAGTGGGTGTAAATTATAAAAACTAAATTCAGTGGGTTCAATTATATAAATATAAATAAAATATAAAAATATAAAATTTTATTTACAAATTTAATGAATTTTGAAAAATGAGGGGGTGCAAGTGCATACCCTCAAAGTAATATAGGTCCGCCACTGCCTCGTATATTTTATGTTTGGGACCAATTTTGTGCAACAAAATTAAATGAGGGACTAAAATTGAGCAAATAATTTGAGAAAGACTAAAAATATTGACAAAAAATTATTGGAGAATTAAAATTTATCAAAAAATATTATGAATTAAAATTAGGATATGAAAAAGTTGAGGGACTAAAAACTCAATTAACCCAAATTCTTACATTTATAATATGACAAAATTAAGCGAAAATGTGTCATACATTGACAACATAAAATTATTTTATACTGACAACTATATAAATTATCATGTATAATGAGTTTGTTGACTTTTACTATAACTATCTTAAAAGTCATATCAATCTTGATTTATGATTTATTGATAGTGTAAAATAATTTTATATTATTAGTACATGACCATTAAAATCTAAAATTAAATCCTTTTTCTCATGAAATTGATAAAATGCAATTCCAAATAGAGAAAATAGGTAGTGCATTGATAGTGTAAAAAAAATTTGCATCGTCATCTAATTACAACTCATCATGTATGATATGTTTGTTGACTTTTACGATAATCACCTTAAAAGTCATAACAACCATTATTTGTGATTGATTGACAGTAGGGGTGAAAATAGGCTTGAATACTCATCTGAGACCTGCTGCCTAGCCTTGCTTGTTTACTAAAAAGGCTAGACTTAAACTTTTTAAAAAGCCTTTTAATTTAAAAGGTAAGGCTTTAAGCTTTAAAAAGACCTATTAAGCTTAATAGAATAGCCTATTTATACAATGATATACATAATATTTTAGATTTTATATATTACATATTACATAAATATAATATATATATATATATATATAATATTTATATTTAATATATATAATTATTAATATTAATAATAAGTTTTATAATAAAAATAATGTATGTTGTAACATTGTGGATATGCGCGTGTGTGTGTGATTAAGATAGATGTGAACCTTTTATCCATATGAATTCTTTTATGTTTAGAAAATAAATTTTTTATGTAATTCCACATTTTCATGTATTTTATTATATAAATATGTATATTGAAGTAGAGGATATCATAATCAATGTTATACTTAGACCTTATTAGGTCATAACTAATGATTAGTATTACACTGTTTATTAATTAGGCCTTCGGCTAGCCATCTATCATATTGTTTTTTTTAGGTTGACTTGACTTGACCATTTTTCAATCTAACCTTCACACAGTTACATCTTTATGACTTATTAGACTTAATAGGTTTTTTTAATAAACCCAATAAGCCTAGCCTATTAATTATCTAAATATACTTTTTTTAAAAACTGCATCCAAGCCTAGCCTACTAATTAACTAAATATTCTTTTTTTACAAGTCCAAGACTAATCCTTTAATGAAATGTACCAGATTTTAAAGAGACTAAGTCATGGACCTTTCTAAACGATTTGTCCTATTCTCACCCCTAACACTAGGAGTAATATATTTCACAATGAATTTAGTGGCATGTAGATCCATAATTTTATTTTCAAGTGAGAACAGAAAAATAGTTTAAAATTTCTCAAACGAAATTAATATAAACTTTATTAAGATGGTATTAGCTTTGGAAACAATAAAAATTAAAAGGATAAAAAAGATAAAAATAAATTAATACGTATATTTATCTAATTATTTTCTCTTTTTTCTTTATAACTTTTTGCAGTCATCGTTTTGTAAAAAAATTAACTTATGGGAGGAAAAAAATTTCTTTAATATTCAAGTAAAAATATTTAATATATTCACGAACTATATACGTGAATCATGGGAGGGTTATTAAATTGATATATATATATATATAATATAATATATATATATATATATATTTAAAGATTAAATAATTTATTTAAAATTATAGTTAACATTAAAAATTAAAAAATAAATTCTTATAAATATTTATCAATTTATCTGAATTTTTATATATTGTATTAATATATATTTAATTTTTCATTATTAAATATATCTTAAAAACCTTTTTAATCAATAATAGGAATAAAATAATAAAATTTTTAATATATATATATATATATATATTTAACAACTTTAATCATTCAAATCTGCTTGTGTTTAATAATTTAATGAATAATTTTTTATTATATGTGTTTAACAAAATTTAATGGCTCCTTTTCTTTTTTGATGGATTTGGTTTTTTACCGAACACTCATACCAACAAGATATTTGTCGGTAAAATCCATTGGTAATGTTAACTTTTCCAACAAATATATATCCGTCGGAAATTTTTTGTCACAGATCAACATTTAAAAATTCTATTGAAAATTCGTCAGAAATTTCTGTCAAAAGAAGTTCATTTTCCCGGCAGACCACAATCCGTTGAAAAATTCCAGATCCATTGGAAATCAAACATTTCTTGTAGTGGTGGGTCAGGATCAAGCCTACCAAAACCTGATTCGGCCTATTTGCACCGCTAATTGACAATGTCCATCACCATTAATCTCTTCCAAATATGGGATGAAGAATATAAAACAATATTTTTTAGCAATTTTTAATATATTTTATTGTTTGTTAAAATTTAATAAAAATAACAAATTTGATTTTCAAATTCTGTAGCAACTTTAAACTATTAAAATTAAACACCATTTTGAAAATCAAATGTTTTCAAAATATTGGCTCATGAAAATAATTTCGAAACATAAAATCAAAATAAAGTTTTTCCAAATAAAGAAAAAATGTTTTTGAAATCATCTTCAGCAGTTAAACATCAATAAATCTATTTTATAAAATATAAAATTAAACTTCATTAAGTTCTCTTTAATAATATTTATGGGAATCTAGCAAGTTTTGGGGTGATATAGAATGTGACAATCAATTGCTAACTTCACTAATTGTTAACAACCAGGCTCATATGCAACCCACCCCCACAAGACCAGCTCGAATCACGACGACGCCATCACACTTGCACGACTACTACGTAGATGGATTACCTAGGTCACCACGATAGCTTCAGATGTAACAAAGCCAAGTAAGGGATGAGAATCCTGAAACTGACCAAATACAGACTAAAGGCCCAAGTGGAGAAGGATGAAGGCCCAAGTGGAGAAGGATGAAGGTCCAGAGGCAATGACACTATCAAGACTATTAATTGTTGCTGAAGGCCCAGATTAATTTGAAGGCCCATAATAAATATGTTCTATTTTGTTTTTATTTTATTTATAATTTTTTTGACCCAAACTGTTTTGAAGACCCATGTCTATTTTTATCTTTTTGTTCATATACACTATAAGTATTGGTTTTTGTTTTCAATAAATTTTTTTTGGCATTTTTCATAAAATTGGGTGAGAGTTTCTCTCTAGGTTCCTTGTTGAACCAATTATCAGACTTATCAAGGTAATCCTTGTGACGTCTACCCTGACTTATCTTCCTTCACCGGAAGTGGCGTCATCCAAAAACTCTAGAGCCTGTATCAAGCGATCCGCTCTTAGTCAGGTTCACATCTTCTGGTATCAGAGTTTCGGCTCTTGATACATGTTCTATCCTATCCTATTATTTTTCTTTGTAATTTGTCCAGGTTCGTGTTTTGTCCTTGTTCTGTTATTTGTTTTCTTGTTTGCGTCTTGTTGCATTCTTGTTTGTGTCTTTGTTTTGTACTTGTTCTTGTTCTTGTCACGTTTTTGTTCTTGGTCTTGTTTCTTGTGTCTTTCAGACTTTGTGTCAAAAAAAATTTTTGTTTGAGTTTTGTTTCAAGTAAAAAAAAAAGTTGCAGAAATTAAAAAAAAAGAAAAGAAGAAAGAAAAAAAAATGGGTGTTTGATCTTATAACATGAAATTGAGGCAGTTAGAGGCTTTTATTTGGCAGAAAATTGTGTACCAAATCCCCTTATCTGGATTCTCCTCTGAATTCTGAGCGTTTTGATATATAGTGGGCCTCAAACGGACAACCGTAGCAAAAGTTATGAGCATTTGAAGTTTACTGGTCATATCTGTTATCTTATTTGTTATCCTATCTGTTATCTTATTTGTTATCATATCTGTTATCCAAATTAAATCTAATTTGTTATCCAAATCCAATCCAATTTGTTATCCAAATCAAATCTAATATATTATCCAAATCAAATCTAATCTTTTATCCAAATCAAATCCAATCTGCTATCCAAATCAAGTCCAAGTTGTTATCCCAAATCAAATCTGTTTCTCAGTCTGTGATAATTATATTGTCTTTCCTTTTATTTTATATATGTGTCTAATTTGGTCCATCCAGGAACTTAAGAACGAACACGAGTGGTAAAAGGCAAGAGGGAATACATTACACAAAAGCCTATATTGAGAGCATCAAACACGAGTGAATTACCATCAAAGAGAGAAACACGTGAGTAGAGTGTGGTGAGGTCCTGAATCTTTTTTTAAATTACTGCAAATTTCTTTGTTCCTTAATCATGGCAGGAGCTGGTGACAATGGTGGTGTATATCATCAACTGGATGGATTTCAGCGCTTATTATTGGACGCGATGACTACACAAATGCAACATTTGTTAAAACGTAACAATGAAGAGCTCTACGGGTGAATAGAAGGACTAGAGCACCAAATGAATCCAAATGCTGGGAGGCCTTATGGTGGCAACAGAAGGGTCAATGATGGATCGAACCGAATAGAGGGGCAAGACAGAATTGAGGGAGTAAAACTCAATGTATCCTCTTTTAAAGGCAGGAGTGACCCAGACGCCTACCTTACCTGGGAGATGAAGATTCAACATGCATTCTCCTACAATGATTATCCGAAAAAGTAGAAGGTGAAGTTAGCAGCAACTACATTCTCAAACTATGCCTTTGTTTGGTGGAAGAAAAATCAAAGAGAGATGAAGAGAGAAGAAGGGCGGGAGATAGATACATGGACTGAGATGAGAAAGGTTATGCGAAAGAGGTATGTTCCAACTAGCTACAGTAGAACCATGCGACAGAAACTCTAGAGGTTATACCAGGGAAGTTTGATTGTTGAGGACAAGGAGATGGAGATGGCACTAGTGAGGGCCAACATTGAAGAGGACACCAAAGCAGTGCATGATGGCTTCACCAACAAGATTTCTTTCCAGCACCATGACCAGAAAATTATTCATAAAGCTCTATCCCTCAGAGAAGTGTGTGATGACCAAATCAGAAGGAGAGAAAATAGAGAACAAGAGAGAGACAATAGTGAGGCATCACAGAGGAATAGAAAAAGGAAGAGTGATACACTTGAGAAATGGAGTGATACACAAGAGAGAGAGAGTGATAATTCTAATCAGTTAACTATTTATGTTTCTCCTAGTGTTCAACCCTTATTGCAGGAATTTAAAGATGACTTTCCCAAGGAGATTCCTCATGGACTGCCACCTTCAAGAAGCATAGAACATCAAGTTGATCTCTTTCTAGAAGCTTCATTGCCTAACAGGCCAACTTACAACAGCAAGTCCCAAGAGACTCAGCATAAGGATGCATAGGCCAAAGTTGAGTATGTGAAAAGATTGTATGACCAAGTGAAGGTGCAAATTGCAAAAAAGAATGAAAGCTATACCAAGCAAGCCAACAAGAAAAGGAAGGAAGTGGTACTTGAACCCAGTGATGATCCTGGACATTTGAGGGCAAATGTTTTCCAAGAAGGAGGTAATGATGAGAATCTTGAAACTGACCAAATACAGGCTAAAGGCCCAAGTGGAGAAGGATGAAAGCCCAAGTGGAGAAGGACAAAGCCCCCGAGTGGAGAAGGATGAAGGCCTAGAGACAGAGACATTATCAAGACTATTAATTGTTGTTGAAGGCCCAGATTAATTTGAAGGCCCATAATAAATATGTTCTATTTTGTTTTTATTTTATTTATAATTTTTTTGGCCCAAACTGTTTTGAAGGCCCATGTCTATTTTTATCTTTTTGTTCAGATACACTATAAGTATTGGTTTTTGTTTTCAATAAAAAAACTTTTGGCATTTTTCATAAAATTGGGTGAGAGTTTCTCTCTAGGTTCCTTGTTGAACCAATTATCAGACTTATCAAGGTAATCCTTGTGGCGTCTACCCTGACTTATCTTCCTTCACTGGAAGTGGCGTCATCCAAAAACTCTACAGCCTCTATCAAGCGATCCGCTTCTAGTCAGGTTCACATCTACGTGTGAGTTACTAGATTAAGCACGTGTTCAAGTTAGTTAGGAATAATGGATTCTGTTAGGCGGTTACATGGCAAACCATTAGCTATAAATATTGAGATATCTTGTAATAAGGCATGCATGTAAGAAAGCTTTAGCCACTAGTAAAGGAGTTCCTCCCTTCCTTGAATAAGGGTGAATTCAGTCACGTTTACGTCCACATCCATTCATGCGCATTCTCCCCTTTATCCCTTTCCCCTCTGTCGCAACCTACCCTTCAGCGGGAGGGCGACGCGTGACTCGCGGGATGCGTGTTCCACGAAAGGAATACGCGCGGAGTCGCCACCAACGTTTATTTGAGGAAAACGTCGGAAAAACCGGAAAAGACGCGATCTACGAACTTTTAAGTGAAAGGCTCGGGAGTTGTATTTACGCGCGGGGAAGGTATTAGCACCCCACACGTCCGTCACAAGGGACGGCAGCCTTTAATCGAATGTGCAAACATGACTTTGATTTTTACGTTCCCTTTTATGTCCTTATATCCTTTATACCCTTTTTATATTTTTTTCTCTTTTTGTGGTCGACAAGGGTGTTTCCCTTTGCTCCTACGTATTCCTCAATTGCGATGAGGAAATCAGACCTACGTAGTTCTTTCGGAACAAAGTGTTTGGTTAAGTTGTTTTTGTCTTTTTTGCAAAATATGTTTTTATTGAACAAAAGGTCATTTAAGGTGTTGAACCATTAAACGGTCTTTTGATTTTGAAAGGGGAGAAACGTTAAGGCGTTGGACCATTAACGATCTCTTGTTTTTGAAAGGAGAGAAACGTTAAGGCATTGGACCATTAACGACCTCTTGTTTTTGAAAGGAGAGAAACGTTAAGGCATTGGACCATTAACGATCTCTTGGGGTGGTCGACAAAAGCGGGGCTTTTGCTCCTACGTATCCTCAATTGCGATGAGGAAATCAGACCTACGTAGTTCTTGCAAAAGCGGTAAAGTCACATGTTGATTTTATGCTTTTGAACGGTCCATGTTAACCGATAAAAGCAAAGAGGACCGTTTAAGGCGTTGGACCTTAAAACGGTTTTTAGTGATTTTTCGGAAAAAAACTTGATTTGTGAGTTGATTTTAGTCTTAGTTTCACTTTGGTTATTAATCAATTCATTCAAGGAAACTTCCAAAGAAAAACGTCCGATTGATTTTTTTTATTATTTTATTCAAAGATATTTTGATTATTTTATTATTATTTTACTTTTTTTGGTTTAACCGAGGTTATAGCGTGAACGATTGGTTAGATTTCGTTTTAAAAGTGATTAAACGAGATTACAACACAAATGATCGGTTGAAATTCATTTTATCATTTATTAGACGAGAAAACGGCTTAAATAAATGGTTAAAGCACGTTAAAAACAGAAGAAAAAAAAACTGAAAGTAAACGAAATTAAAGTGAAAGTACACAAAACAAGAAATGAATTGAAAGTCTCGGATTCGAAAACTTACCCGTTGAAGAACGAAGAACGAACGAAGAACGGTGAAGAACGACGAAGAACGATGAAGAATTTCCACAGAATCGCTTACGAAAGCGTTACGGAAGTACTTCGACTTGATTTTTCTTCACGAAAACGTGTTTTTTGCCCAAAATAGCCGAAATGCATAGCCAAAGGGGTCTTGAACATTTTGAAACAGCTCCCCCCTCCCCTATTTATAGAAAAAAAAGGAGGTGCTTGCCGCCCAAAGACTTAATGAAGAAGATTTCTAAGCGCACCCGAATTACTAAGTTCACCCCCCTTTTCGTATTTTACGGAAAAGTTACGGAAGCCTTACGGAACTGTTTTTGAATTTGATTTTCATCTTTTTTCTTTTCCCTTTTACCAATGTTAAGTGGAATATGCTTACCCAAGGTTTTCGGAAATTTTACGGAAGTATTACGGAAGCCGCGGAAGCCCCGAAAACTATTTTTCAAAAACGTGGAGGAGCTTGCCGCCCAGTTGCTTCCTCCTTAAGCAACCCAACTTCCAAAATGTTCTGGAAGGGCCTAGATTTGAATTGCTATTTACACCCCTATCTTGATAAGTTCACCCCCTTACCTTTTTTGGTGATTCTTTTTTCGTAAAGTTACGGAAACTTACGAATCTCGTAACGATACTTGTTTTCTTTCCGTAATGTTACGGAACCTTGCGGATTACATAATCATCCCCTTTTTGACTTACGGAATGTTACGGAATCTCACTTAATTATGCAACGATGCTTCCATTTGATTTCCGGCGTGTCACGGAAACTTACGGATTGTGCATCAATATTTTTTTGGTTTTCCGGCATGTCCTGGAATTTCACAAATTGCCTAATGATGGGTGCCAAGCACCTCACAAGGACCAAAGAAAGGTCGTATGTCATCAAGCAAAGGTCCCCGGACGAAATTAGGGTATGACAGTTGCCCCTCTTTACTTGTCTTTTATTGGAGATAAAAGGAAAGTAAAGATAAGACACTAATTTCGTTCCTCTCGATTTGACGAGAGTCGCGGGTGACCGTAAAATCTCCACATGCAAATGACTTGTTGTTCCCGGATTTTCACAAATTGCCTAATGATGGGTGCCAAGCACCTCACAAGGACCAAAGAAAGGTCGCATGTCATCAAGCAAAGGTCCCCGGACGAAAATTGGTGTATGACACTAATTTCGCTCCTCTCGGTTGACGAGAGTCGCGGGTGACCATGACTTGTCGTTCCCGGAATTTCACAAATCGCCTAATGATGGGTGCCAAGCACCTCACAAGGACCAAAGAAAGGTCGCATGTCATCAAGCAAAGGTCCCCGGACGAAAATTAGGGTATGACACTAATTTCGCTCCTCTCGGTTAACGAGAGTCGCGGGTGACCATGACTTGTCGTTCCCGGAATTTCACAAATCGCCTAATGATGGGTGCCAAGCACCTCACAAGGACCAAAGAAAGGTCGCATGTCATCAAGCAAAGGTCCCCGGACGAAAATTAGTGTATGACACTAATTTCGCTCCTCTCGGTTGACGAGAGTCGCGGGTGACCATGACTTGTCGTTCCCGGAATTTCACAAATCGCCTAATGATGGGTGCCAAGCACCTCACAAGGACCAAAGAAGGGTCGCATGTCATCAAGCAAAGGTCCCCGGACGAAAATTAGTGTATGACACTAATTTCGCTCCTCTCGGTTGACGAGAGTCGCGGGTGACCATGACTTGTCGTTCCCGGATTTTCACAAATTGCCTAATGATGGGTGCCAAGCACCTCACAAGGACCAAAGAAAGGTCGCATTTCATCAAGCAAAGGTCCCCGGACGAAAATTAAGGTATGACACTAATTTCGCTCCTCTCGGTTGACGAGAGTCGCGGGTGACCATAAAATTTCCGCATCTAAATAACTTGTTGTTCCCGGAGGAACAAAAGGTGCAGAAGACTATGTCAGTCTCTGCATGCTATCAAGCGTTCTGTCTTACAGATAGCAAAAGAATGTTTATACGGATAACCACTCGGGTATTTCCGCGTATCATCGGGCCCGCCGCCTCTGGATGACACAAGGGTGCAGAATGACCAAATTTTGTCTCTGCTTGTCATCGGGCCCGCCGCCTCTAGATAACAAAAGGGTGCGGATAACCGTAAGGTATCTCCGTGTATCATCGGACCCGCCGCCTCTGGATGACACAAGGGTGCAGAATGACCAAATTTTGTCTCTGCTTGTCATCGGGCCCGCCGCCTCTGGATGACAAAAGGGTGCGGATAACCGTAAGGTATCTCCGCGTATCATCGGGCCCGCCGCCTCTGGATGATACAAGGGTGCAGAATGACCAAACTTGGTCTCTGCTTGTCATCGGGCCCGCCGCCTCTGGATGACAAAAGGGTGCGGATAACTGTAAGGTATCTCCGCGTATCATCGGGCCCGCCGCCTCTGGATAATACAAGGGTGCAGAATGACCAAATTTGGTCTCTGCTTATCATCGGGCCCGCCGCCTCTGGATGACAAAAGGGTGCGGATAACCGTAAGGTATCTCCGCGTATCATCGGGCCCGCCGCCTCTGGATGATACAAGGGTGCAGAATGACCAAATTTGGTCTCTGCTTGTCATCGGGCCCGCCGCCTCTGGATGACAAAAGGGTGCGGATAACCGTAAGGTATCTCCGTGTATCATCGGGCCCGCCGCCTCTGGATGATACAAGGGTGCATGTCACATGACCTCAGGGTCAGTATGACAAAGATTATGGGGCGGCCGACAAAAGCAAGGCTCTTGCTCCTACGTATCCTCCAATGAGGAATTCAGACCTACGTAGTTCTTGATAACTTGTGAGACTTGAAAAGTCTCCATCGGAAAATGCTGACATCTCTGGAAAGGGCGCAGATGACCATATTGGTCTCTGCTCGTGAATCACACTTGGGGTCACTGAATGACGAGGTGCGGATAACCGTAAGGTGTCTCCGCGGGCTACCAGCTCTTGAGTCATGGCAACAAAAGGCGGTGTGGTCGACAAAAGCGAGGCTCTTGCTCTTACGTATCCTCTAATGAGGAACTCAGACCTACGTAGTTCTGGATAACTTGTGAGACTTGAAAAAGTCTCGGTGTTTTCTCCACTAAAATGCAAACATGCTTTAGTAAAGAGATAAATATTCCAACTGATTAGAGCAGCATACGCTTTTTTGAGTGAAAAACAATGCGTTTACCGGGGAAGGAGAGTCTGCTGATGAAATCCCCCATAACCTTAACTGAGATTTTGGATGTTAGCATTTCGTTTCTAAATGAACATTTAGAGGAAACACTGGGTTCGACAAAATAGAAGAAAATCACTCAAAGTGTATCAATCTCGCACAGGTAAGTGTTTCATCCTAATTCCGAACCATGGATATATCATGACTTGACTTTGCAAATTATTTCCTATCAAATCAAAAATTACATGTGTGATCATGGATCAATAGGACTTCCCTTGGGAATGGGTTCTTTTGGAGGGTTTTTCGGCTTTTGTGTGTTTTTGGCTTTTGATTTTTTGTTGGCTTTTCCTTTTCTGTTTTTGTTTAGTGTGGGGCGAAAAAGTCGCTAGCGCACTGATTTTGGTTGGCAATTAAAGGGAGAAGACCATTTTAGGTCATGGTTTCCTTTCCTTCTTTTTGTTCATTTGGTGACAATTCTGTATTGTTCAGATATTGTCCGGTCTAAAGACCTCTCTGCACATTTCTTCTGGTTTCTTTGACCAGGAACTTTTTTTTTTCTTTACTTTCTCCCATTCTTTGGTTGGGACTTTTCTTTCTTTTCTTTTTGCTTTCTCCCACTCTTTGATTGGGAATTTCCTTTCTTTTCTTTTTTTGCTTTCTCTTTGATTGGAAATTTTCCTTCTTTTCTTTTTTGCTTTCGAGGGTAAGGATTGACATTCTCACCCTAGGTCAAGGTTTATGGTGAGTCAGGATTTTGGCTCAAGGTTTGTAGAATGGCTAGACATGATACATGTCGGGGTTTGGTTTGGTTCAAGGATAAAAGGGATGCCCCACACTATTTCCATGACACAAATGCAAAAATGATGATTTGGAAACTTTATGCAAAACTGGTCATGCATGCACCTATGCGGACTCTCAAGTGTCAAATTTTTATGGTCATGTGATGCTAGGGCTCAGGATTCATTTCCTCTATTTTAGTCAACCCAATGTTTCCAAAATATGTTCTTTTATCCATTTGTGCATTCATCCAAGTCCATTTCAGGCGTCCGGGAAAATTTCACAGCATTCACCCTTCAGGTGTACACACATTTTTTTTTCCAAAAACTAGTTATGATCAATGAATTTTTTTTCAAAGAAAAGTTGGAAATCATCTCTTTTCAAAAGCATGTCGGTTTTTCAGCTAGACAACTTATTTTTCTTTTTTCTCCTTCTTTTTTTTATCATTATCATTTGTTTATTTCTTTTTCTTGTTTGTTTTTTTTTCCCTTTTTTTTTCATGAGGTATTTTGCTACCTAAACATGTGTATATTTTTGTGAGGTATTTTTGCTATATACATGCATATCCAAGGTATCTTGCTACCTAAACATACATATATATGTTTTGTAAGGTATTTTTGCTGTATACATGCATATCCAAGGTATCTTTCTACCTAAACATACATATATATATTTTGTGAAGTATTTTTTGTTTACATACATGCATATCTAAGGTATCTTTCTACCTAAACATACATATATATATTTTGTGAAGTGTTTTTTTGTTTACATACATGCATATCTAAGGTATTTTCACTACCTAAACATACATATATATATTTTGTGAGGTATGACTACCTTCCGAGCTTGAGCTTGTTTTATTTAAATTCCCAGGATCATGAGCAACTAGGTGCGTCCTACTATAAAAAGTGATCAAATAACAAGCATAGATTCAAAAGGTACTAGGTTGCCTCCTAGTAGCGCTTCTTTAACGTCTTGAGCTGGACGCATGATGGCTTGTAGGTCATGGACCTAGTACTTTGCTTACCTTTGGCTTTGGACTTGGTCGCCTGCTGGTCGGCCATGTGTCGTAGGCAACGCTCTAACCTTTTTGCGGATGAGCTGAGGTGAACTCTAGAGGTGGTGGCGGTGTGTCTATTGCCCGCTACCGGCCATCCCAATGCTGCTGTGGTGTTTCGCCCTGCGCCTGCCTGGGGGCGCAGTACTTCTTGATGAAAGCTCGATTAGTAGGGGGCCTGATGCCCTTGCTTGAGGTGACAGGTACTTCGTAGAACTGACAGAGACCCGTAATTAGAGCTTGACAACTCCAAGACCCTGTTGGACTTCTTCGGGTCCACTGGGTGTCTTGCAGGCGCGATCCCTGCAAACAATAGATGAAATCAAAAATCAGTTGAGCGATGTGCATACTTACCTATGATGACGTGACCTTGCCGGGGGGGTACGGGCACCCTGTAGGACTGATAGAGGCCCGTAACCAGAGCTGGAAACCCCAGGGCCCTGTTTGACTTTTTCGGGTCCACTGGGTGTCTTTGTGGGTGCGATCCCTGCAAACAATAGATGGTATCAGAAATCAATTGAACCATATGCATACTTACCCACGTCGGGACGACACAGACCAACTGATACTTTTGCAGGGGGAGATTGGCATTGCGGTCGCTGGGCAGAATGTTGCTAAGTAGCAATGTCATCTATATCTGTGTAAGAGTGGTCATGTTGGTGCGCATGATCCGCACTCGTCTCTTTGCAGCGGCACGGGTGAAATCTTGCCCCGGTATGCATAGTAGCTGTGTGATAGCCTCCCTCTCTGGTTGTGCTCGCACAGTTGGCCGTCCTCCAATATCAGGGGGTGGCCCAGGAACCGTTAAAAGGAAACTACTGGTCCCTTAACCGGGAGTGCAAGTCTTGGTTAAGCATTTAAGGATAGAGGACCTTAAATTCTCTTAAGGTGCGGATGTGGAACACACTGAAAATGAGGACACGTAGCCCTCTAAAGATGAGGGCGTGCAACCCTCTCAAGGCGAGGATGTATAGTCCTCTGGAGGTGAGGGCGTGTAGTCCTCTCAAGGTGAGGGCGTGCAACCCTCTGTTGGCGAGGACGTGTAGTCCTCTAAAGGTGAAGGCGTGTAGCCCTCTGTTGGCGAGGACGTGTAGTCCTCTAAAGGTGAGGGCGTGTAGCCCTACAAAGGTGAAGACATGTAGTCCTCTGAAGGTGAGGGTAACTAGTACCCAAGGCAAGGGCGAGTAACCCTCTCAAGGCGAGGACGTGTAGTCCTCTGGAGGTGAGGGCGTGCAGCCCTCTGATGGTGAGGGCGTGTAGCCCTCTGAAGGTGAGGGTAACTAGTACCCAAGGTGAGGACGTGTAGCCCTCTCAAGGCGAGGACGTGTAGTCCTCTCAACGGTGAGGGTAACTAGTACCCAAGGTCCACCTTTATGAGAAAGCAAGAGATCGACTCATCGAGAGGGCCGGTCATCCCAAATCCACAAGATTTGGACATTAGATGTAGGAAATCTATGCAGTTAACATGATTTTTAGGGATGCAGATGCATGCAACCTTTGTCGTGAAATTTGGGTAAATGCGGACTTTATATGAAACAATGCAATGTAATGGAAAGTTGTACAATGTTCATGGCATTCTTTCCCTATTTTGTGATTTTGATTTTGATTTTGATTTTTTTTTTGGAAAACACAGATTGACTGCCTTTTTGAAAAAGGTAATAATTCATGCAACCTCATCCTATCTTTTTGCAAATCTCTCCGGGAACTCCCTCAGAGTGTATGTTCTTTTTGATTTAGTCACTTGACCATTTTGGAGTGACGACAATGGAGTCGTTTGATGTTTAATCAATCCATTGAAATCCTAGGGTTTGTCCCCTTTTTTTTTGTTAAAAACATCGATGGGTGAGAACTTTTGATCGGCCCCTATGTTCACTTGAGGCTCATGCACGGTGCCCCTCATTGCCCCAGTGTAAGGCTTTGAGGTACCAATCGTTGTCTTTCGTCATGACCTTGTAGCTGGGAACCTATTGAGTGAGAACTTCTAATCTGCCCCTAGGTTCGTTTGAGGTTTATGCATGGGGCCTTTCATTGCCCCAGTGTAGGGCTTAGAGGTACCAATTGTTGTCTTGTTTTCACAACCTCGTAGTGAGGAAGAATGAAAGACGCAATTGATTCTTGCAAAAGAACTTTCCAAGGACGAGAAATAGTTGAAGGATTTTTCAGCTGATGGATTAAGTCAAATGACTCCTATGTAGAAGCAAGATGTTTTGATGTCTTGATGATGCTAAAGGATCAAGTGCTTCTAAGTTTTATTCAAGACAAGAATCCAAGAAAGTCAAGATATATGATCAAGTTGATTTCTAGAATCTTTTGGAAGAAGTTTCCAAATTGAAAAAACAAAAGGTTTGACCAAAGAATTCTATCATTTCAATTTGAGATTTGCTCTCCGGTAATCGATTACCAGTAGTTAAAAATGTTTTTTATTCAAATTTTTAAAACCTGTAATCGATTACGTAAGTCTTGTAATTGATTACCAGAGGGGATTTTCAGAAAATAATTTCCAAGAGACATATCTATTCAAATGTTTTATGAACGGCCATTCAAATGTTTTAAAGAGTGTTTTCATTGCCCAAACAGTTTTATCCTCTCGAAAGATCAAGAGTTTTTCTGAACTGAAATGTCTTATCCTCTCAAAAAGATTCCTTGGTCAACCACTTGCATATTCAATAATGAATTTTGATTGGTCTTCATTGTACAATCTATCCCTTTTAAGAGAGATTTCTTCTTCTTATTTCTGAAAAGGGATTAAGAGACCATAGGTCTCTTGTAGTAGAGGATTCTTGAACACAAGGGAAGGGTTGTCCCTATGTGCATTGTTAATCCGAAAGGAGAGAGTGAAAGTTTAATTGGGGAATAATATTCGTATCTTAATTCAATCCCCTCTTCTTCTCAAGGTAACTAAGGCCATTTGTCCAACATCCTATTCTTGATAACTCACTTCTCTCTAAAAAGACAAACTTTCCAGGATGATAAAATGAGGTCACATGAACGTCTTGAAAGCACAGTCAATTAAATGTTTTTTTTTCTTTTTGAACACTTTTATTTTATTTTATTTTGAAACTTGTTTGTTTTGAACTTTACTCATTTTTTTACGGCACCCCCACCAACGTGCAAGAC
The DNA here is from genome assembly GCF_004193775.1 of Glycine soja. Classification (NCBI taxonomy): domain Eukaryota; kingdom Viridiplantae; phylum Streptophyta; class Magnoliopsida; order Fabales; family Fabaceae; genus Glycine; species Glycine soja. The sequence continues at coordinate 42,952,407 of NC_041008.1, read as the reverse complement.
GAGTAATCTCTGATTGAACAGTCTTGGAAGTCAACACTCAGGAGCGCAGGTCGCTTGAGCAAACAGACCAATGGCTTGCACCCACATTCCGATGAAAGTTGAATAAGCAAACATGCGTTTGTGAGAGGATGAGGGACAAAGATATCAACTTTATCCATTTCATTTAACATTGTAGCTGTGGTTTACAATAATGGCATAAACTTGGAAACCCTGATGAGTCATTAGGGACACCTAACAACAGCTTTCAAAATTGCCCCATGTGTGGCATCTCTTGTCAATGTCAGGATTTACACGCAATTCTCCTCAAATTTCAGCCAGCCCGCATCAATTAGACCTTGCACCTTACGCTTCAGAGCCCTACCATGCTCAATGGAACGCCCCGGGGCTTCTCCGTGACAAGCACACGTTGCGTTCGAGTCGTATTCTCGGAGAAATGGAGGTTGATGAACCTTGGCTAGGGTTATGGCTACCATTGAATTATCAAGTAGATATGGGAGCAAGTCAGCATAGGACACTGGAATTGGGGTGAATTCTACAAGGTTTCTCGCTGCAAAATTCACTTCTTGGTTGGTGTTTTTGGTTTATGCTAAAGGTGGTGTTCGTCATTGGAAGTGCGATAGACAGACTTTGTGGTAGATTTAGGGATGGCCTTTGTGGATAACTGGGTGGTGGGTAAGGAGAAAGTTTGTTATTGGCTGAGTAAAGATATTGTTGGGTTGGTGGGAAATTTGGCCGTACAAGAATGGCAGTCACAGCATGGGTTTCTCCCTCATCCTCACCCTCTTTATTTGCCCCAGTTTTCTCAGTCGTCCTAGTAGGATGATCAAATTTGCCTCTTTTTGGACCCACATTGATCCTTTCACTGGCGAAGACCAAATCTGCAAAGCTTTGAGGGTGCACAGCCCACCATCTTTTCATAGTAGAGTACCGATAATGTGTCTACCATCACGATTATCGTCTCCCTTTCCATTATTGGGGGTACCACCTGGGCCGCCAGATCCCTCCACCTTTTGGGCGTGTTCTTTGAATGATCCGTCCCCCTTTTTGCACATGTTCTGTAGTTGCATCATATCCGGAACCATATCAAAATTGTACTGATACTGCCTAACAAAGGCAACCATTAGGTCCTTCCAAGAATGGACTCGGGAAGGTTCCAAGTTAGTGTACCAGGTAACAGCTACCCCAGTAAGACTTTCTTGGAAGGAATGTATCAACAATTCCTCATCTTTTGCGTATTCCCCCATCTTTTGACAATACATCTTTAGATGGTTCTTGAGACAAGTAGTCCCCTTGTACTTGTCAAAGTCCAGCACCTTGAACTTGGGAATGACCATGTTTGGGTATTAGGAACAACTTTTCTAGGTTAGCAAAGGCATAATCTTCACCTCCTTCAATGGCCCTGAGCCTTTCCTTTAGATGATCCGCCTTTCCCTTTTCGGCCATAGCAGGAGGGGCTCTTCCCACCGCAAAATGCAATGGTTGTGGTTGTGGGAGAAACTGAGGGCCCTCCAAAGTGTTTTCAAAGGGTATACCACCAACTGCTTGCCCTTCAGTGGCATATCCGAGCCAAGGCTCGAAGTCAGCTAGATTGTGGTGGGGAATTTCATGTGTCTCCCCCATGGTTTGAGAGATATGTGCCTGATGAGGTTATTTGTTCTCAATGAGTATCGGAGTGGAGTTGTTGAGATTTTCATTGAGAGTGTATGCCACATTGGGTGGTGTATAGTTGGGAGGCAAGCCATATGATGGGAAGGCGTGCTCGTTTTGAATTTGCACATCATGGGGTCATCCGTACTTCCCAAATCTTTGCCTACCATATTTGAGGTTGGATGATTCATTTGCTTGAGGCCAGATGGGAGCATCGGGTTCACCTTAGCGACAGCGCTAATAGCGGCAACTATAACCGCATTGGCTTCCATTATCTTCTTCATGCTCATCATGGCCTTCATCATTGTGTCCATTTGCTCTTTTATGGCCTCCATTTTCGGCCTTCATCTTCTCTTGCACCTTCTCTGTTTCACCCATTACTCTAGCTCTAGTACGAGTTCGGTAAGGGCGCCGTAAAGCGTGTCCTTTTCTTTTTGATAAGTTCATTTTATTTTATTTTATTTTATTTTTCAAGGAAAGAATGCAATGAGCAATGCAACCAATGAAAAGCATGGATGCATGCGAATGATGTACAGTCGAAGTATTGCGAATTTTTACGCAGGATATGGGGTTGAATCAATTTAGATTTTCAACATGGTCCATGACATCTTTGTCAAGGTGAAACTGGAAGTAACAAGGACATCAACAATCCTAAATATGTTTGGCAGTAGACGAAGCAGTGATGTGACTCGATTCATCTTTTGCCCCAATTTTGCAGGACGGTTACTTCCATATTTCAACTTGACTTGATGAACCTTTTTGTAAAAGCTTGAGCTTGGTTCAACCCCGTAATCCAAGGAATGGAAATTCTGATTGCCAATACTTCAACAACATCTCATAGGGATGAATGACTCGGGCATACTTTAAGCTATGCATGGAAAATGTAATTATGAAATTGAGATGCCCGAAGAAACACCATTTCCTAGTTAACCATGCATTAGGTACCATGTTCAATTATTTTGTTTTGTTGTTGTGTGCATTTTTTTTTAGAAATGGGTTTATGATCCCAACATGGTTGGCTCATGGTGCCTAACACATGCAACTAAGAATGTAGTGTGAAGTTTTCACGCTTCCCCTTTTTTGTTTTTGTTTTGTAGAGGAAAATGCAAGGATGAGCAAACATGAAAACAAATGGTATGCAATTTTGCAGATCAAAAAGTTTGTTGAACGCATATGCATGATGATGCCATGACTCATGCAAAATGTGAGGCTGAAATATGATAACGGACAAATGCAGGAACGATATGTTCATTATGATGTTATGAAGAGATGCTTATGCGATGCATGATATGAATGCATTTTACGGATACGGGAGCCCGAGAAATTGTTTCCTTCTTGGATACAACGTTTGGGCAGCATGGCACCCAACGCATGTTTTTTAAGAAGGCGACACGGACCCTCCGTCGGTTTGCTAAAGTGAGGGGATCAAAGACGAAACCCACGCATGATGCATATGCGAAAGGCACAACACGGGGATGTACATAGTACGATAATATTCACAAACAAATATAAGCAAAAGGGTATATGATACTTATGCATGGCAGTGTGAAAAATGGCATGCAGCGTGTTTGCTCCGTGCCCCTATTTAAGGGACCTATAAGGGAGAGAGCTAACTAGGCTTTTAGTGATAATCCCCAAGGTAGTCATATCTCTCTTGATGGTTTCTAGAGGTATCATCCTCTTCGAAGAACATAATGCAGCAGTAGGGACTACTAGCAACAATATGTCTTCAAAGAGAAAAACTCTAGATGAGGGTTCACTGCAATCAAGCAAGTCGGAGACCTAGCATGATCACAGATTCACCTCCACTCCTTATGTTCCCACGAACCCGGGTGTAGGGCCCTTTTTCAACTCACCGTGTGTGCAAATAGTGTTAGTGTTTGTGTGCATCAAATGAATAAATATTTACCTCATGCATACATTCTAAAACACACTAAAAGCAACAAAAAGTTTATATACACAAGAACATAAGACAAATAAAGGGAAACCAACAAAGGAGAAAGTCATGATAAAACATGGCACAAGATTAAATGGCCTAACTCTCTAAAAAACAGTCCCCAGTGGAGTCGCCAACTGTCGCAACCTACCCTTCAGCGGGAGGGCGACGCGTGACTCGCGGGATGCGTGTTCCACGAAAGGAATACGCGCGGAGTCGCCACCAACGTTTATTTGAGGAAAACGTCGGAAAAACCGGAAAAGACGCGATCTACGAACTTTTAAGTGAAAGGCTCGGGAGTTGTATTTACGCGCGGGGAAGGTATTAGCACCCCACACGTCCGTCACAAGGGACGACAGCCTTTAATCGAATGTGCAAACATGACTTTGATTTTTACGTTCCCTTTTATGTCCTTATATCCTTTATACCCTTTTTATATTTTTTTCTCTTTTTATGGTCGACAAGGGTGTTTCCCTTTGCTCCTACGTATTCCTCAATTGCGATGAGGAAATCAGACCTACGTAGTTCTTTCGGAACAAAGTGTTTGGTTAAGTTGTTTTTGTCTTTTTTGCAAAATATGTTTTTATTGAACAAAAGGTCATTTAAGGTGTTGAACCATTAAACGGTCTTTTGATTTTGAAAGGGGAGAAACGTTAAGGCGTTGGACCATTAACGATCTCTTGTTTTTGAAAGGAGAGAAACGTTAAGGCATTGGACCATTAACGACCTCTTGTTTTTGAAAGGAGAGAAACGTTAAGGCATTGGACCATTAACGACCTCTTGTTTTTGAAAGGAGAGAAACGTTAAGGCATTGGACCATTAACGATCTCTTGGGGTGGTCGACAAAAGCGGGGCTTTTGCTCCTACGTATCCTCAATTGCGATGAGGAAATCAGACCTACGTAGTTCTTGCAAAAGCGGTAAAGTCACATGTTGATTTTATGCTTTTGAACGGTCCATGTTAACCGATAAAAGCAAAGAGGACCGTTTAAGGCGTTGGACCTTAAAACGGTTTTTAGTGATTTTTCGGAAAAAAACTTGATTTGTGAGTTGATTTTAGTCTTAGTTTCACTTTGGTTATTAATCAATTCATTCAAGGAAACTTCCAAAGAAAAACGTCCGATTGATTTTTTTTATTATTTTATTCAAAGATATTTTGATTATTTTATTATTATTTTACTTTTTTTGGTTTAACCGAGGTTATAGCGTGAACGATTGGTTAGATTTCGTTTTAACAGTGATTAAACGAGATTACAACACAAATGATCGGTTGAAATTCATTTTATCATTTATTAGACGAGAAAACGGCTTAAATAAATGGTTAAAGCACGTTAAAAACAGAAGAAAAGAAAACTGAAAGTAAACGAAATTAAAGTGAAAGTACACAAAACAAGAAATGAATTGAAAGTCTCGGATTCGAAAACTTACCCGTTGAAGAACGAAGAACGAACGAAGAACGGATGAAGAACGGTGAAGAACGACGAAGAACGATGAAGAATTTCCACAGAATCGCTTACGAAAGCGTTACGGAAGTACTTCGACTTGATTTTTCTTCACGAAAACGTGTTTTTTGCCCAAAATAGCCGAAATGCATAGCCAAAGGGGTCTTGAACATTTTGAAACAGCTCCCCCCTCCCCTATTTATAGAAAAAAAAGGAGGTGCTTGCCGCCCAAAGACTTAATGAAGAAGATTTCTAAGCGCACCCGAATTACTAAGTTCACCCCCCTTTTCGTATTTTACGGAAAAGTTACGGAAGCCTTACGGAACTGTTTTCGAATTTGATTTTCATCTTTTTTCTTTTCCCTTTTACCAATGTTAAGTGGAATATGCTTACCCAAGGTTTTCGGAAATTTTACGGAAGTATTACGGAAGCCGCGGAAGCCCCGAAAACTATTTTTCAAAAACGTGGAGGAGCTTGCCGCCCAGTTGCTTCCTCCTTAAGCAACCCAACTTCCAAAATGTTCTGGAAGGGCCTAGATTTGAATTGCTATTTACACCCTATCTTGATAAGTTCACCCCCTTACCTTTTTTGGTGATTCTTTTTTCGTAAAGTTACGGAAACTTACGAATCTCGTAACGATACTTGTTTTCTTTCCGTAATGTTACGGAACCTTGCGGATTACATAATCATCCCCTTTTTGACTTACGGAATGTTACGGAATCTCACTTAATTATGCAACGATGCTTCCATTTGATTTCCGGCGTGTCACGGAAACTTACGGATTGTGCATCAATATTTTTTTGGTTTTCCGGCATGTCCTGGAATTTCACAAATTGCCTAATGATGGGTGCCAAGCACCTCACAAGGACCAAAGAAAGGTCGTATGTCATCAAGCAAAGGTCCCCGGACGAAATTAGGGTATGACACCCTCCACCGGGACTCATAGTAAACTCTCCGTGCTCCGTCGTGATCCCTAACAACTGGTCCGACCTGCCGCTGTCAGCATCGCCATGGCTGACCACGGGACCAGAAAGACAACCACTGATCGCCTTGAAGAAGCTATTGGCCGCCTCACCAATAGCCAAGTCTCTCTCACAGACCTTTCTGGCAAAGTCAATTCAATCCTAGATCACCTTCGCCTTCACGATTCCGGCCACAATGCTACCAACACCGCGAATCACCAGAGTCATCAACGAAATACCGTTAAGCTTGATATACCAAGGTTTGATGGTTGTGACCCCTTGGGATGGATCTTTAAGATCACATAACTTTTCCAGTTCCAGAACACGCCAGAAGAAGAACGAATCATTGTTGCTTCATTGTACCTTGACGGTGCAGCCTTGAGTTGGTACCAGTGGATGTTCAACAATGGCTTTATCACTTCATGGAACGGTTTTCTCCAAGCTCTCGAGTCGCGATTTGCTCCAATGTTTTACGACAATCCAAAGGGAGCTTTGTTCAAGCTGACGCAAAGAGGAACAGTGAACGAATACTTAACCGAAATCGAACGTCTTGCAAACCGCGTGGTAGGCCTTCCACCTCCATTTCTCTTAAGTTGTTTTATCTCTGGTTTGTGCCTAGACGTTCATCGCGAAGTGATGGCGCTTCAACCAATCTCGCTTTTGCAAGCTACTACCATTGCTAAGCTTCAGGAAGATAAGCTACGAGATAGAGCAACTTCAAATTCACGAAACTCCTACCAACCTAAGCCTTTACCTAGCCACATCCCTAACTCAACTATGAAAGCTAAGCCACCCTATGTGCAACGAACTCCAGCTGAAATGGCTTTCCGACGAGAAAAAGGATTATGCTACAATTGCGATGAGAAATGGAATGCTAATCATCAATGCAAAGGACGAGTAATGTTTCTCATCGCTGATGAGCAATCACCAGACCCTGATGCAAGTACACCAGAATTCAAAGAGGAGCAACTCGCACTTGCTAGCGATCACACTGAGTCACCTTCAGACACAAGTTGCTCGCACATCAGCCTCCATGCACTATCAGGTTTGCCTTCATCAGAAACCTTCAGGATATATGGCACTATTAAGAATGTCCGGCTAACCATCCTAGTTGATAGTGGGAGTACCCACAACTTTCTTCAACCATGAATAGCTCAGTTCCTCAAACTCCCAATCCAAGCAACTCATCCCATGTAGGTACCCATGCAGGTACTTGTCGAAAATGGTTCTACGTTAGCTTGCAATCAGGTTTGCCTCGAAACTTTGGTCACTTAGGCCAGGACATTTCGTTGACTACGGATGTAACGATTGGGCCTGAACCAACCTCAACGGCCCAATAAAACGCCTCATCCAGATGGGTTCAACCTCGACGTTTTATCAGTTTAGCGTCCTACCGGAAAATCGACCCGAGCCAACCACGACCCAACACCCCATCCTTTCCATTCAGCATCTTCTTCTCAAATACGATCATCTATTTCAGACCCCCTCGCAGCTACCACCACCACGCCAGGTGGTACATCGCATTACTCTCGCTCTGTCCACAGCCCTATCGCTACCCGCATTTCCAAAAGAACGAAATCAAGAGACAGGTTTCTGATCTCCTCTCCGCCGGACTCATACGACCTAGTACCAGCCCGTATTCGTCGCTGGTGCTCTTAGTAAAGAAGAAAGATGGCATGCAGAGACTATGCGTCGACTACAGGGCACTCAATGTAGTCACAATTCATGATCATTTCCCCATTCCGACGATCGATGAACTGCTAGACGAACTGGGCCATGCCTCCTGGTTTTCCAAGTTGGATCTCCGGCAAGGGTTCCACCAAATCCTGATGAATGATGCTGACGTCGAGAAAACAACTTTTAGGACGCATAACGAACACTATGAATACTTAGTGATGCCTTTCGGGCTTAGTAATGCCCCATCAACATTTTAGTCTACATCAGCTCCCTGTCATCCCATATTTGGCATTTGGAAGCCATCTTTCAAACTCTGCAGCAAGGTGAGTTTTATCTTAAACAATCTAAATGCTTATTTGCGCAGGAGAATATCGAATACCTTGGACACATCGTCTTCGGTAAGGGAGTTACCCCTGAACCTTCAAAGATTCAGGCCATGGTGAGATGGCCAAACCCGATGACGGTCAAGGAATTATGCGTTTTCCTAGGTCTCACAAGGTTCTATAGAAAATTCATTAAGGGATATGCCGCCATTGCAGCCCCCCTCACGAGCTTACTATGTAAAGATGCCTTCACATGGACGTTTGAATCTCAGATAGCTTTTGACCAACTCAAGTCTGCCATGACTAACACTCCCGTGCTAGCTCTACCAAATTTCTCAGAACCCTTCGTGATCGAAACCAATGCCTCCGGGACGGCCATTGGTGCAGTGCTTATGCAAAACAAACACCCTCTGGCATACTTCAGTAAGGGCCTTGGTCCTTGACTAGTCCATGCCTCCACTTATATTTGAGAACTTCATGCCATCGTTGCGGTAGTGCGAAAATGGAGGCAATATCTCTTGGGACGATCGTTCACTATTCTCACTGACCACAAGAGCCTCCGCGAGTTGATGACACAAGTAATCCAGACCCGAGCAGCATTATTACCTCTCCAAGTTATTAGGGTATGATTATTCTATCCAGTACAAGGCCGACGCAATCAACGTGGTGGCAGACGCACTTTCACGGGCTCCACAACCAACAGGGCAACTGCTTATTCTCTCAGTTCCTCAACTAGATTTTCTCAATGATATAAGAAAATCATTGGAGGTTACGTTGGAGTTTCAACAGCTCAAGAATTCGATTCAATCTAACCCAGCAAATCACCCCAGTTATACACTCTGCAACGACTTGATCCTGTTTAAAGGAAGGATATGGTTGAACAATGATAATTCGTGCATTCCCATCCTGTTAACTGAGTACCATGCAACACCACTAGGTGGCCATCTCGGCTTGGCCAAGACCACCCATCGTATCGAATCCAGCTTCTTCTGGATGAACCTAAAACAAGATGTTCGACGCTTCATCAAGGAATGCTCCATATTCCAGCAAAATAAGAACTCGACGAGGCGCCCGGCAAGCCTTCTGTAACCATTACCGATACCGGCAGGGGTGTGGGAAGACCTATCTATGGACTTCATCACACACCTACCCTTCTCCAATGGCTTCACGGTTATATTTGCCGTGGTCGATCGATATTCCAAGGGAGTACACCTAGGAGCTTTGCCTACTGGCTTCACCGTGTTCAAGGTCGCAAGCTTATTCTTGGATATCGTATGTAAGTTACATGGGTTCCCTAAGAGCATAGTGTCTGACTGCGATCCAATCTTCTTGAGCAAGTTTTAGCGTGAATTATTCTGACTATGCGGTACGCGGTTACGATTGAGCACCGCCTATCACCCTCAATCGGATGGGCAAACAGAGGTGATGAACCGCATCCTTGAACAGTACCTCCACTGCTTTGTTCACTCTCAACCGGCGGCGTGGTTCAGCTACTTAGCCCTTGCAGAGTGGAGCTACAATACCTCCTTACATTCTAGCTCTGTGTTAACGCCATTTGAGATCATCTATGGCAAGCCACCTCCAGCTGTACTTGATTATGTTGCTGGCGCGACCAACAATGAGGTTACCCAGTCCTTGCTCACGTCCCGCCAGGCACTACATTCTAAGCTCCAAAAGAGGTTGCAAAAAGCCCAGGACACAATGAAGCGTTATACTGATCCCAAACGCGACGATGTCTCCTTCGAAATAGGGCAGTGGGTTTATGTAAAACTACGGCCAGGCCGTCAAAGCTCCGTCGTCGGACGCCACCACTCCAAGCTCTCCAAACGCTTCTTCGGCCCCTTCCAGATCGAGGAGCGTATCGGTGTAGTGGCATATCAGCTCCGTCTTCCACCTGAGTCCCAAATCCACCCTGTATTCCATTGTTCTCTTCTCCGAGCTCATCACGGACCTCAACCACCAGCAAAGGAAAGTTGGCCCTTACAGACTCTAGATCAGAAACCTCTACAGAAGCCCCTATGTTTTCTCAACACCAAACTCGATGAGTCAATGACTCCACCCACTCAGTTAGTCCTTACACAGTGGGTAGGCGAGCCACCAGAAGACACGTCATGGGAGCCTTGGCTCGACCTGTGTAAGACCTACCACCTTGAGGACAAGGTGGATTTGGGAGAGGGAGGTATTGTTAACAACCAGGCTCAGACGCAACCCGCCCCCACAAGACCAGCTCGAATCAGGACAACGCCATCACACTTGTACGACTACTACGTAGATGGATTACCTGGGTCACCATGATAGCTTCAGATGTAACAAAGCCAAGTAGGGCACGTGTGAGTTACTAGATTAAGCACGTGCTCGAGTTAGTTAGGAATAACGGATTCTGTTAGGCAGTTACATGGCAAACCATTAGCTATAAATACCGAGATATCTTGTAATAAGGCATGCATGTAAGAAAGCTTTAGCCACTAGTAAAGGAGTTCCTCCCTTCCTCGAATAAGGGTGAATTCAGTCACGTTTACGTCCACATCCATTCATGCGCATTCTCCCCTTTATCCCTTTCCCCCCACCGTGACTCATAATAAACTCTCCGCGCTTCGTCATGAACCCTAACACTAATCGATTATCCCGCAGTATAATCAATTACTTTTCGTTGTAATTGATTAACCACAGTGATAAATTTACTTATAATCGATTACTTCTTCAGTTAATCAAATATTATCAAGCCAGATACAAAAATCTAGAATTTTATCAACCACTACACTAATTTAAATCTTTTATAAATCTTATCTAATTTCAAAATTAATTAAGAAGATTCTCAATCTTATCTTTTTCAAGTTACCTTAATTCAAATTATATAATAAAAGGAAAAGGTTTTAAGCTTTCTAAACTCATGAATTAGGAAAATAAATTAGAAGTGGTCAAATACTTTCTTGAGGCTTTTCGGTTGAATTAAATAATGTGCTTCAAGTTATGATTATTCATATTGTTCATTGCTCTGTTTTTTTTTTCCTTATGAGTGACAAGGGAGGTATCCCCTTTAGTTTTATAGGGTGTGGAATCCCTAAGTTACTCAGGGTGTATTATCCTTGTGGTTTTTTTAGGGTTTGGTATCCTTGGTGTACTATAGTAATTTAAAATGAGGCATCTGGCTAGGTAGAGTTTTCAAGGTGAAATCTTTAGTAATTTAAAATGAGGCATCTGGCTAGGTAGAGTTTTCAAGGTGAAATCTTTATTGGTTTTAGATCATTTTTGAAAAGATTCCACACCCTCATGGGTTTAGACTTAAAACAAAAACGAATAACTTATAGGTGTACTTTATTGGTTTTAGATCATCGAAAATTACACTGAAATATTTCCTATTATTATTTTATGTAAATATTCACATATTTAATCTTACATTTAAGAATTGATTATAGGTCCAGCAATAATTAAGTTCATGCAACATTTATGTTAGAAAAAAATCATTTTGAGTGTTATTATTAACTTAATTTTAAAATAAAATATTTAAACATTTATTATTTCACTTCAACCAAAAATGTAATTTAAGAAAATATACTCCTATTTCTAAACCCTAAACCCACTCTATATATTTAAAATCAATTTTACAAATAATAGGATTATATTTTCTTTTTTTTAATATATTTTATTGTTGGTTAAAATTTAATAAAAATAACAAAACTTGACCGACAACTTCCTATCGGATTAAATAAGGGTTCTATAAAAAGCAATATTTTAACATATCAATTAAATGTGTTTACAAGTAAAAAACGTAATAAAATTTAAGGACACAACGTTTGTGGTTGCCTGTTGTTTTCCTTAAATTCAGAGCAATTAAATTCATATCTACTTTGTTAATGTGCGTATCTGCTGTAAGTAAATACGAGTAAAATACATTAATGTTACATATAATTGCTTAACTGTATTAGTTCACTACAATTCTCACAGAATTAACACTATTTATCGTCACCCACGTGATTGCCTTGGGTGCTATATATGACGGTAATAGTTATGCACCTAATTTTGGTGCTTCCAAATTGTATTTAATAACCGTTACTAAAGATCTGTTATGCATATTAAACTCTGACAACTGAGACAATTTATGTCACCCTGATTATGAAAGCTTAATTTGTCTACAGAAAGCTTTTACAAACACAACAGTAAATTATAAAAGAATACAGTGTATATTTTATTGACAGCAATAAATATTTGTGAAGATTTTGCATTTATTATTATAACACGCTTTGAACAATAAAATTAATGTTCCACTTTAAATCGATTTGACGGTTCGTTCTTGATATATGAATTGTTGTCCACAAAAGTATACTTTAGACTAACAAAACAGATCAACAAGTTTACAGATTAAAAAGAAAAGATCAACAATTTTGATTGTTATGCATTAAAATCATATACTAATATTCAATAAAATAAATTATCGTTAGTTAATATAAGTAAATAATTATGTACTTTATTACACTGATTCTGACTTTAATTTAAAATTTATTTTATGATACTAAATAAATATTGCCAGTCCAGTCAGATGTAGATGTAGATGTAGTGTAGTAAGGTTTGATTATTTATTTGCATGAGCAAATAAAATCGCTCAAAATATTGCATAATTTTATAGTAGAGGAGGCAAACTAAAGCCCCACACAGTTAATATATAAAGACAACTGAATTCCTTTAAACCCATTAAATAGTAAGAACAGTTCAACATATATTTACTACTCAACAAACTTTTACGACAAAGATCTTTTTTAAATAATTTATTAAAATCATAAAATTTTTATTTGAGGTTTAGGAAGCTCTCTAAGTTGCATAATTATTTATTGATTTTTAATAATTAATTATATTTAGTATATATTTTTAATTTATAACTAAAATATTCCATTTAATATTTGTTAAGTTGACATTATTGATTTTAAGTAAATATAATATTTTAATAATTTTAATTTTATAAATTTATGCATGCTAAAACAATAGGACTTGTTGACGATGCTGTATGAGTAATATAAGTGTTATAAGTACTCCCCGATCTTAATTTTAGAGACCTTTGGCATGACTAGAGTCAAGTTGAGATATTATTAGCATATTATTATTTTTTTGTTACATCATTAATTAGCTCATTATTTTTTTAGTATAAATATTTTAAAAATAACTAAAACATTAACATTAATATATATTCGTATTTAAAATATCGTCCCAAAATGTATATTAAAATATTTTTACTCACATAAAAGTGCCTTTATATAAACCCAAAATAATTAAAAAGGGAGAGAAAATGGTAAAACTCAATGGAAATAATTGAAATACTTGTTTGGCAACTACAAATGCTAAAATATGTGGCTGCTGGTAGAATTAGTTTTACAAACCATAATTTTGCTTAAATACACTACTAGAGAGACATGCATGCTACAATTAATTAAGTTGATATTTGATTCATGTGAATGAAAGTTTAAAATGCTTAGATTCTTAATTAAACTGGAAAAAAAAACTTAATGGTATTAGAGTTTGAGTTTTATATGTGTTTTCTGGTAATGGGATTCTCAAATATATACAGTAATTAATATTAACTGTATAATAAATTATCATAATTTACAAGGTAATACGTACGTAGTTTGTTGTTTTATTTATTTCAAATTTGCTTTGACATGTTTTTTAAAAAGAAAAAGACAATTTTATTATTGGTGGTAAATATTGTAAAAAAAAAAGAAGAAGCATACTAACCTTGAGAGCAATCATCTCATGTGGGTTATTAAAACAGATCAAAGCATCATAATAGGAAGAAGCAAAATTGTTTTAGAAAAGTTTTGCTCTGGCTAACGTCATCGAAACATAGCCTACTGGTCTTTCACTAAAGATTCTTGCAGCAGTGTTTCACTTGACAAGGAAAATGTTCTTCATCAAGCCAATGATTGAGGAATTGAAACGGTTTGGGCGCAAAATCTTCAAATGGAAGCTTAAGAAAGAAAACACAAAGAAAAGGACCATGGTTGATAAATTCCATCTTCATAATACAATTAAGATGTACTAACCATCTATCGAATATCGATCGTGCTCCAGATGGCAGATGCTACCATTCATCGTATTTGCTTTATCATTTTATCATTTGCCTGCAAATATCAATTTTATATGAGATGTATTTAGTGAGACAGTAATTCTTATAATCTTATACGACAAAAAATATAATTATATATAGATAAGTAAGATTACTTTTTATTTAAAATCATATATATGTAGATATCCTTTTTATATGAGAAATATATATATATATATATATATATATATATATATATATATATATATATATATATATATATATTACTAACATACTCCACCTAAAAAAAATTGTTAACATAATTCTGAGTATAAAAAAGTTTATATATTATATTATAATATTAAAAATGTTTTTACTTTTTTTAAAAAAAAAAAACTTCTGACCGTATAAAATTTTATATCCATAATAACACATCAATTACACAAAATTCAGGCGGTTGTGGTAATTCAAGTGGCAATGTAGCATTGTACCACAAAATAACAGTTACTTTTTTCACTTTACACAAAAATTAACATGCTTGCATTCATGTCCAACTATACAACGAATCCTTGGGGCGTTGAGCCGTTGAGGGGTAAAAAGGGTCCTATCCTTTCATATACTCGTTGGGGTAATATGTGTTTTATGGTATTCAATCTTGAGGTACTATGAGCAATATATGCTGTCTTTATTTAATCCTCCTTTTCTTTTTAGTTTTGACACAATTTCTATTAAGTCTGACCATAAACGTTAATTTTCTTTAATTTGTCTATAAAAAGTTTCCATTTTCATATAATAACAGATATGAAAATGTTCAATACTCATTTATATAGCATTTTGGATATATTTTTCATCCTCATAAAATTAAAATGTATCTTTTTTTATTAAGATATAAATCTAAATTTACAATTACTTATTACTTTTCACATTGCACATAATTCATGTAAATGTGACATTAAATGTAACTTTTTTACCTGAATTAGGCATATAATTAATGTAAAAAAATAATACATGTATATCAAGGTTTAGATGTTCGAATTTTATTCTAAATAAAAAAATAACATATTTTAATTTTATAAAAATAAAAAATATTAAAAATTTTGCAAGGAAGAAATTTTGAATATTTTTATATTTACAAGGTAAACTTTCTTACAATTTCGATAATGCCAACAGTAGCTGATGGAAAGTCGTAACGCTTAGCCAGTTAGCCTACAATTTACGACTTCTTTGTTTATCTTCCTATGATTCCATTTACTTTTAGAAGGGTCAAGTGATAAAGTGCATATTAAATATGCAACCAACGTACCACGGTTTAAACGTTGGATTCGATTCGAGCATCTTCTTACATACAAGAATATATTTAAGAAAAAAGCAAATTACACAGAACTTTTTGCACTAGATATAGTGATATGTTAAAGACAAAATTTACTCATATGTACGAAGTTAGTTGGATTCGAGACAATATAAACTGCAAGATTATGCACATATATTGTGGAGAAGTTATATTTTCACGAATTTGGCTAGATTCCAGGTACGATTCTCTCACTTTCATAAAAGAGAAAAGAAAAATCAACAACTCAAATTTGAAAACTATAACGTCTATCAAGAGAAAAATGAGATTAGTAGGATGGAATATATGGATGACGGGCAACTGGCAAGCAGTCAGTGTACGAAAAGATCATAGATTTACGAAATAGCAGCAAATAGAAAAGTTTTAACATTGGTTTAGAATTGATGATGAAATAATTATTGTTGAAAGTAGACATTTTTTAACATTAATTTTAAAATTGATGTTGAAAATCATTATCAGAAATATGACAAAAATTATGTATTCTAAAGTGTTTTTTATATTGATTTTGAAAAAACTGAAATTGAAAGTCATATGCAACGTTGATTTTTGGCAAAATCAATGTTGAATATGCTTATCACATTAGTTTTAGCCAACAACCAAATACGTGAATAAAGGTTGTAAATCATTCTCTCTTGTAAAGTATTGAAAAAGGAAAATTTTGAAAAATAGAAAAATATAAAAAATATAAACAAAGAGGCAAAGTAAAGAAAAAAAAATCAAAAGTTGAGGACAAGTAAAGTATGGATCTAATTGAAAAATATCAAGGATTGGTAAGAAGTGAATGAAAATCCACTGGATAGACTAAATATTTTCTTTCCTTTGAGTTACTTTTGAATATTTGGATAATCGAATTTTCCTTGTTAGCCAAGTCCCATTACAAGCCAAGAAAGTCCTTAGCAATCTTTGCATGCATTTGATGTGCTAATTAACTTGAGATGAAAGTAAAACTTGAACTGTGGTGTTTTAAGTTGTGAATTGAGTGAAATACTTACCCAAAGCTAAGTCAAAAGCTTAAGAGTGAAAAACTTATTGTGAGGACAAGTTGTTATGCCATTAAATTTTATTGTCATTCTTGTTGTATATTTCTAACTTTGCATTTGATTTGGTTGAACTAAAAAGTTAAATGTGGGCACCATACTTAGTTGATTGAAGCACATGAACAAAAAAATTGTTGAATAAAGGGGAATGCAAGAAGAATGTGTATGTAACTTGTCATTGTGTATCCATAGTCTTTAGTTTTAATTTGTCTTTTGTTTTTGAGTCTTAGTATAATTTTTTTTTAGTCCTTACTTTTTTTAAGTAGTTTTTACTATTTTAGAAGTTTTAGTTAGTCTTGGTTGAGGACAAGCAAAAGTTCTAAGTTTGGAGTGTTGATAAACGTCAAATTTATTGGATTTTCATATGCATTTTGTGATGTTTATTTGACATTTTAGTTAACTTTAAGCCTTATTTTAAATCAAATTAGCTTTAAATTTAGTTTTTACTTTTTCTAAGGTAGAATTTTATGTTTTAGTTTTTTTTAATAAATTTTTTATAGTTTTTGTGTAAAAACAGATCATTATGGCCATAGCTCTGGAGGCCGAAAATTAGTAAAAAGTTTTGGAAATAGAAATTATGAAAATTGAAGATAAAAGCTAGAAAATCAAGAGCAAGATATTTTTCAAGGATAAATCAATTGAAGAAGAAAATAATTACTTGAATTAATTAGAGATATTATTTGTTTGTAATTTCTTGTGATTATCTCCTTAATTAAACCTAGCTATAATTCTATAAATAGGAGACTAGACATTCACTGTAACAATATAGAAGTCACAAACAATTCTTAGAATTATATTTTAGACTTCCAACTACTAGATGCCTCCATTATTCCATTAGACACTATAGGTTTCATTGTATTATTTTTATGATTGCAATTTTTTCAACTTTGGAGAGGAAACGACAAACCTTGTTTCACTTTAATTCTACCAATTCAATACTTCATCTTGAGTTCTTGAGTTGTTTCTGTACTTAATGCTTTTATTTGATTGGTCATCTTATAGATGAATTTAGGAATTGACTTGTGCTTTGGCGAGCGTTGTTGAAAACCGAACATAAATCAAATACTTAATTGGGATTATATCTAGAGATAAAATAATCTTAGTTAAGCCTCATTAATTTTTTATCATTAATGTTGATTGTTTGTGTCGGTATGTCCAAGGGATTGAGTATCGGACAAATAGTTTAGAATTTGTGACCATGCAGGAGCTGGGTAGAATGCATTAATGAATTATGAATGAGCAAGAGAGATGAGTAGAGAATTGTAAAGTTATAGTGGATCGAGCGAATTCCAAGTCAAAACCTAGACATTCATTCATCAAGATCAATGTCACCATTCAAGTCTAATATTTCTATCATTACTTAATTATTTTATTGTACTTTATTGTATGTTATTTATTTCGTGAAAATCAAAAAACAAAAATACAAAAACCTGGTTCTTAGTTAAATAATTACATGAAATTTCTCCTTTATTCCTTTGGCAGATGATCTGGATGATAGTTTAGTTATTATATCATGATTGGGTTACACTTGACCTATAAGTTGAATTTATCGTGAAATAAAACCCTAACATAGTGAAACTTATCATTATTTAATTAATTTTTGTAAATGTTCAAAATATTCCCTTTCAAATCTAAGACTTTGCTTCTAAAATCCGTGTTCAGTTTAAATTGGGTCAATATTAGTATTAATTTTTTTTCTATGCCTAAATAAAATAAGTGAAAAATTAAGTTATTGAATTTAACCAAATAAATTTAATCTTTTAATTTATTAAACTATAATATTATATTTTTATATTTTTACCAACTAAAAAGTAAGTGAACTTAATGAAAATACATATGTGTTTAATCCTTTTGGAAGCCTATGAAGAAGGGTTCATATATAACATTGTCACTCTCAAATTGATAAGAGTTGGGATCTTAATTTTAGGTTATGCTCATAACACAATATTTCAAATGGTTGCAAGTTGTTGAGGTTGGAATCCCAACTTCTCACAAGGTCAGTTTGTATGTCCACGACAACAAAGGAAGAAGGCAATAGGCGGAAGGGCAAACCAAAATAGTATATGATTATAAAAGAAAGATATCAAGCATAATTTAATCCATTTTTTTACTTATATTAGTGACAGGCATTAAAATATATAGAGAAAAAAACTCATTAAATTTTACTTAAGTTAGTTAATAAATAAAGTTCATAAATATGTTTAAGATGTTTGATAAATAATCAAATTTTGTCCTAAGTTCCTAATATTTTTGTTGTTGTTTTCAGTCCTTGATATATCAAAACTTTTGTTGAGTTCCTATAGCTAGTTAAGCGATGACGTGACACCATCACAATCCTTGATAATGTAGGGAAGATCAATTTGTATGGTGACACATCATCACTTAGCTGATAGTAGAGACTCAAAACAAAAGTTCCAATATATTGGGTACTCAAAATAACGAAAAAATTTATTAGGGACCCAAAACAAAATTTAGTCATTTATGAGAGACCTTAAACATATTTAAGCCAAAAATAAATTTTTCTCTCTTTCTTTTGTCATGTGATTCCAAACCTACCAACAAACAAAAAAGGGAGGATATAAGAAGTAATCAAATATATTTTTAGTGCATGCTTCCATCATGGGTAGTTGTCATGAAAATTATCCTTGGGCATTCCCTCATATTTTGACCTCTGTTTGTTTTATTCTTCATATAGAAAAATAGTTGTTAACTTTCACTACCCGATTTTCTTATTTTTTAGGAAATTATGGATCCACATGCATTTAGCCTTGGAAAAAGTGTTTTGCAACTGCCTTCCATGTTCAAATCTTCCTTCCAACTAGTTCTTCCCTAAAATGGTTCTAATTCAACTTTGTTGCGCAAGCAAACAAAAATAGTTATTAGTCGTCGTAAATAATTCTTTTAGCAGTTAGCCATAAAAAATGACTATTTTAGTCAACAATCATCTTTAGCGTCAGGGCAAGCTAGAATCCATTTAAATTGAAATGCATTAGTTCATGATCGTCGACTGAATTAGTCATTAGCCGACGATAAATGACTAGCCTCAGTAACAAACATTTTTAGTGCCAACATAAATGTCCCATTTTTCTACCTCATTCAGTTGCAACAACAACTAGTTCATTAATTACTCATTATGAATGATGGCAAAAAAACTCAACATTGCGCTAAAATTTTAGCTTCACATCCTCCAATTTCCTTGATGGTCCTTATCAAGTTATTAACCTGCAAATACATTTTCTATGGCTAACAAACAAGTAATGTACGAGATTCAATGCATTTGTCCTCTGATAAATTATGTGTCAAGTGATTTTATAATTAATCTATCAAGAAAAAAAAGGCAGCTTCAAGCAAGAAACATTTCTTATCCAAACCAATCATCTTCAATGTATTGGTCGTTGTTTTCCAACCGAACCAATATATGTTTTATTACAGTGACTAAAGTTAGTCCTTTTAATGATAAATAACTTGATGTGATAAATGTGGAATCCCTTAAAAACTCCCCATATAGGATTTTAGCTAGGACACTAAGGAAATTGATTACCTAGACTACTCACCTGTCTACTGCATTAGCAACTTTGACTTATAAGAAAGTTTTCAAATGGTGGAAAAACAAATTAGAAGTTCCTTCCATTGGAAAGTTGTACTTACCAAAATTCGGAGCTGGGACACGTCAAGGTGGATATGGCCAAAGTGGGCTCCTGGACTTCACACGTTGGCTTTGAGAGTGGCCTTTGTTATGAGGACAAGAGGGGAGACTTGAAAAACAAAGGACTTTGATGCTCAAGTAAGTATATGAGTTAGGAGAATAAGAAAGAATGTATAAGAAGATACGCAAGCAGGTGTACATAGTGTGCTCGAGAAAAGTAAGTCCACAAGCGTGTTTGCTTGTGTGCAAGTGTGTGTGGGATGTGTTGAGGGTTCGATGGAACTTGGTATTTATAAGAGAAGAGTGGAGTTAATGGTCCTTGTTTGTAGGGTTGTTATATCCTTTACAAATAATTCCCGACTTATAGATAAGTGTCAGTAGCTTATAGATAATGTTAGAGATAATACATAGCTTAAAGATAAAAGCTAGTAGATAATTGTACCATATAGATAATGTGAAGTTTGTAGATAATTGTATACCTCTCAAGAGATAAGGAGATTCAAATATATTCAAATAATAAGAGGTTAGAAGTAACCTGTCAGTTAGGGAGCCCAGCTGCTAAGGGTTGAGTGTCTTACTCCTGTTTCTGGACTGACGTGAAGGGTTGACACATGTCTTAGAGTGCCATGTAGGATGCCACGTGTAGTTTGTGGACCCTGGATAGTACATAAGCCCCCCACTGAGCCCACTTGTGGGCAAAAGAGGTTGTCCAATGTCGAAGGAGATTATCTGAGGTTCGGGGTAGTATCCTTGACAAGTAGTAGGTGATGAATTTGTCGAGCCCCCAAGTGTGGACAAACGTTTTCTGGTGTCGGGTGTAGTAACCTCAACAAGTGTGAGAATTACAGGTTTGTCAAGCTTGTCAAGCCTCCGGGCCTAGACAATTGTAGTTCGGGTTGCTTCTGTCAAGTTGTTCGAGATGGACATGCCTTTGATCTTGCAGGCTAAGTCTGATGTGTCAGGTGAGGGAAGTCTTTAGATTTGACAACTCTGCCCTTTTCTGACTATTAGATGGTGCATTGAAGATAGACGTTACGTTTTGTTTGCTACCGCAAGTGTGTGCGATGCACGCGCAGTACTCTTGCATACGTGTCACTCGTTGAGTGGATATGTATTGGAGACGTGGTTCGGGCGTGAGTGGGCTACGTTGTGGTGCGAAATTTTAGGGCACCACTTCAACTCCCGCTAGTTATCAAAGAGTTCGCCACTTTGGGGCACCGTCACTATGATTTCCAGTCTCCTGAATCCTCTTTGTTTTCGTGCTTGCTTCTTGCGATTTTCTTTCTTCCCTATTGATATTCTTCAATTCTTCAAGGTATTTTGTTTTTGATAATGTCTTCATTTTTGTCTGACTCGGCCATCAACATGGCTGACAGTGATTCTAGGGGTTTGATTCAACAACCCCTGATGGACAAGGAGGTCATTTCCATTGGCGGTTCCTCCTCAGAGGATACTCATTATGGTGCCTCCAACAGCGAGTCCTCCTCCTCAGAAAGGGTGAGGGCTTCACGCCATATTGGTTGAGGCACTTCTCTTCTTCGCGGGAGGGCGTGGCCTTCTGTTGCTTCCGAGGAGCTTGTCCCGGTTACTATAATCCTCCCCCCTTCTGCTTTTGAGGGAGTGAGAAGTAGTGGCAATGGAGATGTCAAGGCATCTCCCCATGCACGACGTAGCCATAGCGCTGGATCGCCATCGTCCCCACCTACTGTTGCTGGCTATGAGTGAGTGAGGGATGATGTCATGAAGTATAAGTCCCTTCTCACCTTTGCAGCGAGCGTCGCTACTTTGTAATGCCAAGTGAAACTGGTAAGCCTTGAGGACTCCTACAAGATAGTCATTCAGGCTTGTCAGAGTGATGAATTACCTTTCTTGAGGGTGGCGTCAGGTTGTACGCCCTTCTTCTTTATGTATGGGTGCTTGTTTGAGGTATTGAGACTTGTTCTCCCCTTGACCGTCTTCCAATGTGCTCTACTTGAGCACTTGAATGTGGCTCCTTCTTAACTCCACCCAAACAGTTGGGTAATGGTGAGAGCTTTTGAAATTTTGGGCCCCTTCTTCAACATCTGGCTCAGTGTGTCGGTCTTCTTGTACTTCTTCTAAATGAAACTGATAGGAAAGATTGGTTGGGTCTCCTTGAACAGCGTGTCCAAAAAGCTGTTCGAGTTTGACTTGAATGCCTTTTTCCATTTCAAGGATCGTTTCTTCAAGGTCCTAGACTTGGGTGTCATGGTTGATGGTTTGCCACTGATACTCAACAAGGATAGGGAGCCTTGCTTCCCATTCTACTAGGTTTAAGTCTTTCAATGAAAACCTGTTGACCATTATGGAGAGGGTGGACAAGGCCATCTTGGAGCAGCTACTGACCTCGCTAGACGCATGGGCTATTTTGTCCCTTCCCTCGATGAGCAATCCTCTCGCTGCCTTGGACGGTAAATGTTTTGCCTTGTCTTGCTTTCTTAGTTCTATACTTGCATTGAGGCTTGAACTAACACTTGCTTGTGTTGTTGTTGCTCATTTTGCAAGAATTATGGGTAACTTCGCCTGGTGGCCACTCGTAAAGCTGGTCAGACTTGCAGGTGGGACTGTGCCATCATCTACTGTTGCTCCCACTGAAGGGGGTCAACCTGTTATTGAGGTTGACCCTATTCTTATTGGTACTACCGATATAGCTCTCAGTGCCCCTTCCTCTGTATTGTCTAAGAGGAAGCAGGATGATAGTGTAGGTCCGTCTAGCCACAAAAAGTTGAAAGCCTCTTCATGCCTTGAGGTAGGTTGCAGGGTTGACGCTTGTTGCGGGTCGCACTTCAAGTGTGCAAGATGTGCCTCCGGCTCCACCGACCGTCGAGGCTCTTGCTACTGATGTTGTTGTTGTTGTTGTTGTTGTTGTTACTCATGCTCCTCTATTTTCTCCTGATGTGATTGTTTAGGAGGCCGCTCCTGTTGCTGCTGAAGTGAGCGTGCTAGCTGCTTTGGCTGGTTTTGTTGTTGCACCCTCATCCATCATTGTTGTACCATTACTGAGTGCTGGTGTGGTGACCACCAGTGCCCCTATGGTGCCTCCTTCTTCATCTTCAACTCCAATGGTCCCTTTCTCCATTGCATTGGCTTCGCATTCCATCTTCTCTAACCCTCGTGTTTCCCTGGATCACATTTACACTTCCAATGATGCTAATTCCTTGTGGGGCATGGGGCACAAACCCGAATAGAAGACCCCGGCTGACTTTGTATCGGCCTTTGATAAAAGTCTTATTAGGTCAGTCGGATTTTAACATGCTACGGATTATACCAAGGTCTTCTTTTAGCGGAGTCTGGTAATTCTTGAAGAAAATGGGTAGCGACATCAAGAGACACTGGGCAAAGTGACCTTTTAGGAGGTTGAAGTTGCCAAATGGAGGGCGACCGCTCGCACTGTCTAGAGAGTGGAGCGCCCTGAGGTAGCTAGTGCAACCGTTGCTTTTACTCAGCCTGTGAAGTCGAACCACCAACTGTCTTCTAAAGTTGGCAGTGTGTTAGCCAAGTTTTTGTGCATCAGGTTGGACAGTGATGAACTGTTCAAATGCTGCAAGGACTTGCAGGAAGAGAAAAAGAACTTGGCTGGCAGGGTGGAGGACGTTGCGATGAAGAAGGATGAGCTTGCCAAGAAGGTGGTAGATCTCGAGGCCCGTCTGAAGGAGTCAGATTCCATGCTGGAGGAGTCCGAGCTGTAGGCTGCTAGGGAAATGGGGGCCAACAGGAAGCTTGAGGAAGAGTTGTTGTTTATAAGAAGGAGGTTGTGCAACAACATGAAAAAGGCTTTAACAAGGTCGTCAGGTAGGTCGGGTTCTTTGCCAAGGAACTTGACTTAGGTATTTTTGACCCACTTAAGGACGTGAAGGACAATGTTCTTCTCAACAAGGACAAAATTGTTGCAGAAGAAGAGGTTACTGATGAAGAGCAGGGTGTTGAGGAGTGAGGCGATGATGCCCAAGTTTAGGCTACCTTTTGTTTATTTTCCTTTTTTTCTTCTTGGTTGGATTTTGGCCGCACAGGCCTTGTAATTATGACAATTATTTTTCTTCAAAGTGCACACTTTCCTTTGTTGACGAATTTTGCCTTGCATGTATGTTATGTATGTCTTATGTGTTTACTTTATGCAATGCTCTGTACTTGTGGTAATATGAATAGGTCGTCATGATGATGAGTGTGGAATCATTGATGGCACATGAAGCATGATCTTGTCAATGTAGAGGTAGGACCGTGGTGGTCTTGTAAAAAGAAGATGACATGAAATCATCTCAAGTTTGATTTCAACCTGGTTAGAGGTCTTGTCACCCATTTGGTGGGACTTCCTTCTGCTTTGTGGAGCTTTCTCCCCTGATGTGAGGAGTATATTTGACTTGCCCCTGGTTAAAGGTCTTGCCAATCAGTCTGGGGGTAGGTTGCTTGACCTGCGGAGTTTTTCCTCTGATGGTTATAAGGAGTAAGCATGAGTTGTACTTGATTGAAGGTCTTGTCACTCAATCTGGTGATTGGTTGTTTTGACCTTTGAAACTTTTCCTTTGATGGTTATGAAGAGTAAGTATGACTTCCACCTGATTCAAGGTCTTGCCAAATAGTTTGGTGGTAGTTCGTTTTGTTGAACTTGGACCTTTGATGGTGGTCGGGGTAGTTGCTACGAGTGAGTGGACCTTGGGGGTGCCTTGGGTTTTGTAGGCATGCGTACCAAGGGTAGACCTTGGGTTTTTTTGGATTCGAGGGCGGACCTTGGATTTTTGATATACTTGTATTCTTGGACAGATAAAAAATTAGGAATAGAAAAGATCATCAAGGGCAAACCTTGCGTACCTTGAGTTCCTATGGAGATGGAACTTAGTAACAGAAATGGCTCACCAAGTGTGAACCTTATGTTTATTGAGCCTTGGACTGAGGACGTGTTTTGCTCGATGGGAAGTTCTCCAATATAGGATATTTGTGGAGCTGCCCTTGTTAATAAGGACCTTGGGCACCATGAAGTTTGCAATAATGATGGAGATAACCACAAGGTCATCCTGGTTAAATGGGTTGATACCCGTGAAGTCCCTATCCGTGAAAGTGATAGGAGGGAGACTTCATTGTAATGGTGCGTCAAAAAAATTGATGTCGATGTCCCGAATGGCGTGAAGATGGCATTTTCGGGGCTGACTAGACTATCCTCCATAGGAAAATCCACCCGCAATGGTGTTGATTACACCTTTGATCTACTGAATAGGTTCCTGTTCTTGTGGAGATTTTCGATCGTGCCTTTGCTGCTGGTGTCTCTGTCTACCTCGACCTTCCACTCTATCTCTTCTTTCTGTCTGCTTCGTGGTTCCTATGCTGCTTCTTTTAGTGTCCTCCAGGTCTTACTCCTACTTAGTGGGTGTCTGACCTTTTGACAAACTGGGCTAAGTACCCAGCTTGTATAAGCTCTTCTATCTTGTCCTTTAGGGCCTAGCATTCTTCTGTGTTATGACCAATACCATGATGATACTTGCAGTATTAGGTCTCATCTAACCCCGACCTGGGAGGTTTCGTCGAGGGTAGCCTAATGGGTACCTTCAAATTGAAAGATTCCTTTAGAATTGTAGTGCAATTGACCGTCAGGGGTGTGTAATGCTCATACCTAGGCTCTTTTGGAAGAGGTTGGCGCTTGTCTAGGTTGTGCCTCTTGTCCAACATGTGTAAGTCGGTCTTGGTGTTTCCTTCTCATGTCGCACTTTTGTTTAGCTTGTCTGACCTCATTCCTAAATTTGGACATTTCTTCCATCTGAATATAGCTCTTGGCTCGTTCGCGCAACTCGTCCATGTTGTCGGTGGGCTTTTTTGCACAGACTGTCTGCGAACTTGTCGGGCTGTAGAGCGAGGAGCATGGAATGCAATGCTAACTCTGGATTAAGATTTAAGATCTGGACAGCTGTGCGCCCAAATCTATGCATGAATTTTCTGAAAGACTCGTTGTTTGCTTGTCCCAGACTGGCCAAGGCGGTTGAGGTCATGTGGTGAGATTTACTGGTTGCGTACTGCACACTGAAGCATTTGATGATGGTGATGAAGTTGTCTATGGATCTTGGTGGGATTCCACCATCCTAGGTCAATGTCACCCCTTTGAGGGACATTGGGAAGACACGACATAGGATCACATCGTCATTGGTATATAGATTCATCTGAGTCAAAAAGGCGTCCATATGCTCATCTGGATCTGTGGTCCCATCATACCACTCCAAGTTGAGTGGTTTCCACCCCAAGGGTATGTTAGCATCCATAATGCGGTTGATGAAGGGATGCCAACGAGTACTCTACCCTACTGGACGGTGCATGTGGGATAAAGGCATTTAGAGTTTGACTGTGCATCGGGGTGTGATTCCCCTTGGGTGCGCTCAACCAATGTGTGAGCGGAGAGCTTGTCATTCTGGGGACATTTGACACGAGCCTCCAGTCTATCATGGTTAGCCTTTAACTTTCTCAGCTCCTCCTCATGGTGTCGCTCTATCCCCATAATGTGGTTTTTGAGTTGCTGAAGAGTATTTGTGTCTGTCATAGCTGCTAGTGGAAGGTTTGAGCCTTCAAAAGGGGTCTCGTGTTTGAGGCCAGATCGAGTGCTAACCATGGATGAACAAGAGAGAGATGACGAGAGACCGTGAGGTATGTTTTACCGTGGCCCCACAATGGGCGCCAAATGTACTTACCAAAATATGGAGTTAGGACACGTTAAGGTGGACGTGGCCAAAGTGGGCTCTTGGACTTCGCACGTCAGCTTTGAGAGTGGCCTTTATTAAGAGGAAAAGAGGGGGACCTGCAAAACAAAGGACTCTGATGCTTAGGTAAGTATATGAGTTAGGAGAATGTATAAGAAGATACGTAAGCAGATGTGTGTAGTGTGCTCGAGAGAAGTAAGTGCACAGGCATGTTTGCTAGTGTGCTGGTGTGTGTGGCATGTGTCGAGGATTCGATGGAACTTGGTATTTATTGGAGAGGAGTGGAGTTGTGGGTCCTTGTTTGTAAGGATTGTTATAGTCTTTGCAGATAATTCCCGACTCATAGATAAAAGCCGATAGCTAATAGATAATGTTAGAGATAATACGTAGCTTAAAGATAAAAGCTAGTAGATAATTGTACCTTATAGATAATGTGTAGTTTGTAGATAATTGAATACCTTTTCTCATGGCACTTAATATTTTTCTGCATCATTAGTCATTCTTCATTGGCTGATTCTAATTAAAGAATCAAAGATCTTTAATAATCACCAGCCTATAAAAGGTTCTATTTGGCCATTTGCAACAACTTGATATTCATGTTTGGAACATTCCAACAGGCAGTTGAGTGTAGAACGTAAAGGCTTCATAGTTTTGTAAAATCTTATATGTATAATATAATTGAAATAAGCTCCTTAGTATGTAGTTGAATTAGGATATGTGCTTTACAGCTTTACAATGCTTGAATGTGTGTGAATCATTCATCCTAGTCTAGAATAAGCATTTCAAGTTACTCAACTATGATAGCATTGCTCCATGGTTAATATTGGTAAGGATTGAAACCATTTGAAATATGTTTTTGAAAATACTTAAGTTTTCAGTCTTGCATCAAATAATTGATTATATGATGAAATAATATATTATCTTGAGGCCTATGTTTTTCAAAATTAAGAACGACTCGTAAATAATCGATTATATGGCACTGAAGGAAATTCTGATGTCATAGTTAATCAATTATATGGTAATATAATCAATTATATGTTCTTCATGTTGCCTAGATGATGTGACGAACAAATTTATTGATTATCTCTATGGAATAATCAATTATTTCTGTTTTAAGCCTATAAAAATGATATTTTCAAAGGGTCTCGTGAGTAACACTCTTATATTTTCACTTTGTTTTCCTCTAAGAGAAAGCTTAGAAACCCAAAGTTTCATCACCCTTTTGATCCATTGACATTTTCTTACCTTAAGAATCATTAGATCTTTGCCTTGGAATTATGAAGAGTAGCTAATCTTGCATTAGGAAGATCATTAACTTTCATATCTTTCACTAATCAAGTGAATTCTTTCCACGAATTATGCATTGGAGTTTTTGTTCTTGAGCAGGTTACTCAAGTTTTCATTCATGTAGTTAGGTTCTTCCTAATTGGTTTTCAATTAGGTTGCGTGTGTGTTTTCATGTACATGAGAGTTTATTTGTAAAACTTGAATTGTTATAGATCTAGACTAAGGTTGCTTTGGATCAAATTGGATGTAGATTTCATTTGAAATTGAAGTAGTATAAATCTTTTGAGTAAATTTCTCTAACCCTCATTTCTTTTACCTTCTTGTATAACGCTCTTTGTGTTTGACAGTGAAATTTGAATTCTATCTCTAATTGAACCTATAATTATGCTCAAGAATAAAAGGGTAATTAGGATTAAGGAGGTTTTTGTGAACAATGTTTAAAAGCATTGAAAAAGTTTTAAACAACTAATTCACCCCTTCTTGGTTGAGTTTTCCTAAGCCACTATATCTAACATTTAGAAATTCTTCCATAGTTGATATATACAACTCCAAATCCTTTGCAACTCATTCAATATCTCATTGCTTATTTGATTGTAGCAAATATAAAACATTTTCAACTCATTAACTAATTTAGCAATAAAGTTCCTAAGGAACTTGATTTTGCCAATCACACTTTGAAGTTCCAATTTGTTACAAGGGGGAGAGAGGCCTGTAATATTGCCTTAGCCTTGATTTTTTCCACTTTGATGTCACAACTATGTACCATGAAACTCAAGAAGTTTCCAACCATGTTCCCAAATGCACACTTAGCCAGATTCAACTCCAAAACACATTTTCTAGTGCAATGGAAGGCCCACTCTAAATTGGCTAAATGATGGTTGAAATCAGCTAACTTTTCAATGGAATAATATATAAGAATCTCCATGTTACTACTAATCAAATCATGAAATATAAAATTCATGATCCTTTGGTATGTGACCTTAGCATTTTTAGGTATAAATGGTACTACTTGTCCCTAAATTTCCAATGGCTCCAAGACACATGAAGTTTATCTTATGAACATCCTTCTCGACTAAGTATATCAACCCAAAATAGTTTTCCATGAACTTAAGTGTTCCATTGTTATCTGTTGCACTTGTCTCAACCTACCCTTCGACGGGAGGGCGAGGCGAAAAGTCAAAGGAGCGTCTTCCAGAAAGGAAAACGCGTGGGAGTCGCCACCAACGTTTATTCGAGGAAAACGTTAGAAAAACCAAAAAGAGGTCTGCGAATTTTTGAAAATAAGGGTTCGGAAGTTGTTTATGCATGGGGAAGGTATTAGCCTGAATATTTGTGTGTTAAATTGATTTTTATGTTTTTGAAAGATTCATTTTAATTGCGAACAAAAAGTTGTTTAAGGCGTTGGACCTTGAAATGATGTTTTAAATTTTGAAAAGCGGAGAGAATCGTTAAGGCGTTGGACCTTGAAACGATTTTTTAAATTTGAAAAACGAAGAGAATCGTTAAGGCATTGGACCTTGAAACGATCCCAAGTGATATTTGATAAAAAAAAAAGAGAAGAAGTTAGTTATGAGTTGGTTTTATCTTGGTTTTGTTTATTAACTTTTGATTTCTTTAAAGACAACTTTACAACACTAGTGATTGGTTAAGATTGAACTTTACAAAGAAAAAAAAGATCGCTGATGATAGATGGAGAAGATGAATATGCACATAATAACAAGGGGGACCCCTAAGGGTACATAGATCACATTCAATCCAAAAAATAAAACTAATCGACGGTCGCACGAAGAACACAGAACAAGAAAACGACATAGAGAATGATCGTGGTCGCGATTCGGTAGCATCTTGGCTTCGTCTCCTCTTCTCTCTTCTTCTTCTTCTTCTTCTTCTTCTTTCTCTCTTCTGTCAATTCCCTCCACTTCTGAACCTTTGACCCTTTAAAACACCCCTAGGATGCCTATTTATAGGCAAAGGGTCACTTTGGGGCAGTTGCAGCTTGCCCAGGCGAGCTGAAACTTAGTGCTGAAGCAATAAGTTCGCCCAGACGAGTTGGTTTCTTCACCATGAAGCTATTTGGTGGCCCAGGCGAGCTAGAGGCTAGCCAGGGTGAGCTAGGGTCCAAGAAAACCAAGGAAAAGACCCTTTTGCCTGCCTTTTTTTTTTTGGTATTTTTTGCATTCTTGATCAAAACACTGAATGATCATCTATTTCGCACTGTAATTGGTATTCAACACCATAAGTCGACTAGCAAAGATCAAAAGATCAACGAATGATAGTTCCCGAACGAAATTAGGGCATGACAACACCTATTAACAAATTTGCAACTAGTATGGCATACTAGTTCTTTAGAATGACTAAGTTCAAATTACGAAAATCAACCCTTACTTGCCTATTCTTTCATTAGATGGCATATTTTTGGACAACCAATTTGCATACTTAATCTTCATGATAAAGGCCACTAGAAATTGGCATGAGAACCGTATTGAAGCTTCTTAACAACTATTTGTGGAGCTTAGATCCCTTTCTTCATAAAGAAGGCCACTTATTTTCATCATTTTGAGACCACCAATTGGCACCAAGTTACTATCTAGTAAAGGACCATGTGTCTTAACAAGGGTAGCAACCTTTAAATCAACTAGCCACCATGAGTAGTCTTGCCTCTCAAGCATCACCTCAATATTTTTGTAGCTTCCTCACATGGGAAATGTTGGTCCAACCTAAGAAATAAGTCTACGTACAATCACTTTTGTCGGCTAATTTTTTGATGGTGCTCCCAGGTTATACATCAACCTATTTCTTCAATTTGGAGCCTTACAAAGTGAGCTTAGACATATTCATTGTGAAGAAGTCTTATACTATCATTATTTACATGATTGTTGCCCTTGAGGCGAGTAGAAAACAACCTTTGTGAAAGAAATGTTAGCCAAAAATTGACTTTGATAAGCCAGGACAATCTCAACCTTGTCATCTATCCAAGATATCAACACCTAGTGCAAGGTTGAAGGCACACACATGTTGAGGTACAACAAATTCGTGCCTAACAACACTGTATAGGATGTTTTGGAATCAAACACAAAAATGGAGGAGTATTAGCGTTGACACTTACTATCACTTTGGGTATTAAAATGCCCATAGCCGTAGTGGGATCTCTAATGAAGGTTGGCATCCTCATGTTGATTTTTAGCAAGTCTCCACTGGATTTTCCTAACTTCTTCACTATGGAATATGGCATTATGTTCAAGAAAATCACTTAGTTAATAAACACCCACTAAAAGGTATGTTCTAAATAGTTGTCTTGACATAAATAGTCTTCAAGTGACTTGCCATCTCTAGTTGGCTTATAAAACTTGGCCACCATCATATCTAAGGTTACATCATAAGCCAAACTAGCCCATTCTTGTTTTTCAGCTAGCACATCCCTTCTGAAAGTCATTAGTCATTAAACACAACAAGAGAATTCCATTGGTAGCAAGCCAACGACTCCAATAAGGAAAGACGACTATTTTTCTAGTAAGTCATCCAAATTCAAGGCCAACAAAGTCTAAATGAAGCATATGACTAATCTAGAGTGGCCTCATAATGCAACTTTTGTCCTTCATGATTAGTCATAGTTGTCAGGAATAAAGAAGTAGTCCTCTGAGATTTAAGGTGAGGAGGTAATCCAATTATTTTAGTAACATTTGGGTTTTGCCTAGTCATTTGCCTTGTCTCAAATTGAAACTGTAGAAGCAAGCTTCATGATGATGAATCAAGATTGATTCAAGTTGTTTTGATGATAACAAAGATGATGACAAAAAGCCCAAGAGAATGATTTCAAGATTGAGTCAAGAACAATTCAAGAATCAAGAGAAATTTGATTTCAAGATTCAAGAATCAAGTTTCAAGTTTCAAGAATCAAGAATCAAGAATAATCAAGATCAAGATTCAAGATTCAAGAATCAAGAATCAAGAGAAGACTCAATCAAGATAAGTACTAAAAAGTTTTTCAAAACATTGAGTAGCACATGAAGTTTTCACAAAATCTTTTACCAAAGAGTTTTTACTCTCTGGTAACCGATTACCAGTTTCCTGTAATCAATTACCAGTGGCAAAGTTTGTTTTCAAAAGCTTTCAACTAAATTTACAACGTTCCAATTAATTTCAAAATGGTGTAATCGATTACAATATATTGGTAATCCTTTACCAGTGTGTTTGAACGTTGAAATTCAAATTCAATTGTGAAGAGTCACATCCTTTCACAAAAATGCTTTGTGTAATCGATTACAATGATTTGGTAATCGATAAACAGTGATAAGTTTTCAATAAAAATCAAAAGATGTAACTCTTCCAATGGTTTTCAAGTTTTTCTAAATGTTATAACTCTTCTAATGGTTTTCTTGACCAGACATGAAGAGTCTATAAAAGCAAGACCTTAACTTGCATTTGAACAACAAGAATTACAATCTTTTACAACCTTTGAATCTCTTTGAACATCTTCTTGAATTTCTTCTTCTTCTTCCTTTGCCAAAAGCTTTCTAAAGTTTTTTGGTTTTCCAAACCTTGAAAACAAAAGTGTGCTATTCATCTTTTTCATCTTTTTGTGTCTCTCTTCTCCCTTTTCCAAAAGAACGAAGGACTAACCGCTTGAATTCTTTTGTGTCTCCCTTCTCTCTTGTCAAAGAATTCAAAATGACACAGTCTGAGAATTCTTTTGATTCTTCCCTTTCCCATAAACAAAAGATTTCAAAGGACTAACCGCCTGAGAATTCTTTTGTTTCCCCATTCACAAAGTTTCAAAGGACTAACCGCCTGAGAACTTTGTCTTAACACATTGGAGGGTACATCCTTTGTGGTACAAGTAGAGGGTACATCTACTTGGGTTGTTGTAACTGAGAACAAGAGAGAGTACATCTCTTGTGGATCAATTCAAGTGGAGGGTACATCCACTTGGTTGTTCAAAGAGAACAAGGTAGGGTACATCCCATGTGGATCTTTGCTTGTAAAGGATTTTACAAGGTTGAAAAGAAATCTCAAGGATCGCAGGTCGCTTGGGGACTGGATGTAGGCACAGGTTGTTGCCGAACCAGTATAAAATTCTTGTGTTTGTCTTTTTCTTCCCTACACTTTTAATTTTCGTTGTGCACTTTAATTATCACTTTTACTTTTGGTTAAGTTTCTATTTTTATTCTCTACTTTCTTAACAACATAGTAAAAGCCTAAGAAGGATTAGATTTTTAATTAGTAAAGGTCTATTAATAATTAATTCAACCCCCCTTCTTAATTATTCCGAGGCCACTTGATCCAACAGAAACTGTGGACCAAGCAATCTCTATTATTGGTTGAGCAACGATTGTTGTTGTTGCATATGGATTCAACCGATTCCTTTGTATAAATACAACCAAAACTCTTTAATGATGGCATTTTTGTTAGTCTTCTTCTCTAGCCCTCTGGATTTCAATTTTCACCAAGCACTACTAGAAAATAGGTTATTAGCATCAGTTCTAGAGGACATTCAACATCGGTTTTGAATCGATATTGAAACGACCGTCGTTAAAAGTAGGTTATTTTTAACATCGGTTATAAAATCGATGTTGAAATCCACTACAGTTCTCCCCAAAATTGATGTGGTATAGTAACAAATAGAAAAAAATATAAATAAAAAAATGCAAAAATAACATCATTTTTTATCAAAATCGATGTTGTATGGTGCATTACAACATCGATTTTGGCAGAACCGATGCTATTTTGCTTTTATACCACATCAATTTTGGTCAAAATTGATGTTGTATAACATAATACAACATCGATTTTGACATAATTGATGTTGTTTTGCATTTTTTTAATATTTTGTTTATTTGATAAATGAACCCAAACCTTCAAATTAAAAGTAGAACCAATTTAGGTCAGAACCAATCCAGGCAATATATATTATAATCAAATTATTACTGAATAAATACTATTAAATAAAGAAACATTGAAAGTACATGAACCAATAATTTCAATACATAAATATCATGTATAACGTAAACTATAAATAACTAACAATTTTAAAATTCCTTAAACACATAGTTCTTCATTTCTAACTCTTACTAAACATTTTGCCCGCCAAATGTGAATTACCTTTATTCTCTCTGGTTCCAATGATCTTGGATCAGTAAAATTATGCATCACATAATTAAACATTGTTAATGGATTGACAAGTGCACCAATTCGTCCCAAGTAGTAAAGTTAAAATGAAAGTCTGAGGGTCGAATCCATATGGACTTTGTTTGTACTTAGGTAGATGAATATTTAATTAAGAAAAAGATTTGGAAAGGTTGTAGAAAACAGTAAATTAAATTGCTGAAAATTAAATCAAATAAGAAAAAGAATTAAACATGAATTTAAATTAATTAATTAAAGACAAAAAGGATGAGAAAGTCCAATAATATTGTAGAAGGAAATTCAGAAGATGAAAATGTTGGGATCTTAACCTATCAGAGTTACTCTTTGATGTAATGTTAATGATTTTTCTTTATTTATAATTATTCCAATTTACACCTGCATCTACTAGTATACTCTAACTTTGTTCTCCCGCACGAAAGAGCCTAATTTATCTATTTTCTCTCCTAAATTCCCTTGCAGGGCTAAAATAGTAAATTGCATTAAGAACAGAGATGTATAACAGGCTAAACAAATATCAACCTATCATTAGTGATGACTTTATTTAGATACATTTTTCCAGTTCTATTAAAAAATAACGTTTCCCAATGTTACCCCTAAAACTTACCATGCAAATGGGTGATCAAGGCACAAGCAATAATATTAAGCACAAGAAAGGATAATACAAATGTAATATTATAAATAGGTAGGAAGAGAAATTACATTAAGAGTAGTTGACTGTCAAGTTCCTAAAAAAGGAGGTTTAGCCTGTCTTTGTCATGGAGACTTTACAATTGCAAGAGGGGAATGTTTAGTAAAGGGGGGAAAGATAAGAAAGAGAATGGAAGGAATGAATGACTCTCATTGTTTGCTTCTCCTTCTTCTATCCTTTGCCTTCTATAAGGAATTGTATTTTGTTAGAATTTTTGTGTGTCTTCTCCTTCTTCTATCTTCTTCTTTTATAAGTGCAGATTAGCGGACTTCTGAATTAGTCTGATTTCTTTAATTAGTCATTCTTTCCTCAATTATTCTATTTTCCTTAAATATTCTGCTTTCCTGTTTTCCTCAATTAATCTTCTTTTCTCAATTAGCTTGCTTTCTTTAATTAGTTTTCTTTCCTTAATTAGCCATTCTTTCCTCAATTAGCTTGTTTTTCTTAATTATTATTCCTGCATTTCTGAGCTTTATTTTACTCACTAAGCTTCATAAATCCATCACTTTTAATATTCTCTTTACAAAAACTTAAATAATGTCAATTTAACAATTATTTGCTCAAAAAGGAAAAATTAGAAGAGAAAAATTACAAATTCCTCTATAATTTAACCCCAAAATATACTTATAATTAGCCGTTATCAAACATAACTTAATTAGTGTAAATAATAACAACTATAACAAATGAAATTAGTTATGAAGTAAACAATTATCATTTCCAATTATCCTTGAAATCTCCTAAGACTATGGTTGACATCCAATGCATGACATAATTGTTGCACTAAGTGCTTCCTCTTTGCTTATTACACTAAATTTAATAACAAGTTCAAATTTATTGCAAAATTAGTGTACAAAGTAATAAAATGTCATTTTGAAGAAATCAAGTATTATTTAAATTACTTACTTTTAACTGGAATCCATTTAGCATTGGCCTTGGATTTACTTCCATGTTTATCATTAAATCCCTTCAAAGCACTTGTTAAGAAAAACATGCATCTATATTGTACAATTAAAATATTGATTTCAAATACTAAGGATAAAGTAAATGTGTTACAAATTTAAATTGACCTGTTGACCATGCCTTTCAAGTAGTTGTCGGGCTTATTGTACAAGGAACAAAACCAGGCGACGACGTTGTCCTTAGGACATATAACCATCAGTTGCCAATGTCCATTGCATTGGAGAACATTAATTTATTATAATGCATGCATTATTTAAATGTATTTGTTAAGTTTTACTTACCCATTCAAGAAGGCTCCTAGGTAGACATCTCTTTAAGAATTCTGCATCCATTTTTTAATATAATCTTTAGATTCAAACTACGATTGCCTTGATCTCTGTATGGATTGTTGTGTATGTATGATAAGAGTAAAAGATGAGGCCTAACCTAGGAATAGGATTGAAGAGGCGGGAAGGCAGGAGAAGAAACATTTTCTGCTCAAGACCACAACCACAGTTGTCCCTTTTTTCTTTTCTATTTTGTCGCTAAAGTAATGTATAAATAGTTACCAATCCAGATTCTTTATCTTTACTCTAATTGCATTTTCTCCTTCTACTTGCCCTTTCTTTTTAATTCTTTATTATTATTACGTCTCCATAGTGTTTCCTTCCCACTCAAACGCTCCATCCTAGTTCCTACCATCAAATATATCCTCTCTCACTCATCGTTTTCTTCCTCTACTAATATTAACAATTTTAACAACAAAATGACAAGGTATACTTTCAAGGTGCAAACTAAAATGAAATATCTAAACTCAAAGTGAGAAATATTAAAGATAATTCTGCACTGCAGGCAAAAGAAAGCCTTTTTGTTGAATGAGAATTACTTTTCATATAACACTCATTGGTCCGACAAATGCTTCAATCTTTTTTCAATCGCAGTCAAACCTGAAAATACAAATGAAGGAAGAAAACAATGTGAGGATAGTTGCAAATGGCAACCCTAAGATCAAGAAAGGGGAGAAACAAACACTAGCTTTAATTTGAAACACCAAATTCCTTTTAAGGGATAAGAATTAAGTCTTGAGTCTTAACCTTTCAATGAAGTTCTCCACCATAATAATGTCAAGATTTACAATATTCTCAAGTTATTACCAAAATTTAAAATAAAATGCATGATGATTTGAAGAGTATTTTGGTACAAACCCAAAAATAGTTGGAGTGGAGTTCACATGCAGTTCCTGGCAACAAAAATCATTGAGATCTAATTCCTTCTAATTAATGATAACAAGGTCCCTTACAAAATCAGGGCAAACAACCACAAACCCTGGCTATTAGCATGAATTTATAAAAGAATCCAAATGGGTAAACATAAATGTATTTGCACAAAGTTACTAATGGTAGAATCTATAAAATATAATTAAGGAAATCAACTGAATAAAGCTTCACATAAGCCATAGATATTTCCATCCTTAAACCGGTATCATTAGATCACATTAACCTTTTCCTATGAATGTACAAGATTGGCAACAATAGAGTGAATAATCGTTGCACATAGGTGTGAGCCATAGCAAAAAAGTTGTTGCAGTAAAAACATCAAACACACATATTGTACTATATATTATTGGTTGTTGCAACAATAAAAATGAAATTGTTTATTGGTTGTTATTGTTGATTAATGTTGAAGTGAATTTGAAAGAATGCTTGAGTGAATTATTCTACACTTTACACGTTCCTTCTTTCTCAGTCAGATCCCCAAAACCATTATATGTTGACACTTCAAAATTGACTCATAAATGCAAAATAATTTTTAGTTCAAATGAAGTTGTTTAAAGCTTCACTAGCCAAATTACTATTCCTTTAGAGCTATGCTTTAATACCACCCTATTAAGGTGGGAAATGATGGGAGGAATACAAATTAAGGTTGTGTTTCATACAGAAAGTTTGGCACATCTAGTGATCTTTTACATATAGAATAGAGTCAGTTGTTATTTTGTAAATGAGTGGTTCTAATTAGG
This sequence comes from Glycine soja, assembly GCF_004193775.1. NCBI lineage: Eukaryota > Viridiplantae > Streptophyta > Magnoliopsida > Fabales > Fabaceae > Glycine > Glycine soja. The sequence goes on along the minus strand of NC_041008.1, from coordinate 42,914,589 downwards.
GTAACATGACATTTGAATCATTGAAAGTATATAACACTATCACATTAGTCTCTTAAAATAAGGAACTTAAATAAAACTTCAAGAAGGTGTTATCTGTCAATCATTATAGTCCAAAATTCAACTCGTGACTTAAAAGTGATAATATTAACACATGTTGCAAAATAATATTAACACATGTTTAACTATGGTTCTAAGTAAAGCTTAAATAGAAGGTTTACTATGTGGTGGGGATCTAGTAAAGTACATGAAGGTATGCTTAGGTTTACTATTCAGATAAACTAAATCCAAAAATACATTGGGAATAAATAAAGTAAAAGAACACAACCTTTTCATATGGAAGCCTATCCCAGTTAACAGGACCTCTTTTAAAAAGACACCAACCTTGACTACTCTACTACTACTACTATTCACAAGCAGATTATTGTCTCATAAATCATAACTACAACCCCAAATCATCTTCAAGTAGATGAATAATCTTCACCACTCATTTCTACCTTTTAGAAGAATTTAATTTTGATCCATTGTCATTGTATAACTCCTTAACATTATCAATGGAGCCTTAAAAGCACAACTACACAAGTTTAAGAGCATCTACTATATGATTAATTTCTTTCTAATTATTTAGATATGAACATATTAAATATTGCAATCCTAGTCCGATAAATGCTTTGCATTTTCTCTGACACTTCTTATTTTTATTCCCTTTGTTAGTGCTCCACAAGCACTGAGTAGAAAACCTCTTATCAACTAATCATCCAAATCCAAGCACAAATTGTTAAAAAGGTTTGACTTTCACAACCATTATTTAGCAAATCAAACTTTTTAATTATCTCTCAACATTGTAAAAAACATAAAAAAATTAAACTATTTCTAAAATTAAAAAAAATCAAATGGAATCAAAATAATTATCAACTCATCATAGCAATGAGATAAAACATTAAATGCATATTCAAGCAAGCACAATATCCTCCACTTCACCTCATTATTCTAAAAATATCAACCAAGTAAAAGGATTGCACAAAGCATAACCCTCTACTCCGTAGAGAGTGTCAACCTAATATACTTTGGTGCACCATCCAATCCTGTTTACATCATAACTAACTGTACAAGCAGACAAAAATAATACACTATGGAATAATCTCAAAATGATTTTTTAAAAGTACAAACCTGGCAGAGGAATGATTAAATCATTATCCATCATTGATACATAATGTATATAGTCAAGTTTAAAGTTTCATGTATCCAAAATAATGATGAAGTGTCGAACAAGAATGAATCATGAATGGCAGTGGTGACAGTGTCAACGTGATCCAAGACTGTAGTTAAAACACATCAGAAAACATACTATGACTTGCATAAGATTTATATTACAAACCTAAGGATGCTACTATTGATTTCATCTAATTGAACTCGTCATCCAATAGCCTTCACGCAATCATTCGTTATTATTTTTTTCTTCATAATTACAATTAAATGAAATAATTTTTACATTTGGGTACTAGTTAATCAAAGTATAACAACCAAAAAACCCAATGGCGAATAACATAAAGCAGAACAAATAGCCACAATACCAATGTAACAGAGCTAGTAAAGCCCTCATATCATACCTGAGGTGCAACAGTGTGTGAACAAGTTGGGAAGAGCTTGGTAATACAAGCAGTATTGGACCCATTTTCTAAAATTCCAATAGCAACTCTCAATACCACGCCACCAGCACCAATGATAACAACATCATAAGTATGATCCACCATGGTGTACAAAGAGTTTGCCCCACTCTGCTTAACACAAAAATGTTACAAACCCAAACACTCCCAATCTTAGGAATATTACAAACCCAAACCCTTCGAATCTCAATGAAATGTGAAATCAAAAACACAAATAAAACAAAAATCCTAGCCCTCCCAATCTCAAACCCCTAAACAAAAAACACGATAATGCATGTTGTTAGACATGGCCATAAGAAAGAGAGATTCAAACCTAGTTTTGCAAAACACACGAAGACGGAAGGAGACCAAACATGTGAAGAAGAAGAAAGAAGCGACAACGACAACAATAGACACGACAACTCAAGCAGCAGTGATGATGACAGGGTTTTTAAGTAGAGTGAATTGAGAGAGTGAGGGAGTTTGAGTGGAACAAATTGAGAAAAAGAGAGAGAGAGAGAGAGAGAGAGAGAGATAGGAAGGGAGTGAAACGTACTTAAAATTTACAAATATAAAATTGTCAACATTGGTTTTAGTAAAAATGTTAAACTGCCTCACACAACATCAGTTTTACTAAAATCGATGTCAAACTACCTCTAGCGACATCGATTTTAGGAAAACCGATGTTAAATTGCCTCTAATAACATCGATTTTCCTAAAACCAATGCTAACCATGTTGTTAACATTAGTTTTCCAAAAATTGACTTTAAAGGACTGATGTTAAATCTATATTTTCTAATAGTGATGTGCTTGACAATATCTCCCAAGTTTTGGGAAATTTGGTATATGATGTCATGTACTCTTATATCTATCAACTGACGTGTATAGGAAGGTGCAACTACAAGATCTGACCTCTTGAGAAAAAGAATAGAAGTTGTGGCAGTTGCATAGTTGTACGAAGGGACAACTACAAGATCTGGTTCCTAATCACCTGTAAAGTGTTGTGAAAGTGGAGGATTAGAAGCAGCAATAGACAACAATTACAAAGTGTGTAACTACAAGATAATGTCTCGTGTCACCTATAGGCTCGTTAATGATGGTGAAGTTTTGTGGGTGATGTGAAGGTTCAAAAGTGGCGGTATATAGTTAGGTGGACTAACAACTAGCTGAGTAGTTGCAGTCATGGGAGGTATAACTACGATAGTTGTAATCGTGTATGGTTGTTTCCTCACTCGGTTGCTAGAAGTCCTTCTCGTTGTTGGGGTGAAATTCATCTTTGAAACATATAGGGTGGTAAAGGGAACTTCAAATTGAAATGACTAGAGGTCTAACCGGGAATGTAAATTATGTTGGTGTGAAAATTAGTCAACTATTTAGCCATTGTGTTGACTGATTACCAACGAATGATTCCCCTTTAGGCGACTGACTCAAGGAAGGGATTTTATTCTTTGATTAGATTCCTAGTCCACTCCAAAGAGCTTTCTAGCATTTGTTGAACTAAAGTTTTTATACTATGCTACTCCTATGAAATTTGCAATAAATGAATATGATAAACAACTAAAAGTGGTGAAGGAAAGTTGTAAATAAAGGATAAATATAAGATAAATTTGATTGATTTTGGTCGGGACCTGTTTTAAGTCTAAATTTTCCCTATTTATAAGGATAAAAGAATTGTTCCTAACCGATCACTATCCTAGATTTGAGGAGATCATGGATCACATGATTTCAACCTCTTATCCTTGATAAACGTTGTCATCCATGTCTCCTAGAGCATCTAAATGCTAGATCATGGGTACGATACTTTTGCTCTTCTAATTTTACCCTTTTTTTATCCTCTGTCGACTAAATATAGTTGTTTGGTTGTCAGCTATCTATTAGTCGATGGTTGTCGACTATTCTGCTTTTGTCAACTCTTTTCGGTGCATGCTTCCAACATGGGTAGTTGTCCTAAAAATTGTCCTTGAACACTTTTCCACGTTTTGACCTCTGTTTGCTTTATTCTTCATACAAAAACAAAGTTGTTAACTTCCACTACCCACTTCTCCTACTTTTTTAGGAAATCATGGCTCCATGTGCATTTAGCCTAGGGAAAACTACTTTGCAACTATCTTTCACATTCAAATTTTCCTTCCAACTTGGTCTTCTCCAAAATCGGTTTGATTCAACTCTATTGTACTAGTCGACATAAATAATCATTAACTGTTAGAAATAGTCGTTAGCTATCAGAAATAATTCTTTTAATTGTTAGTCACTAAAAATGATTATTTTAGTCGTCAATCATCTTTAGCATTGGAGCAAGCTAGAATCCATTTAGATCGAACTGCATTAGTCTATAGTTGTCGACTGAATTAGCTAATTAAATTAGCTGATGATAAACAACTAGTATCAGTATCAAACAAGAACTTTAATGGGTTTTCTATTTTTATAGTTTTTATGTTTTAAGAAGATCCGGACAAATAACATGTTCACTTATATCTTCTTCATAAGATGACACGTTTTGCGTTAATCTCCATATAACAAATATTGTGTTGCTTTTGATGGTCTTCAAACCGGAGCGAGAGAACAGTTAGATAAGCTTTTGAAGAAAATGCTTTAATGATATTGTCTTTTACACGTTTATATATTTTTTTCTAGAACTATTTTTAATGTAATAGCATATTTGAGTACTATAATATCTTCCTCAATAAAATTACTATAGTATTTGGTTTTTTATTTTTTTTAGAAAAGTTAACGTATTTGTGGCCTTCGACAAAATTAGACAAGGCAGGACCAATGTCTCTTACTCAGTATGAATTCTTGTAGGCTTGTCAGCAAGTCTTTAATTCGATATATGTTTATGTATTTATTAACGTGTAACTTTCTATCGGTATGAAATTTTTTATTCACTGAAAATACCAGTTCCTGACAAGTATGGCAGTGCTCTTATCTCCTTTGGGTTCTAGAGAGTTTTTTCAGTGTACTACATTTTACAATTTTTCTGGAATATTATCAGGAGATTTAGGAAACATACAATAATTTAAAATTTTAAAGCCAACTTGCACCAAGAAAAATAATAATAGAAGCACAGTGACAGTACACACAATAAACTCAGTATTATTACACACACAATCAATAGTCCGAACCTTCTGTGATGCTACATTGCATTCAATCCTGCATTAATCTTAAGAGCTGTAAATCGAAGAAGAAATTAAATTTGGTGATACGATAGTAAATATGAAGATGGAACCCATTTTTTGTTCCAGTAAGAATTTATTTCAACAATTATGATTTCGTATTATTCTGTTCAGACCTAGCTAATCAATAAATAGCTAATACAGGAAAAATAAATAAAAGGAAATCATTTTTTAAAAATATGCAGGGGGGGTTCATTTTTGTTGGTTACATTAAATAAAACCTATTGGTTTTCAAGATGTTCTCGATCTCAAGGGATTTATTTTTAAACTTAAAGATTTGTTAGGTGTGGCAATTTTACAATTTTTATTAGGGGCAGTTTGGTGTCTTGGTCTTTTCTTGTAGCTCTTCGTAATTTGTATTTTGATTGGGCACCCTTGTGCTTGTAGTCAAGATGTGCATTTTCAACAAAATGTCTATGCTTATTAAAAAAAAAAAGGTAAAATTGTATTTTTGGTCTCTCAGTTTATTTTCTTCAGTCTTAGATTTGATTTTTCAATACTTTAATTCACAACTTGGGTCCTCCTATTTTGTAAAATTGTGCAATGTTGATCCTCCAAGCTACAATTGGACGTTGACCATTAGCAAGTAATGTTGACTGTCACATGTCATGTTCTTGTTGGATGATGACTATCATGTGTCATGTTCTGATTGGTCAATGAAAACAACAATGCATTTCATCTTTCATGGAGTTGACATCCAATCAAAACATGACACGTGACGGTCATCATCCAATAAGAACGTGACACATGACAATCAACATCACTTGTCAACGTTCAATTGTAACCTGGGGGGTCAACATTTAACGATTTTATAGAATAGAAGGACCCAATTCGTGAATTAAATTACAGGGAGACCAAATTCAAAATTGAAGATAAACTGGAGGACTAAAAATGCAATTTTGCCTAAAATAAATTGATAACATTTATCCAAACTTATAATTTGATAAAATAGTTTTTAAATATTATCTTTAAGTTATGCACAAGAGAATGTTATTGTAAACTATTTATAAATGTTATTACCCATATAATTTTTTTAACCCGTTAGGGTCAACCTATTAGTGGGAGTTTTGAATAACTCGCATGAGATTTTGGGTTCAATGTTAATGTCATTATATAGAAAAAAATTGTTATAATATTTTTTTTACATTTTATTCATATAATTTGATATTCAACCAATAATACTAAATAATTTACATAAGGAAAAAACTAAATAATTTAATTAAGAAATAAAAAATTATAAAAATTTAATCATTCTTAAATTTAGTTCTTATAAAACCATTTAATTATTATCTTATTAAAATTAAATATTATTAAAAAGGATTACTAATAACAAAAAATTTAAATTTACTTCTTATTTAGTCATTGTGAATCTAAACATTATGTTTTTGGAAATATTTGAGTTGTCATCACAATTTAATAATTTCTAACCTTTTAAATTATAAAAAATAGGTTGTTAGCTAACTATAGTGATATCTATTTTAGATTCACATATTTTTATTATTTTAAGAACCTTATGTTAGAATGTTTGAATCATAACAACTTAGTACTTTTATCTTTTCAAAAATTAAATAGATGACTTTCGCTTGTATTTTCGAGCAAATAATATTTTAAATTAATCAATTTCAATTTTTTCTGAAAAAATATTAATTTGATTGATCATTTTACTTGAGAATACATTGGAGGAAGGAAAAATTTTTCTCATGTTAAAGAAAATATGTTCATAGAATTTCATATCTCAAAAAAAATATTTTAAATAATAAAATTATCGAATGAAACTCTAAGAAACTTTAACTAGTAAGGTTTCAAATATGTACGTATATCTAATAAAGTTGTTTCTCTAAAAGGAACGATATCTTGTAAAGCAAAAAAACATGTATATTTAAGAAAATTTTATTAAAATCAAACATTAAAATTTTTATTTATAGAAAAATGTATAAACATTCCTAATAACATTTATAATTAACTAAACACATTTTAATTATTTATAAAAATCATAATTCCAAAAAATTTATAATTAGCAAATGTGAAAAAATTATCTTTCTACCAAATGTCGCCCAAAAGAACCGGCCGTATAAAGAAAACATATTCTGTGCCAACATGTTTACCCAACTTACTACGTAATTGGTCAAGCATGCAATATCCTATTCAAATAGAAGCGTATAAGAAACATTTTTTTTTTAGTGTCAGTATAAATTTCAATGTATAATTTTCCGCAAGCTGCCCAAAATCCCTTTCTACTTATTACCTAATTGCTCAAAGCATGAAAAAATCATTTTAAATTAGGTCCTATCAAATTAAACTTAAATAATATAAAATAGTCATGAGAAAAACTTGGCCAAGACGAATTTGAATGATTGAAAATATGAACTTGCTCACTCAGCAAACAATACAGAGGAGTTTAAAATACCTTTGAAAGTAAAATATTCGATTACAAAACTATATAGTAATTAAGGAACTTAGTTTGACATAATTTTTAAGAGTGAAAATAGAGAAAACCTGATATAGTAAAGAAAATAAATGAGACATATTTATTAAATATTATAAATATAGTCTTTAGTTTAGTTAGAAAAAAATGAATAAATTAATATTACTTTACTTGTGAACTTTTGTACAAAGAAATATGTAGATGAAAAACTATTTCCTATTTTCTTAACCAACAAATTTTTTTATATAAATATATGTAACACACAAGCACGTTTCCTGTAGAAACCTTACATTCATGGGCTCTACCAAACAGTAGTAAATGAATGGAAAAAGAAAATGTGAAAAATATTGTGAGAGTGCATCCTCATGAGCCCCACCAAATTAAATTCAACGTCTAATACAAATTCTTTTGCTCTGATATGGACCACAGATTGCTTCTTGATGGGTGCTATTTATGAAATATCAGAATATATATATATATATATATATATATATATATATATATATATATATATATATATATATATATATATTATGTGTAGCAGGCAAATCTTATGCCCCTTAGTATAGGAAGTAAATTAAGAAAAGCATGTGTACTTGTCTTATATATTTTTGGGGTGCATGGATAAGCATATATATCTTGTGCTTTGTTCATTCCATTTGCACCTCTTTAATTTCAATAAAAAAAATGTATCAAATATATAATTTTTAACAACATTTTACACGGTAAATTTTATCGATTAAAATCTACACAATTTGAATATCTTATATCGTAGATCAAATCTACACAATTTTAGATCATTTAAAATTAATTGAAATTTTATTGGACCATTTTATTTTAATGTATAATATGCTATTGAAAATAAAATAATGTTTTTCATATTTTGATCTAATTACAAGTTGATATATATAATAAATTTATTGATTTTTATAATAATTATTTTAATATTCATATTAATAAAGAATGATTTCTGATCGATTAATAATGTGAAAACTTAAACTAAGGGTGCATACTTTTTAAACTCTTTAATTAAGATATATAAGTAAATTTTTACTAATAAATTAAATATCTACAATTTTTTTAATTAATTATTTAAATTTTAGTATATATGATTATCAAAATAATGTACGTAATATGATAGTTGTATTAATAAAGTTTAATAACTATAAAATGTCAACCCATGTAGGGTTGGCCTGGCTAGAAAGGTGGAGAATTTGGATAATTTGTATCAAGTCCTGGGTTCAAACGTTATTATCTCGGCGTTGGGCATCCAAAAAACAACTACAAAATGTTATTAGATGTATTGTTTTCAAAATATTGCTTTTAGGGTGTGTGAGCGTGTAAGAGAGATTAACTTATTCTAGGAATAATTTTTTTTAATCAACTGACATGCAAAGCACCATGTTTAGACAATGTATTCCAACTAGGTTGGCAAACACAGTCTAAACATCATTTGCCATGCATACACCGGAAATTTTAAGAATAATTCTTGATGAACTAACTCATTTCAATAACTCTTTGTACAACTAAATTTTACAAATTTATCTGTTTAATTAAAAATTCTTATAAGTAGATCAAGTCTAAAAAATTATAAAATTTAAAAACTATTTGATACTTCATTATTAAATTTAATTTAACTTGTTATATACTTTTTGAAAATATAACTAAGTGTTAATTATATATAACTACAAATTTTCAAATTATTTATATTTTAGTGTGCATGATCATTGAGTTAATGTCAAAATATTTAATAATGATACAAATTTAAATTGTGTATCCATTATTTAATCATTTTAATGCATATCACTCTAATATATATCACATCATTCGCCCTAATTTAACTTTTTATTGAAAAAGTTTTCTACAAATGCAGTGTAAAACTATCTATAATATACATCGTACTTATAAAAATTATATTTATATAAAATTTGGATAGGCTATTGTCATTTCTTAATTTTAAAAGAAGTGTTTTGACTATATTACTTACTATTTGTTTAAATTTAACATGCTACATCAATATAACGCTTGTTTGGATAAGCATATAAATACTTTGAAGAAAAAAATAAAAAGAAAAATTGAAATAATCTTCTGCATTAACTAAAATTAGTTTATGCATGAGTTAAAAATATCTTAGAGAAGTTAATATGAGAGCTTTTATAAATTAATTAATGCATAAGATAATTTTAACTTATCAAAAAAACTCATTTCATTTTTCTTTTTTTTTCTTAAAAGTGTTTTTGGATAAGTTTATCCTAACATGTCGATAATAGTTAGTTATAATTCATTGAGGAAGAAGTTAAGCCTTAGATGTATGTGTTGACATGATATTCAAAGGTTTTCATAAATTATCTATCATGGATTAAAAATTTGTATCCATCATATGAATTAGTGATGAAATTTACATCTATAAATGTGATATGTTGTTAATTTTATGTTACTTAAACGATATGGAAATTTTGGGTTACAAAATAATATTAACACTCCAATATACTCGTAGATTAGTGGTGACTAATTAGCGACGACCTCGAAACGGACGCATCAGTAACGACTAGGTTATAGGTAAGTCGATGCAAATTAATAATTTCAAAAAAATATATTTTTAAATTTTATGTAATTTAGTTTAACACCGATCCAAAACTTATGGATTTGGGTGTCAATAGTAAATGCACACCTACATTCGAATTTTCAAAATTTGAATGCTGATAATAAGCATCAATTAGGTTGTTGTTAGAGACATCATTATTATATTGTCACTTGTAAAACCTATTTTACTATTAGTAATCTCTTCCCAATCCCTTCATCAGTAGACACAACACAAGTACGTAGCATCATTTTGGTTGGGCGAGAAGACTTTGACATGGTGTTGGTAGAGAGGTGGTGTTAGGGCAAAGCTATAGTGGTGGTGATGATTATTGGTGGTGGTTTTTTTGTGATTTCTTTTTTTATGGTTTCTTTTCTTTGTTGTAGGTGCGGCCATAATGCGTGGTGGATGAAGATTTTGGTTAAGGTGGGTGATAACTCTGGTGGTGAATGGAGGTTTTGATAATGGTGAGCTATATGTATGGGTGGGTGATTAAGTTTAGGTGTGCTGAGGGAGTGAAGGGCAAACATCAATGGATTTGGATATGGTGAACAACAATGAGGATGAACAACATTGTTGGTGATGATAATGTTTTTCTTTCTTCTCTTTACTTAACTTTGATCTAAGCGTCAACTTAACCAACAACCCAACACCATTATGTGATATCGATGATCTCTTTAGGCTAGCACAAACTTGTTAGTGACAACTTAGCCTCAACTTAGCCAACAACCCAACACCATTATATTTTATTTTCTTATTTTTTTTAGGTAATTATGTTATTGGTATAAAATATTCATCAACTTTGTCAATGATTAATCTTTATTTTATTTTCTTATTAATTTTTTTTAAACTCAACAAATGACATTGTTAGCCCTAAAAAAATTATTGATGGTTAATTAGCTAATAATTGATATTAGTTAGTTAAGGTGACTAGTTGAGAAAATAAGAAGTTGAACGAAACGAAGCTTCTAAGTTTAAGATTGACTGATGAACATTTAATTCTTTCAATTCAGAAATCAACTAAAGGAAAAGTATGTGCTTTGGAAGTAAGCTATTAAGGATTCAATAGAATTGGTGTTAGGCAGTATAAAATTTGGCTAATGTGAATTCAGTAGAAGTGACATTAGCTAGTGAGAAATTCGGCTACTAAGAATTTAGTAGTAGTGTTTTTTAGGGTAAAATTAACTCAGCTACTGAGAATTCACTGAAGTGGCATCAACTAGTGTAAGATTCGACTAATTTTCAGTGTTAGCTGAATAGGAAAGTTTACTGAACCAGGAAAAAGTGGTTACCCATGATTCTAGAAGATTTTTCGGATTTAGATTCTAGAAACAATAGTTAAGAACAACTAAAAGGAGTGTTCTATTAAAAATAGGAGTTGTTTACCGGCCACTTGTTTTAACAAAATACAGATCTAGTGGCTTTCAGAAAATGGAGATCGTCATACCTATAATTCATGAGTACTTACCCACAATGAGACAAGGGCCCACAATGACTTACCGAATTTGCCACTGTTAGCCAAATTAACATAAAATTTGCTGAATGGGCCTTAAAGCCATGTTTAGGACGTTACTGAGTAAAAAACGTGGTTCAGGAAAATATATAAGTTCTTAGCTTTATAAATAGGTGTTGTACTTAAATTTTAAAGGCACACTCAACCAGTGGCGAGCTCTTTGGGGGCGGGAGAGCCACGACTCTCCCCCGATTTTTTTTTCAAACATAGGTAATAATAGGAATAAGTTATAAATATTTTTTTTAACAATAGTGATTGAAAAAAGCAAGAGTGATTTGTTGGGTTTTTTGGGCTCTCTTCTTATGTGAAGTAAAGACTCAAATGAGAAGGTCCATCTTGTCTCACTTATTGAAGTGGAGAGGGGTCAGATTAGATAGAGAGTGAGACTCATTTGAGAGAGAAAAACAGTTACAAATCATTGAAAGAGAAAGGAGAAGGAAAATTATTGTGATTTTCACATACCCACCCGAGAGCATTTTTCAGATTGTAACTGCGGATTCGTTCACCGTTGGATCAGGTTGATTTTTGGATAACAGGTTCTATGCACGTGATATTTCAAATTGTTCGATTGGATCGTCAAAAAGATATCTAGAGAGAAAGGTAAGTGTTTTGTATTATCTGCTCTATATTTTAGGGTTTCATCTTCTTGTCTCTATTATACCAATTGAGGGTTTGTTTTGATTTGACTATTTGTAGCATGTTTCAATGCACTTGTTTGAAACTCTCTTGTATCTTTATTGATTATAGTGGAGTTATTTCTTTGGTTTGAACGACTCGTGGTTTTTACTCTTCCATTAAGGGATTTTCCACGTTAAACAAATAGTGTCTCTATTTTTTTTTCTTAATTTCTATTGCACTCTATATTTTATTGGTGTTCCTCACTAGTTCTTGCAAGTTTGGGAGAATTTATTTTTGCTGCCTATTACTTTGTTATTGAGTTTGTTATTGTGTTGACTTATTTTCCCCATGAGACATTACTCTATTATAGAGTTTGTTATTGTGTTGACCTATTTCCTCCATGAGAGTGGTACCATAGCTCTTTGGTTAAGGGGTTGTTTTTCTACTTGCTTGAACGATGGAGGCACATATGAAGGGTGATAGAGATAAAAGCAGAAGCAAGTCTAGGTCTCGGTACAAGAATGTTGAGTGTCATTATTGTCATAGAATAGGACATATCCAAAGGAATTGTTTTCTATGGAAGAAGGAGAGTACAGACAAGAAGGGTAAGCAAAAAGAGAAGGATCATGATGATGAATGTGTGACTACTGCTACTATTAATGATCTTGTTATTCTCCAAGGCCCTGATTTTCTTAATCTCGTATCTGATGAGAGCATGTGGATAATTGATAGTGGTGTTACACTGCATGTTACAGCCAGGAAGGAGTTCTTCACATCTTACACTCTAGGTAATTTTGGAGTCTTGAAGATGGGTAATTATGGCGTGTCCAAGGTGATTGGTGTTGGTGATGTTTGTTTGCAAACCAACATGGGAATACAGTTGCTACTTAGAGGAGTGAAACATTCTCCAGATGTCCGCTTTAATTAGATATCTGTGCAGGTACATGATGATGCTGGTTATGATAACCACTTTGGTTTTGGAAAGTGGAAACTTACCAAGGGTAACTTGGTTGTGGCCAAGGGGGAGAAAATTTCAAAGTTGTATTGGACAAAAGCTTTGGTTGCTAGAGACAGTGTTAATGCTATGTATATGGAGGCATCTTTGTGGCACCAAAGGCTTAGTCATATCAGTGAGAAGGGGCTGAATTGTTTAGCCAAGAAGGATATGCTTCTAGGATTGAAGAATGCAAATTTAGAGAAATAGTCTCATTGCATGGTTGGTAAGAAAACCAAAGTATCCTTCAAGAAGAATCCTCCCTCCAGAAAATCTGAGTTGCTTGAATTGGTGCATTCAGATGTTTGTGACCTTTTGAAGGTGAAATCCTTTAGTGGTGCATTTTATTTTGTTACCTTCATTGATGACTATTCTAGGAAACTTTGGGTATATGCTTTGAAGACAAAAGACCAAGTTCTTGAAAAGTTCAAGGAGTTTCATGTCGTAGTTGAGAGGTAGTCTGGTAAGAAGTTGAAACGCATTCGTACGGACAATGGTGGTGAGTATTATGGACCTTTTGATGTCTATTGCAAGCAGCATGATATTGCTTATGAGAAAACTCCTCAACTAAATGGTTTGGCGGAGAGGATGAACAGGACATTGATTGAGAGAGTGAGATGTATGCTCTCTGAAGCAAAGTTATCCAAGCACTTCTGGGGTGAGGCACTGTACACAGCAATGCATGTTATCAATCTTAGTCTTGTTGTTGCTTTGCATAGTGAGGTACCAAACAAAATTTGGTTTGGCAAGAATGTGAAGTATGATCACTTAAGAGTTTTTGGCTGCAAGGCTTTTGTGCATGTTCCAAAGGATGAGACGTCCAAGTTGGATGCAAAGTCAAGGCAGTGTATCTTCATTGGTTATGGTGCGAATGAATTTGGTTACAGGTTCTATGATCCTATTGAGAAGAAGCTTATTAGAAGCCGTGATGTGAAATTCATGGAAGACCAAACCATTTAAGACATTGATAAGGTAGAGAAGTCTACACCCAAGGAAGACAATGGTGTAGCTAATTTTGAACCAGTCCAACTGCCTATTCAGAATCTGAATATTGATGTTCAGAATGATGTTGGTGTCCAACAACCTAGAGATGAGGTTGATGTTCCTGTTGATGATGATGAAGAGGAGCATGACATGTCACAAGATGAAAATCTTGGTGATGCTACCGAACCACCTCAAGTTCAACTCAGGAGGTCTAACAGGAAAAGACAACCTTCTAGGAGGTATTCTCCTAATGAGTATGTGATCCTAACAGATGATGGAAAACCTGCATGCTTTAGAGAGGCCATGGAAAGTGAAGAAAAGAGAAAGTGGCTGGATGCAATGAAGGATGAGATGAAATCCATACATGATAATCACACTTTTGATTTAGTGAAGTTATCTAAGGGTAAAAAGGCCTTGGATAACAGGTGGATCTAAAGGGTGAAGCATGAGAGTAACTCTACATCTCTGAGGTACAAAGCCAGATTAGTGGTGAAGGGCTATAGTCAAAGGAAGAGTGTTGATTTTAATGAGATCTTTTCTCCCATGGTGAAAATGTCATCCATTAGAACCGTGTTAAGTTTGGCTTCTAATCTTGATTTGGAGGTAGAGCAAATGGATGTAAAAACTGTTTTCCTTCATGGTGATTTGGAGGAAGAGATTTACATGAAGCAACTTAATGGTTTTCATGTTGAAGGGAAAGAAAACTATGTGTGTAGGTTGAGAAAGATCCTATATGGTTTGAAGCATGCTCTGAGGCAATGGTATAAGAAATTTGAGTCTGTTATGTGTGAGCAAGGCTACAGGAAGACTACTTCTAACCATTGTGTCTTTGTTAGAAAGTTTTTTGATGATGACTTCATTATCCTGTTATTGTATGTTGATGACATGCTTATTGTTGGGAAAAATATTTCTAGGATTGGCAGGTTGAAGAAGCAATTGGGTGAGTCATTTCCCATGAAAGACATGGGAGCTGCTAAACAGATTCTTAGTATAAGAATCATGCGTGACAGAAAAGAGAAGAAGTTGTGGCTGTCACAAGAACACTCATCAAAAGAGTGTTGCAGAGATTCCAGATGGAAAAGGCTAAGGTGGTGAGCACTCCTCTTGCTACTCATTTTAAACTGAGTTCTAAATAGAGTCCATCAAATGAAGTTGAGAAATTAGATATGCAATGAGCTCCTTTTGCATCTGCAGTGGGAAGTTTGATGTATGCAATGGTATGCACAAGACCAGATATAGCACATGTTGTTGGTATAGCCAGTAGATTTTTGTCAAACACGTAGAGAGCATCAGAATGCTGTGAAATAGATTTTGAGGTATCTTCATGGTACTGTTGATATGAGGCTTTGTTTTGGTGGTGATAAGCCTACTTTGGTGGGGTACTCAGACTCATATATGGTTGGAGACATTGATTCCAGGAGGTCCACTTAGGGATATTTGATTAAATTTGCAGGGGGAGATGTGACTTGGTAGTCCAAGCTGTAAAAGTGAGTAGCTTTGTCTACTACGAAGGCAGAATTCATTGCCATTATTGAAGCATGCAAGGAGTTGCTATAGGTGAAGAAATTCTTGCATGAGCTTGGTTTTGTTCAGGATAAATATCTACTATTTGTGGATAGTCAAAATGTTATTCATCTTGTAAAGAACTCAACCTTTCATTCAAGGTCTAAGCATATTGATGTGAGCTATCATTGAATACGAGATGCTTTGGATGCTAAGTTGTTGGAGTTGGCCAAAATTCATACTGATAATAATAGTGCTAATATGATGACTAAGGCATTACTAAGAGGGAAGTTTGAAGCTTGTTATGAGATCGCCGGTTTGGCAGTCACCTCTACAAAGTTGTGGAGGGGGGGGGGAGATTTGTTGGGTTATTGTGAGAAGGCTCATTTTGTCTCACTTATTTAAGTGGAGACGAGTCAGATTAGATAGAGAGTGAGACTCATTTGAGAGGAAAAAATAGTTACAAATCATTGAGAGAAAAAGGAGAGGAAAAATCATTGTGATTTTCGCATACCCTTTAGAGAGCATTTTTCATATTGTAACTGCGGATTTGTTCACCGTTGGATTGGACTGCTTTTTGGAAAGCAGGTTCTACACAGGTGATACTTCAAATTGTTTGGTTGGATCATCAAAAAGATATCTGGAGAGAGAGGTAACTATTTTGCATTATCTGCTCTATATTTTGGGGTTTCATCTTCTTGTCTCTATTGTACCAATTGAGGGTTTGTTTTGATTTGATTGTTTGTAGCATGTTTCAGTGCACTTGTTGGAGACTCTCTGGTATCTTTATTGATTATAGTGGAGTTATTTCTTTGGTTTGGATTACCCTTGGTTTTTACCCTTGCATTGAGGGGGTTTTCACGTTAAACAAATTGTGTCTTTTTTTTCTTAATTTCTATTTTGCACTCTATATTTTATTGGTGCTCCTCACAAGTTCTTGCAAGTTTGGGGGAATTTATTTCCGCTGCCTATTACTCTGTTATTGAGTTTGTTATTGTATTGGCCTATTTCCCCCATGAAAGTGGTATCTGAGCTCTTGGGTTAAGGGGTTTTTTTTCTAGTTGCTTGAACGATGGAGGCATATATGAAGGGTGATTAGAGACAAAAGCAAGAGCAAGTCTAGGTCTCGGTACAAGAATGTTGAGTGCCATTACTGTCACAGAATAGGGCATATTTAGAGGAATTGTTTTCTATGGAAGAAGGAGAGTAAAGACAAGAAGGGTAAGTAAAAAAAGAAGATCATGATGATGACTGTGTGACTACTGCTACTAATGATGATCTTGTTATTCTCCATGACCCTGATTCGCTTAATCTTGTATCTGATGAGAGCATGTGGATAATTGATAGTGGTGCTACACTGCATGTTACAGCCAGGAAGGAGTTCTTCACATCTTACACTCCTGGTGATTTTGGAGTCTTGAAGATGGGTAATGATGACCTATTTCCCCCATCAGACATTACTCTGTTATAGAGTTTATTATTATGTTGGTCTATTTCCCCCATCATGATTACAGGACTTGTGTTTACGATATAGCTGATTTACAAAAATAAGTGTAGAACAATTTTTTTTATATTATTATATTATGTTAAGATTCAATTACTCTTTTAATTATTATAGTTACAAAAAAATTACCTTTTGATCTCTATACTTAAAAATTATCTATTTTAATTCCTACACATATTTTTTTAATTTATTTTAATTCTTATACATACTATTTTTTTTTATCTATTTTAGTTTCTACCGTCTAAATTTATAAGAACAAAAGGATTAAAAATACTATGTGTAACACTACTATAAAATTTACTTTTAACATCGTTAGAATAACATCATTTTATAGAAAACCGATGTAATCCAAAATGCGGTGGCATAATCGTAAATAGCGTGACTTCATAAACATCGGTTCTCCGAAAAACCGATGTTAACATGAGTTGGTTAACATTGATTTTTGAAAAATCCGTTGTTAATTAACTCACATTAACATCGGTTTTTCAGAGAAAACCGACGTTGTATTGTCCTATTTATATTTTTTTCGCACTTCTGGCAGTTCACTCGTCTCCCTCACGTTTCGTCTCCCTCACGAACCCTTTGTCAGTCTCACTCTCACTCTCGTGGTGCTGAAACCATTATTGTTGATGGTGTTTCGCTCACAATGAAACCACTCTCGCTCACGGTGAAACCACTGTCGTGTCGCTTACGATGTCGTCATTATCAGTCTCACTCTTGCTCACGGTGTAGGTGTCACTGACACTATCACTCTCATGGTATGTTTTTCTCTTGAAGCTTTTTTTACAGTGAAATCATGGTTCTGGTTATTTTGGTTGGATTCTTCTCTTCTGCAAAGTGTCATGGATAGGTTTGACAGTCTTCAAACCTATGTTGGAGAGAGATTTGACTCCTTAGAGAGTCAAGTAGATATTCTATTCGGAGAGATGGATTCTAGGATCACAAAGATTGAGGGCGACGTTACTTTCATCAGAGATTGCTTCGACCTTCCACTGCCACCATCCACTTAGATTATTATTATAGTTTATCGTATTTTCTATTTCTAAGCCTTGTATTTGGCTATGTTTTGAAACTTTATTAGTACTTTATTTTCTAGAATTTTAAAAACTTGTTAGTTGCTTTATGTTATGGTTCTACTTGGTTACTTATGATGACTTATGACTTATTTGATACATATGCTTTTATTATGATTTATGGATAATTTATTGTCTTGTTTGAGTTTTATAAGTTTCTTTTTTTTTTGTATGAATACATTTCTTGTATGTTTATCCATTTGTGTATGATTTTATGTTACAACGCACTTTGGCCTTTTTGTTGATGCCAAAGGGGGAGAGAAATTTGGGGTTATTTAAATCAATAAATCGTACAATTATTAACTTAACTTAAAATGAAGCTTAAACTCAAAAAGAAAAGGGGAGAATAAAGTGAGTGAACGACTAGAAAATAGCTTGTATGCATCTTTTGATTTCAGGTTTGTCATCATCAAAAAAGGGGAGATTGTGGAAACAAAGCTACAATGATGATTCACCAAGATGTTTTGATGATGCCAAAGCTCAAAGAGTTGTTTCAAGATTAAAGAATCAAGCATTCAAGATTCTACTCAAAGTTTCAAGAATCAAATGAAGAAATCAAGAAGCATCAAGCCAAGTCAAAATAGGTAGTAAAAAGTATTTTTCAAAAAATATCAAATAGCACACTTTTTGTTTGGAAAAGGATTTTCTGAAATCTTCTAAGTTACCAGAGTTTTTACTCTCTGGTAATCGATTACCATTTGATAGTAATCGATTACCAGTGACCAGGATGGTTTTCAAACTAGTTTTTACAAAGGAGTAATCAATTACGATTTTCTAGTAATCGATTACCAATGCTTTGCAACGTTCCAAAATGATTTTCAAATAGTGTAATCGATTACACTATATTAGTAATCGATTACAAGTGAATCTGAACATTGGAATTCAAATCCAATTGTGAAGAGTCACAACTTTTCATAAAATACATTGTGTAATCGATTACATCATTATGATAATCAATTACCAGTGAACGTTTTTGAAGAAAATGTTTTCTCAAAAGGTATCAAGGTTCTATAAATATAAGACCTTGGCACGCATTTTCAAGAGAGACATCTGATTACACAGAACTTTTCACTGCTTATCTCTTGCAAAACCTCTGCCAAAATTCATTCTGAGTTTTTGTTCAATCTTTCCTTGAAGAAAGGAAAATTCTGCAAAAACGAAAATTGTGCTATTCTTCTATTTTTCTCTTCTCCTTCATTCTTTTCTCCCTCTTGCCAAAAGAATTCAAAGAACTAACCGTCTGAGAATTCTTTTGATTCCCCAAACAAAGAATTCAAAGAACTAACCGTCTGAGAATTCTTTGCCCAAACACTAAATTCAAAGAACTAACCATCTTAGAATTCTGTGTAAGAAGCGGGTAGCTTCTTGGTTGTAATAGTGAACACAAGGGAGGGTACATCCTTTGTGGTTCGCTTCAAGTAGAGGGTACATCTACTTGGTTGTTCAAAGAGAATAAGGGAGGGTACATCCTTGTGGCTCTTTGCTTGTAAAGGATTTTTACAAGGAAAGAAAAATCTCAAGAGGTTGCTTGAGGACTGGATGTAGGCACGGGTCGTTGCCGAACCAGTATAAAAATTGTGTTTGTTTTCTTCTTCCCTACGCTCTTTACTTTTCTGCTGTGCACTTTTTATTTCTACTTTACTTTTGTCTAAGTTATCGTTTTTGTTCTTTACTTTCTCATAACTTAGTAGTAAAGCCTAATTGAATCTAGTAACATTAAGAAGGATAAATTTTAATTAGTCAAGACACATTCATAATTAATTCAACGCCCCCTCCCCCCTTTCTTAATTATTCTGAGGCCACTTGTTCCAACATTCTGTTGTTCATGGTTCTAGTTATTTTAGTTGTTTTGGTTGTTTTCAACAGTGTTTTGGTTGGATTCGACATTGTTTTGGTTGTTGGTTCTGGTTGTTTTCGACAATGCAGGCCTTTTTTTGACAGAAATTTTACTTAGGTTCTATTTTGATTGCAGATTTACTTAGGTTCTATTTTGCATGGTTCTGGTTCTTCCTCATTATATTAGTTGCATGGAATAAGCTCCTAGATAAGCATGGTGCATAGCCAGTTTGTGCATGGATCAGTTAGTGGATTTAGCTGGTTTGACAAAATCTATTTAATGTTATGTTTATATTATAAATGGAGTTTAGAAATGAAGGATGAAGATCAATAAAACTGGAAGGAAATGACTAACACAATGATGAAGATTAACAAAAAAAGCAGAGGAAATGTTCAACATTGTTCATGTTATGGATCATGTTAGAAATTTCAACATTATTTTCAAATAAATATGACATGATATAACACATTTGTTTATATTACTTTGCTTGTTAAATGTAACTTTATGGTGAAGTCAGTAAGTCATTTGTTGTAAGATGGAAGGATGAACAAGAGCCTACATGACATATGCTACACTCTTGTAGCAACATGCACTTTGATACATATAACCAAGATCTGGTGAGCCCCAGCTGGATGGACAGAACTCATAGTGTTCTATGCGCTTATTGGAAATCATCGGGTGACCTTGACTCACTTTTGACAATGTTTTCCTCCTCACCATATTCAAAAGCAGTTCTAAACCAAAAGTTTACCCTAAATAGCACTCCTTGTACCATCAAGTTCCTAACTCAAACACTTTTAAAGTCCTGCTAACTGAGTACAAAGTGACTTGCAACAGTTTGGTGAGTGATTAAGCACTTCTCTGTATGTGAAATTTTAAAATCATATACATATCTAATATGAATTTTGTGTTAATTTCAAGATGTGTCAAGTACCATGTACTCATTTATGAAGACTGTAAAATTCACCCATCTGAACTTGGAAGGGACTACAGAGTGTAGGATAATTTATAATCATTGTACGAAGATTGCAAAAATTGGAAATGGATGGAGGAATTTTGCACAAGTACAAAATTTTCTTAATAGAACTCAAATTATATTTGAATTCCTAGATGTAACTTCTAACTTTGCTTTATTTTGGATTTGTTTGTAATTAAAGTACATTGCTACTCTACTATTATCAATTTGTAAATTTTTGTTTATAAGTCTTGGTGATATATTTTGTGAGAAACATTAGAACTTTGTGAACACATTTGTAGTATATTTTGTTTATAAATGTTTATAACTACTCTTGGTGCATGATAGACTTTGTTTATAACTTTTCGTGCATGGCTTATTTTATGTGTTTTTTTATAACTTTGAATGATAAGTTGTGATATGAATTAATTACATGTTGGTAATTAAAAAATAGAATATTAAAAAAATTCCAAAAAAACAACATCAATTTTAAGAAAAAATCAATGTTGTCAGTAAACAACAACAATAATGTTGTTTTAGCAAAAAAATAATATCAATTTTTAAAAAAATCAATGTTGTTTACTAACAACATTGATATTTCTAAAAACCAATGTTGATGAGAAGAAAACAATATTGATTTTTGTAAAAAAACTAATATTGTTTTTTGCTAAAACAAATATTGGTTTTTAAACAACCAATATTAACATTGATACTTTAATGTTAATAGTTTCAATATTGATTAATAATTGATGTCAAAAATCCTTAATAACCAAAGTAAAAAACTTATTTTCTAGTAATATGAAAAGAGACAATATAAAAACTAAAAGGTAAAGATTATAAAATATAAAAACTAAATAAATAATTAAACTATACTCTTGTGAGACTTAAACATAAATAAATTTAACTATGTGGATTAAAAAAGTGGGTTAATGTCATTCAATTTTTCTAACCACATTTAGAAAATAATATTTTTTCCTAAAGTTTCATTCCTTGGAACTATAATCAAAATTAATTGAATGATATTTTTGGGATGATATCATTAAATCAAATTACAGTCCTTACAATTTATTTATTTTTAAGTCTAAAAATATATTTTTTGTTATTTATATTTAGGTCCAGAAAGGGAGTATTTAAATATAATAATAAGTGTTTTTTTAATAATAAAGCTTTCTTGGGAAGCAAAAACTCAACTTATCCAAGCTACTATATGCTGAAGGGAAAACAAAAGCTTCATTGTCTACTATTTATTTGACATGCCAAGTGAAAGAAATGTTATGAGTTATTGAGTTACCACTGAGTTATTGATTGTGAAGAAATCATTTATTATTATTATTATTAACAATAAAAAAAATATTTTTTATGTTCTATAAATTTGTGTTTATGCTTGTTTTAGACTTTTAGTATATTATTCCACAAAATTGTGGATTGACAACTCTAAGTTATAATCTTGTTAATATATATATATATATTAACAAGATTATATATATATTCGTTAATTAATTCAAATGCTGGTTATCTGTTGGACTAGTTTAATATTGTTGATATTTTCTTATTATTTTTTGTTTAGAGTTATATAATTATATTTCTCCAAAAATTATGATCAACCTCCGCCACTGCACTTAACCCAAATCAATTAGCCTTATTTTATCTTGCATTACTTTTATCACTTCCCTTTTTAGTTTTCCTATCGTTTTCATTTAACACTTTTATTTATCGCATTCATTTGGAGTCTTTCTTTTATAACTTTCAACCTTTATTTTTTTTGTTTTTGCAAATCTTATTTTCTTCTTCATTCACCTACACCAAATACTTACCAGAGTAGTTTGAAAACCCATTTAATCAGGAACAAATTTTCCTTCTCATTATCAAATTGCATGATCACTATTTAAGAATCGAACCATTAATTTGACTGAGTTTATTTTGTGACTAACAGATATATTAATAAATAAAAATTATCATCTTGTATTGATTTAAATGTACAGTAAGCTCTATTTGGCAAGTTCGAAGTATATTTAACTTAATTATAGTGGATAAGTTTCTCTAATTAAAAGTAAAAGTATTTTTATCATAATTAAAGTAAAAGTATTGGTAACGATGTTTGTCTCGCTAACTTATTATAACATTTTTCTAATATATATTACGTAATTATTATTCATTAGTTTTCTCTTTATTATTTTGATTAAATTTCTTCTCTATCCTTCCGCTGCTAACCCACACCCCCCAATATCTGTCAAGTGTCACCTATCACGTAGTTTTCTTGTGGCGATATATATATATATATATATATCATCTAGCTCCCACTTGCCACCCTTGCTGTGGTCTGTTTAACACCATCATAATAGGAGTTTTGTTTATTGATTAGTTTAATTTGGAATTACATAATAAATCTAATTAAAATTATCTTAAGCTTTAATTTTAAATATTATACTGTCTTTAATTACTTTTTGGGCTATTTTTGTCATGTTCAAAATTTCTATCTCATGACATATAGAATCTAGGTATTTGTAGTTTAATGTAAACTATAAAGGATTTATATTCTCGATATTTTCTTCATATAATAAATATAATTTTTTTAAAAAATATTTTTGATTTTAAATTATACAAAAAACATAAAATATTCTTTTTTGTTTGGAAGACAAAATCTTCTTCTAACATGTATTTTAATAATTTTCACAAAAATAATTCAAAAATATTTAATTGATAAAATATATATTTAGGATAACAAACAGTAAAGAAACTATTTTTGTCAGCATAAAAATATAACTTATATCAAAAAATTACAATAAGATGTCTTTTTATGATCATATTTTATTTAATGAAAATATTTTAATATAAAATTTATATAAATAATAATATTTTAAATTTTTTAGATGAAAAATATTTGAAATAGTATATATTAATTTATTTAGAGGAATATAACTATTTTAAAATAAAAAATACAGTATAAAATAAATAGAATTTTTTTTATCAAAAATAAATAAGTAGAAGTCATATCAGAAAATCATATAAACGAAGTCATTTTATGTAAAAAAATTTATTTATTTGCAAGTTCAATTGCTAATTTTGTTAAACTCTTCAAATTCAATCAACTACCATAGATATATTATTTGCCATAAGTTATCATTAAGTGTGTAGATTAACTAATATAAAATTATTCTAGTTTGATTAATAATCTCTAAGTTTTTTAAATCTTGAATATATATATATATATATATAATTGTAATTAATATTTTAAATAAATTGTATGTGCTTGTAACAATTATATGTTATTTAAATATAATTGTCTCGTACAATGAATGAATCTGATATCTAGGAAGAGCTCTAAGCATATAAGATATAAGTTATAAGTTATCTATCCCGTATTTTTTTAATTTTTGCTTAACGGGGCTATTATTTGTTTAATATCTGTAATAGTAATTAGAGCATGTGTTTCATTTTCGCCTTATAGTTATATATTGTTTCAGTTTGATCTAAATATTTTAATCAATAATTTTCTAGATTCCCCTTAATCATTAATTCTGAAAAATACTAGCTAACTAGCTAGCTCAACATATCAGTTATATATATATATATATATATATATATATATATATATATATATATATATATATATATATATATATATATATATATCCACGTAATGTGTGATGTCGGTAAAAAATAAATAGCATTTTAAATCAGTGGAAAGAGACCGACGAACTTTATAAATAAAATAATAATATATATAATAAATACAAAGGAAAAAATGTTTTTAAGTGATCTTTGATCTCTATTCTTAAGTGATATGAGAATTTGGGACAACCAAAATAATTAATAATTATATATAAAAAAGCAAATAAAAATAAATGGGAAAACATATATTTAGGCCTCGTTGTTCTGACTATCCCTTTACCATGCAGGTGTCTAAAATTAAGATACGAAACCTCACTCACAAATGCACGTACTGCATATCATAACTACTTTCACAGTGATATGTAATGTTTATCCCTCTATATATAACGTTGCTTTCCCACACCCTTCTCCTTGAACTTGCTTAGTTTGTCTCCTTTTCCTACTCTTTGTTTGACTTGTTCTCTGCACCAAACCCTCCCAAAACCGCTAACTTCTTCAACGTTCCACTATTGGCCACAAACAATGGGTAGGTCACCATGCTGTGAAAAAGAGGGCTTGAAGAAAGGGCCGTGGACTCCAGAGGAAGACCAAAAGCTCATGGCGTACATTGAAGAGTTTGGCCACGGAAGCTGGCGTGCTTTGCCTGCCAAAGCTGGTAACATTCCACTATTGCACAATATTTAGTTTCTTTACTTTTAACTGGTGTACTGACTCAGTGCCTTAACCTGTTCAATTTTGATAACATTGCATTCTTTTGGAACTTTTTATAAGATGGTGTGCTAATAGTTTCTTGGTTGTTGATATTTAGGACTTCAAAGATGTGGGAAGAGCTGTAGGCTAAGGTGGACTAACTACCTCCGACCAGACATAAAAAGAGGAAAGTTCAGCTTGCAGGAGGAGCAAACAATCATTCAACTCCATGCCCTTCTTGGGAACAGGTGAGCAAATCAATAGTAGTAGAAACTTTTGAAAGTTGAAAGTCGAAACAGTAATTTATTGAGTACCACATAGACCCCATAAACCAAAAATAACTAACGACCGTTGCTATATCTACATCATTACATGGCCCAGCTAGCTAGGAATGCTAACTAGCATATAGCACAATTTTAGTATGCTCTCATTTTTGGCTATGCAAGTTTTCCATTAGAAAAAGGGCTCCAACAACATGCCATTTACAAAACAACAAAACTAAGTAATTCTGTAGATGTTTTTATATTGTTCTATCCTCATAATTAAAGTTCCATCTGTATGTTGTATAATAAAGATTTCTATTAAATGTCAACATAACTTATCAAGATAAAAGTAGATTTGTGGGTAGATTTGCGGTTAGAAAGTAATATAAAAATATTGATATTTAACTGCAATGCACTAACAATAAAAATAATTATTTGTATCAGTTTTAAAATAATTATAATAAGATATAAAATTATCATAATACATGCTAATAATATGTGATCGAAAAATATTCTAAAATTATTTTATATAATATGTGATTGGAAGATATTGTAAAATTATTTTATAATTTATGGATCTATATTTAAATTTTGTACTCTATGAAACACGTATTTAGATAAATATGTACACATTATCATGTCCATTGCTAATGGTTGTTTGTTGAATTTTTTTTTTCACAGATGGTCAGCCATAGCAGCTCAACTTCCCAAGAGAACCGATAATGAAATCAAGAACTACTGGAACACACACCTGAAGAAGAGGCTAACCAGAATGGGGATAGACCCCACCACCCACAAGCCGAAAACCGACGCACTCGGCGGCTCCGGTGGTGGCCAAACCAGGGACGCGGCGAACCTCAGCCACATGGCGCAGTGGGAGAGCGCCAGGCTAGAAGCCGAAGCGAGACTCGTGAGAGAATCAAAGCTGCAAGTCCAGAACAACCTGGGATCATGCTCCAGCACACAACCTGCGAGACTTGTTCTCAACAAAATCACAACACAACAACAACCCTCGCTGCCACCGTGCCTCGACATCCTCAAAGCATGGCAAAGCTCGTGGAACAAACCGCCACAACAACCAACAACAAAAGAAAACAACACCAAGATAATGCATAGCATGTATGCAATGATGCTTTCCACTGATGACACTCTAGAGTCTCCAACATCCACGTTGTGCTTCCCAGGAACAACAACAACAACAACAATGCTTCCTATCTCCAACAACATTGGATTACTCTTCAATGAAAACAACAACAGCAACAACAACATGTATCCTCTCGCGACAACCATCGACGATGGTGTGTTCATGAAAGACAACACCACCACAATGTTGAATTTGCAAATGCAAGATGACGATATTATGGCGGCAGTGGAAGCATTTAGAGCGTACGACAACAACAGCAGTAGGAACAAATATAATAATAACAATGTTGTTGTTCCTCCCTCACTCTCCAACAGTGTCATCCTCGAAGGACTCAATAACGACAATGATGATAATAGTAAGGCTGCTTTGGTTGTGTATGACTCAAACGATGACTTGGGCACGGAGGAAGCAGACAACCTGGCAATAATCAACGGGGACGGAAGCCTCTGCAACGTGAACAACCTCGATGAGAATAATAAGCATTACTGGAATAACATATTCAATTTGGTGAATGATCCCTTGTCTGGTTCCTCTGTCTTCTGAAGAAGCTGTAGTTAGCTAGTTAGTGTAGCTGTTGTTAGCTATAGGAACTTTAGGTTAAATGCTAAAAATATTAATGTCTCACAATAATAATAATTATTATGTAACCATGATAATATTCTTGTCCAAAAATATGGATTTTAGGTGTTAAGTGTTAACCGTTATGTTATGAGTGTGTTAAAGTAACCCCTCTTGATATTTAATTAGCTTTAGCACCATTGTTCTAGGATTTGGATTCACCCGTTTTCTTGGGAGTGTCAATTTCTGAAGGCAAAATCAAATATTTAATTAATCAATGTACTATGTGCTCTCGATTACCATAGCAATCATTAGCATCAACATTAACTGTATAATCATTACAATCAACATTAACTCTCTCTCTCTCTCTCTCTCTCTCTCTCTCTCTCTCTCTCTATATATATATATATATATATATATATATATATATAAAGAGGGAAATATTAGAGGTACGCGACTAGGTGAAATTTATACATGGAACTTATGAAGTTTGGTAGAATCTTTTAGTGACCTGCGTATTGCTCTTCCATTATCAGCATTGTACGTCACTGTTCATTTATGAACTTGAATTAATTATGTTAGCTGGCGGAGCTAGCATCTACTTTGAGTTACAACCGGTCCCTACCATTCTGCTGCTGCCTGTAAAATTTAGATTTATTATTAATGTATTACCTTCAAAAAGAAAAATAAATTGGAATAATATCAATTTATCATTTTTTAAAGCACAATTGCATTGTGTAATACTATAGATTAAAGAATACGTAAAAAATAATTAATATACATGCTGAGGATTCCACCAAAAGTGTCCTCCGATTAGATTGAATAGTACTATAGAAACACACATGTATATACCTCGAGTTTGGAAAGAGTATGTGAGTTGGGTTAGGAATTTTATAATTTCTATATATTATATTATAACATTTATATTAGTTATTTATATTTAAATGGATTTAATATAAAGTGATCTATTTAAGTGAGCTTATTAAACTGCCAGAAAATTGATATGAGCTTAATGAGTGGAAATCAGTTTGCCCCATTAGGGGATAATGAGAACCCTAATAGGTTTAAAACCTAAGGCATGGTTATGGTCTCCAATACACCAAATCAATAAACAGTTTCTTCTCTTCCCATCTGAAGAGAAAACGAAGATCCCATAAGGAAGAAGGTGATTTGGTTGAGAAAGATCATTAAACCAATTGTTCGTGACCGCTGTAAGATTCCGTTGCGTGTTAATCAAGCTCTATGGATTCAGGTATTCCTTAAAACCTCTTGATAATTTGACGTAATGTGTTATGATGCTCATTTGGTATTTTATAAGGTTTATTGAAAATTTCCAACAAGTGATATCAGAGCCACCATTACTGTTAGATTATTGGGATTTAAAACTCTGTTTGATATGTATTATATCTGGATTCTTTTAGTTATATGAACCCTAATTTTATTTTGGGGAGAAACTATTTTGATCAATAAAATTGTAAAACCCCTAAATTTATGTGTTATAGTCATAAAGTTTTTCTCCTCTTTAGAATTAATAAAATGCCTATGTATTTAATTTACGGGGTTGTACAATTTTTTTTGTTTGTGTCGCATTTGCTGACATATTATTCTATTTGAGATAAAGGTTCTACGTATCTGGTGTTGACATTTAATACGTGACACAATTTCATAAATATATATATTTTTTGTTTATATGAATCAGTAATAAGACAATGGTCTTTTGTCTTACATGAATAATTTATTATTTTTTGGCCAACTATATTATTCTATTTGGGATAAAGGTTCTACGTATCTAATGTTGACATTTAATACGTGGCACAATTTCATAAATATATATATTTTTTGTTTATATGAATCAGTAATAAGACAATGGTCTTTTGTCTTATATGAATAATTTATTATTTTTTGGCCAACTATTTTTTTTAAACGGTGATAAACTGATAATTTATGATATTCATGTGGTTAGTATAAATTTGTGATAGTATCGTGGTATGTTTGTTTCGGGTGCGTAATTAGTTTACCATGATGTTGTTTTTCAAACATTTACTGCTATCACAATTGGGTACAAATTTAATCATTACAGATCCTTTCCATTTAATTGTGTGTCCAGTAATTTTAATTAAATTTGTTGAACCATTATGTTGCCAAAGTAACCTCTATTGTGTAAATTGATTTAATTAAATTGCATGGATGTTAGTATGGAATTATTTATGCAAATTGTGCTCGACCCAAAGGAAGATACAATTTGGCCAAATAATAGCATACCTGCGATGATAAATATGTGAAAATTATTAAGTTTTTTTTCATGAGAATAATAGTCGGTCCAAAGAAAGGCTATTATTTGTCAGAACTAATTGTCAATATTTGATCATTGCATTAAAAGTACCAATTACAAATTAATTTCTCTGTCCAAAGACTAGAATTAATGTTGTGTTGGGTATCTTGTGATGGATCTGTTATGTGAAATATTTGCATGTCTTGTTATATATATACTTTATATGACTTGTTTGATTATTTGTGAACATGTTATTATTTTTGTTCTCTCTCTAGTTAATATTACCAGTGTTGTAAATGCTGCCCAAGTGAATTCTATCCCAATGTTGGAATAGGACAAATTTTAAGGTCTGAAAGGAAGCCGTAGAAATTGTTCTTGGCTGTATGGATTTGGACTTGCCATTGAGGAGGAAACGACCCATTTCCACTCTGGAAATCTCTAATGAGGTAAAAAAAATGAGAAGTGGGATCGGTCCAACCGAATGTGCCCTATGATCATGAAGCGCTCTATTCCAAAGGCGTTTCAGGGCTCTATTTCTGAGGGTCAAAGTGCAAATAAATTCCTTGAGGAAATTGAGCAATACTTTGCCAAAAAATGAAAAGGCGGAGACGAGTAACCTTTTGGCTAAACTCATCCCCATGAAGTATAAAGGCAAAGGGAACGTAAGGGAGTACATTATGGAGATGTCCAATTTCGCATCAAAACTCAAGTCACTTAAGTTAGAGCTTGGTGAAGACCTGCTCGTGCACTTGGTTTTGATCTCGCTTCCTGCACACTTTGGACAATTCAAAGTGAGTTATAACGCTCAGAAGTACAATTGATCCATCAATGAGCTTATATCTCATTGTGTGCAAGAGGAGGAGAGGCTGCAGAGAGATAGGACGGAAAATGCTCACTTGACTTCGACCTTTCAGAATAAGAAAAGGAAGAAGACTAAGGGTGTTGCGGAAGGGACTTCTCAGCAAAAGAAACAAAATAAGGATGAAGAATTTGCCTGTTACTTCTACAAGAAGTCGGGACACATGAAGAAAGAGTGTCTCAAGTATGCCGCATGGCGTGTGAAGAAAGGTAAATTTCTTACTCTAGTTTGTTCAGAAGTTAATTTGGCTTTTGTACCTAAAGATACTTGGTAGGTAGATTCTGGTGCTACTACTCACATAAGTATGACTATGCAGGGTTGCCTGTGGAGCCGACCACCAAGTGATGATGAAAAATTCATCTTTGTGGGTGATGGCAAGAAGGTTGCAGTGGAAGCTATTGGAACTTTTAGATTACATTTAAAAACTGGATTTTATTTGGATTTGTTTGAGACTTTTGTTGTACTGTCTTTTAGACGGAATTTGATTTCTATTTCTAGTTTGGAAAAATTTAAATTTTCTTGTTCATTTGGAAATAATAAAGTTAGTCTCTACCAAAATTCAAATACGGTTGGTTCTGATTCTTTAATTGATAATCTTTACATGCTTGATGTTGTTAGTTCCTATAATGAAATACTACAAATAAGTTCACATGGTACAAAACAAAAAAATTGAATGACAATTCAGCCTCCTTATGGCATAAGCGTTTGGGCCATATCTCTAAACAAAGAATTCAGAGACTTGTGTTGGATGAAATTCTTGACCGTTTGGATTTATCAGACTTTGAGGTCTGTATTGAATGCATAAAGGGAAAACCAACAAACATAAGGAAATTAGGTACCGAAAGAGCTAAAGATATCTTGGAACTAGTGCATACAGACATTTGTGGTCCTTTTCCTACAACTTCTTGGAATGGACAACAAAATTTCATTTGCAGTCATTTTCTTACAACTTCTTGGAAAGGCCAAGCATTAAACATTTGCACATTTGGGGTTGTCCAGCTGAGGCACGGCCTTATAGGCCATATGAAAGAAAGCTGGACTCAAGAATAATTAGCTGTTATTTTGTTGGCTATGTTGAACGCTCTCGGGGCTATAAATTTTACAATCCTATCTTAAGATCTTTTTTCGAGACGGGAAATGCGAGATTTCTTGATGAAGTTGAGTTTGGGAAGGAAGAGAACATAAGGAATGTTGTCTTTGAGGAAGAACATGTTATTTACAATGATCAGGTCCTCATACCTATTACTGTTCAAGATACAACTCCAGTAATAGAAGACAATGTTCAAATTATTGACATTGTTCCAGAACAAGACAACAATGAGGTTCTCCCTCAAATACCTTTATAGCAACCTCAACAACCTCAAGAAGTGTCATTAAGGAGATCCATTAGAGAGAGGAGAAGTGCAATCTCAAATGATTATATTATATTTCTCCAATAACATAAGGATGGTGTTGGTTTAACAGAGGATGATCCTATCAACTTCTGTCAAGCTATGCATAGTTCTAACTCTCAAAATTGGATTGATGCCATGAAGGATGAGATGAAGTCTATGAATGACAATGAATTTTGGAATCTAGTCGAATTGTCTGAAAGTGTGAAACCTATTGGTTGTAAATGGATATTTAAAATTAAGAAGGATTCAAAGGGTAATATCGAGAAATATAAGGCTCGTCTAGTTACTGAAGGCTTTACTTAGAAGGAAGGCATTGACTATAAAGAAACATTTTCTCTAGTATCTTTAAATGATTCTTTTGGTTAAATTGTGTAATTTTAAGAAAATTTGTGTAATTTTAATACCTCCCATTTATTGTATTAAATTGTAGGGGTGGGTAAATGGGTCCAGGTCCATGGACTGACCCACAGGGCCCGCGGTCCGTGTGGGTTATGGACCAATTTTTTTAAATGGTCCATGGTTATATCATATTTTTGGGCCCGTCTCGCTTTACCCACGGACTATACGGGTTTGGCCCACGGGGTCCGCGGGTTGCCCGCAGCCCGCATTAGGTTTAATTTGTGTGATCCTTACCCAATTATATTAGGTTTGATTTTCTCTTTTTCACTTTAAACTTTTTTTTAAAATAACAGATAAAGAAATATATTAGATAAGATAAAGATATAAAGATAAAAATAAAAAATTTAAATTAAAATATGATAAAGATAAAAAAGGATAAGATAAGAAAAATAAAAGATTAAGATAAAAAAAGATAAGTGATAACCTGCTAAAAATTTTTTTTTTTGATATTTTTTTGATCTTTTTCTCTTTTAATCTATCATTTTCATATCTAAAAATCATAAATAATAAAAATATCAATTCTTATCATTTAAGCCAAAAATAATTGTTAAATAAATATTTTTAAAGATATTTCAATATATTTTTATTATAAAAAATAGTTCATATCATATTTAGTAGTTGTAGTAGGCTAAGAATATTTTTTCTCCTCACGTGTGTTTAACAAATATCGAACTAGGCTTCTTGTTGACAATATATACTAAAAATTGGTTACTAGTATTTGATATGCAGGGTAAATAATATGTAATAATTATTGTCTTTTAATCACTTAACTTGATTTTATTCTAATATTTATTATTATTTCGAGTTTTAGGAAAAAAAGATGAAGATATGGAGAAGGAGAAGACTCAAGCTACTTCAAATATGAAATCATTTGTTGTTGGAGATGTTCAAATTTTATATTTTAGATTTATTGCTTGAATTTTCTTTTGTTAAGACTATTTATTTTATTGATGTAATTGACTAATTATTGAGATTTTATTTACATTTGTATTAAACTTAATTTGATTGTATTATATTTTTATTAAAATTAAAATTCTTTTAAAACTAGGCCCGCGGATCAGCCTGTTTGACCCACGGGGTCCGCGGGGTGGGGCGGACCAATTTATTTGGTCCGTGTAAGAAGCGGGGCGGATTGGACCGATTCGCTACCAATACGAACTTATGCGGGTGGGCCTTACGCGAGGCGAGCCAGCCCGCTTACCCGTCCTTATTAAATTGTCTTGTATTTTTGGTTAAATTGATTGAAACAACATGTTGCCAAAGTAACCTCTGTTGCGTAAATTTATTTGATTGAATTTACATGGATGTTGCATGAAATAATTCATGTGAATTGTACTCGGCCCAAAGAAAGACACAATTTGACAGAATAATTACATGCTTGCAATGGTAAACATGTGGTGATTATAAATAGTGTGATTTTCCATGTGAATATTGAAATGTTCAAAGACAATCATTATTTAACCGGAATAATCATCATATAAGTTTTCCATGTGAGCAATGGAGTGTCCAAAGACAACCTTTGTTTGACAAGACTTATCACCAATGTTTGATTAATGCATTGAGAGTACCACTTGTAGTTAGTCTTTTTCAATCCAAATATTGAGGATTAATGGTGCGCTAGGTATCTTGTTTGGGTCTTGAAATTTACCATAAAGATTATTTGTGCATTGCATGTTTGTTGTTCTCTTCTTTAATTGTTGTTGTTACTACTATGGTTTAAATTACTCATATTATGTGAATCCCAAATCTGCATGTGTAAAATTTAGAGTTTGAAAAGGGAGTCCTAAGGTGATATATGAGTAATCTTGGTATGTAACACTAGAAGTAGTAAAGCGCATTATGCGTTAATTGAAGAGAAAAAGTAACTACGTATTTTCATATCGAAAGTCTAGAAGTTTAGAGATCATTGGGTATTCTGACTTCGATTTTTCAGAATGTCTTAATAGCAATCACTCTACATAAGGATTCACATTTAACCATGTTGGTGGAGTTAATATTTTGCTATGAGACATCATACTAGAATTTATGATTGCTAAATTATTGTAACCAGTTTGCCTGTTGTCGCCAACATTAAGTAGCCATCAGGTGTTTATTGAGACAATATCTTAGCAGTCTTATTAAGGATTCAACCAAATAAAAGTTTGTTGACATAAAGTATTTGGTTGTTAAATAAAGAATCTAGAAAATATAGATTTGTATAGAACATATAGGAACTCATTTCATGCTAACCGATCCACTTACTAAAGGTATGACACTAAAGTTTTTTTTTTCACGAGCACACTGCTCATATGGGTGTAATTCCTGATAGTACCTTAGTTTAGTGGGAGTCTAACTTATGTTCTATATCTTACGGTTTGTAAACATTTTGTTATTTGGATTTTCCGCAGAAATAAAGTTGATGTTTATCATTTTATTTTGAGTTCGTTTTGTGTGCAATGTTTGTATTGCATTTTGGATTGATCTCTATAAAGAATAAAGTTTGGACTAGTTGGAAATAGACATGATTAAGATCACATTGTATGTAATTTTCATGCCGCTTATCCATATTTGATCTATGTCATCGAGTATGAGTAATAGTGGTGATCATTGTGACTTAGTCAAGCTAAATTGTGATGAAAACTAAGTGGTTTCCTGTTGCTATATGAGATGGACCAGATTGTATAAAAGGAGTCTAAAAGTAAATAACATACGGTTGCGCGCCTAAAGAATTTTGTGATATAAATGTCTAAAGTTAATATGAAGCCCAAGTGGGAGATTGTTAGGAATTTTATAATTCCTAATTAATTAATATGGACTACATATTATATTATAACATTTATATTAGTTATTTACATTTAAATGAGTTTAATATAAAGTGATCTATTTAAGTGAATCCATTAGATTGCCAGAAAATTGATACGAGCTTAATGAGCGGAAACCAGTTTGGCCCATTAGGGGATAATGAGAACCCTAATAGGTTTAAAACCTAAGGCATGATTATGGTCCCCAATACACCAAATCAATAAACAGTTTCTCCTCTCCCCATCTGAAGAGAAAACGAAGGTCTCATAAAGAAGAAGGTGATTTGGTTGAAAAAGATCATTAAACCAATTGTTCGTGACCGCTGTAAGATTCCGCTGCGTGTTAATCAAGCTCTATGGATCCAAGTATTCCTTAAAATCTCTTGATAATTTGACGTAATGTGTTATGGTACTTATTTGGTATTTTATAAGGTTTATTGAAAATTCCCAACAAATTATCGTGTTAATCCTCAATATTTATTTTTAATTCTTACAAATAAAAAATATTTTTATTTTGCACGTGTAACATATTTTATTCTACGATTTCCTTAGTTAGGTATAAGGGGATGTTTGTTAAACATTTTCAAATTTTGGGTATCGATTGGTCAATTTTATATTAAAGAAACTAACCATCACTTGCATTTTACGTGATGGTCGAGTTGAGTACCAAAGTTGGTCTACTATATAAAAAATGTAGTTAATGACGTCAAGATTCTTTATCTCAACGAAGGGTGTCAATTTGAATTGGATTTGGGATAGATATGATGCTACATATTGGGTAGCCAGCCTATTCCATGTTAAGCAAGTACATAGTTCATAATAAAAAATCACTAAATCAATGGTCTTGTCAAATTTTATACATGATCTGCAGGTTATTCAATGCAAGTTGGCCTACTTGTTCACATTTATTTATTTACTTTTGTATTTTGAACATAAAAATATGAATTTTAAATTAATTATTTAAAGTTAAGAGCTTAGGCCCCATCCTTTCATTAAAAAAATAAAGTTAAAAACTTTAAATTACTTTATATATTAAACAATTTAATTAAAATGAGTTAGATTTTTTTTGGGAAAAAGAATTAAAATGAGCTAATATTTAACGTAAATTACTGCGTGTTAAATGGTATTTAGGTAAACATGAAGAATGAACTGAATATCATTTTTTGGATTGTAGCCTTGTAGGCTGATTCCATCAATTGGGTCAAAACAAATTATGACATATTAAGTTTTATAAAGGAGAGTTGGCAAATTGGGTGGTTGAGCCTATGTCTGTTGGGTCAGAGTGTAAAATTGGGTTAAATCGAGTTAACTTTTTTTTTTGGAATAAAATTTAATGACCTAGCTTAGTCAATTATCGAGTTAGTTACTCAAATTGACCCTAATTAAAAAAATATAATATTTTTAATATATAAATTTCTAAGACACGCACACAAAAGAAAACAAAAATAATTAACATTATAATGATTACTAGGGTTAGGCCAAATATGATCGTTTTTCTTTTGCCAGTATTTAATTTGAAGAGCTTGTATTGGTTCAAATTACAGGTTGTTAGGGTCAAAAGGCTGAATTTAAATTCCTACCTCTAATACTACCAACATAATCTTTAACACATTCTTTATAACACTTTTATTATTGATAAAAAATTATTAAAAACTATCAAATAATAAGAGAGACTTTTTTTTTCAGCCAATAAACGAGATATATTATAAATGAGTGGTGTAAGAATACCATCAAAAAGGATCTCGAACTTAATGATTTGGATAGAAGTATGGTACTTGATAGAACAGCGAAAGTTGATCCATGTAGCCGACCCCACCTAATGGGATAAGGCATTGTTGTTGTTGTAAGAATACCCAAAAAATTAATACAAAGCAACCAAGTTACCATAACAAAGATGGCTAACAACAGGAAGCACCTTTCAAATCATAAGAGAGACTTAATACATAAGAAGTGAAACTTGAAAAATTATGATTTTTAATAAATTTCAGCCAACAATAATAAAAGAGTAATGATAAAAGAGTGTGTTATAGTAGTGTGCTGTTAGTCTTTCTAAATTAAAATATTTTTTATTTCAATTTTAAATCATGAGAAACTCATTAAATAAGAAGTGAAACTCACTAAAATATATAATTTTTAATAAATTTTAACAAATAATAAATAATGTGTTGAAATGAGTATATTAGATATTGTATTGTTAACATTTTGGTAAGTTAAAATATTTTTATTTCAATTTTTTTGACACAACCCATACATTTTATGTGGTTATATCAACTAGTTCATAGAGTATTGACGTTTGACTCATTTTGATTCATTAATATTTTACTTAATTTTTTACTTTTTTAGCTCTGTTGGACACGCACACATGTTAAAATCATAAATGATATTTGGTGTATATTAACGAGGATGTAAATGTTTGAAGTACAATAATAAAAATATAGGTGTGAAAAAAATAAGGGAGGGGTAGAACCAATAGTACTAAATAGATATAGTGAAATTTATCATACATGTGTTTGTTTGAGTAGAAGCATGGACTTAAATCCTTTTGACACGTGTGGTCTTCAGTTAGATATCCTGAGATTTATATATAAATGAAAAATAATATTGTTATAAGGAGTTTTCCCTTTAACGTCTGATTAATTGTATCTAAAAATTAATCTCCCATCTATTGGGTAGAAAAAGAATTTTAGAAAACTCAAAAATTAAATAGTAAAAATATCAAGTAACGTGGATATATTTACCTGAGTAGCACTATATTCCCGAAACATTACTATATATATTCTTAATAACACATCGCGCTTATATGTTAAACCTGGCATAACTTTATTTAAAAAAGAAAAATAAAAATAACGTTAGCAATTTCGCATATGTAAGGCATATTGTGGGCTCACATTTCATGGATCAAATCGAGTCAGGTGAAATTGAAAAACATTTTTTATCAATTTCATTGACATAACCGCATTTTATTTTGATTATTCGAATTAGTTTATTAAGTTTGACCCATGTGGATATCATTAATATCCCGTGTTTCACATTTAACTCTGTTGGAAGTTAATATAATATAATAATGTTTGGTATATATTATTGGGCATATAAATGCTTGAGGTACCATAATTAAAATATAAAGGGTAAAAAAAAAATAACGGAAGGGTAGAATCCCTTTATACACGCGGCTTTCATTTTGATCCTCCTAACTTAACACACTTTTTGGACACAACTTTTTTTAGTTGAATTTTTTAATAAAAAAACACAAATTTTGTTAATCATGCATCTTATTTCTTTTCACTTGATTTTTTAACTTTTGATAATTTGATTCATAAGAAAACATATATTAAAAAAGTGATTTTCTCTCATGTAAGTATATTAGTAGCTCCAAATCTCAGCACTAATTTTTATTTCACTCGTTTGTAGAACTGCTCCAAATCTCAGCACTAAATTTTTCAGACAATATATACGGAAGAAATCTAGTCATATTGGCCCCCCACACCCTTTTTATTAGTTGTGTTTAGTCATAACAAGTAACAAGGTAGATAGGACACCATAACATATGGGACCAAACTACTATCCCAACTAGATCAAAGCATCACGAATGCTTGTTTTAATTGTAGACATTTCTACCTTAACTTTTTATGATGTTTCAAGATACAACTATAGAAAAAGACCAAGCTAGACCCACCATAAGACAGGGCAAGTGTTATGGAGTGTCCAATTTTAAACATTTGTGATTTGTTCAGAGGGGCAAATAGGTGAGGTTCTATCAGAACATGTTATCTAGTTTGATTTGATTTGTTTATTAAAAATTAGGCTTAAATTTTTTAAAAAGGTCAACTTTCAGACTTTGATTTTTTTATTAGTCGACATTTTTTATATTATATAATAATATAAAAACACAATTATTGATAATAATAATAATTTTAAAAAATATCCTATTTAGACTTATAGTTAATATTCTAAGTGTCATGAGTATTTTAGTAAATGAACTCAGACTTATAAGAATGATTATGAGTATTTTGCGGTAATTTTACAACAAAAAAATTCTACGCAATTGTAGAAAAATTCTCAAAACTTATTTTTAATATTATAGTTAATATTGTAACTGTAAAATAAAGCTTCTACAATTTTTGCAATTATATTTTGGCTAAAAATGAGATATAGTTAATTTGATGACCCTAGGGCCATTTTGGTCATTCTTAGGCTCTGGTCCTAAAATTATTTAAAAATCACGTGTGGATTAATTTGAAGACAATGGTGTGTGTCAAAATTCTCAAATTCTCTTTAGTTTTTCAAGTATAAATTTCTGAATAATTTAGAAATAGAAATTGGTAAAAATTGAGATGTTACATAGTCTTATATAAATTTTTAAAAAAATATATATATTTTTCATTTTGTTCCCTTCTGACTTGGACGCAAGAAGAAGAAAAATATATTTTAAAAAATAATTATTCATTTTGGTCCTTGAATGTTTCAATTTAATTAGTTATTGAATATTTCATTTTAGTTTTTGCTGACATCAACACAACTAAGAAAATAAAAAAAATTCCACCACATTTTGATATATATATATATATATATATATATATATATATATATATATATATATATATATATATATATATATATATATATGTTTTAATTTGGTCCCTACTACGACATGGATGCAACGTGGAAAGCACTTGTGAGAAAGACCCACGTCCGACATGACATTTCACATTGGTATTGTTCATTATCCACCGATAGTTACTAACGACTACTGATGAGAGAACTAACATGATGAAATGTAGTTTTAGGGATTATTTTACATTTAGGGACTAACTGCTTGTCAGCACTCACACTGTCAATAATTAATTTTGTGGTTTACTATACTAACTTTAATATAATACTTTTTATTAGTTGGGCACACACGTATTTTATGTATGTGTGTGTTTTCCCACCATACTTATTACTTGCAATTTTAACTTTAAAATTGAAATATAATTTACATGTTTGTTAGACAAACTAGTTAAACACATATACATGTTATTATAAAACTAACATTGATGATAAATACAGTATATAGTTTAATTAAGAAAATATTTAAAGATAATCAAATATCAAATTATAAAGCATTTACAAATTAACTTAACTAGATTTTAAACTATCCGACGGGTTTATTTAAATTATATGTTTTTAATATTTATATATTTTAGTCAAATTAAATACTTGTATATTTTTTTTAAAGTGTGAACATACATAAAAGTTTTTTTTAAAATGTTTAGTAATATAATATCGTATTAACATTCTAAACTAATAAAGCAAAATGTGTAGAAGATTTTTTTTTTTCATTCGTGATGCAAAAAATTAACATAAAAATCAATTAACGAATTAAAAGATAGTATTAAAAAATATTAGGCATCGTTGTATTAATGAATATAATATTTATATATATTTTTTAAGGAATAAAAACACAATCTTAGAAATAGTAAAAAAAAGAAATTAGACATTGTTTTATTTAAAATTATAAAAAAAATTGTGTTAAGTGAATTACATAAAAGAAATTATAACAAAATAAAAATAATGAATAAGAAGTAAGGTTGTAACAACAGTAGGCTCCCATTATGTCCTGTTAACAATAAAAGATATTGTAACTTTGTAAGTTGCTATGTTGTTTATGTGTCGTTAAAGTACGTAGTGTGTCGTTTTCCTTCTCACCCATTACCAAATTCAGTGGATTATGCCTCAAATTTATTGGATGATTCATTGTTGTAAAACTTTCTTCTTGCTTATTGTAAGTCAATTAAGACATATTGCGTCAGATTCCCTTTCTCTCAAATTGTAAAAGCAAAATGAAGGAAAGGAAGTGCTAAACAAAAAATGAAACAAAAAACAAATGAAAATATTAGTCCAATTTAAAACATCTATATGAAAGAATATATAAGTAAAAGTTATGCTGATGATTCAAATGTTTATTCAGTTTTACAAAACTCAAATAAGAAAATTAATTAGACCTAAAAACTGTATATAATCCTAGTTTGACCTAAAAATGATATTCAAAGTCACTGAAAAAATAATTATGATTTTATAATGAAGAAAACTATGTTGAATAATTAAAAGTTACCCTTCTCTTCAGCAAAACTAATAAAGAAGAAGTGACCCTTCAGTTTTTTTAAATGCGTTCATGATTTTTTATTATTCACTATATTTAAAAATATACTCTAAAATTAATGATTATATAAATAAATTTGTTTATTATTATTATTACCCTTTATTTTTTAAATTCAAAACCCACTCATTAAAAAAATATCTTTTATAAAGTTAATTTAATACAAAGTTTGAAAGAATTATAAAATATTTTTTTCTATAATGTACATGAAAGTTTTTAATCATTATATTTATAAATATATTCCAAAATTAATGATTTTATAAATAAATCTGATTATATTTATACGTTATTATTTGAATTAATAGGGCATTAAAGAACTACGTTATTGATAGTACATTAATATTTGTGCATGAACGAATCTGATTTTAAAAAATATTTTATTGTGATTGCATAACTAATAATATATTTAATAAAATATCAACTCGAGTACTAAAAACATATTTTAATGTGACTAATCAAATTTCTATTAATGCTAAATCTTATTAAATCAAACCAATAGCTATTGTAAAATCCAATTCTAATAATAATCATTATTTTAAAAATCAATCATAAGAAAGTAAAAGTAAATTATTTTACAAATATTATTTTTAATACTACATTATTTACTATTTTTTTAATAAATATGCAAAATATAATAATTATAAAAATAGTAAAATCTTAAAAATATATAATTTCTATTAACTTATAATTTTTCATTTTCCTTTTTTAATACACCTGTTTATGTCTTTTCAAAATCATTATTACTAAGTTTAAGATGTCCATTTAATAATTTTATTTTTAAATAAAATTCATATTAAATTAATATTATATTATCTCTTATTTTTATAAGAAATTTTAAAATATACGTGTATTAATAATTTATACACAAATTTAAAATAAACTTCAAACCTTTATAAAATATGCATACAGTAGTATTTTTGTAAAATAAACAGTAATTATTAAATTAATAAGCCGCCGTTTCATAATATTAAATTTAATATATTAAATAATTATTAATTTTTAGAAGCAAATAATTATTTTAAATCAAAGTTTTCGGATTTTAAATATATAAAAATAATAATTATAACAATAGTGAATCATTGTTTTAAAAAATAATAATCATCCATTAGTGTTAGATTACATAGAATTATATCAACGATTATTGTGAAGTGTTCGATCTAATGACTATAAAAACTTCAAGTGAAGCTTATATTTTTTTATTAGATTATAAATTATATATATATATATATATATATATATATATATATATATATATATAATACAAATAAAATAATAATAATAATAGATTGATAGATATAGAGAGAAAAATATTTAGATTTTCACATAAATTATATAATAAATGGTTTAATATTATTAATTTAATTATAAAATCAATTCTAATAAATCAATTAATGAAATTTTATACTACATTTAAAAATGGATCATTATTTTAAAAATTAATTATAAAAAAGTAAAAGTAACAAATATTTTAAAAACATAATTTTTGATGTTACAAATATATATGTGTTGGAAGTCCACGTTCACGTTCCACGTCCTTTTTTATTTTATTTTATTATTTTGAAAATTTTTGTTATTTCTGAATTTGGTCCATTTTTTATTTACATTTAACTCATATCTTTGCAACATATTTGCAATCACCCTCAGTAATAAATCACGTACTCATCCTTTATCTCACATACTGATAATTTTTATCTTACGTTCTGATAACACGTTGAGCTCTGTGACAGACTCTATAAATAGGATGGAGTGCTCTCAGTTTTGTATCACTAAACTCACTTCTCTATTCAGAGTGAGTAAGGGTCTGGAAGAACAAAACTGCCTTTCAGGTTCATGTGTGTGCCGCTTCGCGTTCGATTTACAATGGCTGGAGGTACGCTCTTAATATTTAATTTCCGCTGTTCGATCTGAATATGCCATTTAAATTGATTGACATGTTTAGATCAGTATATGTATATTTACATTTGGTAGATGAAGATGTGCGAAGATGGGCTGGTCTTGAACCCTTGCCCTGCAGCATGAAATGACTCCCTTTGCCGCTAAGCTATTGCGATTTAATTGTTTATTAGGTGCAGTTCATGTATATTTATAACTTCTTAAGGATAAATCATTTATGCACAAACTATTTAAAATTGTGTGTCTCTAAGTTATGCTGAACGTGCAATATTATGTTAAATACTGATATGTATTGGATTTAATCCTTTAAAGTTTATTACATGTTGAATGAATATACGTGTAATGTTATTTTGAATTGGTATACATGTAATTTTTGTGATTTAATATTGAGCACGTTTGCATTATTAAGTATGTTATGCAAAGATTATTTTTGAATGTTAAGTGATTAATATAATTTTATTAAATTAGAGAATAGGCACAACATCTTTAATTGAGTAAAATTATATGCTAAATTTATAATCACATTAGAAATATTAATTGTGATTAATCATATGTAATGTGATGAAATCTACCCACAGGAATTTTGTTGTATTTGTATGATTAACTAGGATAAAATATTAAATTATATTTCTTAATTTACCCTAAGGAATTAAGGGAAAGAACATGATTTAATAGTTGTATCATAAAATTGTATGATGAATCTAATTGAGTAGGAATTTAGCCCACAAGCAAGTTTTGTGTCACTAGATTCATATATTGAGACATGATTTGCATTGGCAAAACATGACATTTGTTTAGTCTCA
This sequence comes from Glycine soja, assembly GCF_004193775.1. Taxonomy (NCBI): domain Eukaryota; kingdom Viridiplantae; phylum Streptophyta; class Magnoliopsida; order Fabales; family Fabaceae; genus Glycine; species Glycine soja. The sequence continues at coordinate 42,870,983 of NC_041008.1, read as the reverse complement.
AATTTTCTTAATGAGCATGTGTGTTTGTTTGCAGTTTCACAATCTATGAATATTTCTTGTGACCTTCCCATATTGAAAGGTGATAATTATAAGGTTTGGAAGGAAAGAGTTCTCCTTCATTTGGGCTGGATGGATATTGACTATGCTATAAGGAAGGATGAGCCACTGGCTATTACTAAAACTAGCGAACATGATGTTGTTGACCTTTATGAAAAGTGGGAGAGATCTAATCGTCTCTTCGTTATGTTCATAAAAACCAACATATCTGCTAGTATCCGAGGTTCAGTTGACCAACATGATAAGGTAAGAGATCTGTTGAAAGCCATTGATGAACAGTTTACGACCTCTGAGAAGTCGCTTGCTAGCACACTCATCATGCAATTCTCTTCCATTAAGCTTATTGGAACGAGGGGTGTGCGTGAACATATCATGCGCTTAAGGGACATAGTGGCTCAGTTGAAAACCCTGGAAGTTACCATGTCTGAATCCTTCCTGGTACATTTCATTTTGTGCACCCTACCTCAACAATATACACCCTTTAAAATCTCCTACAACACACATAAGGATAAATGGTCTATTAATGAATTGATGACCATGTGTGTTCAAGAAGATGAGAGATTGATAATGGAAGAGGGTAAGAAGGTAAATTTGACTACTTCTACGTCTAGAAAGGATAGGAAGAAGTCTGTAGGCACCAATAAAGGAAGGATTCCGACTCAACCAACAATTAAAAAGGAGTCAAAGTGTTTCTTGTGACACCCTCTACCCCACACATGTATGTACTAATAATAAAAGAAATAATTAAAAAAAATTAAACTTAATTCAAGTTTATAAAACATATTTAAATACAAGCCTTTCAAGAGGGTAGCAGGCTCACATTCACCTTTCTAACATCATCATAAAACTTTTCTAAATAAATAATAAATTCACTTCGACTCAAACAAGACCGTCTATAAAACCCTATACCCCAATGTCACATCCTATCAGAGTGTTGTGTCCCGACGTCCTTCAGCACATGGTTCCTTAAAGCAATTCACCTAGTCATCTGCTCCCCTGAACACAAAGTTCAAGATCATCACAGGATCCAAACACAAACAACACACGGGGAGTGAGTTATCACATTCCTAACTAATAGAGAAACAAGACAACTAGATATACATATCATATAAACCAAATAAAACTTAGTTACACGTAATTCACGTAATTCCACCACTTTGTCATTCAAAGTTCACTTTTCAATCATCAATCACATTACACAAGAATCACACGCTTTGATCAAGACATAATAGCACATCAATTTCATAATAAACAATTAGCAAGCGCATGAGACAGTTATGCTAAGACTCAAGCCTATATGCAATGTGGTACTATGTCAGTGAAAAACCACCCTGGGGCGCTTAGGAGTACATAACAAGACTCACCAAACAATGAGTTTGTTAGGTCACTCTCACTAAGTAAGATCATAGGGAGACTAGTCAGGGTCACGATGTTTTGCGACAATGCTCCAACCATATGGGATCAGCATAGGCTTAAAGGAGCACTCAAACCTAGAGCTGTCAAAACGGGCTAGCCTGGTCCACATGGGCTAGCCCGCAACGGGTTGAGCTAAAAATGGGCTAGCCCAGCTCGGCCCACTTTTGTGTGGGCTAACAAAATGTCAGCCCGGCCCGGCCCACCACGAGTTGGTGGGTTATGCAGGCTGGCCCACTTTTCTGCCTTTTTTTGTAAAAAAAATAAAATTATTCTAAACAACTTAAAATAAAATCCAATATAAAAACCAAACTAAATCAAATCCAAACATTCAATATTAAAGTGATTGAAGTCTTCAAAATAAACATTCAACATTAAGATAATTGAAATTTAAATGTCATAAAAAATAAACTTCTAAACTATTGAAATTAAACATTAGAGTCATGGACTGTGAAATCCATAACAACTTCCTCTTCTTTCTCAACATCACCATTAATTTCATCTACAAAGACAAAAAAAAAATATCATTAATAAGTCAAATAAATGAAACAACACACCAATAACAAACTAAAAATTATGGAAAAAGAAATGTAAATTACCAATATCTTCAAAACCATTTATCCAATTTTGGGTTAAAATTAGTGCTTGAACATTGGAAGGAAGAAGACTAGCACGATACTTGTTTAGCACACGAGCACCAATGCTAAATGTCGATTCCCTAGCAACAGTTGTTATAGGAATGCTTAACATCTCACATGCCAATCTACAAAGATTTGGATAACGTTCTTGGCGGTCCTTCCAATAGCTCAAAATATCCAACTTAGGAAAAAACTTTGGCTCAAGCGGTGTCTTAGCACACGAGCACCAATGCTAAATATCCAATATTGCTAGGGCACCCAGCAAACAGTGAATGGGCGAAATTGCCTTTTCGTGAAGACTCTTTCCAGAAGAACCTTCTTCCGGAACCACTCTGGAAGACACTTTTCCGGAAAATTTCCGGAAGAACCTTCTTCCAGAAGAAGATGGTGTGATTTCGGAAGAACTCTGGAATATGTTCCGGAAGAACGTGTTTCGGAATGTTTCCGGAAGAATGGTCTTCCGGAAGACAACCTTCTTCTTCCGGAAGAAGGTTCTTCCGGAAATTGTTTTTTTTTAAATGCTGTTTTTTGTAATTATTTAATTTTAATAAATAAATTACGTTATAAAATAAATAATATTATTATACATAAATAATTAGTGAACATAATTATGACTAATATTTGTAATTCCTTTTTTACGCGCATGTAAATATAAATATTAATTTGTGTGACAATTCAGTATAATTTAAATCATAAAAATTAATTAATTTGTATATTTTATAAAAAATATAAAATATTTATTATGATAACATTTAATTTGTATTACAAAAGTTAATATATAATAAAAAAATAATTATAATTTTATAACAACGTCAAGTAAAAATAAATTTCATTTTATAATAATAAGTAAAAATAAAATAATATTTAATGCATATGTAATGACGATTTTGCCCCTATGTAGTTTTCTTTAAATTTACTGCGCTTCCTTTTTTATTTACACTCGTCCATTCCTTCCATTTCACCTGCATGCTTCCTTTTTCATGTTCTTGTTGTTGCTATCCTTCCGTAAAAAGCTTTGAAGATTTGGTGGTCCTGTGAAGTAGTTGTTACGTATTTGAAGATTTGGTGGTCCCGTGAAGCAGGTGTTCCGTATTTGAAGTTTTGTTAGTCGTTGGTCTTTCTATTTCGTCGGAGGTACGCATTTATGGGCATTTTTTGCGTTTTCTGGGTCATTTTTAGAGAAGATAAACAATAAAAAGTTATTTCCGGAAGAAATTTTAACTAGAGGAGGAAGTAGTTCCGGAATGAGAATGTTGGATTTCCGGAAGTACTTCTTCCAGAAGTTACTAAGCTCAATTCCGGAAGAAGTAGTTCCGGAATTGTTTTCCGGAACAACTTTCGGAAATGAGCCTTAGTAACTTCCGGAATATTACATTATTAACAAATTTTTTTAATTCTGTTTTAAAATATATATATATATATATATATATATATATATATATATATATATTCAATTGTGGATAATTGGTTTAATTAAGTATAATGATTTAGGTAACATAATTGTATTTTGTTGTAGTAGAAAAATGTTTTATTAGTTGTTTATTATAGTGTTAAGTTTAGTTTAAGTAAATAATGTAGTTATAAATTTAGAATATATTTGTATTAGTTTTTAATATGTTTGTTAGTTAATATGTAGTCAATTTGTGGATGTGGTTATATGATAATTTGAATATACTTATGTATGATGCATATGTCCTGTTAATATGTTTGTTAGTTAATGTGTAGTAAATTTTTGGATGTGATTATATGATAATTTGAATGTACTTGTGTATGATGCATATGTCCTTAAGATGGACGAAGATCAATGGAGGTATGACTATGCGATGTCACAAGAAGTTCATATGGATTATGATTATAATAATGAAGAAGAATGTGGGGGTGAATGAATCACATGTCGATTGTTCAAATGCTTTTAATACGTCTCAAGTAATCATAGATAATTTGAGTCATTTGGTTGAATTGATGTTTTGTATAAAAATTAATATGTTTGGGTTGCGTTGTAGGTATTCGGTACTCGAGATGATGTTTTGCAATGGGCTCGAACAGTTGCCCATGAAAATGGATTTGTTGCAGTGATTATGAGGTCTGACACAGATACCGGTAGCAGAGGAAGAAGTTCATTTGTCTTAATTGGGTGTGAAAAGAGTGGTACGTACAAGTGTAAGAATAAAGAATTCGTTAGAAAAGACACTGGGAGTAGGAAATGTGGTTGTCCCTTCAGGCTTCGTGGGAAACCAGTCCATGGAGGGGAAGGTTGGATGGTGAAGTTGATCAGTGGGATTCACAATCATGAATTGGCCAAGTCCTTAGTTGGACATCCATACGCTGGGCGATTGACTAAGGATGAAAAGAAAATTATTGCTGATATGACAAAGTCGATGGTGAAACCAAAAAATATCTTGCTAACGTTGAAGGAACACAATGCCAACAGTTGCACCATGATAAAGCAAATTTACAATGCAAGAAATGCATATCGTTCTTCAATAAGAGGAGCTGATACCGAAATGCAACATCTGATGAAGCTTCTCGAACGTGATCAATACATTCATTGGCATAGATTGAAGGATGAAGTTGTGGTGCGTGATCTGTTTTGGTGTCACCCAGATGCAGTAAAGTTATGCAATGCATGTCATCTGGTGTTTTTTATAGACAGTACCTACAAAACAAACAGGTACAGACTCCCACTACTTGACTTTGTTGGAGTGACACCAACGGCGATGACATTCTCTGCTGGGTTTGCATATCTGGAGGCTGAGCGTGTTAATAATATTGTATGGGCTTTTGAACGATTTCGAGGCCAATTTTTAAGAAACGATCGCCTCCCTGTTGTTATTGTCACTGACAGAGACCTAGCACTGATGAATGCAGTGAAAACTCTGTTCCCGAAGTGTACAAATTTGTTGTGCAGGTTTCATATCAATAAGAATGTGAAGGCGAAGTGCAAATCTTTAATCGGTGAAAAAAATGCGTGGGACTATGTAATGGATAGCTGGGATACTTTGGTTGATTGTCCGTCCGAACACCAATTCGCTGAGTCGCTTCAGAAGTTTCAAATTGCTTGTTCGCCTTGGCCAATGTTCATTGACAATGTTAACGACACATGGATTATCCCCCACAAGGAAAAATTTATTACAGCATGGACGAATAAGGTCATGCACCTAGGCAACACAACAACAAACAGGTATTAAGAACTGATTTTATTTGTTAGTAAGGATTATTAATAAATGATATTTAATTGTTGTATATTTTCATGTTTGTTGTGTATTTTAAATGTAGGGTTGAATCAACTCATTGGGCTCTCAAAAGAGTACTACAAAATAGCGTTGGAGACCTATGTAGTATTTGGGATGCCATGAACAACATGATCACGTTGCAACACGTTGAAATTAAAGCATCCTTTGAAACCAGTACGCATGTGGTTGGGCATGTATATAAAAAAACCTTATACAAGAGGCTTCTTGGGATGGTTTCAAGGGACGCTTTAAATCATATTGCTTCTGAGGTTGACCGTCTACGTTATCTCGGCAACAATCCCTCTTCTTGTGGTTGTGTGATGAGAAGCACGCACGGTCTTCCTTGTGCATGTGAGCTTTCTAGGTATACTGCTTGCAGCATCCCAGTGGAGTCAGTCCATATTTTCTAGAGGAGACTTTGCTTTTTAGACCAAGGGTTATGTGAGACGGAAGTCAGCATCAAGGAAGAGATAGAGACCATATCTAAAAGGTTTGATGAACTTGATGTGTTTGGCAAAGTAACTCTAAAGAGTAAACTTCGAGAAATTGCATACCCTGATCATAACTCTATGTGCCCTCCTCCATCAAAGGTCAACACTAAAGGTGCACCGAAGAAACCGATGAAAAGAAGTCAAAGATCCACAAAGTGTGATCCATCTTACTGGGAGTATGTTGATGCTTTTCATTCTGTTCAAAGCAGCAACTCTCCAGTCAAACGTAGTGCATCATGTTCTGAACTGCCTTAGCCAACAAGGATCATCCCGATGTTGGATCAATTTGCGCCATTCATTCAAGGTTTCATTCGTGACGTTGTGGATGTCAAAGCGGACGGTAACTGTGGATATCGATCCATTGCCATTTTATTAGGTATGGGGGAAGATTCGTGGCCGTTAGTGCGTAATGAATTGATTAAAGAACTTGGCAGGTGGTCGCATGAGTACATGAACCTCTTTGGTGGCACAGAGAGATTTGAACAATTAAAGTTGTCCTTACTTGTTGATGGGTTTTCGAAGGTATGTTTTTAGGTTAATTTTTTTAATAACAAACTTTAAATTACTTACATGTGTATGTTTGGTTGATTCAGGTTAGAGTGGACAAGTGGATGGATATAACGGAGATGGGATATGTGATTGCATCACGGTATAACGTAATCCTTGTATCATTGTCCCGACAACAAAGCATGACATTTTTTCCTCTTAGAAGTCAACAACCACCTGATTCTTCTGGGCACCGCATGATATGTGTCGGTCACGTGTTTGGAAATCATTTTGTTCAGGTACATTGAATATAGTTAGTATAACAATTATGCAATGACTTCGCTGGTTCATTTGACACGGTCACCGCATGATATAATCTTTGTTCATGTACAACAGGTTTATTTGAAAGACCATTGTCCCTTACCGTCTCCAGCGTTGTTGTGGTCAAGCAATTGTTATTCTCAGGCAAAGAAGTGGACAACTCCATATATTAGTAGAATGCAGCAATACACAAGCTTGATGTCATTCAAAAGACACTATGTCGACCTAAATGAAGACTAAACATGCATTGTTTATGTAATTGTATTCATTATGCGATATAATTTGTTGTAAGCCATTACTAACCAATTAATATTATTAAGTACTCGTTTCGTTAAGCAAAAAAATTGTTGGTCTAACAAAAATCATTTACGCGTGTAGCATACATCATTGTCATAATTGACAACACATAATGACATGCACACGTATTAAAGTTTGAGCACGATAACACATTGACTGGCTTGACTACACATTCTGAAGGAAACATAAACATGAACCATGTTCATGCGTGTCTATTTTTTTGTAAACAAAGTGAAGTAATCACTTGGTCACAACCATCTCTATATATAGCAGACACGACTAATAAATCACGCATTATCTTGCTTTCACATAGTCTCCCAATTGATACACAAAGTATGACATTTTTAGGAGAAACTAGCAGTCAGACGATTGTCAACTCAAGGTTGGCTTTCATTTTTCCAAATGGATCAATTATTCACAATGATACTGGCGTTTACTTCCAAACTTCAACTCCGGTGCCCATTCGAGTACCAAACAGCTGTGATTTTGCAAGCCTAAAAACCTGAATACACAATACCCTTCAGCTATCCGACAAACAATTTTTGGATGAAATTCACTACCGGAAGCCATTCACCAATACAGGTAACCAAATTTGCTTTCAGTGTATGAAATTGATAAATGATGATGATGTCAACACAATGTTAATGTGTAATGATCAATTTTCTTGTGTTGGTCTTATTGAGTTATTATGCACCGTTGGAAGAACACCAGATGGAATAATAAACTTACTTCAACGCATTATGCCCCGTACTCATGACGCGATCCTGTATTACAACGGGAAATGGAACATGCCACCGCAGAACAAATTTGTTGGATGCGCGTTCACAGGAAAAAATCCTAAGAAATTTCAAATTCCTTCAACATGTACCATCGATGAACTGAAGAATTTAATAAAGCAAGTTGCACCTAAAAGGATTCCCCGTCTTGGAATTCATGAATCACAAACGGTAAGACGATTGTTTTTCTGCCAACTAGGTCGCTTTGAGTATTCAGATACGCTTATAAAATATGAAATAAATGAGCTGAGGACCAACGAAGAACTGCTGAAGGTGTTAGTACAATCTAACTACTGGAAAAAATATGGACCAATAGAAATTTTAATTGTCTTTACTAAATATGTTGTGAAAATCGAAGACGAGGTGACTGCGACATCGCTAAACAACTGAATGCAATGTTTATTTTTTTGCTTTTTCGTTGATGTAACCTTTATCTGTTTACGGCGTGTTTAAATCCCATAATAAAGTTTAATGTGTTGTTTCAATGGTCCAAAGCTAATTTATTTTAATTGTTTGACCTTAAAACCTTACGCATACTTAGAAGGGTCGGATTCCTATTTTTTTGGATTTTCTGGCTCTTTTTTTAGATGTTATTTGACAGAACCGGGAAACGAGAATAATTTTTTTGGGTTCTTTGACGTCCAAACATGAGAAATAGCGGTCCTCCATTGTCTTACGGCACTCGCACACCCATGGAAAAAAATTCCAAACATGGGTACTTGAACATTAAAAAGGGTCCCATTCCTATTTTTTTGGATTTTCTGGCTCTGTTTTATGTGTTATTTGATGGAACCGGGGAACGGGAATAATTTTTTTGGGTTCTTTGACGTCCAAACATGAGAAATAGCGGCCCTCCATTGTCTTACGCCACTCGCACACCCACGGAAAAAAAAACCCAAACATGGGTACTTAAACATCAGAAAAAGGATCTGATTCCTATTTTTTTGGATTTCCTGCCTCTTTTATAAAAACATTTATTTTTAATGTAATTCTTACGAACAAAACTCATGATTTTAGCTTCACTTTAAAAAAAAATTAAAACACTCCAAAACTTCGCTTAAGGACCACGATCGGAATCAGAATCGATACGTCAGTTAATATCATAAAATAATAAAGTGTGCAAAACAAGTCAACTATATTAAACTAAAAAGTGTAACAAATACAAAAATTCATGTCAACTACAAAACAAAAAATAAATACAATAATCAATGCTCTATACGGCGTCTCTGACAAGCCCTAACACTTCCATCAGCACTGGCTCCCCCTCTGGCGATCGTCAGGCAGTCCTGAACTCTGTGTCTGCAGTGACCATCCTAAGGTTGAGCACATGCTCCAACCTCTGTGCAATCGCCTCATATCCGTCGTAATCATCATGTGACAGTCATTAAAAACATTTATTATAAAATTTAAAATAAATAACAACTCATCAAACATTAAACGTGCAAAAAATCTTACCACTGCATGTTGAGGGGGGTCAAATGCCACTGGAACCTGGGGGCTGGGCGGCTGTATGTACTCCTCAGGGTCTGCGGCTGGTGCATCCCTGGGCTGGTCACCTGCCTGGGTCGGTATCATGAATGGGTGAGATATGCGGAAAGTTATCAAAAGTAGTAGGTGAAGACAACATCAAATGCTTTGAGGTTATATATAAACCTTCAACTTCTAATAATATTGTAAACATTCAAGAAGGTTTGGAACGAAGGAAAGTGATACAAGCCACTGCATAACCTATTAGACTGCCAACTATTTTTGTAACTCTTGATTGACTTCTGACAAGGAAAGATGAACAACAAGCTACTGAGTGGCTACTTCCTTCAAGATCATTGCCTCTATCTATTCGTTCTCATAACATTCCTACTGAACCAAACGTGAATGTCAGATTCTACCCCAATTTCAAAGGACATCGAATCTTAGAATGGAAAACATGCAACAAAGTCTGGAGAAGCAAGATAGATATTAGGACTCAGGTCCTTGATCCTAAGATGCAAAAGTTGGAGCTGGAAGCTCAATCTAATTAAGCTCTAGAAGGAAGGATTCCCAGGGATTGATCCTTTCTCATATCCATCTTAGGACACCTTACTTGAAGAGGAGTAACATGCTTTTGATTTCTATGGTGCAAATGGACCAGTCCTTCAAATGCTTCCTCCTTAACAGACTACAGTTCCCAATCCCAACAACATTATCTTTGAGCATTTGCCAACAAAGTACAAGGTTTATCCTCCTAGCGCGATCATCTGGAAAAGTAGAAAAGTTGCATCTACTAATACACCTTTCTCCACTACCATGAATTTACAACAGTTGATAAGTCTTCTATGCACATCTAATGTTGTTCTTCCCTAAGATCATTCTTAGTCTGACGTGACCTTCCAGACTGAAGATATTTTATTGGTTGATCCAGAAGCTAGTCTGAATTTCTCTGACTAGGAATCATCAAATTATAGGCTAGAACTTAGAATGATGTTATCTGCCTATAAAGAGGAGATTCAATCCAGACAAACCTTTTTAGGTAGAATTCAAAGACTCAACAATCATTTTCCCTTCATGTTGGGAACCTAGTTCTTGTGCTTGGCCACATCAGAAACTAGCTTTTAGATTGTTGTTGACAAGCTTGTACTCTGTCAGAAGATCAATTTCTATAAGGGTAAAAAAGTAATCCTTAAATATGACGAAGATGAAGCCTTTGTGCACTTTGTTAAAGCTTGTCTAGGGCGTCTGGTTAAACACGAAGATGAATCACTTGATAGGAAAATGTCAAAATCTGAAGAAAGCAGAATCTGAGGGGGAGCTAAGCCTATATGTTCGAAGGAAGCACAATCTAAGGGGTAGCTTCTATGGTGACTTATGTCCTATCTATTTATTATGTAATCCAAAATAAATCTCCTTGATGTGAAATTTTTTACATGAATAAAAGAGAAATGATTTTTGTTACCTGTTCAAACTTTGTCTTGAAGTCTTATGATGCTTTAAGTTTTCTTTTTTGTCTTATACTTTCTTGCATCTGATAAGACTACTAATATGTTTTTCAATGAAATACTTTAAGTTAGTATTCATCTTTTACATTTTTAATTGTTTGACATCATAAAAAAGGGAGAGATTGTTGAGTCAAAAGGACGTTTACGTCTTAAAGACGAATCAAGTTTCTTAATTATTTTGATCAGATGCAAACAAATACAAAGGTCAAAAGTTGTGGTATGCATCTGATATCGTTATAATATTTGTGTCTGATGTTTTTCAGATGATAGGAAAATAAAGTCATGATTTGCTACCACATGTGGTATAATCTTTAAAACTTCATTTATTACTATGTGTCTAAGATTCTGTTTGCAGAAACATTCTCTTAGGATCTGCTAAATCCTATGAAGAATATATGAAGTCAAGATCTGATATGTCATCTTCACTATCAAAAGAAGAGCTTTGCTACGCAAGACCTGCTTTGACACAAAGATGTGACTACCTGCTACAATTTCTTGTATATGCATGCCTTAAACAAAGAGATATCCGCACGAGGAAAGGATGGCATTAAATGCACCCAACGACCCTCTTTTGTTAGACGAGGATCAAGGGAAGATCTACTCGTTATGAGACAATGGATACTTGAAGACGAGGCCTATATAAACCATAAGCTTTGAAGACTAAAGTAGTTGATCTCGCACAAATTATTCTTACTCTTCTCCTTCAACAAGATTCTTTGTATACTCTTGTAAGATTAGAAAAAGCTCTTAAAACACCTTGAACATCCTGAGAGAAAAAAACTAAGTGTTGATTTTGTTTATGTGTTTGTAAGACGATTCTACTTTAATCTTTGAGTAATCCCCAACCACAAATTTGTCTGACTTGGTTAGAGCCAGCAATGACTTGGTAGAACAAAGAATATTAGGTGTTGATCAAACTTGGGATAGAGTTTGATTTGTAAGAGTCAGAAGTGGTTGTGGTATAATACGTGTAACTTGTGAAAAGTTAGTGAAACTTGGTGGTTTCCCAAGAACTGGACATAGTCTCAGTGGTAGAGAAAAACTAATATAACATTTTGTGTATGCTTATCTTTTGCCTTCTTTATGATTTTGACTGATCTTAGGTCTGAATTGTGTTTCGATTTTTTTAAGATATACTACATTTTTGCAAACTCATTTTTCTCATTGTTTGAAGTGCTCTTGTAATAGAGGTTGTTACAGTTTCTTACGTAGGTATCTTTATAGACAAACAACTTCCATGGTTTTGAACAATTTTTCAACATTACGTTAAATCACAATTCAACCCCTTCCCTTCTTGTAATATTTATCTTTATATCTATATCTATAATTAGGAAAACCTAGTGCTTTAAGACCAAAATCCTCTCTAAGATTCATTAAAAAAGAAAAAAAAAAAGTGCTAAAACCTGAGTATCACAAATAACAAAAAATGTGTGGACAAGCTAAAATTAATCTGACTAGAAACTAATGATCATAGCGTGTTATATAACAACATTATGACAAGTTGCTTTATGGATTGCCTTGTTGATCTTGCATGCTTTTTTCTTTCTTTTTATACAGCAGATTGTTTTTAGCAAACTTTGTATGGTGCAATCAACACGGAAGGAATTGAAGATCCTAATTGGAAACCATTTTTTTTTATCGTATGAAATAACGTCACGAAGAAACGTGTCGGCATTTTTTAAATGTAGAGACGATGACACTTACCCTCGTTGTGGGGTTGCTGGAGAAGGACATATGGAGCATAACAAAATGGTTTTCGAAGAGTTACCTGATGAGAAACAAGAACTTTGAGACGTATAACATAAAGAAAATAAGAAATTGTGGAAGAGGGTTGTGCTTGTGCAACAAATAAGAATTATTGTGCTGCCATTTTTATTTTATCGTGCCATGGGTGGGTTAGGGATTTGTTAAAGGTATTTTAAGAATTGAATGAAAAATACATATCTTAAATGACGTATCACCATTTGATTGGTGAGGCAGAAAGTGAGACAACATATTTAAATTCAAGTTAATGAGAATAAAATTAGTACAATAGTAATATTTTTTTCTTAAAAAAAAAATTTACCTATTTTTATTGGTATGTGTAATTTTGTTATAAGTGCCTCTTATTAGGGACCTAAGGAAGTACATTGAAGGTTTCCTTTTGAAGTATTCAATATAAAATATGTAAAAATATATGAAATTTAGGTTAAATTAGTCTATAAATTCTTCAATTATATGACAACTTTTAATCAGATTGTTTAATTAAAAAAATACAAATTCAAAAAGCCAAGTTCAAAAATGTATTTAAAAATAACAAATAGTTTAATGCCTAATTAAAAAGATTATTATTATTTTGTTTTTTGCTTGATAAAGAAGTTGAGTCAAGGGTTTTAGAGGGTTTTGCAGCATCTATTCGTGTCTTTCGTCCGACGCAGCTACCGTCTCAGCTACATCATCCCAACAATGTCCACACACGCGAACCAAGAACCTCTAAATTCCCACCAACCCGAAGCGAAACCCCAAGATCTCCCTCCTGATCAACCAGGTTCGGTGTCTCCCGGAGCCGAAGCCGAAGCCGAAGCCGAAGCCGGGGAAGAGGAAGAAGGAGAGTGCGGGTTCTGCCTCTTTATGAAGGGTGGCGGGTGCAGAGACGAGTTCGTAGGGTGGGAGAATTGCGTCGAGGAGGCCGAGAGCAACAACGAGGACCTCCTCGAGAAGTGCGCCCAGGTCACCGCCGCGCTCAAGCGCTGTATGGAAGCCCACTCCGACTACTACGAGCCCATCATCCGCGCCGAGAAGCTCGCTGAGGAACAGGCCATCGTCGAATTGGAGAAGGAGAAGCAGAATCAACAACAACCACCACCACAAGACCAAAAGTGAGAACCCTAATTTTTTTTGTTTCTCACTGACTGGCTCAATTATTTTGTCACAATAAATTGGAATGGAGAATGGAAAGTATTTTCTTACTTGGGTAATTGGATTCATAGATCTGTCTCTGTTGTTCAATTGATTTAATTTGTCATATGGGTGCGTTACATGGCATCAGTTGCTATTTTACTGTCTAGTTGTTACTGATTCATGCCGTGGTAACATGAGTGTGTGATCAAGGTTTTCAATTGCAGTTTGTTGTGGTCCTTGATAATGTGGGAAATTGCAAACACATGTGGCTGATGCGGCTGCAATTATGGTGGTGGCGACTCCAGAAACCTTGATGTTGTAACATTCTTTTAAAATTTTGTGTGTGATCTATGCATGTCTAACTCTAGGATAGCAAATATTCAGTTATTGAATGTGATATTGGGTTTCCAGCTTGGTGATTCAGTTATTGTTCATTTGCAGAATTTAACTGCTAGATCTAGTAGTGAATAAGAGATAAGAATTAGTGGTGAATAACAAATGAGAAATAGCTTGACTTCATGATTCTCAATTAGGAGTCAGTTTGGATAAATTTTTTTGACAAGTAGTTGTAAGAGAAGAAAATAAAGAGGGGAAATGAATCAATTGTTTTGCACAAGTTATATATATAGCTTATGTATCTTAGCAGGCTTTCAAATTGCAGTCACAGTTTTGTCACAATCCCTGATGTTGTGCGGAATTGATGACAAATGTGGCTTCAATTGCAGTTAAGATGCAGTCACTCCAAAAACGTTGGCATTGTAAATCATGATCATGTAAACCTTTTTTAAAACCTTGTAGCTTTGCTTTTAGAGAAGTAAGATGAGAGAACTCTTAAAAAGGTTGAGATGGATAAATTAACATTAACTTAAAAGAAAAAATTATTTATTTTATTGTCTTATTTTCTTTTCCTATAAGTATGTAGGAAGTTTATCTTGCTCAACTCATTTAACTTCTCCAAGGTTGAGGTGTATCAATTGATTTTAGTTTATGAAAGAAGTTTGATTCATTTTACTTATTTTTTTCTTATAGTGTTTTCCGATAGGTGTGTCCAAACTAGCTGCTATATTCAGATGCTGTTTCATGTAGATTGTGCAAGTTGAAATTTGCATCTTTTTTTTTTACTTTAACTCTGTGTTTCTGTTATGTTTTCATTTCCATTTGAAATAAATAAACAGGTTGACTTAGATTAAGTGTTATTGTTAATGCTAGTAACACGTAGCCTGTTTGTTTTACTGCAAAAGTCATCTTATGGGCCAGATAACATGGTTTATACTGTACTGCTTCAAAAATTGTGAGTTTCTGAAACCACTGCAGTGGTTAGTAGAATTGATTTGAAGGAAAGTAAAATCTTTTAGCTTTTTTTGTTGAGTATAATTCTTACAAATGCCTATATTTTCACTTTAAAGTTTATTTACTTTATCCTCCAAGCATCATCTTTTTAAATCTTAGAGGCATTAACATTGAAATCAAATTTTGTAACATCTATTCTTTGAAATCTATTATTTCAATGTTAATGCCTCTAAAATGTTAATAATATGGACTCTTAGCTATCCTATGATCCATAAGTCAGTGGAAGGTTTTGCATTAGCCATTAAAATAATATTGGTATGAATTTTGTGGATGAAAATATTGTGTTTGAGGTACTGACCTTAGAAGTGGATGAAGTATGAAGTGTTGAAGCTTGGATATTTGAATTACGGATCTTCTATAGTGAAATTTTGAAGTATTAAAGCAGTGTATGGATGCTCATTCTGATTACTACGAATTCATTCTCAGGGCCGAAAAGGTTGTTGAGGAAGTAGCCATCATTGAATTGAAGACGCCAAAGCAAAGTTTGACACCAAACGAGTCCCAACCCCCTTCAACTTCTAGTCAAGACCAAAAGTGAGACCCCAATTTTATTTCCCTTTTTTGTTTCTCTTAACCCGCTGTCATACTCATACCGGTACTGTCATTGCAAATAGATTACACTTATTTTTGACACAATAATCGTGACTCATTTTTTTGTCACAATAATTGGTATGACCAATATTTTATTGGATTCGCAACTCTATATCTGTTTGATTAATTATTTTTAATTTGCAATAGGGTTGTGTTGTATCAGTTGCTATTTTACTCTCTAGTTACTGACTAGTGATTCATGGCTTAGTAACAATAGTGCCTGATCTATGCATGTCTAGTTCTGTTTAGTTTGATCCACTCTAGTGTAGCAAATATTCAGCTACTGTGGGTTTCCTGCTTGATGTTTCTTTTATTACTTTATAATGGTGGGAATGCTTTACTGTTGATTTGCAGAATTTAAATGCAGCCAATAGTGAATAAGAAATGAGAAATAGCTTGACTTCCAGATTCTCACTTCAGAGCTACTTTGGGTAATTTTTTTGACAATTAGAAAGAAGAACATAAAGAGATAAAATGAATCATTTTTCTTTTCACAAGATATAAAAAGCTTATGTATCTTAGCAAGGTTTTAAATTGAGGTTGCAGTTTTTCGCAATCTTTGATGTTGTGGGAAATTGTGAACAAATGTGGACACGGTAATCTTAAAATGTTGATGTTGTGGCTAAAATTGCAGATACAGACCATTTTTTAAAAAGTTGTATCTGAGCTTGTTGAGAAGATGAGAGCGCTTTTAAAATGGTTGAGGTGGATAATTAATTTTAACTTACAGAAAAATCTGATTTATTATATTTTCTTAATTTCTATTCTTATAAGTACTTTTTAAGAATTTCATCTATCTCAAACTCATTCAACTTCCACTTTTGAAGAAGTGGAGGTATACAATTATAAATTGATTTATTTTACTTTTTTTTTTTCTCTTATAAGTGTTTTATGTTAAGTTTATCCTTGCTGCCATATTCGGCTGTTGTGTTGCTGATTCTGCTAGTTAAAATGTGCATCCTGTTCCCACCTCGTTGGCAGGATTTAACTCTGTATTTCAGTTATCTTTCTATTTCCGTATGAAATAATTAAAACAGGTTGGTTTTGTTAATGCCAATAACACTTAGCCTGTTTGTCTTACCCCAAAAATCATCTTAGGGGCCAAAATAACATGTTTGTACAGTGCTGCTGCAAAAATTGAGTTTCTGAAATCAATTGGGTGATTATTATAATTGATTTGAAGGGAAGTATAATGTTTTAGTTTTTATTATTGGTATAATTCTTAAAACATGCCTATATTTACTTAAAGATGATTTACTTTACCATCCAAGCAAAATCTTTTTATACTCAACTTTAAAATACCATTCTCAAATACAAATAAAATTTTGTAACATCAATTCTTTCAATGTCAATTCTTCAATAATCAATACTATTAAAATCTAAGCCAAATGGACTTTTGGCTATCTTATGATACGTTAGTCAGTAAAGGTTGGTTTGCATTAGTCATTGGCATAATATTGAAGTTTTGAGGATCGGTATATAAAATTGATGAACTATGAAGTGTTCTAGCGTGCATATTTGAATTTATGATATTTTTTCTTAATTGTATATTTAGTCTTTTAATTATAATTTAAAGTTTAATTTGGTCTCAACTATTAAATGTTCAATCAGGTTCCTTAATTGTTTGAGATGAAACAATTATGCCCCTTTCATCAAATTATAATTGATACCATTAAGTTGTAAATTGTGGCGGCATAAATTTGTAAATAGTGAAGATTAAAATCCATCATTATATTTATTATTTATTTTTAAAATTTTATAATAGAATAAAAAATATTTTTAAAAAGTGACTGTTTATAACCCCTAATTTAATTATTATAATTTTTTTAAAAAAATAACTATCAGATTACCCCAAAACAATTTCAATCAGTACCCTAACCTCCCCCAAATTAACACAATCATGACCCTAACCAGCTCAAATCAATACAATCAAGACCCTAATCACCTCAAATCAACACAATTAGAATACAATCAGAATGAAAAAAAATTTTAAAAAAATCCAGATTTGAGTTCATGGTTGTCATCTTTGTTGCCACCCTTTGTAACCGGTGTTTCATCGTCCTTCTTGGTCGGAGCTGCTCTTGGTTTCAGATCTGAGTGGTGGGTTCATAGAGGTTGTGGTGGCGTGTAGAGTTTCTTGTTTAGGATGAGGGTGGATCCAAGTTTGTGGAGGTTGGTGGTGGCATGACCGTGCTTGTTTGGGCTGGGTGCGGAGGTTGGTGGTTTCATGGGTGACAGTGCATAATGTGGGGCATTGGGTGTGGATGTTGGTGGGTATCGTGGGTGATGGTGTCATGTGGCTTTTGAGTTACTGAGGGTTAGAGAAAGAAGAAGAAAAGGCTGACCCCGTTGGCCAATGGTACAAAATTAACAGAATGGATATAATTGTTCAGTTCTAAACAATTAAGGGATCTGAATATTTTAATAATTGAAAAATCAAATTAAACTGAATTATAATCAAGAAATCAAATGTATAATTAAGTCAATTTTCTTTAGTGACATTTGTCATCCTTCTGTTTATCTTCTCTGCAATGCCGAGACTTTATTTGAGACGTGGATATCATTAGAAATGATGTAAATAACAAGTATTGAAATTTGAAGGGAGTTGTTTTGGGCATCCAATATTTTTGTTGGGACATTCAACAATCAAGGGGAAAGGGCTAAAATGTCATTCACCTTTTTGTTTATAAAATAAAAAAAGTGACTCGTACATACGAGTTATTTTTACGCCGCCTTTGTTGCTTCTTTCTTGATGTTCTTCTTCCTTTCCATTCCTTGGTGCTTCTTCTTCCTCCATTCCTACTCCTTTGTTGTTGCTTCTTCTTTCTTGTTTCTTCTTTGTTCATGTTCTTCATTACTTCCATTTGTGTTCCGTTCATTGACACATTTGCGATCTTCTTCGAGGTAAGTTATTTTCTTCATGATTGTTGGTGCATTATTTTGTTTGAATGATTGTTGGTTGTCGACGATGTAGTCTAACATTTTTTGTCAACAAAAATCATATGGATTGACAATCTGTATGACCCATGATTCGTATGGTTCATGTAGATTCTCAATCCGTATGAACCATACAGATCAATAATCTGTATGTCGTATGTTTTTTTATTTTAAATTTATTTTCTAATTTATTTTTTAATTTTTAAAATTCTAATTTATTTTTTATGTTTTAGTATTTTAAACGATTTTTTAAAATTTTAAAAAATAAT
This sequence comes from Glycine soja, assembly GCF_004193775.1. Taxonomy (NCBI): domain Eukaryota; kingdom Viridiplantae; phylum Streptophyta; class Magnoliopsida; order Fabales; family Fabaceae; genus Glycine; species Glycine soja. Next base: position 42,852,272 of record NC_041008.1, on the reverse strand, counting down.
GAAACCAATATTTAAAAGATTTGAAATTTGTTAGGTATAAAAAATATTGAAAAAAATTTAAAGTAATTTCAGTTTGTTACTTTGAAAAAAATATTCAAACCAATATTAAAAAGATATTAAATTTTTTAGTTTTAAAAAATATTGAAACCAAAATTTAAAATAATTTAAATATTGTTAGTTAGTTTTAAAAAATTGTTGAAACTAAATTTTAAAATATTTTAAAATTGTTTGTTAGTTTAAAAACTGATTGGAAACAAAATTTGAAATATATTAAAATTGTTAGTTAGTTTCACAATAATGATTGAAACCAAAATTTAAAATATATTTAAATTGTTAGTTAGTTTTAAAAAATGATTGAAAACAAATTTTAAAATACTTTAAAATTGTTGGTTAGTTTTAAAAAATGGTTGAAACCAAATTTTAAAAATTTTAAAATTATTAATTAGTTTCATAAAAAATGATTGCAACCAAAATTTGAAATATATTAAAACTGTTAGTTAGCTTTAAAAAATGGTTGAAACCGAAATTTGAAATATATTAAAATTTTTAGTTAGTTTTAAAAAATGATTGAAACCAAAATGAAAATTATATTAATATTATTAGTTAGTTTTAAAAATTGATTGAAAACAAATTTTAAAATATTTTAAAATTGTTAGATAGTTTTAAAAAATGGTTTAAATGAAATTTTAAAATATTTTAAAATTGTTAGTTAGTTTCAAAAAATGATTGGAACCAGAATTTGAAATATATTAAATTTGTTAGTTAGTATCAAAATAACGATTGAAACCAAAATTTGAAATATATTAAAATTGTTAGTTATTTTTAAAAAATGATTGAAACCAAAATTTAAAATATATTAGAATTGTTAGTTAGATTTAAGAAATGAATAACACCAAATTTTAAAATATTTTAAAATTGTTAGTTAGTTTTAAAAAATGATTGCAACCAAATTTTAAAATATTTTTAAAATGTTGGTTAGTTTAAAAAAATGATTGAAACAACATGTTAACATAAAATTGTTAGTTAATTTTAAAAAAATGATTGTAACTAAATTTTAAAATATTTTAAAATTGTTAATTAGTTTTAAAAAAAATTGAAAAAATATTTTAAAATTGTTAGTTAGTTTTAAAAAATGATTGAAACCAAAATTTAAAATACTTTAAAATTGTTAGTTAGTTTTAAAAAATGGTTGAAACCAAATTTTAAAATATTTTAAAATTAGTACATAGTTTCAAAAAATAATTGCAACCAAAATTTGAAATATATTTAAATTGTTAGTTAGTTTTAAAATAATGATTGAAACGAAAATTTGAAATATATTAAAAATTTTAGTTAGTTTTAAAAAATGATTGAAACTAAAATTTATAATATGTTAAAATTGTTAGTAAGTTTTAAAAAGTGATTGAAACCAAAATTTAAAATATATTAAAATTGTTCGTTAGTTGTAAGAAATGAATAAAAAAAAATTTTAAATTGTCATTTAGTTTTAAAAAATGATTGAAAAAAAAATTTAAAATATTTTAAGAATGTTAGTTAGTTTTAAAAAAATGATTGAAATCAAATTTTAAAATATTTAGTTAATTTTAAAAACTAATTGTAACTAAATTTTAAAATATTTTAAAATTGTTAGTTAGTTTTAAAATATATTAAAATATTTATTTAGTTTTAAAAAATGATTGAAACCTAATTTTAAAATATTTTAGTTTGTTTTGAAAAATGATTGAAACAAAAATTAAAAATATATTAAAATTGTTAGTTAGTTTTAAAAAATGATTGAAACCAAAATTTAGAATATTTAGTTATTTTGAAAGAATGATTGAAACCTAATTTTAAAATATTTTAAAATTTTTAGTAATTTTTAAAAAATGATTGAAACCAAAATTAAAAATATATTAAAATTGTTAGATAGTTTTAAAAGATGATTGAATCTGAAATTTGAAATATATTAAAATTGTTAGTTAGTTTTAAAGAATGATTGAAACCAAAATTTAAAATATATTAAAATTGTTAGTTAGTTTTAAAAAATTATTCAAAAAAAATTAAAATATTTTAAAATTGTTAGTTAATTTTAAAAAATGGTTGAAATCAAATTTTAAAATATTTTAAAATTGTTAGTTAGTTTCAAAAAATGATTGGAACCAAAATTTGAAATATATTAAAATTGTTAGTTGGTTTCATAATAACGATTGAAACCAAAATTTGAAATATGTTAAAATTGTTAGTTAGTTTTAAAAAATGTTTGAAACCAAAATTTAAAATATATTAAAACTGTTAGTTAGTTTTAAGAAATGAATAAAACCAAATTTTAAAATATTTTAAAATTGTTAGTTAGTTTTAAAAAATGATTGGAACCAAATTTTAATTTTTTTTAAAATGTTACTTAGTTTTAAAAAATGATTGAAGCCACATGTTAAAACCTAAATTTAAAATATATTAAAATTGTTAATTAGTTTTGAGAAATGAATAAAACCAAATTTTAAAATATTTTAAAATTGTTAGTTAGTGTTAAAAAATGATTGAAATGAAAATTTAAAATATACTAAAATTTTTAGTTAGTCTTAAAAGATGATTGAAAAAAAAATTTAAACTATTTTTGAATTGATAGTTAGTTTTAAAAAATGGTTTTAACCAAATTTTAAAATATTTTCAAATTGTTAGTTAGTTTCAAAAAATGATTGGAACCAAAATTTGAAATATATTAAAATTGTTAGTTAGTTTTAAAAAAAAGTTTGAAACCAAAATTTAAAATATATTAAAATTGTTAGTTAGTTTCAAAAAATGATTGAAACCAAAATTTGAAATATATTAAAATTGTTAGGTAGTTTCATAATAATGATGGAAACCAAAATTTGAAATATATTACAATTGTTAGTTAGTTTTAAAAAATGATTGAAACCAAAATTTAAAATATAGTAAAATTGTTAGCTAGTTTTAAGAAATGAATAAAACCAAATTTTAAAATATTTTAAAACTGTTAAAACTATGGAAAAAGTGTCACAAATATCATTAATGTGTTGGACATAATTTTAAAAAAAATGCAGAACGTGGACACTTAAGCATAGTTACAAGGGTCCAAATCATAGTTTTTTCGATTTTGTGCTCCTATTTTAAGGTGGCTGTCCATGGAACTGGCGCACGATATTTTTTTTTTGGATTCATTGACATTAAAAAATTTTATAAGATGACCACTTAAATATTGTTTTAAGGGTGACAAACATTTTTTTTAATTTTTTACTCTTAATTTGAGGTCTTGGTTGATGAAATCGTTGCAGGGGTTCTTAAACATATTTGATCCCATTATCACAACATTTTATACTTCAATGACCAAGACGATGACCAATCCCACAAGGTGGTGGACGTTGATTACATCGCGGATTTCTTCTTTCATGTATGACTGGTTCTCCCACGTCATGATGATGTTGTTGTTCGATATCAATATATTTAGTGTGGGTTGTTGTAGCTGAAGAACGTTGTCCTTGTTCTCCTAACGAATATGGTGCATCAAATTGTTGTAAAGAAGCTAAATATGATGTCGTAGAATTTGGTGTATTCAAATCGACACCAAATAAATTGATCATCCATTCATGGCTGGTTGCACTGAATGAGGATGTGAAATTTCAAAATGTGTTTGTTCAACACTTGTCCTTGCAACATAATGGGTAATTGTTGTACGTGGATTATTTAGTTGTTGTGCAACAGACAAGAACATAATAGTGTTTTTCCTATACTATTCCATGTACGCTGGTGTATGTATCACTATTCCTTCAACCCAATGCCCAGTTAAAACATCATTGCTTTTGTTTTTCCAGATATTAATCCACTCCTCATGATATTGTTGGATCAAGTGGCCTCAGAATAATTAAGAAGGGGGGGTTGAATTAATTATGAACGTGTCATAACTAATTAAAAATCTATCCTTCTTAATGTTACTAGATTCAATTAGGCTTTTACTACTAAGTTAAGAAAGTAAAGAACGAAAATAAAAACTTAACCAAAAGTAAAAGAAATAATTAAAAGTACACAACGGAAATTAAAGAGTGTAGGGAAGAAGAAGACAAACACAAGATTTATACTGGTTCGGCCACAAACCGTGCCTACATCCAGTCCCCAAGCAACCTGCGGTTCTTGATATTTCTTTCAACCTTGTAAAATCCTTTACAAGCCAAAGATCCACAAGAGATGTACCCTCCCTTGTTCTTTTTGAAAAACCAAGTGGATGTACCCTCCACTTGAACTGATTCACAAGAGATGTACCCTTTCTTGTTCTCAGTATAACAATCCCCAAGTAGATGTACCATCTACTTGTACCACAAAGGATGTACCCTCCAATGTGTTGGGACAAAGAATTCTCAGGCGGTTAGTCTTTTGAATCTTTGTAAGGGGAAACAAATGATATCTCAGGCGGTTAGTCCTTTGAAATCTTTTGCTTAAGGGGAAGGGAAGAATCAAAAGAATTCTCAGGCGGTTAGTCCTTTGAATCTTTTGTAAAGGAGAAGAGAGACACAAAAGAATTCAGGCAGTTAGTCCTTCGTTCTTTTGGCAAAGGGAGAAGAGAATGAAAAAGATGAATAACACAAGTTTTTGAACAAAGAACTTTTCTTGGAAGAGAAAGTGTTGATAAAAAACTTTTAGAAAGATGAAGAGAAATAATTCAGAAAGATTTGTTGAAAAAGATGAAAGAAGATATTGAAAGATAGATGATTGATGATAATCATTCTTGAAACTCATGCCATGGTCACATATTTATAATCTCTTGATGACTCAAGTCAGAGCTTGTGACTCTTGGCAATTTCTTTAAAACTAGTCACTTAAAATAGTTGTGTCTTTTGAAAAAATCTTTAGAAACAAGTCACTTGAAGAATTGTGACTTTTGGAAATGTATTTTTCGAAATCAGTCACTGGTAATTGATTACCATTAAGGTGTAATCGATTACACATCAACATATGTGACTTTTCATTTTGAATTTTGAAAATTAAAACGTTTAGAAGCTCTGGTAATCGATTACAAGTATTGTGTAATCGATTACACAAGTTTAAAATACTTTAAAACTGTTTAAACAAAAGTTATAACTCTTGAAATTTGAAATCCTAACGTTTTAAAACACTGGTAATCGATTACTACCTTCTGGTAATCGATTACCAGAGAGTAAAACTCTTTGGTAATGATTTTGTGAAAACTTCTTGTGCTACTCAATATTTTGAAAAACTTTTTTAGTACTTATCTTGATTGAGTCTTCTCTTGATTCTTGAATCTTGAGTCTTGAATCTTGATCTTGATTATTCTTCAAACTTGATTCTTGAATCTTGAATCTTGATTCTTGAAACTTGATTCTTGAATCTTTGGATTTTGCTTGACTCTTGATTCTTTGGCATCATCAAAATAACCTTGGAAGACATTGCTTCCACAGATATTCCATCAGTCATTGTAATGATTGCCTCGCACGTCAATTTGATGCAGTCGATCAAGATTCATGGGATCAACAGGGATATCTTGTTGTAGTCCAAATTGTAGCTTGACCCGGTTTGTTTGATGTCATTCCACAATCAAGAAACAAATAATTGCAGTACATACGTACCAAATCTCCATGTCTCTGTATGCATGTCTCAATAGGTGTTCTTCAAATCCTCTATATGGGACCCAAGAAAACTGAAATATATGCTAACAATGCAACATTAGTAAATGTTAATATGTACATATTGATGGTGCATTTCATGATAGTATTACACCTCATGGCTTTCCATATGATCTATATGAGATCTATATCCGACCAAGTCACCATGAGGTGTAACCCTATATTCTAATCTACCACCACTCCATCTGAAATGTAAAACATACAAAACCAATATTCATTGTAATGTTATAATACGCGCCATTGGAATTAAAAATTTACATTTCATCATATGTAAATAACCTTTTAGCTAGTGGATAAGTTGTTTCGGGTCGTGGGAGTCTTGGTGCAATAAAAGGCATGCGGTACCAGCCCATGACTGCAATAGTATGGCACCACCACCCATTACTTTACCAACCTCCGATGATGTCCGACATAGTTCTCTATACAGGTTTGCTAAACACGTAAAAAGGGTCAAATACATTAGATAAACTTTATTTCCAGATTTATCAGGAATTAAAGCACCACCAATCATGTACATTATGTAAGCTCTACAACTACATTGTAGTTGGTGTATTGTTAGTTCTTCAAGTAATGGTGTGCACAAGATGCTTAGCAACCATGTCAGCTTCAGTGAAGCTCCCTTACGTGCATTTCCTGGAAGGACCTCCCTTAGTAACTCGTCGCATAACTTATCCCAATGTAAGAAGCTAGGTCCAGTCACAACACGACCATTGACTCTAATGCCTAGATGTAGTGCAACATCTTCGAGTGTGATGGTGCACTCACCACATGGCAGGTGAAAGGTGTGTGTTTCAGACCTCTATCATTCAACCAATGCAATGATCAATACATGATCAATTTTGCACTGTTTGATTAGGGCAATATGTTGGAACCCAGTAGACAATAATAATGGTATAATTTGTGGTTCTGGTTCAGGTATTGTATGGTAATATGAAGTGATTAAGTCATTAATCGTGGCACGTGAACGATGAACGTGTTGATGATGCAATAGAGGTTTATGAGCCATGACAATGATGTCAAATGGTAAACCGAGTAAAAATGATATAAAATTTGGAGTTGGGTGATAAAAATATGGTATTGCCATGCACCGCCCATCTATTTATCATATAAACTGTGTTGAGATTCCAAAGCATAATACACTTTATCTCATTGTAAGGCCTCGAGATTCCAAAGCACATTTATAATTTGTCTCATTGTAAGACCTCGAGATTCGAAAGCATGTTAACACGACTGTGCTAGTGTCACACATCGAGATTCTAATTCACGTGAACCATGCTCCCATGATTGATTGTATATATAAACGTACCATATCCCCAAAGATTTATGCGTAAGTTTATATCAATGGTGACAAGACAAAATCGTTACTATTGAATTAATGGAACAGAAGCTCCACAATTCCCTGAAATTAGAATGAATAATTTAACATATTTTGTTGTTGTATTACGTTTAAGTTTTTCTCAGTCTTTACTATGTATTTGTAGTTGTTCCATGCTTTAAAGTTGTTTTTTTCAATTTACTTCAATAATAATAGTCTACGCATGCATGATTTCAAAGATGTGAAACAGTGTTGTACTTAACCCTCACATGCACCGAGAACCCCATTAATGTGTGGTGTTGCATACTTTTCACTCACATGCGTACGTTTACCACATTAATGTGGTTCTCAACAATTTGCATGGGCTCGACATTTTACTTTATCTCATTGTAAGGCGTCGAGATTCCAAAGCACATTTTTAATTTGTCTCATTTTAATGCCTCGAGATTCGAAAGCATGTTAACTCAAATGTGTCAGTGTCACGCATCGAGATTCTAATTCATGTAAATTATGGACCCCTCATTGATTGTATATATAAATGCACCATATCACCATAGATTTTGCATAGTTGCATCAAATCAAATTGTGAGAGCAAACAAAGAAAGCAGGCAAAATGAGGTCAGAGCCAATTTGTGCGTACATTTATATCAATGGTGAAATCATTCAAAGTTCAAGTGCAAATGCAGTTTTCAGAGGTAACAAGAAAAAATCATTACTCTTGAATCCAACAATGACGATGTCAAACATAATTACCGTAATACAGTCATCAATTATAGATAATGATGTTACGCCTATAATTAATGCACTTTGGTATCGTTGTCCTATATATGAATTCAATGGTCAAGTTCAATATAGGGCAATTCAAATTATTGACAAAGGTGTTTTATGCATCTTTCATACATTTGTGAATATGGAAAGTGTAATATGTATGGAACTTAAAGTTGATGTTCATAATTCATTATCACCTACTCAAGTTAATGATCTAAGTTGGGCCGACATGGAGCAGAAGCTGAATAATTCCCTGAAATTAGAATGAATAATTTAACATATTTTGTTGTTGCATTGCGTTTAAGTTTTTCTGTCTTTATTATGTAGTTGTAGTTGTTGCATGCTTTGAAGTTGTTATTTTCAATTTACTTCAGTAATAATAGCCTACACATGCATGATTTTAGATATGCGGAGCAATGTCGTACCTAACCCTCACATGCACTGACAACCCCATTAATGTGTGGTGTTGCACACTGTTCACTCAGATGCGTATGTTTACCCCATTAACGTGGTTCTCAAAAATCCATGTGAGCTTGGCACGCGATGCGGAACACCACGGTCAACACTCATGATGCAACGGACAATTTGTCATGTACATTAATGTGTGGTGTTGCACACTGTTCACTCACATATGTATATTGTTCCACAGTTGCACAGTATTCACTCACATGCACTAAATATCCTACCTATGTCTCTCACCTAACTCTCCTACCTAACTTTGCCACCTATCCCTCCCACCTAACTCTCCTATCTAACTTTTCCACCTAACCTTCGTAACTAACCTTACCACCTAACCTTCCAATATAACTCTCCTACGTAACTTTGCCACCTAACTGTCGTACTAAACTTTCTCAGCCTATATATATAATCTCACCATTTGATAACATATCACACATAATAACATTCTCAAAAAACAAAACTATGTTTGTAACTCTCACAGTATTTCCACTCATATCCCACATGCACCACCATGACTCCACCTAAAGAAATTGTGACTGTCATTTATCACAATGGTCACATAGCAAACGACCTAGTTTAGGGATCGGTGTACACATGTGCGAACCCAATATTTATTTATGTCAGTCATTCTATTACGTTAAAACAATTGATTTGGAAAATTAACAAACGTTTCCCTATTCGAGCAATTGAAAAAGTTGCTCAATTTTTATTTTGTGTCCCTATTTCATTTCATTAGGGTCAAACACGTTATATTTCAGCACAACTACTCGACAATGACGATCTCAGAGGTGCGATAGAAACAATTCTCCAAAATCCACAGTTGAATTCTGCCGAATCCTTTGTTGTTACTGACCTTATTCCTCAACCACAACCATCGTCTCCACAACCATTGTCTCCACAACCGTCATGTCCACAACTACAACTACGCCTCCACGACAATTACCGTACAACAACCTGGACCTCAATGATCTAGTGTCTTCATACAACAACCTTGAAACACAAGACTTATACTTCATACACACAACTATTATCCGAAAATGATTCTTTTTTTGATGTCCAACAAACCTCCTTTGACCAACAAAACCATCCTTTATCCCCCTTTAGGTCACCCTCACAACAACAACAACCATAAACACAAACATCAAACGGAAATGAACATCTCATCGCTAACAAAGATCCCATTTTACGATTTCATGAGAAAAACATTGATGATTTTAGTGAGGATGAAGATCAACAGTTCTTTGATCACATCAATCACCTAAGCGAGGACCAAAGTGATGATCAAAGCGATGACGAGGGTGTTGGCAAACCAACGACACCTCCATCACCTCCGTTGTAATATCACCAACCTAGGTGTCCAATAGACTTGAACCTTGACCACCTACCACACTACATTGATCGACACCATTTTGTTCAACAACAACATAATGTATAACCATCAACTAATGCACTCGAGGTTGGCATGACCTTTGATGAAAAAGAACAATGTATTTGAGCAGTCAAAGAATACAACACCAGACATCATTTTGATTGTAGAACAATTTATTCTAACCAAAGAAGGCTAAACTTCATGTGTAAATCACATGAAAATGGTTGTACATGGAGCTTAGACGTATGCAATTCAAAGAGGTATAAAAAATGGATTATCAAGAGTATCAGAGATCATCACACTTGTCTTGTGCTAATGCAATGCTTAGACAAGATCTTCGGCAACTCGAGAAACACGTCACAACATAGATCATCCAACCAATTGTCAAAACAAACTCAACCGTCTCCATCAAGACATTGATTGCAGAGATCAAAACGTTCATGAATTATACCACATCCTACAAAAAGACATGGTTAACAAAGCAAAGAGCGTTGGAGATGATTCATGGAAACTGGGAAGAATCATATGCCAAGCTGCCAAAACTTTTGGGAGCTTTGCAATCTTGTGTTTCTGGGACTGTGGTCGCTGCTCAAACAGAATCCGTATTTGAGGGAGGAGAAATCGTACTGGGCAAAAGAATGCTTAAATGTGTCTTTTGGTCATTTGCTCCATCCATTAATGGGTTTGCATAGTGCAAACCCATGGTAGAAGTAGATGGTGCATGGCTTTAGGAGAAGTATACTGACACACTATTGATAGCTACAACACAAGATGAAGCTAACCATATCTTCCCTATTGCCTACGCCATTATAGAAGGGGAGACAACTTCAGCTTAGGGGTTTTGCTAAAGAATTTGAGAAGAGATGTTACTCTACAAATTAACATTTCTCTCATTTCAGGTAGACACCCCTCAATTATAAGTGCCTACAACAACCCAAGTAACTTATGGGTTCACGACACATCCTATTTCTTTTGTCTGCGCCACATTGTACGAAATTTTCTTCGCGGTAACTCAAACTGGAAACGTTTAAAGAAACCACTCATGCTGTCTGCTGAGAATCTATTTTATTTCTTCGTTAAACTTTACTTTCAATCAAATTTCATAAGAAAATAGATTGATTGAATATTTACATGTTACGCATACACGGAGAATGCACTGGCGACATCTTGGGGATATCCGGGTGAACAAGCCAAGTGTAGCTGAATGGCTTGATCAATTACCCAAACAAAATTGGGTACAATGCTTCAATGAGGGGGAACGTTGGGGACATATGACTACAAATTTGTTTGAGTTTGTTAATTCCATGTTCAAAAACACGAGACATTTGCCGATGTCATCGTTGGTTGAGGAGATGTACTTTAAGACCGCACAACTTTTTGTTATTAGAGGCCGACAAACTAAGGCAATGATCAACTACAGCTCACAGTATTCTGAAGTCGTCTCTAAGGCAATGAATAGCGGTCACTGAGAATCAAATACACACATTGTAAACGAATTCGACAGATACAACCACACATTTATTGTAACATAGACCCAATCCCCACTTCAAACACCCAGACCACCTGGAAGGTTTAGAGTAATGTTACAATCCCAAAAGTGTGATTATGGTGAATATCATGCTAAACACTTATCTTGTTCTTCTCACGTCATGGCTACCTATAAATTTGTCAATGTTAATCCCATGAACTGTGTGTTGTCGCTATTCACTTTGCAACACATTTTGCACGTTTATGATAACTCCTTTGATTTACTGCTACACGAATTAACGTGGCAAGAATATGAAGGAGATCAGTGAGGTCCTAATCCAAGGAGAAAAAAGACCACAAAGGGTCGTCCGATTTCAACTCGCATTTCTGTTGAGATGGACGAAGACAAAAATAAACGGGAAAGTAGAAAAAAATGTTAAATTTGCCAGCAATATGACCATAACAGAAACAATTGTCCCAACATGTCTCCATCTTGAGTTTTTTCCTTAGTCAAATGTGATTGTTTAAGTATTTTATTCGTAAAGTAGTACAATGTTCTTCTATACAAATTTATAAACAAAAAGTATTATCATTTTTAAAAAAGCTAATAGCATAAGCAAACAAATTATATTTAGTAAAATAATAATATTAAAAGTCTTAATTTTTTTACTAAAGCAAATATATTATAAGACAAAATTCAAATTTTTTTAAAAAATGTTCACCTAAAAAATGTCTTATATAAATTAAATAATATAAGAAAAATAATTATATTTAATATTATCATTTTCTTATAAAAAAAAATTATTTTAATAAAAAATTATTTTAATTAAAAATATATTTATATAATATAATATTTATATTATTTTAATAATTTAAATTTTAGAAAAACAATGTACGGAAGTCAAGGTGGTCAAACCCAACTTCCTTAGATTTTCATTAAAGTGGTGCAATTTGGGAAATTTTTGAAGAAGTTGTGTATTTTAAAAAAATATCATTATAGATATGAAAAGAAAACCCAAAATCTATCAGGGTGAGAACATTGTCTGCAGAGGTGAAAATACTTATCACATACTTCTAGATGTAACAATATATTTTTTACAATTTTTATAAAGGTTTAAATATATTTTTTATCCTTGATATACACTCAACTTTAGCATTTGATCCTTGATCAATTTTTCTTTTAAATCGGTTTATGATATTTGATAACTTTTGTTTTAGATCCCTACTATTTGACAATTTTTGTTTTAGATTTCTACCATCAAAATTAAGTGATAATTATTTGTTTGAAAATCAAATTTTTGCAATTAACCCACAAAAATTAATATTTTTAAAATTACAAAAAAAAAAAAAAAAACAGTCAGCAAAACCCCCGAATGAGGATGTCGTCGTTATGCTCGGGGTGCGCCTCTTTGGTGAAGTTTCTAGCAACAACATTGCGTCGTAGAGAGCTTAGGGTATGTTTGGGACCCTTCCACTTAATCTGGAGCACGAAACCTTTCTCTACGGACGCGCACACCAGATCGCAGCCCTGGAGAGTTAGGGTCTTCACGACGAGCTTTACCTCGTACCTTTTCGAGACGAGGGAGCCACGACCTCCACCGCATCATCTTCACCACCATCGAAATGGTGTCGTGTCGTTGGTCGGCGTTTAAAGGGAAAAGAGAGAGAGGTTTTTGGAGAGAAAATAGAAATGAAATAAAAGTGGGATACAAATATAGGGGGAGGGAAGGATTTGGGTGCTCTCTGTGCTCTGAGGATGTCGTTCTCGGCTTCCATAGCAAGGGCCAGAACTTCACCACTGCGAGGGCGACGATGAGAGCTTCACCGGCTATCGCGACGATGCCAATGTCGCCGACGAGAGCTTCCACACCTACGACACCAACATCACCGGCAGCTCCAACGAGTTCAAAAACTATTCTAGCAACTCCAACATCCCCAAATGTGATTCACCACCTACTCCAACATCACCAACAGGAGAACACAATCGTTGAGATGAACGTTCCCGAACTCGCTGGATTTCTAGCTTTTGCTTTGAATTTTGGGGGTTTTGTTAGGTTAGAGAAATTAGGATTTTGCATATCTGATTAATTAGAAAAATGGGAAAATTGAAAGGACTAGGTAGGGGATTGAGAGGGAGTTAGTTCATGAGAAGACGTAGAACTGGTAGAGGAAGATGATGGAGAAGAAGTGGAGACGGATTTGTTTTAAATCTGATTGAGGAGTGAGGGAGATGATGGAGAGAGAGGCGATAAAGAAGAAGGGAATACGAGAGAGAAAAAAATTTATTTTAAACTTGATTTACTAACCCTTTTTTTAGTCGCCTCATACTATCAAATATTTAATAAGTACGTGGACCAAAAATATATTTAAATTTTTTATTAAACTAATAATTTTATAAACATTCTTAAATATATATTTACACTTTTAAATATTTGGCCTCAAAATTATAAAATATCATGAAACCTTTTCTTTTTGTAAATTTGGCTCAAACAATATTGCAAACATTTGATGAATATAATTTTTTACAAATAAAATGCTTCTTGTGTATCACTCTTCTCTTCTGTTAACTCACATCAATATGAGAAGGAAGTATCAAAATGTATGTAAGTAGAAATTCCAACCGTATCAACAGAATACCACCCCTTTTTTCCCAACATATTGTCAACTAAGTTACTTCTATTAACCTTTAATGTTGAAATCCAATGACAATGTTACCATTGGTGGACCAAGGTTTAGGACAAGTTCAAAATTGATAAAAACGATTTCTTCGGCCATATAACTACTATGCATTTGGAATATATGCCCTGAGTGAAGAAGTCGAATTTATCACTCGAGAGTAACAAGTGTAGTTACAAAGTTAGATGATACAAATAATATTGTGGTGCAGATTCTTGTTGTTCTGTGCTTGCTGTTCCTGCCAAATCACTCATCCTTATCTTCCTCCTCCTCGTAGTTGAAGGGTAGTGGCACAGACTTGAATGCACGGTACTTGCCAACGTTGTTCAAATGCTCATTCTCTATCCTGAACCACATAACTGTACTAATTAATACATAATGCAAATGAACTTTTGAAATAAAGTATTTTGGCTTCTGTGGCATGCAAAAACAGAACTAGAAAAATGTTATTTTTTTCTTCATTACCTAAAGAAGTTCCAAATGCCTCGACGAATGATCTCTAAGTTGGCAACAATGCTGACCATGGCTTGTCTATGTAAGGAGGAGAAATTCAAATTCAATATTGTCTGTAACCATGCAAACCTTAACAAGACATTCAGCACCTGTATATGGTTTGAATAAATCATTAACTTCCACGAATAAAACATACCAAAAATGAAATTCATATATTGACAGTTAGTATAGACTTAGTCTAAAGAGAATAGTATTATTAATAATATAGATATTGGTCTACCCTGCATGATGTATAGTACTAACAGATAATTCCATTAATAAGGAAATTCATGTATACCATTGGTGCATCAAAACGTTAGTTTGATACTTGCATATTATCAGCATAGACCTACAATGTTTACACTAACAGTTCAATTTTTGTTTAACAAAGTTTATATTAGCAGCCACTAGTCAAAGTACTGAGTATATAGATTTTTATTTTTCAAGTCAGAAAAGTAGATATTCAATATAGAATAAAAATGTATATGCACTGACATTATCGTAAAGTGCTTTTACACTATCATCCAAGCACAAGACATCTTCTATAGTAAGTTTGTTGACTTTGAAAATAACCACCCAAAAAATCACACCAAACATGACTCCTAATTGGTTGACAAGTGCAAAATCTTTTATGCTGACAGTACATAACCATTAAACACTTCAATATAAACATCTTGGAAAATTCTAAGTACAATATATTTGTTGTTAACAACATACCATAGCTGCGAAATATACACTTTTCTGAGGGACTAGAAGCTTGTCTCTGAGCCAGCGGTTCTTGGAATGTCTTTGGAGGAGGCCCCAATCTAAGACAAGGTCCCAATATGTGGAAAAAATGGCTGTAGATATTGAGAATATCCAGGCCATCACTTTCAATCCCATTCCTTGATGAAGAGTATAAGCTGTCCTTAGGCAAACAGCTGCAATAGTGAGGAAATACTTCAACGCGTTATATCCTTGCATTTTATCTTTCTCCTCGAACAGTCGCCTTAGGCACTAACAAGAGAAAGAAGATTATTCGGCAGTCTCAGTCATTTCTTAATCAAAAGCATGCATATTTACTTTCTTAATCAGGGGCATGTTTGGATAAACATGATAAGAATTTACCATATAAGTGCTTTTGATTCAGCAAACTTATTTTGATAAACTTCACAGTGAAATTTTTGAAATGAGCTAATAAGATCCTATAAGAGGGTCATAAGTCACTTTCATTAGCATAATAACTCAACACTTTTTTAATTTCAAACATAGTTGCTTATATGATAGAAACCCTTCCAAATGCTCCCTTTGTGTTTGTGTTCATGTTAGAAAAACTAATTATAAAATAGGGTATAAGACTAAACAAAGAAAGCAGTAAGATCAAACAAAAATGGTGTATAGGACTATACAGGAAGACAGTAAGAGTGTAGGACGATGCATAAAATAAAATAAAAAAGTAATCAGAAACCAAAATCAGACTCACATTTACCGACATACAGAAGGGAGCAAAAACTGTTTCATATTTCAATTATGTGCTCAAATGAAGTGTTACAGCATGAGCTTATGTAGAAAAGCTATGAAGTCCCACACAGGACAAAGCAAAAAGCAATAACAACTAAGCTAAAAAGTAAGCATCAATAGCCTATGATAACAACTAGCTTTTTCTGAACATAAGCAAGCTATGTCATTAAACTTTGCAAAGTAGTTTTGTGAATTCCAATTCACAGGAACGATTTTCTATGCATCATATGTAAAAGGAAAAAATTATTACTTACAGAATAAAAGTACTTTTCAGCTCTCTCAACTTTAATCCAAACATACACGCAATCTTTAACCAACTTCATATATAACTACTGGAAAATCTCAACATCAGACGAAAATGGAATGAAGTTTTGTACCTGAAGAAAGCGTGACCAGTATGGAATCACAGCAACAATGAACGAAAAAGCTATGAATATCCTGTTTGACTTGCAAGATGTTTCTCTTTGTTTGAAGTCTCCCCAACCATAGTAGCATATATAGAACTCAAAACTTCTCAAGGCTTGAACCTGTACGAGTAAAAAGGATTATTGTGTCTGAAGTATCTCGATCACTGAAGGGACAATGAGCATAAAAGCTATAATATGGGAGATTGAAAACCAAAGTTTATTCCCATTTTGGCTTTTGACTTACCTGGCTAGTAAACTGATCGGCCATGAAGAAATCTGGCAGTGTAACCTGAACCAGTGTTAGACTTCCAAACAAAATTATTTTCCAAATAAGTGGGGAACTTCAGTAACTTAGCTACAATTTTTCTTTACCTTGTACAGGGGAGCACAGATGCAGTGAATCAGACATGTAAGGAAGAACATACGGCTTGACCGATAAACGATGTTTAATGGGCATAATAAAATGGCAATCAGAACCTGCAGAGCAAAAATGAATTAACTATGCAATTTTAGAAACAAAACTCAATGACAAAGTTAATGTGATAGACTAATTATAGCCTTACTAGAACCAGGATAAGTGGCAAAAGTTCAGTGAACGCTTTGTATTCTTTTGTCTCTGGATCTATTTGCATGTCTAGATTCGCTAGGACACTGGCTAGTGCCAATGCTGCCAAGACAAAACTAAAGAAAAAGACTTGATGGTAGCTTAAGTCAGTGCCTTTCTTAAAACCAAATATGAATGAGTGATTCACTCGGTATCGCCTCCAAAAGTATATATTTGCAGCATACATGAGCATGTGTAAAACTACAAATCCAAATAAACTGCATAGAGAATTTGAAAATGGCAAGTTAGCTACACTTTTCCACTTCTTTTTCAGATTAGAAGGATTAAGAGTTAAGAGACAGACATGACATCTATTTCAAAATCTGCATATAAAGTAACCTGTAAAGAGGAAACATTATTTCCATGTATCGGGTACTTCCTGAATGATCCATGATTTTACGGGCACGGACAATTAGAATAAGGGCCACTGTTAGAGCAGCAGAGCATCCGGCAGAAAAACCTGTGAAGCAGTTATATGTCATGTGAAGATTGTTCAGGACCATGAATACGTGGTCATCCCAGACCAATGGAGACCATGTAATAATTTCTCATGAAGTTTATCAACATAGAAAGTCAGGGGAAAAGTACACATTACACATCAAAATTTCATTTTTTTTTTTTTATATATATACTATGTAAAACACACACTAATTACTGGTTTACCCATGGAAAATGTAACCCTATGCCTTTCTCTCTTCGGCTTTGGTCGCAGGACTCTCATTCCTATATTTCGATTTGAGTTGGAAAAATGCTTAATGAATACATTTTCTACCCTCTCCATAAGCCTAGTGACCTGCAGGGAAAAATGATTCACAAGGAAAAGCAATTAAAAGCATTTCATATATGCATTCAAAATGATGATGCCAAGGCTTAGGTCCAAACTATACAATTCTCACCTCATCAGAGCTCCCAATGTTGGACTTATCAACCATTTTCATGTAAGCTTTTGCTGCACCTCTTGATGTGATCTAATGCATAAAACAAAAGGAGGTCAATAGGAAATTTTATTTTGCTTTGAGGAGAAGCTTCAACTTCAAGTTTTTTAAGGTTGAATAAGTTACCTTATCATATTTCTTCATTATCTTTGAAAATGCCAACACATTTAGAAAGCTGTTTCACGAAGAACAAACCCATAAGCAATGTTATGACAACACATTTATTGATGTAACAAAAGATTGTGATAGCATCTACTACGTGTAGTTCTTTAGAAGTCGAAGCTTCTGATAGAACTCAATAAAAGCCAGTTTGAGTGTTTCTTCAACTTTGCTCAAATTTTCCTTGGTGAAGTTTATCTCTGTTTGGCCAGGGTACTTGATGAAGCCTCTTATAGTCGAACGAGGAGTCTCACAAGTGTTATTTAGTTGCACTCGGTTAAGTATTTCCACAGAAGCAGGTCTGATGGGTTTGATGGGGGTGATATTCTTCTTCTTCTTGTTCTGTACTTCAACTCTTTTGTTGGTAGTTTGAATCTCTTCACCTTTTTCACTATCCCGGGATTCCTCTGAATGACCATGATGGGTACTTCCTTCCTCTTTGATATCTTCAATTAGTGTGGGAATTCTTCCTGTCTGTGCACCTGAAAACCACTCAACACATAAATTGAGAACTTCTCCATCACTCAGTTTAAACATTAGAATTGAATTTACTAGGATGAATTTAATTAAGGAACTTAAGTTAGACACTGGACTGGTTAGTTTGTAAAATATTCACCATAGATTTAATTAAGGAGTATTAAGAACTATTATTCTGAAAATCTTAGCAACAGTTGGGAGAACAATTTTAAGAATCACTCAGTGTGAAGAGGGATCACCACATAAGTGCGAGGGGATAATAGGGAGGGACAATTTTTCAAGTTTATCTAGAAAACTTGTCACTTGTTTAAGATAACGAATAAATCTTAAGATGTTCTCGTAAACCTAGGAAAAAAAATGTCGAACCAAGTTAAACTAGTGCCCTTTCAGTATTTCCATTGTGTATTCTATTTCCTTTGATCCTCGTTAGAGTGAAGGGATTGTTTCCCATCAACAACTTGATAAAATCAACCATTATTTTTTAAATATAGCTCCCACACAAAATTGACCATATGGCTCTATTTTCTCGTAAATGACAATATGGCCATGTGTGCAAACAGTCAAGTGCAATTAGAAAACTCATTTTAATGGATTTGACAAACTGTCTATTCTAAAGTGAGGAAAAGTAAATGAATAATCTTTATCTCTTTAATGAAAAAAATTAACATATTAACCATTAATATTCCAGTACCTTCATTCATGTACACACAATATTAACAATTTTTTTTTCAGCAACAGCTAAGACTACTTACTTACTTCATCTTCTAAAATGTAATCTGAGTTACTTTATCTACTCTCTAATAGAGTAAAAGTAAGTTGCTAAATTTAGAAGAGTAAGATCCCAAAATAATTATGGAATTTAACTCTAGTAAGGTAACCCAATTTCAGTTGAGAAGAATTGCCTCGTTTGAAAGAGTCTGGTCCCATTTTAATTATGGAATTTGACTCCTACGAAGCGAGCAAAAAAGTAAAGTAAGTAACCCCTGACTGAGATCAATTTGAACACATTAATTATGGTTGAAAATCAATTTTTTTTATCCAAATCAATTCTACAAGACTCCAAACAAACAAGGCAAGATCAGGAACCCCCTAGTTGATTGCACAGACTGTGTGAGTTGTTGTAAAATTCTCAGTACTATATTTAATTCCTACGGATTAAAAAAAGAAAAAAAGAAAGAAAGAAAAGCAAGATTAGGATGGAAAAATTTACGGTTCAGCTGGACACCCCTGGGTGTAGAAGCATGCAATGCCGTGGCTGAAGCAGAGACATCAGAAGCAAGACGAGTCATCTCAACGGAGCCATCAAACGACGCAGTTGGGTGCTCAACTTTCACCCTGAAAGCCACCAAAGCGTCCATTTGCTTGTTCAACTCAGCAGCTTCCTTCATCACCTCCTCCACTTTGGACCTATAGAACTTGTCAACCTTGTTGAACTCATCATC
Organism: Glycine soja; assembly: GCF_004193775.1. NCBI lineage: Eukaryota > Viridiplantae > Streptophyta > Magnoliopsida > Fabales > Fabaceae > Glycine > Glycine soja. The sequence goes on along the minus strand of NC_041008.1, from coordinate 42,832,569 downwards.
GAGCCTCTTGAAGTACACCAACTCGTACTCTCCGCCTTCTTCTGCAGCCATAAGAAAATTAGTCTCATATTTTTCATGACCATCTCGCTTCACTGAGTGCACCAAAATGGGTTGGTTCTCGATGTCATGCTCAGGGCTCACGGGCTGGTAGTATCTGTGTGTGAGGCCGCTGAAGGTTCTGTTAAGTGATAGCTTTCGCATTAGTGCTGCTGGGGTGGCACTGGAATGTGGCTTCTTTCTTTGCTTGTGGAGCATTATGTCTTTCAAAAGGGATTTTAGGTAGCCATAATCCATGTATGCTTCCTGCCATTCTGGTACCATTTGTGCAGCAAATTCCTTGCCAAACTTCATTTTAATTTGGCCTTTTTTGTGCAAGCTAGACTCTTCTAGCAGCCTCTTTGGTATTTGGAAATAATGAGAAGTGATAAAGAACTAATGGATATGAACAAAATAATGCTCCCTTCTAGGCTTTATAGATCATCTTTGCAAAGTGAAAAAGAGAGGAGCTTTTGATTAGGGATCCAGATTGTTCTTATTTTTTATTTTTTTTAAGAGCTAATAATGGCAGATATAAGGGAGTGTTTCTATGCGGTTAATAAAGGTATTTGCTTTCCTATGCGGTTGAGGGTGTGTTTCTTCTTGTACGTTGAGTTGCTGACAGATACATCTCACCTGCATAAGGGTTTAAGAGTATTTTTTTAGTGATAGATTTTAAATTATTTTTTGATGGATATTATAATATCACATAAGATTGAAGATTTATGAAGATTTTTATCATTTTTTTCTTCTCATTTTAGTAAATAATTTTTAGTGAGTACATTGACCACTTTTATATATTTAAATATTTAATAAATATATAATTAAGTAATTAAATTTAATTAAATTAACAAAAAAATATATAAATATTAAGAAATAGGAAAATGAACATTAATTTAATTTTTATTTATGACTACATATTAAAAAAATGAAAAATAAATAAATTTGATAATAAAAAAATGTAACACATTAATTTTGGATCGAAGGAAACATGTTTAAATTGGGTGTATCTATCGCTAACTAAGATTGATAACTAAGATTGAATTTGAAAAATAGAGATTGACAAATAAAAAATGAAAATGAAAATTGGGTGTACAAATTTTTACTGTTTGAACTAATTTATTAACAATTTTTTTTATTATTACTGTGCATTTTTTCCAACCATTCATACTTCTTCCTTCGTTCAATTTTTCAATTGTTATTATGTACTGTTAGTCGTCTTATACGACTAACTTTTGTATAAAAAACTTTTGCAAAATATGTATAGTTTTCCCCAATTTATAGTTCTTTTGTACGTAGGAATTGTAAATAAACTTTGTTATGTTTTGATCTCTGTCATTAGGGTCTCTTTTATTGGAATTAATGATTAAAATCTGTACAATTTTAGGTAAAAAAGACCTAATTTCTTGAAGTGCCAAAGGGGTCGTCGCGCTAAGCGAACTCAGTGGGCTTAGCGTGTATCTATCGCTAAGCACGACTTCAACGCGCTTAGCGTGAAGAAAGAATCTGGAAGAGCACCTGAATCGAAGCAGAGCGCTAAGCGCGAGATCAGCTCGCTAAGTGAGTCATCCGTCTCTTGCCAGGCTCAGTGCAGCATTGGCGCCAAGCCCAAATCCACTTACTCGCGCTAAGCACGACGACGTGATTTCAGAGCCTATTTAAAGCCTGAATTGTCAGAATTAAGGTAAGAAATTATTATGCTTTTGCACAGAATTTTACACACAGACTTTGGAGAGTGAGCTCTGAAGATAGCAGAGGAGAGGCAGCACAGCAAGGAGCCTAAGGTTCATCTTTGAGAGAGATTAAAGAGTGTTTGAGTGATTGTGAGGTGCCAAGAAGTGGAGGAGGGATCCCCCTTCCTGTGTAAGCAGCAATTTCTCTGTATTCTTTGTCTAATTGTAGAAAAGGCCTCCTTTTTATGGCTTGCTAAAACCCTAGTTGGGGATGTTGGATCAAGTGGTCTCAGAATAATTAAGAAGGGGAGGTTGAATTAATTATTCCTAAACCCTTACTAATTAAAAATTTACTTTTCTAAGGCTTTTACTATGTTGTTAAGAGAATAGGGAGTAGAAGAGAAACTTAACCAAAAGTAAAAGCGGAAATTAAAATGCACAGTGGAAAGTAAAAGAGTAGGGAAGAAGGAGACAAACACACAAGAGTTTTTATACTAGTTCGGCAACAACTCGTGCCTACATCCAATCCCCAAGCAACCTGCGGTCCTTGAGATTTCTTTCAACCTTGTAAAAATCCTTTTACAAGCAAAGATCCACAAGGGATGTACCCTCCCTTGTTCTCTTTGAACCTAGTGGATATACCCTCCACTAGAACTGATCCACAAGAGATGTACCCTCTCTTGTTCTCAGTCAACAACCCAAGTAGATGTACCCTCTACTGGTACCACAAAGGATGTATCCTCCAATGTGTTAAGACAAAGATCTCAGGTGGTTAAACCTTTGATACTTTGTGAATGGGGATACAAAAGAATTCTCAGGCAGTTAGTCCTTTGAAAACTTTTGTATAAGGGAAAAGGAAGAATCAAAAGAATTCTCAGACTGTGTCATTTTGAATTCTTTGACAAGGGAGAAGGGAGACACAAAAGAATTCAGGCGGTTAGTCCTTCGTTCTTTTGGAAAAGGGAGAAGAGAGACACAAAAAGAATTCAGGCGGTTAGTCCTTGGCGAATTCTTTTTGGCAAAGGGAGAAGAGATGAAAAGAATGAATAGCACAAGTTTTCAAGGTTTAGAAAACCAGAAAACTTTGGAAAGCTTTTTGGCACAAAGAAGAAGAAGAAGTTCAAAGAGATTCAAGGCTTGTAAAGGATTGTAATGAATTGATTGGATAGAAAGATTCTTTGAAAGATTGAATGAATGAATGAATACAAAACAAAGTCTTGCTTTTATTGACTCTTCATGTCTAGTCAAGAGGACCATTTTGAAGAGTTATAACTTTTAGAAAAACTTAAAACCAATTTGAAAAAGTCAAAACCCATTTGATGAGTTACATCTTTTGATTTATTCAGAAACAATCACTGGTAATCGATTACCAAATCAGTGTAATCGATTACACAAAGCTTTTATGTGAAAGGATGTGACTCTTCACATTTGAATTTGAATTTCAACGTTCAAAGGTACTGGTAATCAATTACCAAAACATTGTAATCGATTACAACCTTTTTGAAATTAATTGTAACGTTGTAAATTCATTTGAAAACTTTTTCAAATTCATTTTGCTACTGGTAATCGATTACAACAATCTGGTAATCGATTACCAGAGAGTAAAAACTCTTTGGTAAACATGTTTTGAAAAAAATCCATGTGCTACTCAATTTTTGAAAAAACCTTTTCATACTTATCTTGATTAAGCCTTTTCTTGATCCTTGAATCTTGAGTCTTGAATCTTGATCTCTTGAATCTTGATTCTTGATTCTTGAAATCAACTTTCCTCTTGAATATTGAAGTATTTTTTATTCTATCTTGAATATCTTGAACTCATTCTTTGATTGACCTTTAAGCTTTTTGTCATCACCTTTGTCATCATCTTTTGTTATCATCTTTGTTATCATCAAAACATCTTTGAATCAAATCAATCTTGATTCATCATGAAGCTTTGCTTCTACAGGGGATTTCTAATGAGCAGTTGATGTAAACACTTTTCATATCTAATTAAGTGTGTTTTATGTGTTCATTGCTTCTATCGATGCTTTATTGTTGCATGCTTTTGGTCTGATCACCCATTGGTGTGTACTGTTAGGAACTTTAGCACTGGAAAGTGTACTGTTTCCTTAGAACTTGATAGAGCAGGGCTAGATAACTGCATTGCCAGGGATAGATTGCAGGTTTTTTAATTTTTAATTATGTTGTGATTATAATACTGTTTAAATTAAGCCTATTCCAACAAGAGGGATCTGAGGACGAAGCTTGGTTCAAATTAGTCTAAACTTACGAGGGATCGAGGTTTAGCACTTTAGTCTTCAGCATAGAACACAAGAACACTCTTAATTAGAGAAATATCTTTATATGCATCAACTCTTTTATTAGAAAGACCCAACGCTTTTAAACCACTGTTGTCACTTTTAATTGCTTGCGTTTACTATTTTTCTAATTAGGATATATCATACTTTTATTTCAATTCACAATTATTATTTTTCGTCAACAAAATGCCTGATTATTGAACAAAGCTTTGCCGAATAAACAAGTTCCTTGTGCTCGATACTCGGATCATTTCGTTTTAATTTTAAATACTTGGTGACCCGGTGCGCTTGCCGGTATATCACTTCCCCTTTGATATAAGTGTTTGTAAATTTAAAGAAAAAAGAACTGTGTGGGGAGGCGAACAAGTATTTTTGGTGCCGTTGCCGGGGAAACTTATTTTCATTTGGAAAGTTTAGTTCAATTTAAGGCATTGATTCATTTTATTTTTTTTCCTTTGATTCATTGATTATTTTTGTGAATATTTAGTTACTGTAGAATTTATTGTTCTTTTGAATTGGTTAACTGTTTTTTTGCTTGTGTTGCGTGCAAGGAAGGTCTTTTGCGGGTGTTTTGATTCCCAAGACTTGGAAACTAATGCTAGTTGCAGGAAAAGAAATGCAGAAAGAAACAGAAATATTTTGTAGGACATTGAAGTAGCAGTAACTCTAGAAGGACCTCTATCTTTTGAGGCATCTTCTAGTTTTCCAACTCAAGGGCAATCTCACACAGTTTTAGCTGAAGCAAATATCATGGCTGAGGAGCCAAGAAGAGTTACTCTGGAAGACTACTCAAGCTCAAGTGTGCCGCAATTCTTTACTAGTATTGTGCGGCCGAAGGTTCAAGCACAAAATATAACCTATCCACATTCATTAATTCAGTTGATACAGAACAATTTGTTTCATGGTCTGCCTAACGAGGACCTATATGCACATCTAGCCACTTATATTGAGATTTGCAACACTGTTAGATTGGCTGGTGTGCCTGAGGACGCAATTAGATTGAGCTTGTTCTCGTTCTCTTTATCTGGGGAGGCTAAAAGGTGGCTTCATTCGTTCAAAGGTAATAGTCTCAAGACTTGGGATGAAGTAGTTGAGAAATTTCTAAAGAAGTACTTCCCAGAGTCTAAGACAGCTGATGGGAAAGATGCCATTTCATCCTTCCACCAATTTCCAGACAAATCTTTGAGTGAGGCATTGGAAAGATTTAGAGGCTTACTGAGAAAGACACCCACTCATGGATTTTCAGAACCAATACAACTCAACATTTTTATTGACGGGTTGAGACCATAGTCCAAGAAGCTTCTTGATGCTTCTACAGAGGCAAAGATCAAATTGAAGACCTCGGAAGAAGCTATGGAATTAATTGAGGACATGGCTGCTAGTGGCCATGCAATTCTGCGTGATAGAGCCCACATTCCTACCAAGAGAAGCCTGCTAGAGCTTTCATCGCAAGATGCATTGTTGGCACAAAACAAGCTGTTGTCCAAGCAATTGGAGGCATTGACTAAAACATTAAGTAAGCTGCCAACTCAATTAAATTATGTACAACCTTCACCTTCTTCTGTTTTGCAGGTTGCAGGTTGTAGGTTGTGTCATATGTGGTGGAGCACATGAGTCCGGCTGTTGTATTCCCCAAGAAGAAACAACACATGAAGTAAACTACATGGGGAACCAGCCAAGACAAAATTTCAATGCAGGTGGATATTCTGGATTTTAGCATGGCCAGCCATACAATTCACAACAGGGACAATGGAGGAATCACCCTGGAAACCACTTCAACAAAGACCAGGGTGGTCCCTCTAATAGGCCACCACAACAAGGGCCTAGTCTCTATGATCAAACAATGAAGCTGGAAGAGACTTTTGCTCAGTTCATGCAAGTATCTATGTCAAACCAAAAGAGCACAGAGCCAGCCATAAAGAATCTGGAAGTCCAGGTGGGACAGTTGGTGAAACAATTGGCAGATCGTTCGTCTAGCAGCTTTGGAGCTAATATTGAGAAAAATCCAAAGGAGGAATGCAAAGTTGTCATGACTAGAAGCAGATTAGTGGCCATGAAAGAAGGTGAGAATGGAATAGGTGCAGAAAAACAACAGCTGGTGTCTGGCCCAACACTTGATCCTATGGTAGAGTCTTTGAGTGAGTCTGATGAAGAGTTAGAGGTAGAAGATGAGAAGAAGGAGGAGACAACAATAAATTTGAGCGAACAAGAAATAAATGAGGATAAAAATAAATAAAAAGAAAAAGAAAAAGGAGAAGAAAAAGACAAAGAAAAAAATGAGAAAATAGAAAAAGAAAAAGAGAGAAAAGAGGAGAAGAAGAAAAGCAAGAGTGAGTGTGCTAGAGAGAAAAAAAGAGAAGCATCTTCAGCTGAAGGGAAAGAAGTACCATATCCTTTGATACCTTCTAGGAAGGATAAAGAAAGACATCTAGCTAGATTTCTGGATATTTTCAAGAAGCTAGAAATTACCATGCCCTTTGGAGAAGCTTTACAGTAGATGCCGCTCTATGCTAAATTTCTGAAAGATATGCTAACTAAGAAGAATAAGTGCATTCATAGTGACACCATAGTCGTGGAGGGAAACTGCAGTGTTGTGATTCAACGTATCCTTCCACCAAAACATAAGGATCCAGGAAGCGTCACTATACCTTGTTCTGTAGGTGAAGTTTCAGTAGTCAAGGCTCTTATTGACTCGGGAGCTAGCATTAATTTGATGCCGCTTTCCATGTGTTGAAAACTTGGGGAGTTGGAGAGAATGCCTACTAAGATGACTTTACAGTTAGCAGATCGCTCTATCACCAGACCCTATGGAGTGATTGAGGATGTTCTGGTTCAGGTCAAACATCTTATCTTTCCTGCAGATTTTGTGGTTATGGATATAGAGGAGGATCCTGAAATTCCCATAATTTTGGGACGTCCTGTCATGTCCACCGTTAGTTGTATAGTAGATATGGGGAAAGGAAAATTAGAACTGAGTGTTGAGGATTAGAAAATTTCATTCGACTTATTTGAAGCAATGAAGCACCCAAGTGATCAGAAAGCCTGCTTTGATGTGGAGAAAGTAGAAAGAGAGATAGAATTAGCAACTATAGCCATGGTACTGTATTCCCCTTTGGAAAAAGCACTGAATAATCATGTAGAATGTCTGACCAAGGAGGAAGAACATGAAGTGCAGGTTTGTATTAAAGAGTTAAAGGGAGCAGGAGAAAATTCTGAGAGACATACCATGTTTGAAGAATTGAAGAACAGTGGACAAATAGAAAAACCCAAATTGATGGTTGTCTATCAAATATGAAAAAAGTATTGTAGAGATGTGAAGAGTCTAACTTGGTGCTTAATTGGGAGAAATGTCACTTCATGGTTCAAGAAGGCATAGTGCTGGGGCATAAAATTTCAGTGAGGGGAATTGAGGTGGACAAGGCAAATATAGATGTCATTAAGAAACTTCCCCCTCCAATGAATGTCAAAGGAGTGAGAAGTTTTTTAGGACACGACAGGTTCTACAGGAGGTTTATAAAAGATTTCTCAAAAGTAGCCTGAAAGGAAAATTGCACGGAGTTACCATCAACGTTTATTCGAGGAAAACATCGAAAAAACCGGAAAGGTGTGGTCTACGAACTTTAATCGTGAAAGGTTCGGGAGTTGTTTTTATGCACGGGGAGGGTATTAGCACCCCACGCGTCCGTCACAAGGGACGACAACCTTTAATCAAGTGTGCAAATATGACTTCAAAATGTTTTATTTTCCCTTTTTTATGTCTTTTTGTGTTTTTATGCTTTTTATGTTTTTAATTTTGGTGTGGTCGACAAGGGTGTTTCCCTCGCTCCTACGTATCCTTTATTGCGATGAGGAAATCAGACATACGTAGTTCTTTCAGAACTAAACGTTGGTTAAGTTGTTTTGATCTTTTTCCGCAAGATCAATTTTAACCGAACAAAAAATCATTTAAGGCGTTGGACCATTAAATGATCTTTTGATTCTTTTGAAAGGAGAGAAACGTTAAGGCGTTGGACCATTAACGATCTCTTGGGGTGGTCGACAAAAGTGGGGCTTTTGCTCCTACGTATCCTCAATTGTGATGAGGAAATTAGACCTACATAGTTATTGCAAAAGTGATAAAGTTACATGTTGATTTTATGCTTTTGAAAGGTCCACGTTAACCGATAAAAGCAAAGAGGACCATTTAAGGCGTTGGACCTTAAAATGGTTTTTAGTGATTTTTGCGGACAAAGCTTGATTTGTGAGTTGATTTTAGCCTTGGTTTCACTTTGATTATTAGTCAATTAATTCAAGGAAACTTCCAAAGAAAAACGTCCGATTTTATTTTTTTGATTATTTTATTTAAAGATATTTTGATTATATTATTATTATTTTGCTTTTTTTTGTTTAACCGAGGTTACAGCGTTAACAATCGATTAGATTTTGTTTTAACAGTGATTAAACGAGATTACAACACAAATGATCTTTGAAATTCATTTTATCATTTATTAGGTGAGAAAACGGCTTAAATAAACGGTTAAAAACTCGTTAAAGCGGAAGAAAAGAAAACTGAAAGTAAGCGAAATTATCGAGTAGATATGGGAGCAAGTTAGCATATGACATCAAAATTTAGGGTGAATCCTACAGGCTTTTTGCTGCAAAATTCCTTTTTGGTTGGTGTTTTGGTTTGTGCTAAAGGTGGTGTTCATCATTGGAAGTGCGGTAGATAGACTTTGTGGTTGATTTAGGGATGACCTTTGTGAATGATTGGGTGAGAGGGATTGTTATTGGCTGAGTAATGACATTGTTGGGCTGATGGGAAATTTGACCGTGTAGGAATGGCAGTCATAGCAAGGGTTTCTCCCTCATTCTCATCCTCTTCATTTTCCCCAGCTTTCTCACTCATCAAAGTAGGATGATCAAATTTGCCTCTTTTCAGACCCACTTCGATCCTTTTGCCGGCGAAGACCAAATCCGCAAAGCTTGAAGGTGCGTACCCCACCATTTTTTCATAGTAAAACACTGGTAATGTGTTTACTATTATTGTGATCATCTCTTTCTCCGTCATTGGAGGTGCCACTTGAGCTGCCAGGTCTCTCCACCTTTGGGCGTATTCTTTGAAAGATTCATGCCCCTTTTTGCACATGTTCTGTAGTTGCATCCTATCCGGAGCCATATCAGAATTGTACTGATACTGCCTAACGAAGGCAACCATTAGGTCCTTCCAAGAATGGACTCGAGAAGGTTCCAAGTTAGTGTACCAAGTAACAGCTACCCCAATAAGACTTTCTTGGAAGAAATTTATCAACAGTTCCTCATCTTTTGTGTATGCCCCCATCTTCCGACAATACATCTTTAGATGGTTCTTGGGGCAAGTAGTCCCCTTGTACTTGTCAAAGTCCGGCACCTTGAACTTGGGAGGGGTGATGATATTGGGTACTAGGAACAACTCTTCTAGGTTAACAAAGGCATAATCTTTGGCTCCTTCAATGGCCCTGAGCCTTTCCTCTAGATGATCCAACTTTCCCATTTCTGCCATAGCATGAGGGTTTTTAACCGCTGTGGAATGTGAGGGGTGTGGTTGTGGGTGATACTGAGGGCCCTCCAAAGTGTTTTGCAGGGGTATACCACCAACTGCTTGCCCTTCAGTGGCATATCCGAGGCAAGACTCAAAGTCCGCTAGATTATGGTGGGGCATTTCATGTGTCTCCCCCATGGGTTGAGAGGCATGTGCATGATCAGTTTGAGGTTGTCGGCTTTCAATGAGTATGGGAGCAGAGTTATTGACATCCTCACTGGGAGTGTATGCCACATTGGGTAGTGTATAGTTGGGAGGCAAGCCATATGGTGGAAAGGCGTGCTTGTTTTGAATTTGCACATAATAGTGGCCGCTCATACTTCCCAAATCTTTGCCTACCATAGCTGAGGTTGGATGATTCATTTGGTTGAGGCCAGATGGGGGCATCGGGTTCACCTTAGCAACAGCGTTGGTAGCGGCAATTGCAACCGCATTGGATTCCATTATCTTCTTCATGCTCATCATGGCCTCCATCATTGTGGCCATTTGCTCTTTCATGACCTCCATGTCGGCCTTCATCTGCTTTTGCTCCTTCTCTACTTCACCCATTACTCTAGCTCTAGCACGGGTTCAGTAAAGGCGCCGTAAAGCGTGTTCTTTCCTTTTGATAACAATGATTAAGTTCATTTTTTTTCAAGGAAAGAATGCAATGAACAATGCAACCAATGAAAAGCATGGATGTATGCGAATGATGCACAGTTGAAGTATTGCGAATTTTTACGCAAGACATAGGGTTGAATCAATTTAGATTTTCAACATGGTCCATGACATCTTTGTCAAGGTGAAACTAGAAGTAATAAGGACATCAATAGTCCTAAATGTGTTTGGCAGTAGACGAAGCAACGATGTAACCCGATCCATCTTTTGCCCCAATTTTTGCAAGATGGTTACTTCCATACTTCAACTTGACTTGATGAACTGGTTGTTAAAAGCATGAGCTTGGTTCAACCCCATAACCCAAGGAATGGCAATTTTGATCGCCAATACTTCGACAACATTTCATAGAGATGAAAGACTTGGGAATATGTATGTTATGCATGGAAAATGTAATTATGAGATTGAGATGCCCGAAGAAACATCATTTCCTAGTTAACCACGCATTAGGTACCATGCTCAATCATTTTGTTTTGTTTTTTTTTTTTGGAAATAGGTTTATGATCCCAACATGATTGGCTCATGGTACCTAACACATGAAACTAAGAACACAACGTGAATTTTCATGCTTCTTTTTTGTTTTTGTTTTGCATGAAAATAAAGGGTATGCAAAAACATGTTAGATGCATATGCATGGTGATGAAATGACTTATGCAAAATGCAATGCATGAAATGATAAGTGACAAATGCAGGAACGATACGTCCATTATGATGCCATGGAGAGATTCTTATGCGATGCATGATATGAATGCATTTACGAACACGAGAGCCTAGAAAATCATCTCTTCTTACTTGCGCATTCAGGGGCACAGTGCCCCATGTGTGTAGTTAAGAAGGTGATATGGACCTTCCGGCTTCCTGTGACAAAAGATGAGACCAACATACAACACGTGCATGACGACATGATGCAGATGCACAAAAGCACAACACCGGGATGTACACAGTATGGAAATATCCACAAATAATCATACAGCAAAAGCGTACATGACATTTAGGTTATATGCATGGCAGTGTTAAAAAGGCACGCAGCGTGTTCGCTTCGTGCCCCTATTTTAGGGACCTAAATGGGAGGAACTAAAAGGCTTTTAGTGATAATTCCCAAGGTGGTCATATCTCTCTTGATGGTTTCTAGAGGTATCATCCCCTTAAAAAAAACATATTGTGGCAGTAGGGACTACCGGCAACAATATGTTATCAAAGAGAAAAACTCTATATGAGGGTTCACTGTTATCAAGCAAGTCGGAGACCCAACATGACCACAGATTCACCTCCACTCCTTATGTTCCCATGGACCCGGGTATAGGGCCCCTTTTCAACTCACCGTGTGTACAAATAGTGTTGGTGTTTGTGTGCATCAAATGAATAAATATCTATCTCATGCATACATTTCTAAAAACACACTAAAAGCATCAAAGAGTTATTTACAAGAACGTAAGAGAAATAAAAGGAAACCGACAAAAGAAGAAGTCATGATATTGCATGAGATTAGAAGGCCTAACTCTCTAAAAATAGTCCCCAGTGGAGTCGCCAACTGTCGTAGCCTACCCTTCGGCGGGAGGGCGACGCGGGGCTTAAGGGTGCGTCTTCCAAGAAAGGAAAATGCACGGAGTCGCCACCAACGTTTATTCGAGGAAAACGTCGGAAAAACCAGAAAGGTGTGGTCTACGAACTTAATCGTGAAAGGTTCGGGAGTTGTTTTTACGCACGGGGAAGGTATTAGCACCCCACGCGTCCGTCACAAGGGACGACAGCCTTTAATCAAGTGTGCAAATATGACTTCAAAATGTTTTATTTTCCCTTTTTTTATGTCTTTTTGTGTTTTTATGCTTTTTATGTTTTTAATTTTGGTGTGGTCGAGAAGGGTGTTTCCCTCGCTCCTACGTATCCTCAATTGCGATGAGGAAATCAGACCTACGTAGTTCTTCCAGAACTAGACGTTGGTTAAGTTGTTTTGATCTTTTTCCGCAAGATCAATTTTAACCGAACAAAAAATCATTTAAGGCGTTGGACCATTAAATGATCTTTTGATTCTTTTGAAAGGAGAGAAACGTTAAGGCGTTGGACCATTAACGATCTCTTGGTTTTGAAAGAAGAGAAACGTTAAGGCGTTGGACCATTAGCGATCTCTTGGGGTGGTCGACAAAAGCGAGGCTTTTGCTCCTACGTATCCTCAATTGTGATAAGGAAATCAGACCTACATAGTTCTTGCAAAAGTGGTAAAGTTACATGTTGATTTTATGCTTTTGAATGGTCCATGTTAACCGATAAAAGCAAAGAGGACCATTTAAGGCGTTGGACCTTAAAACGGTTTTTAGTGATTTTTGCGGACAAAGCTTGATTTGTGAGTTGATTTTAGCCTTGTTTTCACTTTGATTATTAGTCAATTAATTCAAGGAAACTTTCAAAGAAAAACGTCTGATTTGATTTTTTTGATCATTTTATTTAAAGATATTTGATTATTTTATTATTATTTTGCTTTTTTTGGTTTAACCGAGGTTACAGCGTGAATGATCGGTTAAATTTTGTTTTAACAGTGATTAAACGAGATTACAACATAAATGATTAGTTGAAATTCATTTTATCATTTATTAGGTAAGAAAATGGCTTAAATAAACGGTTAAAAGTTCGTTAAAGCGGAAGAAAAGAAAACTGAAAGTAAGCGAAATTAAAGTGAAAGTACACAAAACAAGTAGGGACCACTAAGGGTGTATAGAATGAATTGAAAGATTCAATTTTGGGAATTTACCGGTTGAAGACTGAAGAATGACGAAGAACGAACGAAGAACGGTGAAGAACGATGAAGAATTTCCACAGAAACGCTTACGGAAGCACCTCGGAAGCACTTCGACTCGATTTTTCTTCACGAAAACATGTTTTTTGCCCAAAATAGCCGAAATGCATAGCCAAGGGGTCCGGAATATTTTGAAACAGCCCCTCCTCCCCTATTTATAGGGAAAAAGGGAGGTGCTTGCCGCCCAGAGACTTCTTGAGGAAGATTTCTAAGTGTACTCCAACTACTAAGTTCACCCTCCTTTTCGTACTTTACGGAAAAGTTACGGAAGCCTTACGAAAGTGTTTCGGATTTGATTTTCATCTTTTTTTCTCTTCCCTTTCACCAATGTTAAGTGAAATATGCTTACCCAAGGTTTTTAGAAATTTTACGGTAGCATTACGAAAGCCACGGAAGTCTCGAAAACCATTTTTCAGCAACGTGGAGGAGCTTGTCGCCCAGTTGCTTCCTCCTTAAGCAACACAACTTTCAAAATGTTCTCGAAAGGCCTAGATTATTGCTATTTACACCCCTATCTTGATAAGTTCACCCCCCATTTTTGTGTTTTTGACTGTTTTCTTTCCAAAATCTCACGAAACACTACAGATTCCACCGTGATGAGTGTTTAAGCCTTCCGAAGCGATCAACAATGGTCCTCGGATGAAATTATAGTGTAACAGTTTATTTACACACACCCCACTTTGCTAAATACACTCCCGTTTTCGTGTTTTTGACCGGTTTCTTCTCGAAATATCTCAGAACTTTACGGATTCCATAAAGATGGGTGTTAAACATTTTGAGGTGGTCAAACGAAGGTCGCATGCCGACAAACAATGGTCCCCGGACAAAATTAGGGTATGACATAGCCAAACCACTCAGTAATCTATTGAATAAAGACGTTGCTTTTGTGTTTAATAAAGAATGTATGGAAACATTTAATGATCTCAAAGCCATACTAGTATTTGCTCTGGTGATTACAACACCAGATTGGGGGCGAGAGTTTGAATTGATGTGTGATGCAAGTGATTATGCTGTAGGTGTTGTGCTTGGACAGAGAAAAGGCAAGATTTTTCATGCTATATATTACGCCAACAAAGTTTTGAATGATGCACAGGTTAACTATGCCACCACAGAAAAAGAAATGTTGGCAATTGTCTATGCACTTGAAAAGTTCAGATCTTACTTGGTAGGATCAAAAGTCATCATCTACACTTATCATGCAGCTATTAAATATTTGCTCAACAAGGCCGATTCTAAACCTCATTGATAAGATGGGTCATGTGAGAGTTACATGAAGGAATATGTGACCTCCATACGGGGGGCACTCCCTGGAAACCAAAGTAGTGCATGCTAGTTACTATTGGCCGACACTTAAGGGCGACACCCTCAACTTCACAAGGAGGTGTAGATGATGCCAAGAATTTGCAAATGTTCCACGCACACCACCCAACAACCTCCATAACTTGAGTTCCCCATGACCTTTTGTCGTGTGGGGGATGGACATACTAGGGTCGTTGCCAAAAGCCCTAGGAAAAGTTAAGTTATTGTTAGTCGTCATTGACTATTTCACTAAGTGGATCGAGGCAAGGCCACTACGAGAAATTTTGGCTAGTGAGGTAGAGAAGTTCACCCGAAAGCACCTCATATGCAAATATATTCTTATTTACACCATTGTCGCTGACTACAGCACCCAATTCAAAGCTCAAGCCTATGAAGAATTCCTACCAAGGCTAGGTGTCAAGCACCTCTTGACTTCTATCGAACATCCCTAGAAAAATGGACAGGCAGAGGCAACAAACAAGGTTATCCTTAAAGCCTTGTGCACAAGACTTGACAAGTCCAAGGGCCCGTGGAAGGAGAAACTCCCCAACATACTTTGGGCTTATCACTATTCACCCCAGACGAGGACTAACGAGACTTTTTTTTGCCTTACATACGGCACAAATGCCATGATCCCTGTTGAAATCAGGGAACCATAAGCAAGAAGATTGTTTTTCCAAGCGCACTAGAATGAAGAAAATATGAGGGTGGAATTAGAGATGAAGGATGAAGTCCAAGAGATGGTCAAAATCATGGAAGAGGTCACCAAGCTCTGAGTATCAAGAAGATACAATACCAAGGTTCAACCTCGAGCCTTTCAACCAAGCAACCTAGTGTGGCGAGTTTGAGGTGAAGCAAGAAAGGACCCATGAGCAGGAAAGTTAGGACCTAATTGGGAAGGTCTATTGAGGGTCGTGGCAAGCTTAGACAATTGAGCATACATACTACAAGCACTAAATGCAAAAGCAATTCCAAGAACATGGAATGCTGCCCATCTAAAATTCTATTTCAGCTGATCTACAAGAAGCCCAGGTGTTATACTCTTTTTCCTACTCAAGTCTTTTGTCCCAAAAGATAAAAATAAGGGTTTTGGATTGAGAGGTTTTAATGAGGCACACCTAAGGAATGGAAGGAACTTGTACTCAAATGATTGAACTAAAAAGAATTCCTTCTCTCTTCAGTCTTTATTATTTTCTTTGTGCATATATTGATGACATGAACCTCCAAAGGCTCGTCAAACCCAAGGTCAGTCCCTGGTGAGTCTTGCTAAACCCAGGACAAACATGTCCCTGGTAGAATCTCCAAAGGCACGTCAAACCCAAGGTCCACCCTTGATAGGCCTTTTTACCCTTAAGGTTTGTCTTTCACAATTAACACTCTTGGAGAAGTCACAATCAGGGTCCAAATTAACTTAACATGCTACTCGTGTAAGTCCTCATGGCTTTAGGTAAGAAGCTCCGCAAAGCGAAAAGGGAGTAGCTTCATGTTGAACCTAACCCAAGATTATTGGGCAAGACTTTCAACAAGGCTGAAATTAAACCTGAGATGATCGGATGATATCTTGTTCTCTATTTTGTACAAATCCATCAAGTAAGGCAAAATTGCGCTTAACGCAAAGGACCACTCTCATTATTCTACGACAAGTATCAAAGGCTAAACAACAACATGCAAGTCCTTAACACCGCAGGAGAGGACAACGATAAAAAATAAAATGCATTAAAGAAGAAAAGATATTGTCAAAGTTTCAAGGCTAGTACGACCATAAAACCAAAAAAATAAAGAAAAGTAAAAGGAAACACGGCCTAAACATTGGCCTCATTGTCTTCTCCATCATCGTCCTCCTCCCCAACAACAATCTCCTCCTTGTCAAGCAATTGATCATCCTTCACATCTTTAAACGGGTCAAAAAGGCATAAGTCAAGACCCTCAGTGAAGAAATCGACCTGCTTGACGGTCTTGAGGAATCCCTTCTCGTGTTGCTCCACGACTTCCTTTTTAAACATTATTAGCTCCTCCTCAAGCTCTTTATTTTCTTCCTTCTCCTTTGCCACTTTAAGCTCGAACTCCTTTAGCTTAGCCTGGAGACTGGACGCAATAAGCTTTGACTCTTTTACCCAGGCTTAGAGATCAACAATCTCCTTAGCAGATTCAGACACTATCGCATTAAGTTCTTCCTTCTCTTTAGTGAAGCGCTCTACCTTGCTCACGAAGTCATAACTTTCCTTCAATAAATCTTTGCAACGTTCGAACACCTCATCACCATCCAGTCATGTGCTCACTAGCTTAGCAAAGACATCATTGCCCATGAACTACAACTGGTAGTTAGACCTAACGACTTCAGCAAGGGCAATAGTAGTGTTGGCCACTTTAGGATGCTTTACTCACCACACAGTCCGAGTAATGGCTCTCCATTTGGTGACCTTAGTCTCTAAAGATATAATCTTGTTCAGAGCCTCCTTGTGCCTTTTCCATTCTCCTCCAAGATAGCCAGACTCCTTTGGAGAAAGACCTTCGTAGCAACGGTTGAATTTTGTACCCCGACTGATCGAATAAGGTTTTGATAAAAAAAGGGATACAAAGTTAGTAGGATTCCTCTGCTTAGGCTTGTAGACCATGCTCCACAATGACTTTGTATCCCGACAAGTGTATACATGGTCTAGTGAAACACTTGGAGGCGAAGAGGAGGAAGGTATTGCTGAAGGCAAGATGGTTGGAGCTGAGGGTAGCAAGGCCGAGGAAGGAGGATGCAGGTTCACCAAGGCATCTATTGTTGTCACACCAACATTTAGCAATGGCATCATAATAGAAGAAAGAGGAGCAGAAACAGGAACCACCAAGGGGGTTGACGTAGCCAGCATAGTGGAAGGGATCGCCTGAAGAGGCACAAATAGAGGTATAAGGGAATCAAAAATAACCACAACAACAACAACAACTTGAGAAGGCAAAGGGGCTGAAGGTGAATCTTAGGAGCTGGTAGGGAAAGGGCGACTCAAACAGGACATCAACCTAGTAGCTTGCTTCAAAGCTCAAAGACTAAAGGGGGCCCTCAACTTCTTGCGCTGATCGGACCCCCTAGCCCCTTCATTGCGCTTCCTCTTGGTTGCCACAGGTGGAAGCACGTTGGGTGTAACCTTAAAAACTTCTTCCTCATCAGCTTCAAAAGCTCGAGGAGGGTTGACTCTGGCTTTAGTTTGACCTCCTTCCCTAGCAGAAGGCTTAGGAATGACGAGGTAAGAGGATGTATATCATCTCCAGTAGGTCCAACATGTTTTACCAAGGGCCACCATTCAAAAATCAGAAATGACAAAGTTATACTAAACAAACGCAAAAGAGAAATAGTCAAGACATTTACCATCCAGAACAGTAAGGGGGTCGCTTGCCAAAGGTAAAGACAGGATGGCACGTGCGTCAAGTGAGGTTGGCAATCATTCCAAGATAGCCATGTTTGTCCTCTCCTCTGAAGACATTAGACGCTCATCGAAGGACTTGAACCTCTTGGGGTCCGATTGCTAGTAAAAGGGGAAACGAGGTTCCATATTCCAATCATGCATCAGTGGAAACTTATCAGCGATGACACTGGTTGCCTTGACCTTGAAGAAACAGTCCTTGAATATATGAAACACGTTTGACTTGAACTCGAACATCTTCTTGGACACACTGCTCAACAACACCCAACCAATCTTCCCAGTCAACTTCATTTCAAAGAAGTAGAGGAACATAGGCACGTTGGATCTGATATTGAAGAATGGACACAGGACCTCAAAGGCCCTTACCATCGCCTAGCCATTAGGATGAATTTGGGAAGAAGCTACGTTCAAGCGCTTTAGGAGGGCAAATTGGAAGGTGTGTAGCGGAAAAGTCAAGTTCAAAACCTCAAACATGTAGCAGTAGACTTAGAAGAAGGGTCAACAGCCTGAACCATCACACATGAATAAAAACTCGTCCTTCCTACAAACTAGGACAATCATCTTACGGGAGTTGCCCGGCTTGGCCAGCTCAAGTTGGTGCCATAGAGCCCATTGAGGATGTTATCGAGGAGAAATACCTTAGAACATCGTCCTTCACCCATTTGAAACCAACAACAAAGGGAGGGGACGAAGGCGCTTCGATACCACAATGACGCCTGTTTTGAGGAAAAATCCTAACTTCACCTCCGTTACCTCTTGTAGTAGTCGCCGAAAGTTCTTCTTCCAGAGCAGCAATAAAGGGCTCTACCCCTTCATGGGGTCAGGAGCTACCCTCGCTGACATGACTCGGCTTCATCAACCTCTTGAAGAAGGAGGACTCGCTGTCAGAAGCCTCATGAGGTGATTCCTCCAATGAGTAATCACCAATGAGAACCACTTCCCATTCCACCATGGGTTGTTGGATGGAACACCCGAAATTGCTTCCACCTACACCTAATGCGGAACCAAAAATAGAAGACATTGTCGAGAATGAGGAATACCTGGAATGACGAAGAAAATCGAATGAAGGAAACATAGAGAAAAGGTCCAACAAATCCAGATAGCATTTGGCCGAAGTTGTGAAGAATGCGACAATCGGGGCATGTTGCAAAGACAAAGGCAAAAGAGGTGCTTAAGCATGATGATGACGAAAACCTAATGTACACCCCATTTAAATGACAATGCGACCTTTCGATAACTGACAGGAGTTGAAACGACACTCTAAAAACCCATGCAACGACGTAACCCCCACCAAACCACATAACGCGTCTTTAAGACGTGCCCTCTCGTAGAGTGACACATGTACAAAAGCAACATGCATGCATAACACGCGCCCACCTTAAAGTAAAACAAAACATCTTTCTTCAATGCTCTTTCTAACAGTCAGAAATGTCAAAATTGTCAAATACAGGGGCTTCTCACATAAGAACACTAGACTCTACTCGAAGGGATGAAAAACACGCTTACCCTAGACAATCTATCCATTTTAACCTAGATAACATTTGTCCAGGTTGGGGGGCTTGACAAGCCTGCTACCCCTAAAATTTGTCAAGGTTATCACCCTCAACATTGAACAACCTCTTTTGGCAACAAGTTAAACTCAGAGCTTGCCGGACTTATGTATTGTTCAGGGTCCACAAATTGATATGGCAAGTGATGTGGCGTTAAAATGTACACGTTAGCCCTCCTCGTTAGCTCTAGTACAAGAGCATAGACACTACTCGCTCAACAGCCGAGTGGTTGGGCTGACAAGCTACTTATATATGTTTGAATTTTAATGATAAGATTATTATTTGTTTATCAAATTGTAGGTACCTACTTATCTAGTGGCCATGAATTATCTATAGAGTTGTTATGCTACTATAACAACCCCCCACCCCCGGACAATCAAGGACCCAAGGCTCCCGTTCAATGTTACAAATAATCAGGTTTTACCTTTATTTTCCATCTATTTTTAACTCACTCACATATTTACTTGAACGTCGGAGTCCCTTTTACAGGTAACTCCCTCTCATTCCTGTGGTGGAGGACACCTACAAATACGATGTAGGAGATCGTTGAACCCATCCTAATAACAGTCAACCTTAACATTAATCTATTCAAATTTCAATGAGTACAAATATATATATATATATATATATATATATATATATATTGTGTGTGTACTTGTGCGTGCATCAATCCATGTCAATGCTTCTCAGTCCAATAATCCTGAGTTTCTTACACAGTAACTAGAAAACAACCCTTTATTTCTTATATGATGGAAGCTTCAAATAACGTATGTACTATTGAAATTCCCTTAGAGTGTGTTTGGATGGAGGAATTTAAAATTCTGAGAAATTTAAAATTCTAAGAATTTTAAATACTTCAATTGAAATTCTTTTATTTTCAAAATTTTGTGTTTGGATAAAAAAAGTTAAAATTATGAGGGTGAAAAAAAATGAAGGAAAAAAAGAAAAGATATGATTGGTGTGCTAGTTATACGTGTTTCTCTACGCTCAGACCCGATCGATGTTCCACAATCTCATAGGGTGTTTCTTGAAGAAGACTGTAAGAAAAGAATTTCAATTTCTCACCTTTTAGAAGGAAATTGAAATTCCAGATTTTTAGTTGTTTAAAATTCTGTTTTAAAATTCCAAAATTTTAAATTCTTCACAAAAAAACATCCAAGCAATGAATTCTAAATTACAGAAATTCAAATTCTCTGATAAATTACTTTCCTCGATTAAAATTTTCTATCCAAACATACTCGATTTTCAGGAAAAATTCCAAAGATTAAATATAGGAAAAAACAATGAAAAAAACTTCTTGATTTTCAGGCAAAAACATGTAATAACTAGTAAATGATAGATCGGAAAGGACTAAAACTCAAGAAGAAGAAAAAATAAAAATATACGTTGATTGACCACAAAAAAGTTAGGGAAAGAGTGAACATTACATTTAGCAAAAGGTGTGCCCCAAACTTGGTCAATAACAAGAAGCCGTATGCTGGTTCTTAACCCCCAATTTTCTATTAATAAAACCAGCTCCCAATACAAATAGCATCTATATTCGAATTCGAGACTTGAAACGAGAGCGAAAAAACAAAACAGCTTCTCAAATGTAATTGCTACAGATATTATGGTGCTTTTACTGCAGACACCTCCTATGCCGTGCATAGAACGCATTCTTTTAATATTGGGTTGAATAAATTTCTTTTCAGATGTATTTTTAGAAGAAAAAAATAAAAAAAAAATAAATTAAACTTTTTAAATGTTAAGATTAATTTATGCATAAATTAATTTATAATTTTTTCATATAAATTCTTTAAATGATTATTATTTTTAATATATAAGCTACTTATAAAAAATTAGTTTCATTTTTTTTCTTATTTTCTTCTTATCATACCACGTGATTCTGAAAAGCAACATGTATGTCTCTGACCAGCTGTGGGCAATAATTTATCACGTTAATTACTAAAGTGAGTGGATGCCAAAGTTGGAATCCAAACAATTGCCTCGAGAAAAATGGGGGTTGAGGGATGCTAATTGCTTTTGACTGATACGGTAGCAGAGATGGGAAGGAAGTATAGCTAATTTGTCCTCCACGTTATATATAGTGAATATTGCTAATCGTTGAAGGTATGCGCGGCCATGAGAGGAAATAAACGAGCAATGAAAATGTTAAATGATCAAAATCAGCAACTCAACTTTATTGAATAATAACAATGATATTTATATACAAGTGAGAAGAAAGCTTGGTAGGGAAGCTTGTTAGTTACAATAGAAAGCTAACTAATCTAACAAACTCAGTCTCACTAACTATACTTGCTAACTGATTTATTATTGTTGAGACTAGTTACTCTGATTAAGCGAACTTATGAAATTCTGATTTCTAATTCCAGGGGAAGGGTTCATGTAGTGTCATTGGTGAAAGGCTTAAAAATAGTTTTAGTTCCTTAGATTTATAACTTTATTTTGTCAATCTCCTAAATTATAAATTGCATTTTTTAATACTTTAAATTTATGAGACGCTTATTTTAGTTCTCCTGCAATAAAAAATTATCACTAATTATACATATAATAAACTACCGAAAATTCGTCAAGAGAAAAAAAAAACATTTTACAAGTTTAAAAGACTAAAAAAATTTTAATTTAAAAAATTAAAAAAATTTAAATGTAAGGAACTAAAAATATACTAAACTTTTTTTTTTGTCCGTAACACTTAATCTAAGTTTTGTTGGACTGATATTATCCTTTTCAAATAACTTGATTAGATGGGAGTCTACTTCTCTGTATTATAAGTTTGGGTTGTGCCTTATATAATATAATATAATTTTTTCATTAAAAAAACAAAAATCTACTGCTCTTTTAGTAGTACTGGCATAAGACTTATAAAATGTGTATAAAATGGCAAATACCCATACTTCTATGTGTTTATCCATCCCCACCCGCAAATCCAAATTATCTGACAACTTTGTCTTGTCAAAATATCTTTTCAAAATTTTATTGGAAACCCATACTAGATATAGAACCATGTATAGAGTTCTTTCGTATGTCATCGTCATTGTATTTACTTGCAAATAATGTATCGCTTTTTTTTTTTCTGAATCTGTAAATGTCACTGTATTTTTACTCTACAATTCACATGCATGTTATGTTGTACTTCAATCCTTGTCCATTTGTATTCGTATGGCTCCTTTCTCTAAGTCGATTGTTCACAAAAGAACAAAACATATGTAAATAAGGAAAGATTTTTAGAAATTATTTATTAATGAAGGTGGAGTCCACCACACTGTCCCTTTTCTTTTCCAAGTCAATGGTAGTCAAAGATGTCCGCTGTTTTCTAGTACCGCAAATAGATACATGTCTAAATTAAGCTTTAATTATTAAAATAATCCATTTATTTATTTAAAAAGTTTAGTCAGGCTTCTCTATTTCGAAATTATTTTTATTTTTTAAAAATATTTCAATGTGATTCTTTATTTTTTTTTTAAAAATGCTTAAATGTGATCTTTTTGTCCGCTTGATGTTGACCGCGTTAAGTTACAAGTAACATTAAAAAAAAAGACTACAATAGGCCTTTTTAAAAAATATAGGAACATATTTAGCATTTTAAAAAAATAAAAGAACTTATTGAAACTTTCAGAAAATAGAAAAAACAATTGAATATTCTAAATAAATAAATAAAAATTAAATTAATAATTAATCATTAAATTAAAGCTATCAAACTTAAATTTGAATTAACTTTATTTTATAAATTGAGCTTGCAAAAATAATATTAATATTGCTTTCAATTGAAACTTAATTTTAGGCTAAATGTTAATGTGCTAACATATTTTGAAGGGAAACTAAATATACCACCAAGATTGAGTTTATTAGACAAACCTATGTTTGAAAAGTCCAAACACTAAACCAATTTAGTGTGTTTGAATTTCAGGTGAGAAAGTTTAAAAGTGTGTTTAAGAGTAAAATCTATCTCACTGATGAAAGGTGGGTTTCTTCTTTTATGGGAAGTTTGTTACTGTTGGAACAAGTGACCTTGGAATAATTAAAAAGGAGGGGTTGAATTAATTATGAATGTGTTTTGACTAATTAAAATTTATCCTTCTTAATGTTACTAGATTCAATTAGGCTTTACTACTAAGTTATGACAAAGTAAAGAACAGTAACAATAATTTAGACAAAAAGTAAAGCGGAAATAAAAAGTGCACAGCAGAAAAGTAAAGAGTGTAGGGAAGAAGAAAGCAAACACAAGATTTATACTGGTTCGGCAACGATCCGTGCCTACATCCAGTCCCCAAGCAACTCACGGTTCTTGAGATTTCTAATAACCTTGTAAAATCCTTTACAAGCAAAGAGTCACAAAGGATGTACCCTCCCTTGTCCTCTTTGAACAACCAAGTATATGTATCCTCTACTTGAAGCGAACCACAAAGGATGTACCCTCCCTTGTGTTCACTATTACAACCAAGAAGCTATCTGCTTCTTACACATAATCCTTAGACGGCTAGTTCTTTGAATTCAGTGTTTAGGCAAAGAATTCTCAGACGGTTAGTTCTTTGAATTCTTTGTTTGGGGAATCAAAAGAATTCTCAGACGGTTAGTTCTTTGAATTCTTTGTTTAGGGAATCAAAAGAATTTTCAAACGGTTAGGTCTTTGAATTCTTTTAGCAAGAGAGAGAAGGAATGAAGAAGAAGAAAAACTAGAATAACACAAGTTTTTGACCAATGAACTTTTCTTGACAAAGCAAGTATTGAACAAAAACTCTTAGAAGAATGTTTTGAATGAATGAAAGAAATCTCTCTCTTTAAAATTCGTGTCATGGTCACATATTTATAATCATTTGATGGCTCAAGTTAAAACTTGTGACTCTTGGCAATTTATTAAAAAACTAGTCACTTTAAAAGTTGCGACTCTTAAAAAATCTTCAGAAACTAGTCACTTTATGAATTGTGACTTTTGACAATTTATTTTTCAAAACCAGTCACTGGTAATCGATTATCATTATAGTGTAATTGATTACACATCAACAAATGTGACTCTTTATGTTTAAATTTGAAAATCAACGTTTAGAAACACTGGTAATCGATTACCAATATTGTGTAATCGATTACACAAGTTTAAAAATGTTTTATCACAAGTTGTGACTCTTGAAATTTGAAATCCAACGTTCAAAAACATTGGTAATCGATTACATGCCCATGGTAATCGATTACAACTTTGTAAAACAGTTATAAAACTGTTTGGGCTTCTTCATCGGTGTCATCCGAATCTATTTCATTATTTACAAAACTTTGTCCTTGACACTTTTTATCTTCTTCTCATTTTTCAACTACTTTAAGAAGCCTTTGGGAAAGGTGAGTTTCTTCTAGGAAAGATATTCCGGGTTGTTTGTGTTCCTCATAAGGAATGTATGATTCAAAATATGAACAATGCCATAAGTTCATCATGGACATTCTAGAGGGTTCCATTTCCTCTTCTGGGGGATTTTGTATGTCTTCATAATCAGTAAATCTTACTGAAAGACTATTTCTTCTATTTGTTATTATGGCAGAAGCAGGAGTAGTTATTGCACTCCTAGAGGATCCGGCATCAATATGTGTTTGCCATTGATTATTTTGGTTTATGGAGGAATCAAAAATTTCTGGTGGCAAAAATTGAATTCCATCTGATGATAGGGTTGTTACCAAAGGATTAGTGTTTATCCTGTATCTTGGGGATATTTGGTCACTTATTCTACCAATGAAGGTAATATCTAAGTGCAAGTTATGCCCCTCAAAATTTCTTCCAAACCCTATTGTTTGGACTTCTAGGTTTATATTTTGTATGAAGTCACTAAGGTTCATTGTATAATTAGGGGCAATATAGATCAGGGAAACCGTTTGATTTAGATCTATTTCTATCATCCCTATTATGGCTTGAGAGTTATTATCTCTAAACCTTTGATCAAAGAGTACTACAAAAGCTTTAGCTCCTACGAAGGATCTTGTTAGAGACCTGACACCTATGGCGATTAGTCCTACGTGTACATATCTTCTATTTGTATTTAGGAGTTGTCGTCCTGTTTGTTCAGAGATTAATCTGATAATCTCATGTCTTCTGTCAGGGAGATGAAAATCATCAATCCTTCTGTATCTGTATAGGCTAGTTCTATCCGAGGCCAGCCAATTTAGGTTATATAATTGTCTAGGATTAAGGGAGTCTATCCTAGAATTTGATCCAATATCAACATTGGATTCTATATCTACTATTTGTTCCAGTTGTCTGGTTCGAGAATTTGTCCTTCTAAAGAATCTATCTAAGATTCCAGGAGATTGGTTTATGGATTCTGTAACAGGATTGTGTCCTGAGACTGTTTGTGAGGTTCCGGTGAATGGTATTGTCCTCATTTTCTAGGTTTTGCCAAAATGAATTTTGTAGAAATCTGGCTCTTGTCTTTCCTAAGTCAAGTTTGGAAAGCTGTGTTGTAATTTTATCTAGTTCGTTTGTAGATAAACGAATTTGTTGGTCCTTAGTTTTGAGAATATTCAAAATATCGTTAATTTTATTTTCTAATATTTGTATTTTGTTAAACAACAAATTTTGTGTTTTTGTTAAATTGTCTAAGGTTTCAGATAAATCTTCAAAAGATTTTATCAAAAATTTGTTACTAGAGTTATTATTATTATTTATATCGCGATGTCTATCGAGAGCTAATAACAATAAAAGATTTTGAAGAGCCCTTAATTAATAGCTACGATGCGTTTTTTTATAGTACTATAGTCCTACTTGCAGAGCAGGTGGCAATGAAAATCTTTAAACGTCTGTTGCTAAGAACCCTTATTTTTTCACACCTGAAATCTTAGACCATACCCACTTTGCAGATATACATGGTTGTAAGGGTAAGGTATTGGGGTGTAAACTATATTTTTAACTTTGCCAATAAATTATCAAAGCAAACTAAGTATGTTTTTGTGACCATTTGTGGGGATGCAAACTTACGTTGGCAAGATGATGCATTCCTTTACATATGCATTTAAAATTGATATAAAAATATATTAAA
Source organism: Glycine soja (assembly GCF_004193775.1). Lineage (NCBI taxonomy): Eukaryota > Viridiplantae > Streptophyta > Magnoliopsida > Fabales > Fabaceae > Glycine > Glycine soja. The sequence goes on along the minus strand of NC_041008.1, from coordinate 42,806,292 downwards.
TTGAAATTTTGAGATGAATAATAAAATATAAAAGGTGAAATAAATTGCTGGATCCATTTAAGAAACCTATTAGAGTTACTAAGAAAAAAATCAATTGAGTTATTTAATATAATAAAATATGCGTATTACAAAAAAAATTGAAATATTATAAATACTAAATACTCTGCAACTCATGAGATGCTAGAATAAAGATTCCCTCATAACTTTCAAATTCATTGATCCATTATTTATGATAGAATTGCAACATCTAAAATCTTTAATTTTGGTGTAGTTTAATAAAATTAGTTATTTTCTGGTGGAATTTTCCAAATCCTCAAAGTTACAATTTGCAAGAGTAACAAACAGGTCAACGATATTTAAAAATCTTGATCCCTTTAATCAATCTAAATAGGAGAATTTTGTGTCACCAATATAAATAGGAGAATTAGGACATCTCATAAGTCGTCAAATAAGCACTCTTTATTTTTTTTTATAAGTAATTTTTTTTATTAACAAGGATACTTAAATTGAGCACTCAAGACTCCAACCACCATTGCAGTACATTAGAATAGCTATAAAACCCATGAGTGCCAAGCTACAAGCCAATGTAGCAAATGACAATAAACACCTTCCCAATAGTTATTGAACCCATCCACAAAGAATAGACAGTAAAGTGCCCAATCATGTGACAGAACCGTGTATTTTCTACACTACTCTTTTAGTTGCTTCAATCTCTTAAGACCCTATATGCACACCCATGGGTCCCCAACCTCATTGCATCCTACGACCTAATTGGCGACCAAGTTGTTGTAAACCTAAAGTGGTGGCCCTTCATGCCACTTTGATGGGCCATGTTCCCGTTTAATACAAAACACTACACGCGTCAATTTGTGACATCAAATCAAATATAGTGGATAAAAACTCTAGGCAAGAGACCTGTCAACAGATTCTTTGTAAATCCATCTAAAACCATCACTCTTTGTCTTTCTTGGGAATTGCTATTGGCCCCTCCACAATTGCTATCGGCCATACCATCTTCACACAAAGATTAAAATATCCTTTCCTCCAATATTGGTACCCACCCACCTTTTATTTCTTTTTTCTTCCTCCTTTCTATTCCTTCTCTTCCCTAGTTCCCTCATGAATCTCTCCCTTGTGTAGGCATTTTTTATCCATGTTTGTCAACTCAATGGAATCATGATTTCGTTGTGCAATTTATATAATAGAATAGTGATTTCATTTTTATTTTTATTTTCTTGGCAATCCAACAGAATCACGATTCTATTGTGTTGTTAAAATCACCTCACAATGGAATAGTGATTTTGTTGTGTTTCAAATTCCCCCATGTGTTACAATTTCTATAACACAACAAAGTCACGATTTCATTTTGGGACCAATTTTCAACACAACAAAATCGTATTTTTGTTGTGTAACGAAAATTGCAATACAACGAAAGCAGGATTTTAATTGTGTTGCAAATTATGCCGCAAGCAATTTTAAAAAAAAATAACTAGTTTTTTCTCTTGATTTTGTAGGACAATGGATTGAAATACTTTTATATTTGACGAGGTTGCAATGCCAACTGGATGGAAAAATATGGATGATGGAAGCTAAGGTTTCTTTTACCAACCCGACCTTTTATATGGAGTTGAGCCTAATGATACTGGTTTGGGGAATGATAATGATGAAAATATGGGTGGTGATGACATTGATATGCAGCTGCAACCTAACTATCTTGACTTTTCTAGTTATTTCATTACTAATGAGGTATATTTCATGACTTTTATATGTCTATGTTTTGTGAAGCATTGTGTTTTGTTACTTCGTGATTTTTTTATTCTTTTAGGTTTTTCAAGTGATGATTTATTAAATTTGGCTCAACGTGTGAGAAAGGAGCACAGGTTTGTGGTTATGATTCAAAAGTCAAAAGCAAGTAAAAAAACATACATTGTATTGGGTTACGAAAAGAGGGGAAAAAAGTACAAACAATACAAAGACAATTTAGTGTGCAAGACCATCGGAACCAGAAAATGTGGGTGTTTGATAATTGTTGTGCATACTTAATTTGTACATTTAAATTATATGACAATTATTTAATTTCTTCTCTTTTAAGGCTTCTTTTGATTTAAAAAGAGAGGAATTTAGCTTTTTCTAAGTTTTTATCCAGAGAATGCTAAAATTAGTGAATTCACAATGTTTTGGTTTAACTTTTTTGTAGAGATGGACATAGCAGCAGAGGTCTGGAAGATGTTGAAGAATTGGAGTAGTGCACTCAACACGAGAAGCCAAGTTGGAAGCCAGTTGTATCGTGCATGTGCTCTAAGCACACATTTGGAGGCTTAGCGCATCATCACTAAAGCCAACAATATTTTGCATGTGAGATTAGCGCGCACATGCAGTCTTAGCACACAGTCATTTTCAAAAAGCATGATTGTGCAGTGTTTTGAAGAATGTAAAAAGGTGACAATGTGCTTTTGGAGGGAGTTAGTCAACAAGGGCACGAAATAGAGCCAAACTCACTCACATGCAAGCTTAACGCATAGTCATTTTTGAAAAGCATGATTATGCGATGTTTTGAAGAATATAAAAGGGCACATGATTGTGCTTTCGGAGGGAGTTAGTCAGCAAGGGCACGAAATAGAGCCAAAGTCACTCACTTTGGAGCTCTTCTTCCATTTTGTTTGTTTCATCTTTGTTTTCTAGCCTCTCATGACTATGAGAGGCTAAATTACCCATTGTTGGGGGCTTGGATACCAAACACTCTTTGATGTAATGATCTTTACTATACATTTAATGTTATTTTAATATTATTGCTTTCTTTCTAAGTTTATTGCTTTGTTTATGGTTTGATCATCCATTCACATGTATGTTATAGGATTTTAATGATTGAGAAATGTTTTTACCCTAAGAACTTGAAGGAGCTTCTAGGCAATCCATGTCTAGGGATAGAATGGTGTTATTTAGCCTTATTTATGCATTTTTATTCTCAAAACAAATTATTTAGTTTATATCTTAAGGGATTAAGAGTGAAATTAAGTGATTTAGGCTCTTTCACATGAGGAATCATGGTTAGAGTAGTTTAGTGTTGGACAAGTGGCCTTAGAAATTTTAAGAAGGGGAGGGGGTGAATTAAGATTTCATTGACTATTTCTAATTGAAATTTTCCCTTTCTTAATTATTCCCTAGATTCAATTATTTCTTTGTTAATAAGTTACTGAAATAATAAATGAAGGAAAATAACTTGCGGAAATATAAAGACAACAGAAAGTAAAAGAGATAAGGGAAGAGAGAATGCAAAACCAGATTTATCTTGGTTCGGTCACAATCCGTACCTACATCTAGTCCCCAAGCAACCCGCTTGAGATTTCCACTATCCTTGTAAAATCCTTTACAAGCAATGAACCACAAAGAAATCCCCTCCTTTGTGTTCAATGATTACAACCAAGAATGTATGCCTACTTCTTGAAAAGAACCCAAAAGTGATTAGTCTTTTGAGTCCAATGATCAACCAAGAAGTTATACCCACTTCTTACAATGAACCCAAAAGTGGTTAGTCTTTTGAGTCCAGTGATCAACCAAGAAGACCTTCTCTTGAAAACAGTCACCAAGAGTACGGTTCTTGAAAAGCTTTTTGTAAGAATGGAGAAGGAGAGGAAAATAGGATAGCACAAGTTTTTGCCCAATGAACTTTTCTTGACAAAGTAAGTATTAAACAAAAACTCTTAGAAAGATGTTGAGAATAATTCAGTAAAAATGTTCTTCTTGAAATTTGTGCCATGGTCACATATTTATAGCCATTTGATGGCTCTTGAAGAAATCATGTTAAAAGTTGTGACTCTTGGCAATTTCTTCAAAATTAGTCACTTTAAAAGTTTTGACTCTCTTCAAAATTAGTCACTTTAAAAGTTGTGACTCTCTTCAAAACTAGTCACTTTAAAAGTTGTGACTCTTGGCAAATTCTTCAAAAACCAGTCACTTTTAAAAATTGTGACTCTTGGCAATATATTTTTCAAAACCAGTCACTAGTAATTGATTACTATTATAGTGTAATCGATTACACATCAATAGTTGTGACTCTTCATGTTTAGATTTGAAAACCAACATTTAGAAACACTGGCAATCGATTACAAATGTTGTATAATCGATTACAAAAGTTTGAAAATGTTTTCTCACAAGTTGCGACTCATGAAATTTGAAATCCAACGTTAAAAAATAATGGTAATCGATTACATGCCCATGGTAATCGATTACTGTCTTATGGTAATTGATTACCAAAGAGTAAAAAATCTGGTAAAAGATTTTTCTTTGAAAAATTCTTTTGGACAAATTGTGCTATTCAATCTTTTCTTTGAAAAAATCTTTTTATACTTATCTTGATGCTTTTCTTGATGTTCTTGCATATCTTGAGTCTTTTCTTGATTCTTCACTTGAATCTTGATTCTTGATTGAATGACTCTTTGATTCTTGAAACACTTGCTTGAATCTTGATTCTTGACTTAAGTCTTTGGCATCATCAAAATAAGCTTAGAAGCTTTGCTTCTTAAGCTTGGTTAAGAGTGAAATTAAGAGTGATTTAGATCTTAAGGGATTAAGAGTGAAATTAAGTGATTTAGGCTCTTTCTCATGAGGAATCATGGTTAGAGTAGTTTAGTTGGTGAAGGTAATAGTTGGAATAACTTTAAATGGTGAAAAATCATTTACATTGCATCAAGAGTAATTTTGGTAGGCCAAGCACCCAACATTTCCACAAAAATTTGCACTAAATATCACCTTCCACACCTAAGTGTTTGTTTTTCTTGTCTTTAACACCTTGCCCTATTTTTATGTACTTTATCATTGTTGAAGTTTACATTTCTACATTTTAATTATGAAATATATCTACTTTTAGTCATTTCGTTGCTTAAAATTTCATATATACAAACTCTGAGCATAATCAAAGTTCACGTGGACTCGACACTCAGTCTTACCATTTTAATATTACTTTGATAAATTGGTACACTTGCTCGATTTTTATATCCTTTATCGTTGTTGAAGTTTACATTTCTGCACTTTAATTATGAAATATATCTACTTTTAGTTATTTTGTTGCTTAAAATTCACTACATACAAACTCTAAGCACAATCAAAGTCCCTGTGGACTCGACATTCGGTCTTACCATTTTAATATTATTTTGACAAATTGGTACACTTACCAAGAAGTTAACAATGTCGTTTTAAATTAAAAAGGAATTTTGTGAGAACCTTAGGATGAAAACTTATTGCATAATATGGTTTGATCATAACCATAAAGTTATGGCAACATTGCTTGGTTATTCATATGTTGGTCGGTTAAGTAGTGAAGAAAAAATTATGGTTAACCAATTGACCAAAAACATGGTGAAGCTTGATCAAATTTTGTTGACAATCAAATCAAAGATCAATATCCAAAAATTTTAGCACCATCAAAACCATATACAATAAATGTCATAAATATCATTGCGACTCACGATCAAAAGGGTCTAAGAACAAAAATACATCTCATGAAGTTGATAGAATGCGACAAATATGTTTACTGATTTAGACTGTTGAACAATGAAGATATTGTCAAAGATATATTTTAGGCACATTCAAATTCCATCAAACTCCTGAGTTCAATTCCAAAAATGTTGATTTTTTATACAACTTATAAGACAAACAAATATTGTCTAACTCTATTTGGAAATCATTGCTATCACTTAAATAAACATGACTTTCGATGTTGCCTTTGCTTATTTAAGTTCTAAGAGAATGAATAATTTTGAATGGGCTTTAAGTAAGGTGCAAAAAAAATTTGTGAAAGATGATATATTGCCTTGGGTTATTATCATTGATATGGATCTTTCTTTAATGAATGCATTGGAGACTATGCTTCCTTCTTCAACCAACTTGTTATGTCTATTCCACATCATAAAGAATGATATCGCAAAATGAAAAATCCATGTGAAGAAGACTAAAGAGTGGCAAAATGTCATGGATACTTGGGAATTATTGTTGCAATCTCCAAATGAGGAATCATATAATGAATGTTTGAAAATCTTCTCAAAATGGTGTTTTCAAAGTATTTGTTGAATATGTTCATAATACATGGTTGATGCCTTTTAATGAGATGTTTGTATACAAGCATCGGCTAATCAGATCATGCAACTTGAAAACACAACAAATAGGTACATAAATTTGTTGAATTGCATAATTACTTTGACATTGATTATTTAATATTAAATAATTTTTTACATTACAATTTGTTGCATAAAAGAGTTGAAGGCGAGCATGTGAGATTGAAGAGGTTGCTTTGTGATAGCATTAGATATTTGTGTAGTTGTTGGAATGCAATGAATAACATGCGTATATTGCAACATATGGAAATTAAAGACTTTGTTTGAGAAAAGCATAAATGTGGTTGAACACATGTTTAATGTAAACATAAAGAGTAGATGAAAATGAAGACTCGGTTTATTTTGATAATGTATCTGTATTATGGAACCTTAGTCATTATTAGGATGTTTGTTTATACTTAAAATGCTTGAATGTGTGTGGTAAATCATGCATACATGCATCCTAGACAAGGAGAAGTATATCAATATTACTCTACATGTTGATCATTGCATTGATCATAGATCTTAAGCCTTAAAGAGTTGAAATTCTTAACTTATTTTTCAAAATCACTAAGTTTCCACTCTACATCATGACAATCGACTATATGCTATTATAGTTGGCTATATCGAGCCTTTGAATTCTCATAATTGAGAACAACTCGCAGATAGTCAACTATCTTAAGTGTCGAGTTGATTATTTGGTTCTGAAGAAGTTTTTCAGATTCACAAACAGTCAAGTAAATGGTGATATAATGGACTATTTGTTTTTCAGAAAACCCAGGTGATGTGAAGAAAAATTTAGTCAACTATCTCTATGGCACAATCGACTATTTTAGTTTTGAGGCTACAAGAATGAGTTTCGAAGGACTTTGGTGTGACACCATTTTCATTGTGTTTTCACTAAGAGAGTTTCTAAAAACCTTAGAGTGTCACCACCACCTTGATTCTTGACTAAAAACATTATTTCACATGGATTCAATGGATCTTGGCATGGATAATGAAGAGTAGTTCGAGGCTACATAGGAAGTATTTCAAAACTTTCACATTCTTCACAAATTTGTGTTTCTAATTTTCGTTTTCATTGAGTAGATTTCTCAATAGTGTGCATGTAGTGGGTTTATTACATGTAGGTTTAGATAGGAATTTGTGGTGCATATTTGCTTGTGAGTTTGTTTGTAACTCAAAAGGTTATAATGGAAAGATTCAAGTGAATTACTTGGATCAAATGGATGTAGATTTGTTTGAAACCGAACCATTATAAATTGTTGTGAGCATTTTTTCCTTTAAACTTTAATATCTTGTTTTGCTTCTTGCATAAGTTTCTTATCCTTTGAGTTTTAAATAATTGTTGTTCATATTTGGGTAAGTGTTTGATTGAGTTTAAAGAATCAAAGAGTATTTGTGACACACCTAAATCTCTAGGACTAAGAAAAGTATTTGCAAAAAGTTTTCATTTGGGGTCATAAATCAATTTGGAAACCAATTAACCCCCTCTCTTGGTTTAAGATAATTCTTTCCATTATTTATAACATTTAATACCCTGGTATATAAGAAGATACCTGGCTTTGTATCAAGAGAAGTACAAAACATAATTTTCCATGAGTTGAAACAAGTTGACACCGTAGGTATTGACAACTCTGCTTGTGGCTGCATAGAGTTGCTCACTGTCTACCATGTGCCTGTGAACTTGCTAGATTTATCAATATCTATCGCTTCATTCCCTTGAAGTCTATTCATGTACATTAGAAGATGTTATCCTTTTGTAGTTCAGATGATATGAGCGACTCTTAGGGGGACTTAACTCTAAGACATGAGGTTAATACATTGTTTAAGAGATTTTCTAGACATGTAAACATGAAGGGTTTATGAAGACTTTGTAATTCTTAGTGTTTTGTTGATGATGAGTTGTAAAATTTATAAACACTATTTGATTAGGATGATTTTTATTGCTTTATTGCTTAATTGTGTGTGATATCATGCATATATGCATCCTAGACCAGGAGATGTAATTCAACATGTTCAAAATGATTGACATTGCATTAATTCATGGTTGTTAGCCTTAAAGAGTTGAAACTCTCGTAACTTAGCTTTTGAAATCACTAAGTTTCAACTTTGCATCATTATAATTGACTCTATACTGATATACTAGATTAAATTAATCTTTTATTTTTTTAGAATTGGGGTTCATTCGCATTTAATTGACTATACTTAGTATCTAATCGATTATATTGGGTTTCATGAGTTTTTGTTTTCACAAAATAGTCGACTATATGGTAATATAATCGACTATTTGTTCATCAGGAAATCTAGGTGATGCAAAGAACAATTTAGTCGACTATCTATACGGGACAATCGACTATATCTGTTATGAGGCTATAACATTGAGTTTTTCAAAGGACTTCGGGTGTGACACTTTTTCTCATATTTTACATTGTGATTTTCATTGAGAGAACTTCATAAAGTTTAAGTGCCATCACCACTTTCATCCTTATTTGAAAACATCATAGTACATTAGGTGCAATGGATCTTTGCTAATGATCATGAAGAAAAGTGGATACTATAAAGAAAATGTTTTTAGACTTTCACAATATTTGGTGAAATCTTTCCTTAATTTGCGTTTTTTTATTTTTATTATCATTGAGTAGGTTTCTTAATGGTGTGCATATAATGGGTTTTCTACATGTAGGTTTAGTTCTTTATAGGTTTTCAAGAGTTTAGGCATTTATGGTATGCATTTATTTGTGAGTTTGGTTGTAACTCAAAGATTATAGTGGAAAGATCCTAATGTGTTACTATGGATTAACTGGATGTGGATTTCCTAGAAATCGAACTAGTATAAATTGTGTGTGCATCTTTTTCTCTATCCCTTCAACTCTTTATTGCTTATCAATTAAGGTTCTTAACACTTGGCTTTTGTAATTTGCTTGGTATCTTTGTTTAAACCATAATCTATGTTAAAAGAAAACATAAGTGTGTTTACAATATATCTTACTCTCTTGGATTAATTGGATTAAAGGAAAAGGTTTTGCAAAAATACCTATGATTTGGGTATAAAATTGTTTTAAAACCAATTCAACCCCCCTCTTGGTTTGTGGTTTCATGCGCCATTATTTCTAACAATTGGTTATCAGAGCTTTATTTGATAGTCATTCAAATGGTTTTCATAAAGATCTTCATAATGGCTAGAAATCATCAAACCTTGGTGGAAAGTGCTTCTATAAACTGACCCCTCTTTTTATTGGAGAAAACTATTCATTTTGAAAAGTACGCATGGGAGTTTTCCTTGAATATGTTGATAGAGGAGTATGGGATCCCGTTATGAATAGTCCTTACATTCCTAAAGTTGTTGTTGATGGAAAAGAGGTAGAAAAAGACTTTAATTCTTGGACGCCGGAAGAAAATAAGTGTGCTCAATATAATGTTAGAGCTAAAAATATTCTTGCCTCCACTTTAACGCTTGATGAGTTTTATCATGCTTCTCAATGTCCAGATGCCAAGGAAATTTGGGAAATCTTAGAAGTGACTCATGAAGGTACTAAAAAAGTCAAGAGGGCAAGAAAAAACACTCTTATTCAAGAATATGAAATATTTCAAATGTTGTTGGGAGAAAACATTTCTGATGTGAAAAAGCATTTTACACATGTGGTGAATCATTTATTGGCTCTTGGCAAAACAATGGAAAAACAGGAGCTTAATGTAAAAGTTCTAAAAAGTCTCAATTGAACTTGGCAACTCAAAAGTACAATGATATCAGAATCTAAAGATTTAACTACAATAACAGTATCTACACTTTTTGAGAGGCTAAGAGAGTTTGAGTTAGAGCTTGGGAGACTCAAGGATGAAGAAGTTGACAAGAAAAAGAAGGGATTAGCCTTAAAGATGAGTACTTCACATCATGTAGCTAGTGATGAAGACCCTACAGAAAATTCGGATAATAAAAATATGAATTTGCTTGTTGAGAATTTCTCCAAGTTCATGAAGAAGAAAGGAAGAGACAATTGAAACTCTAAAAAGAAGAGCACAAAGAAAATTGACTCCACTCTCACAACCTACACATGCATTAAGTGTGGGACACAAGGTCACATAAAAACATATTATCCAACCTACCTCAAGAAACAACAAGGAGGTGATACGAAGCAAAAGAAGTCATTTAAGAATAGAAGAACATACATAGCATGTTATGATAATGATGCTAGTTCTTTAAGTGACTCAAGTGATGAAGAAGAAGCAGACTTGTGTCTCATGGACGACATTTATGAGGATGAGACCAAAAGCAATGTAAGTGACTCTTTTTCTGAATCTAACACAAACTATGACAATCTACTTGATGCATTCAAAGAGTTACATGAAGAAGCACAAAGACTAATCTTTGCAAACAAGACTTTAAAAGGCCAAGTTAGATGGCATATTGATGTAGAAGCAAAGCTTCATGGTGAATGTGATTCAAAGGTGTTTTGATGATAACAATGATGACAACAAAAGATGATGACAAAGGTGATGAATAAAAAGCTCAAAGATCAAAGAACAACTCAAGTGAATCAAAGAACATCTCAAGTGAATCAAGAACAAGATCAAGATTCAAGAAGAAAGCCTAGAATCAAGAATCAAGATCCAAGATTCAAGACACGACATTATCTCTATGTTCAATTATATGGCAATTGCAGCTTTGGTAGGCTAGGTTGAGGATTTTTGGTCTCTTATTCACCAAGATTTTATTCGGGAAATTCAAACACGACACTATCTCTATGTTCAATTATATGGCTTTGAAGAAAGACTGTTGGAATTAATAACCTCATTGTATGTTGAATGTGGTCCAATACCCACTACAAAGTGGATGACCATTCCAAACATGGGTTATGTCATTGCTAGTCGGTATAATAATGTATTGGTCCACTTATCTAGGCTGCAAAGTTGGACCTTTTCTCCACTTTGGAGTCCCGCACTAGTTGTGTCCTATCTTATTGCAATTGGATATGTCAATGGAAATCACTTTGTGCAAGTATATATTATCTACTAAAGATACCATTTAGTTTTGTCAATATATATTGATTTATTCACTAACTTCGCCTTTTGTATGATAATGTAGTTTTTTTTAAGGGATAAGTTGTCCCTTGCCTCCTATTGTACCACAATGGATAAGATACTGCAATCGTAAACCTCGTTCATGGAAAAGGCCTTACACTTAACGCATCTAAGTTTCAACTTAATATAAATTCATTCATCTAGAGGATCTCAATATATAGTAGACATTTCTATGGATTGAAATAATTTTAAATGTCTAATGTGTATTCAATTTTAGTGATGTTATCACACAATAACTATGCAAAACTATGAAATTTGTTTTAATACCTACGTTATTTCTATCTGTCAAACCTATCTATCAAATAATGAAAAAAAAAACAAAAAAAGGTTAAACGGAAGTATGATTTCATTGTACATTGTGCAACAAAATCAAACTTCCATTGTACAATGGGCACATGGGGAAAAAACTATACAATGGAATTAAACTTTTGTTGTACTAACCCCTAGTTGCATAACAAAATCATGATTCTTTTGCATAATGTTTTTTATACCCCCACTGGTATAGAGGAAGTGTGTTTCCGATGTGCATTGTGGAGGAGGGTGTTTCTAGAATTTTTTAGTATTGGTAAGGGCCAATAACAACTCCCTTTTTTATGTTCCTTTGGTTTTGTCTTGATTCGAGCCCATTTCTAACCTTTGAGCCACAAAACTTCTTATGCCCACCAGATATATGATGGAAGCCCAAATAAAAAATTAAGAGCAACTTAAAACAACACCTCTTGAGTTTTTATTAAATTACACATTATTTCTTCCTTTTTATTTTCCTACAATAGCACCATTTAAGTTTGAAAATATTATACTAGCACCCCTTTATATGTTTGGAAATATTAGACTGACATCTTCTCAAACCTTACACTAACACTCCCTACAAGGGAGGTGAAAGTAATGGTTTAAAAGGCAAGAGGACTTACGTAATTAAACAAAACCTTAGGGGATGTTGCTATAATTTGTTCTATAATTAAGTTATGCTTCAAATCATAAAAATCTCTTGTGTGCCAATTCATTTTTTTCTTCTAAAAAGCCAAACAAATTTTTATGAAGATAAACCAAGCAAGCACAAGATACGCATGAGCCAGGTCACACAAAAACCAACAGCACCACCAAAGTTCCCCAAGTACTGACAATCACAAAACTCCAAATAATATAAAGTAAAACCACCAGACTTTGACTTACCAATGCATAAAACTACCCACTAAGCACCTTACATGCTTACTACCTATATACATTCACTTGGTTTGCGCATACTCCTCTTGCGCATCGATAGAGTACACCTAAAAAATACAACATGTAATTGATAAAATAAATGCATGGAACTATTGAAATAATGATGTTGCAATCTGGTATCAAACTGTGTCTTCCAACCCGAATGTCCTAGTTGCTTCACACCAACTCCTGAACCGACCAGTTGCTTGTAAGAATGCCCCTTAACAATGCCCTTGTAGATCCATCTTCCCATCAACTCACAGTGTCCTCTCCAACCTCCACCATCCAACAAACTCCCTCCTTTAATAATCATATCACTTTAATCTCCCCCTACACTCCCCAGATTGTTCCCGCTAATCAAATATTAACATCAAGCAAAGTTTAACATCAACTCCAATGATAACCCCAACCAGTCTAACACATCGAAACACAACCATTCCCCTATAAGCCTCATATACTTTTGAGCCCCACAAAACCTATACCATATAGTTACACTATCTCATCTTAGAAACACACTAACCTTGCAAATTGATATTTAACTTTTGATACCCTCTATAGCATCTCAACACCCAATGCACATTAATGGACTCATCATCCAAGCTGTCAATGATTAGCAAAACCCTTTCCTTTTAGCCTTGATCCATTTCCAACTCATCACTTTAGCCGAATCTGGCAACTCTAGACAATTAGATACCTTATTGTGGAAAATCACTATAAACGCAACAACTATAGTTCTTTTCACTTGGAAAGAAATTTTACTAGTGTTACAACCTGAATCATGTTTTTAGGATGTCTACCAATTTGCATCGTTAGAGATCAGAACACAATTGCTAATATGATCATGTAATATAAGTAAGTTGAAGTTAAAATATCTTGGGTTTCTCATCAGAAATTATATACCTTGCAATGGAAGGTCTTTTTTACTATAGGTTTAATGGTACTTAGTACTTACTATTAAATTCCTTTTTGGTACCTCAACTGTGATCCGAAGATTTTTTTTTTTATGCCTCCTGTGGGTCTCAAATTTAACTTTACATAATTCCTAAGTCAATAGCCTGAGGCAAGCTTGATTTATGTTTCACTTAATTTTTTTTAGGATAAATTACTAGGAACTAGGCTTGAATTCTACTATAACCAATTAACATTTACACAATTATAAAGATGTGTAGGTAAACCCTAAAAATTAGTTTCTACCTTTTCTTGGTAATAAAAGTTTCTTATATTACAGGTTGACCTTGCCCATCTACTAGCAACTTGTGATCAAGAGTTACATACACTTTTTGTATAGGTAATTTAATTATTTCTTGTTCTAGTGTGAAATGCTTGTGCAAAAGTAAATGTGATCATCTTAATGTGCCTTTATCTTGTATATAAAAATTCCAAATGTACATTTCTATAATGACTTTTATAATGAGTCATTTTATCCTTTTGGCAAAATGTTGCTAGTTAGTAACCCCAATTTTAGGGAATGTCCCTGAATCTCTATTATTTTATTTTCAATTTACATTTTGATTAAGCAAAATGATCTTATACATGATTTTTTGCCATTGGTTTTTGAAAAGGAATTAAACTGTGTGATAATTGTAAAGGGAAATAAATTGTGTGATGTTTATAATCTTGCTGGTTTTTCTAATTATTTTAAAACCTAGATGGATAAGCATCATGACATGTTGGAAACTAACACAATAGAGATAGAAGAGATGTTACCACCATGCTCTGTAGGACCTAAAAATCAATCTAATGCATGGGATCACTTTGACAAATTGCAGCACCCAAGCTAAATGTAAGAACTATGGTGCATCGATCAAATATTTGAGTGGAACAACCTCTATGAATACTCATTTGAGAAGATGTCTAGGTATACCGACCGATGCAAGCAAGAAGCAAAAATCAAGTTCATTCTCATTGGCCATTTCTTCTTATTCCTTTCCCAATATTGACATAGAGGCATGCCAAATTGCATTAGTTAGAATGTTTGTGGCAATGGAACTCTCCTTTTGATTGGTTAAGCATGAAGCCTTTTAGGAATTTTTAAGCATTGTAGTCCCATTTCTTGTTGTCATCTCATGCACTACCTTGGCATGTGATGTTTTTAAACTTTGGAGTAGTGAAAAAGCAAGGTTGAAGAAATATTTTACCAACATTGCCGTAAGGTTTGCCTCACTATGGACACATGTACTTCATCACAAAATCATGGTTATATGAGTTTGATGGCACATTTCATTGACAACGATTGGAATTTGCATAAGGGGGTGATAAAATTTTGTCAAGTCTTAAGTCACATAGGGAAGAATGTGGCAAAGACAGTTGAGCATTGCTTAAGTAGTTGGCGATTAACTCATGTTCTTTCATTGACGGTTGACAATGCCGCATTGAATGATAAAGCAATCAAATATTTGTGGTAAAGATTAATGTCTTGGAACTGTCTAGCTTTAAATGGAGATCATCTTCACATGTGTTGTTGTGCACACATTACTAATTTGATTGTGTAAGAAGGTTTCAGAGAGGATATTAATGCTCTTTGCAAGATTCATGTTTTTGTTAAACATGTAAGATCCCCCCTTCTAGATTGGCTACATTCAAGGAATGTGTTGTGCTTGAAAACATTGAATATAAAGGCCTTGTTTGCTTAGACATAGAAACTAAATGGAATTATACTTTCTTGATGTTGGATGCTGCGTTAAAGCATCAAAAGGCATTTGAGGAGCTTGGGCTGTGAGATAAAAAAATATAGAGACAAAGCTCCTGGATATATTGATTGGGAATTTGTGCATTCGATCTTGCCATTCTTGAGGATATTCCATTATGATACTTTACACATTTCTAGTTGAGCTTATGTGACTAGCACTATGTATATGATTGAGGCCTTCAAGATTAGAAGTAAAATCAAGCAAATGTCTATTTCCAAGGATGTGGGTGTGAATGTGAGACTTATGGCTAACTGAATGAAGAAGAAATATGATAAGTATTGGGGCAATGTTGATTGTCTAAACATGACATTAATGATCTCTTTTAAGTTGCATCCGAGATTCAAACTAAAATTCACAAATTGGCTATTTGCTGAAAGTTTTGATGGTGAATTGGGCCAGTTGTCATGTGATTTGAGAGATAAAGTAGAATTTAGATTGAGATCACTTTTTGAAGAGAATAGTGGCAGCAAAAAAGAGTTTGAAGCTAGCTCATAGGAGGCTTGACTAAGTGAAGTAGGTCGTGATGATTCTTATGGTTTCAACTAATTTTTCTAATCAACCGGGTCTCATAAATATGAATTAGATAAATACTTGGAGGAAGCTTTAGACCTGAATCTAGGAGATTCAAATGTTTTGAATTGGTGGAAGGTAAACTCGAGTTGATTCTCAATTCTTTCAAGCATGGCAAGAGATGTGCTTGTTATACCTGTGTCGATTGTGGCCTTTGAGTCCACCTTTAGTACTAGAAGAAGAGTTCTTGATCCATATTGTTCTTTGCTTACAACGCAAATGGTGGAAGTGCTTGTTTGCAAGCAAGATTAGAGCAAAGGACCACCATCACCATTGCCTTTGAATGAAAATGAGGAATTTTTGGAGTTTGAGAAAGTTGAAGAAGGTAACAAGAATTTTTATTCTATGGCATTTTTATGTACTAATAATATGAGTGATAAATAAAAAGTTGTTTTCTTCATGTTGCAGAACTTGTTCCCTCGCGGGCCACACTAGATGTACTTATTCAGCCTGCTCTACCTTTACACTTGATGATGGTTGAAGATTGAAGAACTCTTCTTTTTATTTTCTTTTAGTTATTATGATTGTTATGTACTTAATTATTTTGATCTTAATTTGGACCTTATAATTCTTGTTTAATATCTTTGTTTGGATCTTCTTTGGACCTTGTGATTTGGATCTTGTTATTAGGTTATAAAATGAACCAATTAATTACACCCTCTTTCAATTTGCTTATTGTTTTAGCTGCTATATTATTAATATGCTCATTTGGTCAAACATGTTTTGTCATTTTCATTATAGTTTCTTAGGCCTTTATGTTTGGTTAATATTTCCCAACAAGACATAATGGTCTTAGTGTGTCTTAAATTATTGAATTTTAATTTCCTTTATTTGATGTTGCATTGTAGGTACCAACTTATATAGTAGCTCAGGTGGTTGGATCCAAGAAGCATCTAACAACCATAAAAGTCAATTCCTAGCAAACATGAGGTTTGTTTTTCAAGTATAGTTTTGGATACATATAAAAGAAGAGCTAGGTTTATCCAATTTATGTTCTAATTTTAAAATTTAGAGAACAAGGAACAATTTATCCACCAATAATCAATAGCTTGAAGGAATATGTGGCAACTACATTTACATATTTTATATATCTCTAAAACATGTGTTATGAAACATGTCGATTTGTTACTTATGACATTGTACTCCAACTTTTTGTGTTATCAAATTTACTGCACTCCAAATATGGTTGATTTAGTAAACTATTAAGACAAAATATTTATTTTTTATAAAAAAATGCACTTTGAAAACCAGATCCGCTCTTAAAACCGATTTAAAACTAATTTAAAACTAATTCAGTTCCAAATTGATTTAGAACTAGTTTTCTAAAATAAGTTCGGCAATTCAGTTTAAAAACCAAATTGTTTAAACCAGTTTGAAACCAGTTCAATTCAGTTTTCTCCCTGAATTGGTTTTCACACACCCTTAAACACAGGTTGCTATGTTCAAAACAAATATTGATAAGACCATTAATAAAAAATACTCCCTATGAACTAAGGAGAGGAAGATAAAATATTTCATACTTTTATCCCTTCAGTTGCAAGTGCTTTATCCTTAAGACTAGAGATCAACTTGCAAAACTTGATTCAAAGGTGGACAAAGAAATCTTCTCAAGGTATTTTGATACTTCTAAAGCATATAGAGTGTTTAACTCAAGAACTTTAGTTGTAGAAGAATCTATCCATGTTAAGTTCATTGATCGTCTGACAACTAATAGGAATGTATAAGATCTTGAGGATAACTTTGCATATACGTTGATAGGTTTATCTGTTGTACCTAAATAGATGAAGTCAAACAGCTTGATGAAATTCTTCCTCATATTGGATAATCATCTGATCAACAATCTCAAACAAAAGGACTGGAAGTTTGTCAACTACCACCCTCTAGATTAGATCATTGGAGATCAAACTAAAGGAGTCAAAACCAAATCATCATTTAAAGATCTTGCGTCTCATGCCCTTGTGTTTGAAATAAAACCTAAGACAATAGATGAAGCACTGAAAGATGATGACTGTAGACAAAGGATCAAGCTGAATGTTTTGATGATGCCAAAGGTTCACATGCTTCTCAAAGCTTTATTCAAGACAAAGAAATTAAAGATATTCAAGATGGATGATCAAGACAGTCTCTAGAGTCTTAGAAATGGTGTATTAAATAGGAAGGGAATTCCAATTGAAGTAGAAAAAGGTTTGGCCAAGAAATTTAAGTTAAAAAGTCTTTTTCAAAGAGATTTACTCTCTGGTAATCGATTACCAGTGGCCAAAACTGATTTACAACAGCTATTAAAATTTGAATTCAAAATTTGCACTGTGTAATCGATTACACATATATGGTAATCGATTACCAGCAGTTATTGAACGTTTTAATTCAATTTTTAAAGCTTGTAATCGATTACACAAATACTGTAATCGATTACCAGAGCAGATTTTCAGAAAATATTCTCAACAGTCACATCTTTTTATGTGGTTCTTGAATGACTATCAAAGGCCTATATATATGTGACTTGAGACACGAATTTGCTAAGAGTTTTGCAGAACAAAAAGGTCTTATTCTCTTAAAAAGCAAAATCGTTTTATCCTCTTACAAATTCCTTGGCCAAAACACTTGTGATTCAATAATGAATTATTTTAGTGCTCAAATTGTTCAATCTACCTCTTTCAAGAGAGATTTCTTCTTCTCTTCTTCTTTATTCTGAAAAGGGATTAAGAGACCGAGGGTCTCTTGTTGTGAAAGAATTCTAAACACAAAGGAAGGATTTTTCTTGTGTGTTTAGAACTTGTAAAAGGAATTTACAAGATAGTGGAACTCTCAAGCGGGTTGCTTGGGGACTGGACGTAGGCACAAGGGTGTGGCCGAACCAGTATAAATCTGAGTTTGCAATTTCTCTTCCCTTAAACTCCTTTATTTATTATTGTTTTATATTCATATTCAAATTGTTCTATTTGAATCAATATTTAAGAAATTCATTATTAAGGGAATTTATAACTTGAATAGAAAGTTAAATAGAATTTTTAATTGGGGAAATAATTTGTAATATCTTAATTCAACCCCCCCCCCCTTCTTAAGATATCTGAGGCCACTTGTCCAACAAGAATAGATCATTGCAATGGAATAAGAACTCCATCAATTTACCAAATATGGTGTTTGGACACTAGTTCCCAAGCCTGAAAACAAGAGCATTATTGGAACACGATGGGTGTTTAGAAATAAATTGAATGAACAAGGTAAGGTGATAAGCAACAAAGCTAGGTTAGTAGCTTAAGGCTATAACCAGCAAGAAGGTATAGATTTCATAGAAACCTTTGCTCGTGTTGCTAGACTTGAAGCTATAAGAATCATGCTTGCTTTTGTTGCTCATAAAAACACAAGGCTTTCAAATGGATGTTAAAAGTGATTTCTTAAATGGTTTTATTGAAGACTAAGTGTATGCCAAACAACCCCCTGGTTTTGGGGATCATACTCTTCCAGACCATGTTTTTAACCTTAAAAAGGTTCTATATGGTCTAAAACAGGTATCACGTGCTTGGTATGAGTGACTTAGATGTTTTCTTTTAGAAAATGGTTTTATGATAGACAAAGTAGATATAATTGTTTTAGGAAATAGGCTTTAAAAATTTCTAAAATCACAATTCAACCCTTCTTCTTGTGATATTTGCCTTTACAAAAATATCTTAAATTTGACTTTTGAGGTAAGTATTACAAAAGTCAACAATCTCATTATACATGTTAATCAATGATTAAAATTATAGTTTAATAAAAAAATTGCACTATTAGTACATTTGTTCATATATTACAAATTAGAATACACAACATGGAGATCAAGAGTTTCATATTGTGTTTTTTAAATTAGTAGAGTTACAAAAAGTTACAAATAGCAAAAGAAAAGGGATTCTTTAGAGAGTCAACACACTTTAAAGACAATCTACTCATCATTAGTAAATCTCAAAGTCAATTTTGTTGGAATTTTGTGGGTTAGCATTATCTAGTTGTCAGATTAAATTTTGGATATTAGTTAATTGGGCTTATTATGTTAGGTTGTCTATGATGGGTTCAGCTTTCACTTGGTGCCCAAATGAGAGTTCTGATATACTCTCTTTAGGGGGTTATAAAATTGTTGTCCCATTAGACATTGAGACACAACATTGTGTTGGAAATCCTAGTTGCCAATCAGAAAGTAGTATCTCCCTCATTTAGTGTTTGTGATTCAATTAAGGCAATATGGATGAATTTCATCTTTAGGTACACATTTTCTAACCCTCTTATGATTTTTATTAGTTGTTATAAACATACTATAATTGTGCATCAATTGGTATTAGAGCCAAATTGATGCATACTATTGGTTGTTTTGTTTATAAAATCTTAGATCCTATCAAACCTTATTCTTCTCTCTCATTTTATATGATATAGAGTCATATGTCATGTCATGATATGGTAAGGTGATCTTTTGATAGTCACCTCAATAGTTAACAACAATTAGGTAACGACAATAATTAATAATAAAAAAATATTAAAATATATTTTTCATCCTCATCAAATTAAAAATGTTTGAATTTTTCTTTTGTAAAAATTTTTACTTTTTTTTGTCCTTGTAAAAGTGACATGTCATTGTTTTGCTCTTAGAAAGGTTCAAATATTCAAACTTACTTAACTACTTTTACATCGGTTATATGTATAACCGATGCCAAAAAAAATTATATTTACATCAATTATATATAAAATCAATGTAAAAAAATATAATTATATATTTGGATTAACTTAACTCAGACAAAAATTTAACACATTCTAATTTTACGAGACAAAAAATATACTAAAAATTTTATGAGATAAAATTTGAATATTTTTAATTTATGAGAATAAAAAACATATTTTAGTAAAAAAAAAATATTATGGATATATTATATATAGGGACTATTTAAAAAAGTAAATAAAAGAATTGACATCAAAATGTGTGGATATATTATAGAAAAAATCATTTAAACCAAAAAAATTCTGAACAATCTCAAACTATTATTCTATTGTATATATTTGTATACTTAATCCTTTTAATAATTTATTTCTTGTAATCTATTCTCTTTTGTCTCTATATTTGGATTGATTATTTTTTTAAAATTATTAGTAATTACAAATAAAATTTAAATATGTTTTCACTCTTATAATAAACTAACCTTTTAAGTTTAACTTTTTAAAAAATATTTTCATAATATTCAAGTTTTTTTTATTAGTTCGTGTAATTACGTACTTGGTTTTTATCAACGACCACTTCAACCTATCATATGATAACACAATAGTCCTTGTAAATATATTTCATTTTTATTTTAGTAACTCTAATATACTTTATTTTTTTATGTTAGTATATGATTCTTTAGCCACCACAGCAATTAACGATGACTAAGTAGCAACAGTAAATAATGTAGTTGTAAGAAAAAAAAGTAAATAATGTAAAAAGAATTGAATATTACATAGACTATCTTAACAAAATTACAAAAGGCTGAAATCATGAGAATATTACAGAATCTAAAACATATTTATACCTTGAAAAGAATCTTATATCACAATTTAAACTTTTTATTGAAAATTTTAAATATAATTTATACATTTTTTGATACATTAAATATGTTTATTTATTATAAATTTTAATAATAAATATAATTTTAATATTAAATATATTTTCATTATAAATTTCAATTTTATAAAATAAACATTTATTTTATGTAATTCATTGGCTAAAATACTGCTTCATATTAAATTATTTTTTTTAAAAAAAAAGACCAATTTACTATTTATGCAAAAGGGGTTAGTTTATCTTATAGAATTTATCTAAATAAAATTGTCTAATGTTTAATTTAGCAAAAAAAAAAAAAAAAGTTGAATGTGAAAGGTGGGCTCGAAGAAGCAGCAAGGAGAGAAGAATCTTAATATCTTATCCACATCCACAACGAAGATCTTAGTCTCACCTTAGAGACACAACACAGCACAGCACAACACAATATTCAAAAGCAGTAACCAGAGAAAATGGCTAGTGTCTTTTCTGCATGTTCAGGTTCTGCTGTTCTTTTTCACAGCAGAAACTCCTTCTCCTCAAAAGGGTCTTTCCTTCACCTCAAAAGGCCTCTCTCAGCCAACTGCGTAGCTTCTTTGGGGACTGAGGTATCAGTGTCACCAGCAGTTGACACTTTCTGGCAGTGGCTCAAGGAAGAGGGTGTTGTCTCTGGCAAGACCCCAGTGAAGCCTGGTGTAGTGCCAGAAGGCCTAGGACTGGTTGCACTCAAGGACATTTCTAGGAATGAGGTTGTCTTGCAGGTCCCCAAGAGGCTGTGGATTAACCCTGATGCTGTGGCAGCTTCAGAAATTGGGAAAGTGTGCAGTGGATTGAAGCCTTGGTTAGCTGTTGCACTGTTTCTGATAAGAGAGAGGTCAAGGAGTGATTCTCTTTGGAAGCACTACTTCAGCATTCTGCCTAAGGAAACTGACTCTACTATATATTGGTGGGTTTCTTTTGGTTTACTTGTTAGGGCGGATAAACTTATCCAAAAACCAAAAGCATTTCTAAGGACAGAAAATAAGAAGAAAAAAATGAAAAGAGTTTATCTGGAAGTTAAAATTAGCTTATTTACAAGTTAAAAATAATCTTTTTAAAGAAATTATATGAAAGAACTTCTTCAAATTAATTTATGGAGATGCTCATTTCATTTTTTTCTTCTTATTTTCTTCTCCTAAAAGTACTACGGGAGAAATTTATCCAAATAGACCCCTAAACATGCTTAATGGGGATTTGGGTTGTTTTCATATGGTTGGTTGATTCAGTTGGTAATTGGTTATTCCAGTGCAGGTCAGAGGAGGAGCTCTCAGAGCTGCAAGGTTAGTAGTTACTTAGTTCTGTCAATGTTTTAATGCCAAAGCATGTAAATAAATGATGAAAAGATTGTGCTTTGGCGTAGTTGCTTTGCTTATATTGTTTACTCTTGGAAATGGGTTTGTAGTGTGGTTTTCACTGCTGATTGAACTGATTTGTGTAGGGACTCAACTTCTGAACACAACTAGGAGTGTGAAACAATATGTGCAGAATGAATTTAGGAGACTGGAAGAAGAAATTATAATCCCTAACAAGAAGCTTTTCCCTTCTTCTATTACACTTGATGACTTCTTCTGGGCATTTGGAATTCTAAGATCAAGGGCATTTTCTCGCCTTCGCAATGAAAACTTAGTTGTGATTCCATTAGCTGACTTGGTAAGGTCCTTTTCATTTTATATCTGTATAGTCACTGACCCACTGTAGTGTATACTGAAGCAGTGAGACTTGACTACCGCAATACCTCCAGAGCAAAGAAATAAAGATTAAACATGAACACATATAACTGTTTGTTACTAATACTTTTAGAGAAGGAAAAAATATTCAGTACTCCAGGAGATTGTACTCCTTTTATCAAAATCATAACACCTTGCAAGTATGGTTATTTTTCATTTTTTTATAGATAAAAATTAGAAAAAAACTACCAATTTAAGAGGATTAACTGTCAAAGGAGTCAATTTACTTGTCTTCCACAAATTCAATTTCTGGATCAGATAAACCATAGTGCCAGAGTAACTACAGATGATCATGCTTATGAAATTAAAGGAGCAGCAGGCCTTTTCTCCTGGGACTACCTATTTTCTCTGAGGAGCCCCCTTTCTCTCAAGGCTGGGGACCAGGTGAAGTGTTGTTGCCTCTTATTTTTCTCTTTTCACGTTCCACTTATACACAATATACCGTTAAATAATTAATACATCTATGTCCATCAAAGGCCTTTTCTCCAATAGGAGCATTATTGTATCTAAGTCTAAGAAGCTTATATATAAACTAGCCTGCATTTATGTATCAAAGGAAAAAGAAGCATGGTGTGAACAAAATTACAATCCATGTTGCATTCAGGGGCACAAACTGCTCTTTCAACTGTGCAGTTGGTAACATAAATTACATTCATAACATGGTTTCACATAAGAATGGAAGGAACTTTTTACTGCAGGTATATATCCAATATGATTTGAATAAAAGCAATGCCGAGTTGGCTCTGGACTACGGTTTCATAGAACCAAATACAGATCGGAATGCATATACCTTGACACTGCAGATATCTGAGTCAGACCCCTTTTTTGGTGACAAACTAGACATTGCTGAGTCCAATGGTTTTGGAGAGACAGCATACTTTGACATCTTCTACAACCGCCCCCTTCCACCAGGATTGCTTCCATATCTGAGACTGGTAGCTCTAGGGGGCACTGATGCTTTCCTATTGGAGTCAATATTTAGAAACTCCATCTGGGGTCATCTTGAATTGCCTGTGAGCCGCGACAATGAAGAGCTCATATGCAGAGTAGTTAGAGAGACCTGCAAAACCGCCCTTGCTGGTTATCATACAACCATTGAAGAGGTATGATTTTGGTTTTAATTTAGGTGAGGGAAAAAAGCATGCATATTAAAGGATTTTCCTCTAGTTTATTGGTATAAGGTATCCATATATCCCATCGTGAGAATAAACCATGATGAGGTTTGGTTAATATAACACTTATAGAGTATTGGAAAAAACCCAAGTTTCACATTGGCTAGAACTAAGACAAAGATAGAATATATAAGTGGGGGATAACTTTCACCCCATAAGCTAGTTTTTGGGATTGAATTAGATTCAAGCCCACATTCTAAGATGGCATCGGAGCTTATCATAGATCCATTAAATGGGTCACCTATTATGATAGAAAATATGAATAACAATGCCATTTTGGAAATAATTAAAATGGAAAGAAAGGGGATAGAAAAACTATCTTATAGAAATAAAATTCAAGGGTCTGTTTACTTTAAGAAAGGCAAAATTGCAAAATTGGTCCCCCACTTTATCTTCAATTTCGAATTTGGTCCCCAAGTTTTTAATTCACAAATTTGGTCCCCTATTTTGTAAAATCATGCAATGTTAGTCCCTCAGACCACAATTGGACGTTGACTGTTACAAAAGAATGTTGACTACCACGTGTTATGTTTTGATTGGTCAATGAAACCAACATTGCACGATTTTACAAAATAGGGGGACCAAATCCGAAACTGGAGATAAAGTGGGGGACCGATTTTGCAATTTTTCCCTTTAAGAAGATATGTTCTTTTTTTTTTCACTTTTAATTACAAAAATACTACCTTATCTCACTTTATTTCCTATTTTCAAGAATGAATCATTAAAAACATTTTTTTATTGTTTTATGTTCATTATTTCCTATATAAACTTTTGAAAACAATGCAACACTTTGTAATTAAAAGTGAAAACAGAAAATGTTTTCTCAAAGTAAACTTGTCCCAAATTTCTCTTTCCATTTGCTCTTCGATTCAAATTTCAATTTTTTTTCACTCCACGCTTTCTTTCCTCCCAATCAAATGGAGCCTAGATTGTGAAAATTTTGAAGCTGATTGAGGTCAGCAAATAACTGAATAAAGCAAGTGAATGACAGGATCAAAAGTTGAAAGAAGCAAAGCTAGATTCAAGGCATGCTATAGCAGTTGGAATTAGAGAAGGGGAGAAGAACCTCCTACAGCAAATTGACGAGATCTTCAAGGAAAAAGAATTGGAATTGGCCCAGTTAGAATATTATCAAGAAAGGAGGCTCAAGGACCTTGGACTTTGTGGGGAAAATGGTGATATCCTTGGGGACCTTGGAAAATTCTTCTAGGAAGCAGAAGCAGTTGCAACCATAAAGGACACGCTTTTGTGTACATTTCCAAAAGGACGAGAAAACATAAACATCTTGGTAAATCACAAAAGGAGGCTTCCAAGACAAATCCATGCCATTTATTCAATTGATTTTTGAAGATCATAATCAAGTTTTTGACTCACCCCCGTTTATTACAACTTATTGCTTGATTATTGTTTGTAAAGAGAAAGATGTAATGAACTTTGGAGTGCCTGGTCTGAATTTAAGGCTGAGACATGAACTATTGTCATATAACTATACTGACCTCATAAATAAATCAATTAAGGGTGAAATTGACGATACATCTTTGCATGCCTCGATAGAAGCTGATATTTCCTCTCTTTTTTTGTTTTTCTTTTCATGGTTCTCATTCACGTGTACATACTTATAAAGGTCATCGTGTGTACAGCACTTACACAATTAAGTGGGAAGGAGCAATTTATAAATTCCTCTTTTAAACTTGTGGATGGGAAGAAGTGTACATTTCTTTTTACATTTGACAGCTTTTACTCATCGTATTTGACTAGAGTTAAGAGGACCTAGCAAGTCATCACACTTTGTTCCCTCACACAGACACTCATAAGGGTTGGCATAGAAATAATCCTCTTCCTTCGGCTTGTCTACATCGACTCTCCGATGAGTTGGCTGTCCCATTCTTTTTTCATGAACCTGTCGAACAGCATTTGAAAATTCATTCCATGGAAGGGTTCCATTTTGATGCATGTCAAACAATTCTACGAGCTTTTTCCGATCCAATAAGATGGATTTCTTAAAACCAGAATACCTGCAGGAGGACTGATTAGAATTTTGTTTTTAAGGATGTTTTTAGCCTTCTGTATAAAATCAAATTGCAACTAGCAAGAGAGTGCATGCACACCTGCGATGGCCTTCCACAAGTTTTGCCATGTTACCATAATACGTAGGAACAAAGGTGTTACTGGCTACTGAAACCATAAAATCTAAAGCTGCCATTTGTGATGAATGATTCTGAAACTGCTGCAACTCATCATTGACCAGCAATGTCTCTTTCTTAACCTAAAAGTCAAAAGAATTTTATGAGATGGACAGAAACCATGCTAAGGGAGAGAATGCATAATGTAGATCAGGTAGGTAAAGCATATGAAATATCTTTCGAAAGTATTTAGTTGAATGTCATGTAATATTTGTGATATGATCTGTAAATGGACAGTTTTGCTTATCCCCCAAAATCCATTATAGCATTTTATTATATCCAAGAAAATTAAAATTGTGTTTTCAATTTGTAAGATCTTACCATCTTTGCAATCCTGATCTCAGCTTAACACTTTTTTGGTGAATTAGTGGGATCGTCAAGTAAAACAGTAGGATCAATGGGTCATGTGATCCCACTATGTTTCAATTTGAACCATTTTTTTCACATTAACTGGAAAATCCATGGGCAACCAATTTTTGACCCAGTAGGTTCTTCATTATAACTACCTTGATTATATCAAATATAGAAGAATCAAAATATAAACAGAAAGGATGGGGTGGGGTGGGGGGTGTTAATGGTGAACTCACAATTCTTGGAAATGCAGCTCTGAGTTGTGCTAATCGATGTTCACCACCATAAATTTCACCAGCTGCAATATATATTGGTGTCTCCCTGTCAAAACCCAAGGCTTGCAGAATTAAGGCAGACTCCTCTGGAGTCAAAGGACAGAGACCCTGTGATCTCCTTTCTTCAGAAACTATCTCCTTCTCTCTCCAGGAAGGGAATGCATACCTGAATTACACAGGCAAGATCAAAATTTTGTGAGAAAGATCCCTCTTGTTCCAGCTCATTACAAATAACTTTGATCACAGGAATATTTATTTTTAATTAAGGTAACCACTAATGTCTAATTGTAGAAATATGCAAAATTCCACATATCATGTAACTCATGAACTACAGATCCACAGCTCTCCTACAACTAGATGGTGACTCCACCAGCACAAGCAACTAGCATCCAGGACTCTATGATAGAGCAGGAGCCAGGAGGTATTATTAACTAATCAATGGAAATTTAGCAATGATAAAAAAACAATTATAGTGATCCACATCTTCCCCAGAAACTGTCAGATAAGAAGCACCTATTTCTCAATAAAACCTATCCATAAGTATATGTACAGCAAAACTGCCAAAACATGAAACATAAATACCTCATCTGCTTGAGCTCCTCAGCTTCTTCAATAGAGCAACCATGCGTACAACCTGAGAAAGCCAGCATATCCATCTCATATCTCAGATGCAATGCCAGAAAGGGTCCATTTTCACGAAGTATCCGAATCAATTTTTGGCCCAAATTCTCAAGTTGAGGAGTAAATTTCAATGCCTGGAAATTTACACGACACCTAAGTTTCTGTAGATCAAGTGGGAGACCATTGTTTGCTAGACGTGCATCTGTTTTGTTGAAATGTACCACCTTATGCTTGCCAAAAAGTGGCAGAATCTGCAGTGTGGAGTCAACAGCATTGAATTAAACTCAAGATATGCACTACTCAAAATTAGTGAGGGAGAGAATATAGAAAATGTATAATTTTATAACTTACACACACTTGATTGCTAAGTGCTATTTTGGAAGTGGATTTTGCTACATCAGAATCTACTCATTTTAGGTGCTAAAATACTAGAAGCCACCCATATCTATAAAATACTAGAGGGCGAGCCCTGGTGCAGCGGTAAAGTTGTGCCTTGGTGACTTGTTGGTCATGGGTTCGAATCCGGAAACAGCCTCTTTGCATATGCAAGGGTAAGGCTGCGTACAATATCCCTCCCCCATACCTTCGCATAGCGAAGAGCCTCCGGGCAATGGGGTACGAAAGAAGAAGAAGAAGAAGTATAAACCGATACCTATTCATTTGATAAGTTGAATTTCTCCATTCTAATTGTAATTATTATTATATGATTCTGATAATACAATCAATAAAACCCTCAACATATGTCTTCCGTATCCTGTCATTCCCTCTCTAAAGTAAAAGTCAGTAATAATGCATCTAGTAATTTACAGATTACCAATTCTCAGTTGATAACTGCCAGCCTTGATGGAAGAATCAATTATTTTGGGAGAAAAGGGGGGGAGTGTCAAGCATTTCAGTAAAGATCAAACAGGCAAAAACTCATGGACATTCATAAAGAGAAACAAAAACTTGAAAAGAAAAGAAGTCATATGGAAGAAAATCCTTAATTAGCCATTGTCTCACCCTCCCACTACAGACAGGTGTAAAAAAAAGTAGAGAGGCAATTTATTATTGAGACAAATATTAGCAATATTGTGGAACTCCTATTTTATATGCAAATGATCACTGTTTTATAGTCTAGGCGCATCTAATAATAAAATCAAGAGTACAAATCTACAGCATAAGTTCGTAACTAGCAATGTGAAAATTATGATTCAGAATAGATATCCATAATATGGAAAGTCCCATTTAATTTGACAAGAATACAGTTTCTGACATTTGTCATCTGCCTCACCATCATCATCATCATCATCATCATCATCATATACAAATATCTATGACCATTACAATCCTACAATCACAAAAATTAACTGTTCTAAGACATTCCTAAAAACTCCCATGTACACAGAAAGAAAGTTAGGGAAATGTTAGAATACTGGAAAAATAAAACTGTATATACAGTAAAACTAGAACCTCAAAATATAAATTTGACGGGGGTCTAACTAACAGGAAACTAACCCATCAAAAGCAACCTGAGCACAAAACATGGTATTCCCTTAGACTAAAATGTTAAAAATGCAGAGTCCGAAGATGATAAACATCATTGTCTTAGAAGTTAAGCTGAAGAATCATTAATCAATCATTGTTCAAACCTTAAATTACCATATAAGAAAAAGCCTGATTAACATACAGTACATAATTTTAGCTCAAATGCAACTAATACAATCTGCTGACCTGCTCCAAGTAATACTTTTCATTTGACCAGCTAACAGGAGGCATCTTCAGGGTAGAGTATCCACTTTTCCTACTAAACCTTTTGGGCACTCTTTTTACTATTCGAACTTCATCTTGTAGAGAATCAATGAAATGTCTCACATCAAAAATGTCCTCAAAATTACTGCAAAAAGAAAACTACAAAACTTTAAAATGATAAGCAGGCCAAATTAGATAATACTCTTAATTTTTATAAAACAAATGATATACCTAGGGTCTGCCCAAAATGACTTCTTATCAAGCTCTGGAACAACCAATGTGAGATTCAACAGTCGAGCAACTGTCACCATGTCACAAATCTGAAATGCCAATCTGCTAAATGAACATCTAAGATTATCATAGAATAGGAACAGAGAAATAATAGAATAGGAAGTACAAACCGCTGCACGCATTTGATTTAAACCCCCATTGCAGGACACTCTTAGAAAACCATTACTTGTATAATTTCCTGAAAGATTTCAGGTCATAAGGCTTTAATATTTACCAAAAGGTGTAAGAATAGTATAAAGTACAACTAATACCCTATCCACCAAACCATCAATTAATATGCCTTGATTTATATTACATATACTCATTCACATAGTTGTTTTGAATATTAAGAATACATAATACTGAAAATCAAAAGATGAGGCAACTAGGATGTTCATGGGAGGTGGGAGCCCGTCTGAAACAACAAGACACAATTTTGATCCAGCAATTGGGCAACGATCAATAATATTAGTATCCAAACAAAATGTACAAGTCACCAGCAAACTGCCTCAAGTGAGTACATACAAATATATTACAATTAATATACAGAATAAGTTAAATGGTAACATAAAAGCTAGAAATTGAGTTTTATGTAATGTTTTGCAACAATGCTCTTTTTAGTTTCAACTTATAATGGTACATGTAAACTATTTGGCTCCTCTAAAGTGAAAGATTCACTTTAGAGAGTACAATGAGATGTTATAACTGTTGATTAGAAAATCAATAGGTAAAATTTGAACCGGATCATAATTTATTATACATTTGCATGCATTTAATCAAAATCTCAACTGTTGATTTCTCAATCGATGGCCATAGCTTCTCACTTTATTCTCTTTCACTTTAGAGGAGCCAAATCCCTTACATGCATGAATTAAAAGATGCAAGTGTAAAGAAGGGAATCTATAGTTACAGTCTTATTTGCTTTCCAATTTCCATTAAGTGATATGGAGGTTGATGTGGATATCACATTCAGAATTCAAGCTTGGTAAGAAAAGGATAAATGCTTCATTGCTTCAAGAGTTCAAGTATAATTTGTGAGCGCAAAATGCCAACGAATTTAAGGAAAATTCTACTGAGCAGCTATAGAATCAGAAATACTGTTTGGCAGTGAACACTGGCAGTGAAGTGCAAACAAGAGCCAACTATAAGTGTAGTTGAGATGAGAAAACTGAGGTGGATCAGTGGACATACAAGAAAAGATGGAAGGGATATCGTCCTAAGGTGGTTTGGTTATGCGAGAAGAAGACCAACATAGGCTTCAATGAGAATAAGATAGGAGCAGACTGCAGAGGAAGAATCAAAATTTGGTTTTAGGTATCTTAGAATGTGGATTTGGGCCTAACTCAATCCCAAAAGCTAGCTTATGAGGTGAGGGTTGGCCTCCACTTATATATTCTATCTTGCCACTATCTCTAGCCGGTGTGGAACTTGGGTTTTTTCCCAATACACCCCCTCACACCCAACACTTTTGGGCTTGGTGCATGGATGGTGGGTGGCCCGTTTAATGGATATAGAATAGGCTTTGATACTATATTACAGGAATTGTGTGTAATCCAACACAAACTGATCTTATTTATAATCACAAGGGAATCAACGTAATTAAGGATACATGGAAAGGAAATAAAAGGAAATCCCTAATTTCTAGCTTTCTATATTCACAAAGATAATATAATATATTTAACAAGGTAGAACCCAATGGCATCAATTGATTTATGTAGCTGACCTCACCAAGAAGAATATAACTTGATTGTCGTTTTCGAAGGCAATAAACAGTATAAACTATAAAACAAGTCATCTTTGGCAGGAGTCCACTAAACATGATGGTAAATGTCAACCAATTAATATTGACCTCATAACTCATAATTTACTATGACATCTACATTTGAATTTTAAGGCATATTTTCATTCTTCCTCCTAACTGATTGTACAATCCACAAATCTACTTCAAAACAAGCACCAATCCAAAAAAAAAAATTTCTTAAAAGGGTCTACCAACTGATTACATTCAGTAATCAGTACCAACTTTCAGCTAAGCATGATCATCACCTCCTAACAGCAAATATACCACAAATTCAACAATGTGGATTTCATTGCTCAATTACATCACACATAAGGTTGCATGATTGCATCATTACAGAACCAAAGCTACACTTCTCCAAACCCACATCATAGGCTCTGTTTGGATATACTTCTCCATAAATACTTATAGGAGAAAAAAATAAGAAGCTAAAATGAATTGAGCTTCTCCCATAAGCTAAAATCAACTTATGCACTTAACTTTCATAAAAATCCTCTCATTTAACTTCTCCAAAAGCTAAAGTGCACAAATTGATTTTAGCTTATGAGAGAAGCTCAGGTCATTTTACCTTATTTTCTTCTTCTGAAAGTGTTTATGGAAAAGTTTGTCCAAAAACAGGACCTAAGCATATTTAACCCATCAATAACTTTGCTGATACAGATATGTATGAGGTAAAAAAAAAAAAAACTAACTTGCGGGAAGAAAAGGTGGGGGCGGTTGAGCAAGTTCATTTTGCGCTTCAAGAGGACTTTGATTTGTGTGATATATTCGACTACTGATCCCCAAAAAGAAATGAGAATGCCATAATTCACTCACTGTCACCAACTGAACCAGACATGTCCACAGCACAATGCTTGAACACACTCGAATGAACCAAACCCGCAAACGGCTCCTCTGAATCACACCACCCTGAAGCTTATCGCACCTCACCTGAATACCCTCCATTCCTCTGCCACACACCTCATTGCCACCTCATCACCACAAGTACCTTCACATAACACCAAAATCAGCACAATAACAAAACAAGAGAAACGCAAAAAAGATACTCATTCATTCGTTCATGAACAGTGCATTGAAATAACATGAAATTGAAGACCTACCCAGATACAAACAACACTGCGACGAAGTGAATCTGCACTTTTCGCGGCTTTTGAAGAAATTGAAACCGGCCCAGAATTGAATTTGAAGAGCGTGATTGATGGCGAGGCTCAAAACATGATCTTTTTATGCCCCCCCAATTGGTTGAACAGAATTTGAAGGTCTTATTCAAGAATCAAAGAGGGAGAAAGTGTTTGGAAAAGAGAAAAGGGAGAGGTTTGTTGTCGCGAAAGAAGACAAGGAGAACAAGAATTAAAGATCTAAGAAAAGATCTGAAAGTGACGAGGAGGATTAAATCGGAAGAATCAAACAAACATTGAAGATTCATGCATTTCTATTCCCTTTTCGGGGAAAACCTTGTTTCTTTTTCTAGCTTTTTATTCCACCTGACAATTTCAATGGAAACTAGCGTTGTCTATTTCTAGAAAGATGTTCGTCTTCTCTCTCACACTCTGATCCACCTTTGCATGAATTTGACGTTGTGAATTATGATGCATTTTGTTGTAGGATAAAATTAACTTTTCATTTGAAAATTTGGGTGTTTTAAACAGAAATCTTAGTTATTAAAGATGTGTTTGATGTTGACGATGAAAATAAATAAATTAAAAAATATTGTAAAAAGTGTGAATCTTAAAAAAAATACAAAAATTATTTTTAATATTATTTATTTCCTTTATATCAAACACGCCTAAACTTATCTTATGTAACAATAAAGGCCAACTCCTATCTTTTAGGAAATAGGTTAGGACTAAGAAATCAGTAAGCTATGAAAAAAAGAATAGTCCAAAATAAGTCTCAAATCTATGGTAAGACCCTGTGATAAATGGATGATAATATTTTTTTTTTGTTATTAAGTCTAAAAAAATATTATCAAGTGTTGATAAAAGAAAGATTTTAGATTTATCTCACTATGTAAATCCTTGGAGCAATCTACTTTCTTAAAGGGCAAGTCTATCCTAGATAATTTTTGTCTATGAAATCATTCACCATATGAAATGCAAATCCAAAGGTAAAATAGGTGAAGTTGCTCTTAAGATTGACATTAGTTAGGCTTATGAGAGGGTTCAT
Source organism: Glycine soja (assembly GCF_004193775.1). Lineage (NCBI taxonomy): Eukaryota > Viridiplantae > Streptophyta > Magnoliopsida > Fabales > Fabaceae > Glycine > Glycine soja. Next base: position 42,772,789 of record NC_041008.1, on the reverse strand, counting down.
CGGAATTATTTGTTGGCTTTAATGACAAAATTGGATTTTCATAAATTCGAGTTGCTTCTTTACTCACTATATCTTTTTTCAGTTTTTTCCTTCTTGGTTTTCTCTCTTCCTCAATTATCCAAAATACCTTGAACTTTTTTTTGAATTCTCCAAGTTCAAGGTATTTTGATAACTAATGACGATACTAAAGCAAACCCTCTGTCTTCTTTTTCATTCCTTCCTTATGCTTAGAATCCATGCACAAATCACATTTTCGTCAAGGTGTTTTGTATAATTGAAAGTGGTCTTCATGTTGTCCTGACTGTTTTTTCTATTGAACCTACACACTATTGGACAAGTGGCCTCAATAACTTAAGAGGAGAGGTGAATTAAGTCTTACAAAATTTCTTACTAACAAATTTTATCCCCCTTTTAAATGATATATGATAGGCTCAAAATGTAGAAGAAGAAGAAGAAGAAGAAGAAACAATCAATTTAACAATGTTCTTTTAAATGCGCAAGACAAAGTAAATTGCAGTAAAATAACTGAGATAAAGGAAGAGAGAAATGCAAACTCAATTTATACTGGTTCAACCACTTCCCGTGCCTATGTCCAATCCTCAAGCAACCCACTTGAGATTTTCCCCTTTCTTTGTAAATCCTTTATAGACTTTGAACACACCTTGGGACCCATACCCTTGTGTTCAAGATTCTCATAATCCAAGAAACAAACAGTCTTTTGATTACAACTGAGTTTATGAGATGAATAGAAAGATTTATCTCCTTTAGAGTAGATGATACAAATTGAAGTTCCTAGAAGAATTCTCAATAGATTTACAAGTGTTTGACCAAGAGTTGTTTAGAGAGGATTTGACAATTAAGTTCTCTTTAAAAATCTCTCTTTTTTTTTTGAAGTCAAACACACATATATATAGGCCCATTGTGCCTTTTCAAAAAGATTTGAAGAGATGTGTCTTTTTATGACTTTTCAAAGTGTTTTATGAAGTGTTGTTGCTGGTAATCAATTACAAGATTCAAAATTCCAATTTCAAAACCCTTTTTGAAAAGCTCATTTGTAATCTGTCTCTAGTAATCAATTACAATGTCTGGTAATCAATTACCAGTGTCTTGAGTTTTTGAAAATAATTTGTTTGAGGCCAAAACTGATCAATTAGTGAGATTCTTTTAATAAATAAACTAAGGCCTTATCTTTTTCATGATCTTGTTTGCTTAACCTTGAATTAATCTTGAAGCAATCTTGTTTGATTATACTTTGACATCATCAAAACCTATATCCATACATTTACATTCTCTCCCTTTTTAATGATGACAATCATTATCAAGTAAATTCTTTCTGACATCATCAAAACCTGCATGATTCACATTTTCCCCCTTTTTGATGATGACAACCATCTTTAGGTAATACTTTGGCATCATCAAAACCTGCATGATATGCATTCACACACACTTTTTCATTAGCCTTGGACTATGTAGGATGATGGTTGATTCCCCTTTATGGTTCCTATTGTATACTTTGGAAGCCATTCCCTAGAAAGTGCAAGTCCACTAGACCCCGAGTTTGGGTTTGACGTCTTATTTTTCAAAGGTGTATATTTCATGGTCGGAGTGGTTTCTCGAGGTATGATGCTGATAAGGTTATAGAGTGTCACCCTTTCTTCCTTCTTTGGTTATTGGCTTATGTCTAGGGTTGGAGTGCCACTAGATTCATTACTTTTTGTTTTGGCTTTCTCCCATTACTTTGATGTTGGATATTTGTCTCACGTCAATGTGAACTAGCTTGACTTACTTCTCTTGGTAGAAGTCAAAGCTTTGAAGATTTGCTTGAGTTGCATCCCTTGGTTATAGAATTGTTGATGATGACTGAGGTTACTTGGTTTTTGTTTTATTCTCATCAAGAGTAAACATATTCCTGTAATTTACAAAGTATTGATCTTATAATATGTGTGTATGTGTGTGTATGTGTGTGTGTGTGTGTAACATGATGAGTATTTGAAGAAATGTTACCAATACAATGTTCTTTTCTCATTGTTGAAATATTATCGATTTTGTATGACTTTGTGTCATCGCTTTGTTTATCTGCTTTGTACGTTTATGCTTTTATTCTTCAAGGGATTTCTCGGGTATGAGCAAATCAATTGCCAAGGATTGAGTCTTCAAATGATTTCTCCTAAGTATGAGTGAATCAATTACAAGGGTTTGAGTCTTTAAACGATTTATCACCAGTATGAGTGAATCAATTATTAGGGTTCCAATCTTCAAACGATTTCTCCTTGGTATGAGCGAATCCATTATTTGAGTGAGTCTTGATTATTGTGGAGCATAATTTCTCATTTTATTCAATTGCTTTTAAAGTAATGTAAGGGCATAATATATGCCACCCATTCCCTGCAAAAGAAAATATATGTTAACCCGACTTAGTTTAGTTGTTGTAACATTTTAGGTTTGCTACATTCCATGTTCTGGGAATTGGAATCCTGGGAGGGTTTCTAGCCACTAGGCACCGCACCCTTTTCTGTTACATGTTTATTAATCTTTGTGTAGAATGTGTGATAAGAACAAATATTATGTACTCCTATGTGCTCTACATGTTATCCAAGTGAGTTTTTGGCTAGTTGAAAGCCACTAAATGCATTATAGGAACAGATAAAAATAGACGCCAGTCCTTGTTTTCTATAACTATAGTGTTTAGCTTTTGAAATCATAAAAGTGTTTTTTTCTTAAATCCTTTGTTGGATCTAGACAAGAATCTAGAAGAGGGGTTGAATAGATTCTTTCAAAATCTTTAGCAAAAAGATCTTTAGAAAACAAAAACTTTGATGATGACCCTTAAAAACAATTCCACTCCCAAGATGATTTCAAAACTCAAAGTTATAAAGAATAAGATGATCACACAAGAGTTTATAGTAGTTCAATCCGATTCAGACTTACATCCAATTTGTTCTAAGTCTTCTTAGAACTTCCACTATATAGAAAACATTAGTACAAAACTATGCACACACAATTCAAATAAAAAACAAATCTTTCTCTTGAACCCTACAAGAAAAGATCTAGAATTGAAACCCTATCAATTCTTTAACATCTCTGGTAACCCTAACCAAAGATCACAATCTAAAAGAATAAAAGACAAAAGATTGAATACACCTAAAATGTGTAGATCTTTCATCTTCAATATTTCTTCACTAGTTGATCAATTCATGATTATAAAATGAGTGATTCTTTGATCAACATCTGACTCTCTTAAAAATGTTTTTCTCAAAATCTGAACGAATCAAAAGTCTTTTAAAAAGAAAACACATAGGAATTTTTATAAATTTTGACAGTTAAAACAAATATAATCGATTATAAAACTAGATAATCGATTAATTCGTCAAAATCCCATTTGTTTTGTATTTCTAAAAACTAGTTAATCGATTATCAAAAAGGATAATTGATTAATTTGTTTCAATATGAGAATTTATGTTCCTTATGTGCTGACCGGATAATCGATAATCATGTGTGGTAATTGATTATAGAATCACATAGAAAACTTCTCTTTGTTTCCTGGAGCTGGGTAATCAATTATCAATTGGGATAATTGATTATCCTAAGTTGCAGATCATTCCTTCTTCTAAAACTAGCTTGGACATTCGATTATCAAATGAGACAATCGATTAATTTGATGCTACTAGCCAAATTTCAAGTAGAAGTAAATTATTACGAAACTTAGAGAATAAGAAATCTTCATCTACTTCAAGTATGAAAAAGATTAAAACTATATCACATACATGTCTAGTTTAAAACATTCAATACAAATGTTTCACCTATTAAAACATATTAGGCATTACAAAATTATCAAACCAAAACTAAAACTAGGGGCTTCAAGCTTTGTTGTAACATCCTTAACATTAGTTCTGATTTTTACTTTCTAAAATCCTTTAGCATTAGTTATAATCCTTATTAAATCACATGTAAGCTACTTTTTTTTTAATATATTTCTTTCTCTTGTATGTATGTTGAAGTATTCTAATAAATTTCTTTATCCATTTAAGAAAAACATCATAAAGTTATTGCATATGTTTTTTCCCTTAGGAGACATACTTGCATCCCAAACACTTAAAGAACTACCTTGGAATCAAGTAAGTGTATCTTTCTATAATTTCTTTATCTTTTGTTAGTTTATTGTTGTTTAATTATAGGTTCAACATAATTATTGATTGATCTACGATGTAGTGCTACAATTTTCATTATATGAAGTACTTTCATGTTAATTAGTTTGTTAAGGTTTATTTATGTATTGTAGTAGTTCTTATTATTATGACATGCACTTTGGAATATTTAAACCTACACACTTTTCTTTTTTACGTGGTTAATCAAATAATATGTTATTTTTCAATGATGTTATTATTTATTCATGTGTAATTTTTTGCTTTATAGAATCTAAACACAAATTGTGGAATCAATTGTTTATATATATTTATTATTGTTGTTGAAGTCATATTTGTGTTTTTTTATAGTTTTAAAATATATATTTTGTTGTAGATTTTTTTTAATAAAATTTTACCATTTTTATTATTTTTTTAGAAGGTTTAATTTTACTATTTTTTATTTTTTCAGAATTTTTAATTATTTTTTAAATTATTTTATATATCAATATTTTTTTATATTGTATGATTTCATAATGGAATGGGATGAGATAGAACAATTGACTTATTTTTTTTCATATTCAATTTGCAACAACTTTTTAAAAACTTAAAACAAAAATTGGTTTTGATTTTTCAAAATTTCAAAACTAAAAATTAAAAATCACCCCCAATGTAGACATAAATTTTGAATCTTATCACTCAGATATGCACATATAATATGTTCTCAACACAAGATATACTCAAAGAAGATTTTAGAATATATGTCCTGAAAAATCTTTAATCTATGTCCTAACTAATTTCAATGGTATTAGAAAAAGGTAAATTATTTTCACACTCTCTTGTTCAATTTTTATAGGGATTAGTCTCTTAGTTTATATTTTCAAAATTAATTTAACTTCTCATTCTTTAGTCACATTCCTTTATTGATCATTGATCAAAAGTGGGACATCCAATTGCATATATAGACATTTGAACAGTGCAGGCTACTAAAGAATACAAGAGTATATAACTTTGTCAAATATGGATAGTTTTCTTGCTATAGAATTACATACGTAGGTTTTTTTGCGAGTGGCAATTGGTTATTTAACATTTATGTGCGCATGATGTTATAAATGCTCACTAACCGGTTTGGGGTTGTGACTTATATATTTTGGTTGCTTAATTTGTTGTTTGTATCTTTGGGTACCTCTAGTACCCTTATTAATATTATTATCTTTTTTGCTGATTAAAATTAAAACGGTGCAAGCTACTACTTTAACCTGATATTTCATTACACTCAGTTTTAAAGTTGAGTTTGAGGTTAAGGGAAGATTTTATGAATGCTTGAAAAGGATGGTGGGGGGAGATATTGATAAAATAAGTATATAATTGATGGTCAGTTTGAGGACTTTAAAGTCAACGTGGGTTTTTTGCAATCCAATAAATTTCTGCACTTAAAAACAAGACTCCAATACAATGGTAAGAATCTTACGATGGTCATCCAGAGTTGCAAAAGTTTGTTATTCACGTGTAGAGCTTAACATGTAGTTCCTCTGGATTTGAATGTAATCAGCTTTTGAGATGGTAAGATTTAAGAATATGATTTTTATTTCTTCAAAATTAACTAGAAGGTTAATACTTATAATGTAATAATTGACTTTTTAATTATAGGTTCACACCAAGAAAAGAAACATCCAACTAATAAAGCTATCTTTGATCCCATGAAGAAAATGGACATGCCCTGAAACCAATTGCCTCATAAGATTGCCTTTGCATTTTTTTTTAATCTGCAAAAAGACATGCTAGCTTAACTATTTGCTCATTGAATAATTCAATTTTTCATCGCTCACTGGATTTTCTTGCCCAAAGCTGCGTCGGAACTTAACAATTTGTCCTAAAATCTCGGCCACTCCATTGCCTAACGCATTATCCTTCTTCATCTCCTCCCAATATGCAACCTCACCACCTATACAGTACACATACATTTCATCAAACACTTGGGAGCAAGGCTAGGAAAGTCAAAATTCATGACTCATGGAGCAAAATAAAGTACCATATACCTTACTTCCACATATATTCACCTCTCTCTTAACTTGTCCTTTAATGTCAACCAATTAATCCAAGGCATGCTTTCTAACATCAATTGTGAGAAACTAGTAATGCTGAAAAAAATAAATGAAAAAGAGAATAGGAGAGTGACAAATAATGTTGAAATAATTCTAGAAGTGTTGAAAATAATGAACGAAAAGGGCATACCAAACGGTTCCATCTATGAGCAAAACAGGGACGGTGCCCATGAAAGGGTTTGTCTTTCTCTCTCCTATTGGATGGTTCCGGTATTAGAGAGGCACCAAACTTCTCAAGCACATGTAGAAGATCGTGAGGAGAGGAGAGAAGAACATGAGCGAACAAAAAGTGTGAGGATTAGCGTGAAACTAAAAACAACATCAACAACGCCTTATCCCACTAGGTGGGGTCGGCTTAACGTGAAACTAAAAACAAGAACAAAAAACCTATTTTTTTTAAAATAAGGTAAAAATTATTTTAAAATTAAGTAGAAAAACAATTCAATCTCATTATGTTTTAAAACCAAAAAAATAAAAAAAAACTCACAACTACATGAGACCTTATTTTCTAAACTCCATCCATAATTTGGAATGGATCTACTTTTTAAAGAGAGACAAAGAAACGGATTATTTTAATTTGTAGTTTTTTTATTTATCTTTTGTGACATATGACAAAGTTGAATCAATTTATAAACAATTTAAACCTATACATAAATATTATTCTTCTTAAGAAAGCAATTTTCAAATTATATAAAATGAAAAGGAAAAGTTATTAAACTTCATGCAACAGAATCTTGCTTTGCTTAGTCAACTAGCCAATGAACCCATGATTATTGAAGGTCCCACTTTAGTACATTTAAATCCTACTAAGTACTGTTTTAATTATTGATTTTTTATTTGTTAAAACTCATATAATTCCTTTCTTTCATCTTATTATAATAAAACACATCTTTTTTTCAAACAAAATTCAAATATATAAGCTAAGAAGCAACATGGGTAAAATTTTGTTTATGTCTAAAAAAAGTGAGAAAATTTATTAAAACGTTTTAAAAGAAGATGAATCAAAATATCTTATTATTGAATTAAATAATAAAATACCAAACAAAAAAATACAAAAATAATTAAGCTTGTATTTTGATGAGTGTAAGAAAACCAAAGGAAAAAAATTAATAAAAAAACATCTCTTTTGTTACTCATAAGGAAAAAAAAACTTGCTCTTTCAATGGATGTTGAATGTGGAAGGGTAAAGGTGTACATTCTTTTAATTGTTTAAAACTTTTTTTTGACATTAATTTTTTTATTATTCTAGAAATTGAAGATAGGTAAGGGCATTTATACAGGATTTAAATCACTTGTCCCCTATGGTGTCCCCAATTCTTGTCCCACCAATGAAATTATGCCATCTCAATTAAAAAATACATGTCATCTTCCTCATCATTTTAATGTCATCAAACTTAAACCTGTTGATGTATTTCCAATCCCCTAATATTTCCACTCCAAAGTTATGCTATATTTACAATAAAATATCAATAACCACTTCTACCAAATGGGTGGCAAGATTCCCGGATGTGCCGACAAGGTTCCCAGCTTCGACAACAATATGATTGGAAACTAATTTGTATAAGTTATACCCTTCATCGTCGTCACTTTGTCAAAAATGGTTAGGTATCAATATGTTAAATACTTGTGACTTCATGGGTGAAATAATATCTCTCTTCAAAAATGCATGTTGACCCAATTCGACTCCCTCTTCCAACATCCACATCATGTAATTTGCGCTTTGAACAAGCCTTTTTGCTCTTCGATGGGTTCATCTTCTTGATTAAGGCAAGTCTCACCACCAACGACATGCCTTCACGTTTGACAAACGGTTCGTGGTAGGGGGGCACTTTAGTGAGACGCTGGACGACATCCATGAAGTCATTGGGGGTGACTTAGATGACTTTGGAGGAAACAAAATAGATTATGACTTTAAGAGGGGTGGATGGGCCCTTGGAGTTGAAGCTCTTACTTCAACAACCAGGTTCTGCCAACGAGAAATTCTGATGAACATCAAGATTCAAGTTGTCGAGCCATGTATCTCACTCGACTTTGGAGTGAAAATGTGAGGGTTTGAAAATATAGGTTTAGCTATGTTAAAACGATGGGGAAGATGACATGTATTTTTTAATTGAGTTGACATAAATTCATTGGTCAGACAAGAATTAAGGACAGAGATAAAGGATAGATAATTTTAATCTATTTCTACAAATTCATGTACTTATTCAACTACTAAACTTCTTTAATAATGACATTAATTATTTAAAATTAAAATCATCTTTTTATGATAAAAATAATATAACAAGTAAGTAATATTTGTTAAAATAATTTTTTTAATTATTATAAAAAATATTTTACATTATCTATTTCTTTCTTTTTTATTATTTTATATTTATTTAAATAAATTATTTTTAACATATATTTAATTTTTTTTGTTAAAGTATGTTAATAAACTTATATTTTAAGATAATTCATAACTATATAACTTGTTAATGTATTGCAATTAAGAAACAAATAAATATACATTAATAAACCCCAAAAACATAACCTCATATTAGTATATTTTAAGATAATTTTTGGTTATAAGTTATTAATGCATAAAATTTATTTATTTGTTTCTATGCATCAAAATGTTTTTATTTTATTTTATTTTTTTAATCATTTATTTTCCATCTAGTTTCTTTCTTTCTTCTCCAAGTCACTCCTCGTGCACCCGAAACCGGGCATTCGAGTATGAAAAATAATACGTGTATCATCCAATAAAATACCACCACGTAAGATCCAAACCTTGACCTCCTCGCTGTTCTCTTTACCAGAGTGGTTGGCATTGGCACCTTGTTTGGTTGCACACTTCAATTACCTTACCATTATTAAATTCTCATCATCTCTCTCAGCTAAATCTTCTTCTCCACCATCTCTTCGCCCATAACCTAATTAGTGCTCAATCACAAAACATCAATTTCTCTATGATCATGATGATGATGATGGGTTCAAACACAAAACCCCTTGTGCACCTTTCTCTTCTAATTTTGGTTCTCTTTTCTTCTTCAACCGAATCCCTCAGATTCGAACTCCAATCTGGGCACACCAAATGCATCTCCGAGGACATCAAGAGCAATTCCATGACCGTGGGCAAGTACCAAATTGTTAACTCCAACGAGGGTCAGCCTCTTCCCGATTCCCACAGAGTCACCGTCAGGGTACTGCAACAACAAAAAAATAATAAAAATTGAAACTTTTTACTACCCAGTATCGAATCAGATCGTGTTCTGTGATTTTTGGTTAATGGGTCTTTTTTTTTTGTTTCTTTTGTTTGGGGTTAGGTGACTTCGTCTTATGGGAACAACTATCACTACGGGGATCGCGTTCAGACGGGACATTTTGCGTTTGCGGCAGTGGAGGCTGGAGATTACATGACTTGCTTTTGGGCTGTGGATCACAACCCTGTGGAAACGTTGACTGTGGATTTTGATTGGAAAACGGGTGTTGCAGCCAAGGATTGGTCTAATGTTGCTAAAAAAGGCCAAGTTGATGTGAGTGCTAAGTAGAGTAGTCACTGCTATGTGTCACTTAACTAGTTAATTTGGTTGTTGAGTATAGTGTTGTTTCCTTGGTGTCTTTTTGTGGGGGTGGGTGTTAATTTTGTGGTATTGTGATTTGTGCCCTCTAGTATGATAGGTTCCATCTAGTTTTGCTGCTGAAAATTTTGGAAAAGAAAAAATAGAATTTGTGTTTCGCTAGATTTACTTGTTAGTAGTTTTCTAAGGAGAGCTTATTTGGACTAAATTCAGTGTTACTATGTGGTATTTGTGCTTGTGTCAAGATTATTTGAGGCTAGGATGTTTTACATGGTACTTGATCTGGTTCTTGATGATTAGGAATTTGAAATTGTAGAAAGTTGCTGCTGATGGGGCCGGCCTCCACCCATGATACAACAGCTGCAATTGTAGTTGCGGACCACAATTTAAAACCTTGATTAGGAGTACACTTGGTATTAGCGTGTGTGCTTCAGGGAAAAATTCAAATTAATAAACAAGTAGGACAAGTAGCTCAAGTAGTTTTGTATTGTATATCAATTTTTGCTTTTCTAATTTAGTGATGGGAGGAAGTTGTTAAGAGAGATTTCATGGTAAATAATTTTAATAAGGATGTTGTGTTGCGTGATCTATGTAGTGGATCTCACCTAGTAGGATAAGACTTTTGTTGTTGTCGTTGATTGTGTTTCTCATGTACATCCAAGGAAATTAAAGGTTGACTCTTTTAGTCCATCCCATAGCTTATGCAGCATATCTGATATGAGGCGAATGTATCCTATGTGAGATTTACTGGCTGAAGCTCAATCTAATCTGATTGACCAAATAGTTTTTTTTTTTTTTATCGGCAAGTGTTGTTAATTGTTAGTTTTTTTTATCAAATAGTGTCTGACGTCAGTTACCAGTTAGATAGACAGAGATCTGTATTATAATAGGACCAGAGAGTAGCTTTACTGATGAAATTCTTATCATGGTAAAGCCTATAGGGCATGTTTTATTTCTAATTATGGAAAACTTTTTGACTGTATGATATGTATATTGAATGGATAAACGTATCATCCTTGCAAATTTGTAACTCGTTTTCCCTAGTTGTAAATTTTGTTTGCTTTCCACTTATATGATTGATATGTGGTAGTTGGCTCTTTTTGTTGCCAAACAAAAAAGAAAAATAAGTGGCAATTTCACAAATTGGCTTTCTTGAATGGTTGCTAAACTCCAAATGTTGTTTCTGGAGTTCACTGTAATCCTGTGAATATCACTAAGATTTATGCCATATTCGTGAGCAAATCAGAACCCACTCAAAGCCTCCCCATCCAACCCCTTTGCCACTTGAGGCGTAACTGAACTCGTGATTCTTTGATTTTTCATTTACTTGTAATCTTTTCTGACATAATGTTTGGTAAAAGAAAAAAAAATAATCTTACATTGATTTCATTCACCCGTACCAGGTAATGGAGCTAGAGCTAAAGAAGTTGCAGGATACTGTTTCCTCCATTCATGAGGAGATGTTTTATCTTCGTGAAAGGTAAGCATGTCACAATTGCTGAAATGTTTGAATTCAATATATTGACATAGGAAATTATAACAAGCATTATTCTTATTTTTGTCAAAATACTTAAGAAATATATTCTGTAATCGAGTTAAATGACATTGTGTAATCTATGTAACCGTCTTCAGTTAGTATGATAAGGCTTTGTAGTTGATGTACTTAGTTAAATACATTGACATGGGATATTGTAACAATCACTATTCACTTTTTTTACTATTGTTTTACTTTTTTTATTTTCAGAGAAGAAGAAATGCAGGAACTCAACAGAACAACCAACAGCAGAATGTTCTGGTTGAGTTTGCTTTCGCTCTTTGTCTGTTTATCCGTAGCAGGGATGCAACTATGGCACTTGAAGACCTTCTTCGAGAAAAAGAAACTTATTTAAAATTTTGTGATAGTTTTTTTACATTTTTCTTATGTGCTCTTGTAACATATACCAGCATTAATTTATCCAAAGGATACGCATAACGGTAGTCAGTATAATCTCAGAATATTTCCTTTGTTAAACGCAAATCAGAGTTATGGCAACACGAGTTTCAGAGGAAATGTTGGCGTTCTTCAGTTTAGGGCCTTTTTTCGTTTTCTTGTTTTAAATTTTAAATAAAAAACCATTAAGATGTGGGAATACTTCGGGAATCTTATTGGGGAGTCAAATATTCTAATTATGATGATTACCTTGTAGATGATTATGCAACACAACATATATTCCCACCTCAAATCAAATCAGAGGGTGAGTGAATAGATTTCCAAAGTATGTATTTAACATTCCATTTCTTGTGGTAGGCACTTCAAAAATAATTTTGAATAAGAAGAGGCCACTAATGAGTAGAATTATTTTTCAATTCAGTTTTCTCTTTGGAGTTGACTATTAACAACCTTATTTACAATTGTGTTGTTCATTATCATTGTCATTATTATTATTGTTATTGTAACTTATGTTATTGTAACTACTACCACTTTCACATGGAGATAATAGTTTCAGCGGTAGTCAAAAAACAAGTTAAATTCAAGTTCTATAATTTTTTTAAGTTAAATTTTAAATTTAATTTTCTTAAATAGATGTATTCTTTTACAATTACTTTAATATATTTTTTAGCATATTAATTATAGTCTTCAGTAATAAAAAAAAAAGAGCATATTAATTATGGTCTAATTTTAATGGTGTATAGATTAGACTTTATTGAGAAAAGTAAGGTTGAATCAATGGATAATCTTTATAGTTTACCCTTTAAATGGGATTAATTTTTCACAAGTTAAACAAGTTAACTTGTCAATTATTTGTACCTTATCTATTGTAAGTTACATAAGTTAGATTTAGGGGTTTATAAATAATTAAAGTTTTTAAGATCAGTTATTTGTGCCTTAGTAAGAAATTTGTCAAAAGAAAAAATAATTAAATTTTGAGCTAAAAATTAATATATTTTTAAGATTTACAAGCTTAGTATGTGTGCATTGTACGAGTCTTAAATTTATATTTTATAATTTATATGAGTAATTTTTTATATTTATTTTTAATTTGTAATATCTTATTAATTATCTAGTTTAAATTTTAATAAATGTATGTTAGTAGATATGTCAATAAATATTTAAATATATTTTTATATACACACATATTCCAAAAAAAAATTATTATTGGAGGTATATCAAATAGGTATTCGACAAGGTCAATAATCTCTATTCGGTCCTGTCCAATAGGTATTCAACACAAGAAGACCTTAACCGCCCCAACAACATAGTAGTTAAACCCATGATAAAACAAGACGATTTTATTGAGGAGAAAGAAATATTTAGGTTGCTTAACCCTCATTTAAAAAGTAATCCTTGTATGAAAGCCCACGATCCAAGGCCCACAAAGGTTTGTATGAAAAGGGGGAAACCCTCAAGTAAAAACCCCCCATTCAATTCTTAGCATTACACTCACCTTTGCCTATCTATACTTATTGCTCACAGTCGAACACTTCCTTATTAAGTTTCCTTGACGCCTACTCAAGCTACAATCAAATTAGGGTGAGCCTGATACATGAAGACAAGACAAAATCTATAACCAATTCAACAAACTATTACTACAAAGTTATGCCATTTAGACTAAAAGATGTCAGAGCTACCTATCATCGACTAATGGACAAGATATCTAGCGCACAACTAGGCCAAAACCTAGAGGTATGCATAGATGACATGGTCGTCAAATTTGACAACTTGTCGGCACACATCAAGGACATTGAGGAGGTATTTGGACAACTTTGAAAACACCACATAAGGTTAAATCCCGATAAATGTGTCTTCTGGGTACAGGGAGAAAGTTCCTAGGTTTCATGCTGACACATAGAGGGATACATGTGAATCCTGATAAGTGTCAGGCCATTCTAGAAATGAGGAGTCCTAGGAACATCAAAGAAGCACAAAGATTGGCCAAAAGAATAACCTCCCTATCAAGATTCTTGCCTAGGATCGCTAAGAAGGCCAAACTAATCATGAATCTCCTCAAAAAGACCAAAAACTTCCAATTGGATGACGAGTGCAAAGCAAATTTTTGGCAATTGAAGGTTACACTTGCAAGCGTTGTTGTACTTTCAAAGCTGAACACCAACAAAATACTCATAGTGTACCTTTTGGTTTCTGCCAAAGCCATAAGTGCGACCCTTGTTCAAGAAGAAAACAACGAGTTGAGACCCATATACTTTGTGAGTCAAGTATTACAGAATCCAGAAACTCAATATCAAGAAATGGAAAAGGTGGCCTTGGCCTTAGTCAATGTTGTTAGACGTCTTCGGCAGTTTTTCCAAAGTCACCGAATCACCGTCTAAACTGATTCCCCTATAGCCAAAGTATTGCGTAAACCTGAATTGGCTAGCAGGATGATCGAATGGTCCATTGAACTATCAGAGTACGAGATCCATTACGAACCAAGAGGTACTATTCGAGCCCAAAGCTTGGTAGACTGTGTAAACAACTTTCATCCCCAACCTCAATTTCAGGAATATTGGTGGACTCTACATGTAGATGGGTCATCCATCCAACATGGTAGCAAAGCCGGAGTCATTTTGGAATGGCCAAATAGTGTAACCGTGTTACAATCACTACTTTCACTTTTAAGGCCACGTGCAATCAAGCCAAATAAGAAGCACTACTTTTTGGCCTCAAGTTAGCTAAGGACGTAGGAGCCCTAAAAGTCAAGTGAAGAAGTTATTCTAAAATTGCTTCCATACAAATCAACAAAGTGTTTTAGATTAAAGATCTCCAACTATTGAAGTATTTTGATGGTTTCCAAAAGCTTAAAGATGAATTCGATGAAGTTTAGGTAACCCACATCAACTAAGACACCAATGATCAGGTCAACAAACTAGCAAGGTTGGCATCCTCACCCCAACCTGGACACTTAAAAACTTTTATCCAACAAACCCTACCCACTCCTAGTATATCCGCCAAAGAATGCTTATAGGTGGAAGGAGAGGAACCGAAAGGTTGGAAAACTGACATTGTCGAATACTTGCTCAGAGGAATCCTCCTGGTAGACAAGGAGAAGGCAAGAAAATTGAGAACTCAACCCGTAAGATATGTTGTAGTAGCTGGTGACCTATACCAACGAGGTTTTTCCTCACCTCTCCTCAAATGCCTCAATGGAGAATAGGTCGACTACGTCATTTGGGAGTTTCATGAAGGAGTACGTGGCTTGCACTCTGGGAAGATCAATGCCAACTTAAGCATTAAAAGTTGGGTATTACTAACCAACTTTGAAGATGGATTGCGCAGATTTTGTCAAAAAAATGCAATTCATGTCAAAAACATGGAAATTTGATTCATTGACTGACTGAGGAGTTACGTCCCCTTACTTCCCTGTGGCCATTTTCCATCTGGGGAATGGATATCCTTAGACCTTTCCCCATGGCCCTCGGTCAGAGGATATTTTGCTAGTAGTTGTCAACTATTTCACCAAATGGGTAGAGGTTGAGCCTTTGGCCACAATTACTACTCAGAAATGTCCAAAGTTTTTGTGGAAAAACATCATTGCACATTTCGACATTCCATGTGTCATCATAATTGACAATGATTTACAATTCACAGACCAAAAATTGAATGAGTTCATGACAAACCTCGACATCAAGCACTGAGTGACAACTGTAGAGCACCCTCAAACCAATGGTTAGACTGAAGCGACTAATAAAGTTATTTATCAGAGTTAAAGAAGTGACTAGGAATGGCCAAAGGAAGGTGGGCTGAAGAGATCCTGAAGGTCCTATGGGCATATCAATGCATCCCACAGTCCAATACCAAAGAGACCCTTTTTTAGCTAGTGTACGAAACAAATGCTATGATCCCATTAGAAGTGGGAGGGATGTCCCTTAGAAGGAAAAATTTCAAAGAAGCCGAGAACAAGAAGGCCCTACAGGTAAACCTAGACTTTATAGAATAAGTGCTAGAAGAAGTCGTCATCATAACCGAAGCATGCAAACAACAAATGGCTCAACACTTTTTAACTCCAAGTTAACTCCTCGATAATTTAAATAAGGAGACCTAGTATGGAGAGTTTAGGGTGAAGCTCGAAAAGACTTTGCAGAAGGCAAACTAGCCCCAAATTAGGAGGGACCCTTCAAAGTCCTACATAATCTACATAATGGAGCCTACAAGCTCGAGGAACTGTCTGGAAAAGTTGTACCTCGAATATGGAACTCTACTCATTTAAAGTTTTATTATAGCTAGTCGATGTAAAGGGTGATGTACTCTTTTTCTTATCTCAGTTTTTTATCCCTATAAAAATGTGAAAGGGTTTTTACCGAAAAGGTTCTAATGAGGAACACCTGATCAAACCTTATCAATGAAGACATTCACATTATGCTATTTTTTGTCTCAATAACATCCTTTCGAATACTCTCTTTGGACAGGGAGGATTTCTTTTTTGATTACCCGACAGTTCCCTCTTGACAAGACCATTTCAACTAAGGTTAAACTCAATCCATCTAACAATTTCCTTCCGAAAGACCATTTTGGATAAGGTTGAACTTAATTTGTCTAACAGTTCCCTCTCGAAAGGCCATCTAATAGTTCCCACTTGGAAGACCATTTTGGCTAAGGTTGAACTAAATTCATCTAAAAATTCCCTCCCAAAAGACCATTCCGACTAAGCTTGAACTTAAAGTCATCTACTATTTAATAGAAACACCTATTTTGATTAAAAATGAATTCCCAAATTATTTACTATATGACCACAAGCTAGATGCATAATTTGGTCTAAATACATATAAAGGAGAACACTTCATTAAAAAGTGAAATATTTCATTAATGGATAAAAGGATGAGGGCCATCATTACAAAAGGCGACACTATCGGTCGAAAGTACATAAAAACTTAAAAGTTTTTAGGAACCTTCGTCGTGATCATCCCCTTGTGCACCTCGTTGTCATCATTACCATCATCTTCATCCTCCTAAACCCCGTTGGTCATATGGGTCGCTACAGGAGGGGTCGTCGACAATTCAGCAATAGAAGCCCCATCTTCGGGAATGTCATCAATGGGAATCAATTGCCCATTATAGACATCCTTATCCATGTTAAAGATGGACTCATCTGGCACGTCACAATGAAAAAGCACTTGATGAAGGTGGTGATTGAAGCTGGATGCATGCACCTCAAATACATCATCACAAGCCTTCTACTCAATGCGAGCCTTCTCCTTCCTGTTGTCATCCCTCTCTTTGTTCACCAAAGCAAGTGAGGTCCTTAGCCTCTCCATCTCCTCATCACTCAACTTGGAAGAGTCTTCAACTTTGATGGCTTGAGTCTCAAGTCCTTTCGCCTCTAGCTCAAGGGCAACAACTCAAGCCTTCAAATCCGAATTATCTTCGACCAAGTTAATGTTAAGGGAGAACACGACGACAAGGGATTCTTCAACTTTCTTCAACTCCTCTTTCTGCTCCTTTGCCCTTGAAGAGCCTTGAAGGTGTTGGGCAATGGTTGTCGTCCATTCTTGAAAGGCCCCAAAATTGGTCCAATTGGCAACATTATCACTCTTGTTTAGCACATGGCAGTCGTGTTTCGAGTTATGGGCCAAATCAACAAAACGGCTCAACAAAAATTCATTGGTGAAGAAACCACCATTGGTTAGAATCGAGATGTTGGTGAAAGGGTGAACACTCGAAAAATCCAACATTCATTGTTTCATCTTTCTTCTCAACATGGACCGCTAGCGTTTCCAAGGTGCATCTTCAGCCAAAGACTCATCATTTTCTTCCCTGACTATACTTGTCCTTGAAAGGGCCCTGACTAGACGATTTGAAAAGCCTGTCGCCGTATTAGCATTATGACCGACCCCACGACTGATGTTGTCCACTATCTGCTTCAAAAAACTATCCAAAAAGGTGGAGAGGTCAGTAAAGCCCTCTTTAGCAAATGAGACGGTCAACAAGAATGAACCAGACTCTATGGAATCGGAACCTAAGGACACGACAAATACCTCTTCATTCGAACCCCTGACCCTTGAACCTAACTCCTCAGACTCCTTTGAGTTGTCTCTAAATGAACCCATTATTCCTAAATTACAAACATACTTGATATAGAAAAAAGAGTGCTCGATCAAGAGAGGTAAAAATAAGCAAGGGTGAAAAGTTGACATCTTTCACCCCTTTTATAACAATTGGGCCCTAGCCCAAAACAAAATCCCACCGTAGGATTATGTTTGATCAACGGTGGGGAATGGAAAGCGCTTCAGTTATCAAACAAGGAAGATGAAAAGACAATGTCAGAGCACATTTTTTCATCCCAACTACCACGACCATAAAACAAAACTACCACCAACTTATGCAAGCCTTTTCTCCCGCACTATGTCGACCAAGAGCCCCTCACGTAAGCCCCTCTCGGTCACGTATGACCAATTAGGCTAGGGGATCAAGTATATTGGATAGGTATTCAATAGGGTCATAGGTTCAATCATCATTTGACAAGAACATGGGGTATTATCCTAGGTAGGATCCCCTTCACTTTGGTGATGTCTTGCATGCTTCATTTTAATTTTTTTTTTAAAAGTTGATTTAGTTCATTTTTATTTGTTTTTGATAACAATGTTATTGGTATAAAATATCTAGTAACTTTGTCGATAATTAATATTCATCAAAAAGTAACATTTGTCCAAGTGACAAAACCTTCTTTTAATAATAGTTTTACATTTATTTTTAAATTAAATTAATTAATTAAATATGTTGATTTTGTTTCAGTTTTTCCATTTAGTTGGTTGCTCCCACCCGAGTTGTTAAGAGCTCAAGTTCTGTTAAGATTCCAAAGGAGAAGTAGACTAACATCCTTTGAAACACCTCTAAAGTTGGGGAAAAAAAAAGAAGTAACAATAGAAACGTTTCATGCATTGTTATGCAAAAATAAAGGAAAAGGACAAAAGAAAAGAAGGAAAAAAAAAAACCATTAGATATTGAAGAGAGGGAGTAGAGGAAGCATATAAAAAGGAATGGAATGGAGAACCTAAATTTGAAATAGGATACAAAACCCATTAAGGAGAGTTTCCAAATTTATCTTAATTTTCAAATATTTTTATTGTTACATGTTACGTTTTCAAATTCAAAATTTTAAGTCATAATAAGAATTGATACGGACATTAAAAAAACTTGATATGGATACTTCACACTTAGTCATTGCATCTGAAATTTATCTTATTTAAAAAATAGTTTCTTTTTTAATTATGTTTCCAAAAATAGATGTTGTAATAAATTATTTTCCGTAGTAATTATTTTCATTTAAATTTAAAATATGTCCAAAAATATTTTTCCAATTTTCTATTATGTGTTAACAGAAATAATTATCATATCAAATATTGATGATAATTATTTATATAATTAAATAAAGATTATATATATATATATGATTGTATTTAATTTTATTTTGTTTAGTCTCATTTTGATTTGAATTTGAATTGCTTCCTAAATGTATATCATTAAAAATAAAATATTTTTATTTTCGTGTAGTATAGATTTATTTTACACACATTATCAAATCAGAATATAATTATCAAAAAATAGATTTATTTTAAATTTTTTTGGAGTAAATGAGTTGTTTATAAAATGAGCACTGGATATACTCTTATAGCTCCAAGAAACTAAAGAGATCGTAAGGCACATCTGTCATTTTGTTTTCTTCCACTTTTGCATTTAGGCAGAAAGTGGGATTGAAGCTTGCACCTATTTGCTCCTTATGGTCCCCGGTGCACAATTTATTAAACTAACATTTATTCACGTGAAACTAGCGAAAAGAAACTCCCATGAAGTGCAATACCAAAATAGTTGGTAGCATCTATACCAGAGGAATTGGTAAGAGAAAATAGAAGAGTGAAAACTATTATTAATTTTTAAACGAAAGATGGAACATTTAACATCGGACAGCATGTGAAGTGGCTTATTTCCTCAATTAGTTTGTACGCTTTGTACACTTGAAACGCTTTACACTTAGGCAACAACTTGCATATATATGCTCGCTTGAATGAAACGAGAGCTTTAATGAGGTAAAAACGTAGTAACCAAAGGCAGGGCAATCAACATCACCTTTTTCTGCTCATTAATCCAAACAGTTGAAAACAAGTATTGACTTTGCAGGTTTTCCAGTATGCTCAACCTATCCATAAATCCGGCACCAAACCAGAGAATGGTAATGTTAAATAAATCATCTGAATTTCTGAACAAATTAATGCTATTAGACATTTATGAGGTAAACAAGTGCCAGTGATTCTCTGTAGGTAAATTCTCCTTGATCTTTTCAAGCCGTTTTAGGATCTCTATGAAGGATGGTCTCTGACTCATGTCATGAGCCCAACACTGCTCCGTTAACCTAAAAACAACATGAAAGGCCAAAGTCCATAAGATTGCTCATATGATCAAGGCCTGCCTAAACGAAATAAATGTTTACTTGCTATAACTTCTAATAACCTAATTTACAAATCATTCCCGAACCTCTAATTCAGTGATCACAAAGAAAGAGTTTAAATCATATTTATGCTAGTCACACACTCACTTGGGGTTAGTGAAATTGGAAGTACTAAGCAACGACAGTAAGCATATAGTTGGTCAATGTTCGTCCATGTATGGTGAATGAGGGAAAATTTGTAACCATTATTAACCATCCCTTTCAGTGTAAAGGTAAAAGATGGGACAACAAAATAAGATGTCTTTCGTGCTGTTAGGGCAATATACAATAGTAAGCTTAGTAAGTAATGACATATCAAATGGCTTAGATATCACAGAACATTTAAAAACACACTAGAGGATATGCAGTTAAAAATCTCAAATCAAACCAAACGAGTTTGTAACAAAGCAAAGAGAATAAATCAATCCTAAGTCAGATGTTGAACGGTCAGACTTAAAATGTCAAGGATATCATTAATTGTAGGGATGCGTTGCTCAGACATGAAATATCTTCTCTATTGTAAGCATCTTGGAAAGTACTTATATAGGACACATCTAAGTAGGTGAACTTCCAATTGTACCATTTTTAAGATATCAACTTTCCTTTTCCTCCCAAAGTGAAATTAGACCACATTATCCACCTAATTTTAAGCCAGGACACAAGTGGCCTACATTAGATACTTTTTTTCTTTGACTTGTAAAGGACCTACTCGCTTAAAAGCTTCAACTATAAGGTGCAAGCCTAGAAATGATTTATATATCTCAAACATGGCTTGTTATGTGAAAGCCATATTAGGCTTGAAGTGTGAACAACCATAGACGTAGACCCACTTAGAAGAATGATAACAACACAAGCTCTTCAACATTTGGTGAAAGAGCACCATGTCAAGAATTAGCTTTCAAAATAGAGTGCTGGAAGATTAGATAAAAGAAATGTATCAGACTTACTCTTGCAATTCAGGAGTATAACCCTTTGCCCGAAAATGAGGCCTGTGTCCCTCAGCAGCGTATTTTGCTCCTTCATAAGGTTCACGACTTGCAAAAGGTGGTTCACCTTCAAGCATCTGCATGAGATAAGGATATCATGCATTAAAATTAGCTTCAAATTGTATTACATAAAACTCCAGTATTAAGTAAGCAGAATTACCTCGTACAAAATCATTGCAAAGGAGTACACATCAACCTTCTTATCATATCTCCGATGTTTGAAAACTTCAGGAGCCATGTAGCGGTCTTTTTTTTTATCCCCAAGAAGAAGGAAATTAATTTAAGTTTTGCACAAGAATGGGATACTAACACTTAAAAAGAAATTCTGAGAATACTCACAGCTCCCAGTTTCACCAGTCATTTTGTATACATCATGAGAACTCTGGACCGTGATAAGCTTACTCAATCCAAAATCTCCAACTTTTAAATGGTCGGCACTAGAATTGACTAAAAGAACATTCCTGAAATTTCAGAAAATAAACTTCAACATATAATACAAAGGCTTCTGAATTCCAGCTGCACGTGTTTTACGGCATAAAATTTTGTCAATCTGGTTTCTTCAATTTGTTCATAAGCAATACATCATGACATACTGTCTGTAGCAGCCTAGCAGGTTATCCATAATAATATTTTCATATCTAGGTTGCAAATAACCAACTTACCTTGGCTTTAGGTCTCGATGAATTATAACATTTGGTTCATTGTGAAGATAGGCCATTCCTCTACAAAACAATATTCACAAATCATATATTAGCATAGTGATGAGATTAAGCAAAGCTGAATATAGACAAATTCTTCTAGATTTCCTAATTCTATTATCTCAGATGATTAAATACAGGATGTGTGAAATTGGCTTAGATATACACTGGTCATAGTATTTTATAGAGATCAAGGAGGCTAGCCAAAGCAAAATACAAGCGATACATTTGTGATTCATGTTAGTCCAATGACAAGAGCTTGGGCTATGAGAAGTAAAGGGACTATGGCAAACCTAGTTGCTAAAATTTGTACAACAGTCTTGGATAGCAATAGAACAGCATGGGTCTACTAGATTGAAGCTTTGAAAGACTAAATGGAGTAGTTTAGGCTATGTTAATAAGTGAAGTAAGACTTAAATAATGAGTTGAAATTCATATGAGCCTTGCAAATTCAATATGGCCTAATTTGGGCTTCTAGTAGTTTAGGCGTACTTTTGTTAGTTAATTATGAATTTTGGACTTGTAATGGTTTAGGACTTATTTTCATTAGTTGGTTAAGGATTTTCAGTTAGCTTCCATGTTTTGAGCTTTACTTAAGACCAAAATTGTATTGGTTACTTTTTGGCTACATAAGCTAAAGAAAACATTGCTTTTAGGAGTTGAACATTACTTTGGATAAGAAATTTTGGATTCTCTTCTCCATTGGTGGCAGTTTATTTTCTTCTCAGGGGTTGTAAAATTCTACTAGAATGTTATTGAGAATCATGAGTAGAAATCTTGTGCAAAGTTCCTCTCCTTAGAGTATGTGATTGCAAAAGTTCTCACTGGGTCAAAGTTGATCAATTTTGGTTCGCCGGTGAATATTATTGTGGGTTTTAGGAATTAGACTCATACGTAGTCAGAATCAAATTTCAATTCATGTTTTTCTTGTGTCCACATATCTTTATCCATCTTCTTTTCTGTATCAGTTTGGTATCTAAGGTTCCTGATTGTTAGCTAAATATTATTTGTTTTGTGACTTTATATTTTCAAAAAGAATAACAAAAACAAAAAAGAAAATAAAACACTTCTGCATTTGATATTCCTTCGATTCATCAAATTATTTTCTTGTTCCTACATCCTTTTCTGTTAGTTGACAATTTGTCATAGAATCGTACCTATCTCTTTCATATCCTTATTAATTATTATCACGTAGTCCTTATCAATTATTGTTGTTTCTATTAGTAGATATCCTCATCAATTCTTCTTGTTTATACATCATTATCTATTAGTTGTTAGTTTGTGACCATAAGGTTGTCGCGCTCATCTCTTTCTTGTTCATCTATCTTAGATATTCGAGATTTGATCACATGTGATAATCCAAATCTTTTCCCTTATATTTCTATAATTCTGAATTGTTTCACTTTTACTATAGCATTCTAAAAAAAGGAAACAGAAAAGGCAAAAGAAAAAAGAGAAAAAAAAAGGAAAAATATAATTAAAAAGAATAAAAAAATATTATATTTTGATCTTTAGACCATAATAGTGTTTGGAGTGGTCCTAAGTCCTTTTTTGTCTAAGTGGTTTGATTGTTACTCCTTTCTAGTTTCCTTGTGTTCATAATTTTTTGTCTAGTGATCTTCTTGATTTCTCAGAAAACTTGCTACCAGGATCTTACTCTTCTTGATCTTATTTAGTGATATTTGATCTCTCCTTTAAAGAAATTAAGTGGTGGAACTGAAATCAAGTGAACAAATATGAGTGTGTGAGGTCATTATTTGAGTGCATAAACATGAGAATATTATTGTGTGACTTTCTTTTTTGTTGACTAACATTTTATGCAGAGATTTTATCATGACTTCTAAATCAAGCTACATGGAAGAATAAGAAGTTGCATTGATCTTGAAAGCTATGCATCAACAATTAGAAGTTTAGAATGCATGAATACTGTGTTAGAAGAAATAAAATTGCATAGGCAGAGTAAGGAAATTACAAGCTTAAAACGAGATTTAGGATGGATAATGGTGGAAGTAGGCAAGCTAGCTGATATCCTAATTATAGAGAGGACTTTGAACAATAAGAGAGTGAAGTTGAAGGTTTCTGGCCTAGAAGGGGTAGAAGAGAAATAAGGAGCTTCTGTGGCAGGAACTCAATGCCACAGTTCTTCAACAAACTGCTGGGTGTTATATAACAGATGTAAAGATAATAGGAGAGCACTTTTGGGCTAATTTGTTTTTTATGTGCTTAATTGTTCATAGTTAAGATAATTTCCTCCTATCCTCCTCTTATGTATATCCCTTCTATTCTTAATTTCTTTTTAGAAGAAAAAAATAAAAAAGATAGATATGGTAGGACACCATACCTGACAATATCCATGGAAAAGTTGATAGCTGTTGCAGGACTAAGTGCACCTTTTTCTTTGAGGTACTGATGAAGATCACCCTATATATGAATGAAACAGAAATTCAATTAAAAGCATAAGTTTGTTAAACCAAAAACTAGGTGTAGATTGCTTAATCTGACGGAAATTATGTTTTATTCACATACCCCTCTTAGATACTCAGTAATTAGCATAAGGGGCTTCCTGGCAGTAACAGCTCCAAGAAACTGAACTATATTGGGGTGTCGAAGCTTCACTAACAAATTGACCTCATGCCTGAAGTCCTGACTGTATAAAAATTAACACACAAAATATAAGATATTAAAAAAAAAAAACTGGGACAGAAAATATGATTTATATTGCTGCAGCCCCCCCTCCCCTTCCAATAATTTTGATAATTCATCACACACAGACATAACTAACCATCCAAATATCCAATGGATTAGAGTAAATCATTTGTCCCTAAAGAAGTAGGTTCAACCTGAACAACATACATTTAGCAAAAACAGTTCAATTACTAGCTAATGTCTTTCCCTATAGCCCCGTGTAAGATGGGGCAGATGACCGGTAAAAGCAAGTCCTTAGACCTTAGTTTTAACAACTTCACTAGTCACAATCACAAGCAATCAAAAGACATTCGCATCACAAATAACAACTAACTAGCAGCAACCTAATTGAACACAAAATACTAGAGACAGAAGAAAGAATCTCACATCACCAATCTATCTTCTGAAAGAGATGGAAGAATACGTTTAACAGCAACTGGTGTTCCACGCCAATGGGCTTTTAAAATCTCACCAAAAGAACCCTTCATGAAACATAAAAAAATACAAGAAAACAATTTAAGTCATTGAAAAAAAAAGAAGCTAAGATCTTGTTTGTTTATTATTTTTTTAAAAACAGTTTTGTATTTTCTAAAATTTGTTTGTTCCTTGAGCACCCATTGAACACATTTGGAAATGCTTGTCTCTTGACCATATTTATATTTTCTAAAATCTTGTGAACACTTAAAACAGAGCATTTCAACAAAACAGAAAAAGATGAAAAGAAAACATCTTTCAGTTGTTTCTATTTTTTGGTTTTTAAAACACTTGTATTGAAATAAAAAATCAAAACTTAGTGTTTGGTTTGGTGGTGAGGGACCCAAAATCATGGTGGCACCATGAAAAACCTGGAAGCAACTAGCAACTTAGAGTTGCTTTGCCTTCAATGTAGAAAATAAGAATTGATTTTGGCAAAAGTGAAGGCATTAATAGCTCGTGGATGAGAAATAGATTGCTGATTAGTGTAAAATTGTTTTCAATATTTTTTTTTAAAAAAAAAAGTGTGAGAGGAATCAAACAGGCCGTAAATCGTTCCTTTCTTCCCACAATCAGTGATAAATAAGATCGAAAACCCGACAACTGTCCTTCGATTATGATTACGAAACAACAATTGAATTCACTATCAAACTTGCTACTCTAGGCACTAAAGCATACAACTAATCCATGTTTAAGAAACAATTGCTGAAATGTAGTGGTGGAACAAAGAGTTGACCAAATCAGACAGCAAGCTGTGAAATCCGTTGACCAAAATCACGTCCACCACCGAAACAGAGAAAATGCAGAGGCGAAACCTACCTTTCCGATTCGCACCGAGTTGGAGAAGTCGAGCTCGGTAGGCTCGACTTCCCAATCACACTTGTTCGGCAACGGCGGCGCTACCGGCTTCGGCTCGAAATGGCTTCCATTTTGCCCCTGCCACCAACCATCACCACCGTTCAAATCTCAACAACTTCACTCATCACTGAATAGAAAATTAGACACAAAACAAAAGGAAACTCACAAAAGACAATCCTCCATGCGATTGCAAGAGCTCGATCACATTACTCTTCTTAGCTCCTTCCGCATCCGCCAGAGGCTGTCCAAAATTTCCAAAACCTAAATTTCATTCACTCATTTCACAATGAATAATACTATCATATACAGTGAGAAAGTAATTATAATAATTACAATAGTGATAATAATTAGGATCAAGGTTTTAAATATCGGTGGCAGTCGTATTGCAGTTTTGTCACGTTTTTTTATATCCTACAAATCGCGGACAAAGCCGATGTAGTCTCAATTACGGTTGCGGACCGATTTTTAAAACCTTGATTTGCATTGTTGTCAGTATAATTTATTACGGTGTTTTTCCAGCGATCTTGCGCGTTGACGTCGGCGCCGAACTCGATGAGGCACGTGGCGACGTCGATCCAGCCGTGGAGGGACGCCACATGGAGCGGCGTTCGGTTGTCGTAGTCCCTGGCCTTGACGAGCGAGGGATCCTCCTGGAGGAGCTTGCGCACCGATCCGGCGTCGTTTTGGTGCGCGTGCCACAGTATCAGCGACGTGCGACTCACCCTCTGTTTCTCCTTCTCCTTCTCACTGCTGTGGCTGCTACCCGAACTCATCGCTTCTTCTTCGAACTTGAATCGAAGAAGAACGGTTTAATTGTTATCTTCTGGTTTTGGTTTTGGTTGGTCCTTTGCTCAACGATATTTTGAATGTCACCTCATAATTTTTATTTTTTTTTATTCTTGCTCGTAAATTTCGTCGGGGGATTAAAGCGCGTGGGGTATATTATATTTTTATGCTTTGCATTTGCTGCCCCCTCTATTTTTCATTGTTGTTAGTTACTATTTAACTGCTTCAACTGAAACCGGATGTTTACGTGGATGGATAATTTTACTACCTCACCCTTTCTCGTCATAGTTATGAACCAACGATATTATGCATATTTTAATATGAATATATAATAATAAGAGTTTAATACAGTGTTTTACACCATTAACAAACAAATTATGACAAATTTTAATATAATTATTACAAAAAGTTAATAAATTTATTATAGTGATTAGTTTTGATTTAATAATCGCATAAAACTATGATTTTACACTTATCCCAAATAATAATATGATGTAGTGTTTATTCATGCACTTAACTGATTCTTATCGCGTTTTTTTAATTATGAAGTCTCTAGATCGTGACGAAGTTAAGGATTTGGACTGAAGAGATGATTTTGGCTTCATCGATAGCTTACTTCTTCAAATATATATTTTATTTTTTTCTTAATTATCAATTTAATTCCTAAATTATTTTAAAAGATTCAATTTGATTCTCATTTTTTTTTAAAATGCATTAATTTGATCGTTTGTCCTATTAAATTAACTTTGTTAGCATTGTGAGTACTAGCAATTAGGCATGACAACGGGGGCATTTGGAGACAGTTTTTACTTATCCCACCCTGCCCCTGAATCTCAACCGCCCTCATCCCCGCTCCAGAAGCGGAGTTAGAAATTTGTCCCCCATCCTTAAAAATTCATTGAAATATCTCGTTAGCAATTTAATCATAAACAACATTCATAGAATAAATACAATTTCAGACAACAATGACATAAATCAAAGTGATAATTGTGGATATCAATCATAACCTATGAAGCACGGACACGCCATTGAAGTACAGCGTCCCGCGTCGAAGGCGCACCGGACACGCAAACGGGTAAGACTCCGGTGCGACGCGGTGTCCGTTGCCTCCGCCGTCATTGGACACGGTTGGATGTAAGAAGCGTGCGATTGGACGCGGCCCACGAAATGGACACGTGCGATTGGACGCGGCCCAAGTCCAACAAGATATTTTATTATTTATTCAAAAAATGCTTACCAAATACGAAAATGATTCTTCTTCGTCTTCTCCTTGACGTTTCCCGCAAGCGGCCTCCACTGTTGCATGTCGTCGCCTCTGTTTCCCTGCACAGGTAGCTCTTTCCAATCATCTTCTTCGTCTGCTCCCTGTTTCTTTTTTGGTTTTTGTCACTGCCGGAGTGCCAGTTCTAGTTTCTCGGCTTCTCGCTGTCGTGTTACTGTTTTTTGGTTATTCTAATTTGGCTGCCGTGTTATTCTCGCTGTCGTGTTAGTGTTTCTTCATAATGAATAGTATAGGACCTGTACTATAGGTATGGAAGATTGGCACTGCCAAATTTATTGAAAGCAGGTATGGGCCATATTTTTTGGTACAAGATGGCACAATTTATCCGCCCGTGATTCCATGAATACCTGCTTGTGAATACTGGCAGTATTGGCATGCCTTATTTTTTGCCTTTTTGAAAGAAATAACCACACTTTCAATATGACTTTGACAAATTTAAAATTTTTTGATGTTAGATATTTAGCTCATCTATGTCCACTTAAATATGATTATTGCATGCGACAAAACTTTTTATAAGTTATACTTTTGCAAAAATATTATAGATTATTTATATGTTGATTTTTTTCCTTCATATATAATTTTTTTTCTGTAAAAACTTAAGCGTATAAAAAACTTAAGCATGTAATTTTATTTTATTTAATTATATATATATATATATATAGCCGTGTCCGTGTCCTACATTTTGGAGATTACAGGCGTCTACGTGTCCGTGTTCGTGTCGTGTTTGGTGTTCGTGTTAGTGTCGATGTTTCTTAGATCACAACATAAAACATATAATTATCAATACCAAACAATTAACATAAGTTTCAAAAATTTCACACAAGATTCAAACAAGTCTTAAATGTATGTAACTAGAATAAAATTCCAACATTAGATGTAGTGTTCATTCCTCCAAAATAAAACTAGCTACACTCCTAATTCTTCAATCATTGGATGTAATATTCATTCCTTTCCCATCATATTAGTTGCATTATCACCTGTATAAACCATAAACCAAAATTTTAATATAAAGAAGAAATTGATCATTAAAAATTTACATTCTTATTTGGCATATACTTTCATCATCTAAAACTATCTCATTAACCAAAGTACTACTTTGTGCAAGAATTTTAGATTTCAAAATACCTGTATCAAATATAACATAATATAAATAATTAGTTATTAAATTAGAAATAAATAGTCATTTAATATGATAACTAAATTAAGTATTCAAGACATTACCATAAATTTCAGCACTCAATAACGAACTTCTAGTGCACATCAATGTCTCTAAAGTAGTCCAATGAAGACGACTATGACTAGGACTTAAAATTTGGCCATCAGTACTAAAAGCATATTCAAAAGCTACTATTCATACATGAATAGCTAAGATATCATTTGCAGTTGCGTCAAATGTTGGATACTTGAGACCATTCGACCTCCACCACCACAAAATATTAAAATCAGTGGATCTTTGTAAAACATCATCTTCTAAATAATGACCCAACTCTATTTTAGCATGAGAACTTATGGCCTTTTTTCCCTTGAAATATACTTATCAAATTCACATAATTCATCACCTTTAACATTACCACCTTCAGGTATTGGAGAGCTATGGAAGGAGTCATCATTCATCTTAAATTGATAATCAGAAACCAAGTCATAACACAACTGCCTTATCTTACTAACTTGAGCAAAACAGTCACGTTCATACAAGTTTTGATAATAATATTGCAACAACTCCATTTTATATCTTGGATCCAAAACAATAGCAACTCCCATTATATCATGAATCACATCCCAATATTTATCTAATTTGATCATAATCTTTTTTGTCATTTTATGAATGAGTTCATTAGGAGAAGTAACCCAATGCTTGATTGCCAGGTTGATCTTACAAATCTTTGAAAAGTACATGTTAGTTGTTGGTTGTTTAGTAGCAAAAAATATTTTCGTTACAACATTAAACACTTTCAACCTCCCACACACATCCTTGGCAAAATTGCCACTATGAAGAAAACAAGTATATTGGGACTCCCGCTGCTTCAACCGAGTAAACACAACTTCATATGATATAGCAATTTGAAGCATTTTATAAGTTGAGATCCACCTAGTTGGACAATCTAAAACCAAAGTCTTAGTGCACGGGATCCTTAATTGTTTCACTGTCTCCTTAAAATTTTCCTTCCTTTTTGGTGTGGCTATCCAAAATGCTACACTATCCCTAATCTTCTCTATCCCATCTTTCACAAATTTCAACCCATCTTTTACAATCAAGTTGAATATGTGTGCACAACAACACATATGAAGTAAAGTCTCATCCCTTAATAAACTTCCTAAGTGCAACTTATATTTAATTTTGTCAATGATTTTGTCATTCGTGCTACAATTAACTAAAGTGATAGTGGACAACTTTGTATCAATGTTCCAATCCATCAAACACTTAACTAACACATTACAAAGCTTTTCACTTGAGTGAGGAGCGAAAACATAAGTGAACTTAAAATAATATATAAATAATTTAATCACAATCATACAAAAGTGCAAATAATATATAAATAGTTCAACAATTTTATCATGCAACAATTCTACAATGATATAAAAATAATTCAAAATTTTTAACATACCTCAAAATTTGACTTTTTAAGTTCCAAGAGGCATCTATATAATGAGCAGTGACAACCATATAACCCTTTTTTTGATTGCTCGCAGTCCACATTTCTGATGTGGTGACAACTCTTCCTTGAAGACTATCTAATAACTTCAAAGTTATTGATCTCTCTTCCGGATAAATTTTGAATATTTCTCTTTTGATTGTGTTTCTACAATGAACTTGAAAGACAGGTTGTAAAGTTGTTGAGTGTCTCCTAAAACCAATGATCCATAATGGAAAGTAGATACCCATGCATAATAATTGCATTTGCAAGCTCTGTCCTTGCATTATCTGCATCATAAGTTTTTGTACCTAATTCTTGCTTTCCATGGATGACCTTAGGCACGAGAAATGTTTGCCTTGTACTCCCTCCCATGGAAATCTTGTATTGAATACAAATTTGTTTATGCCCCCATAGGTGCGTTGTTCCATTCTTTGATTTTCCTCCCAACATTTTTTTAGCAATAATTGCATTGGGCCTTGTCTTGTCTATTAACTTTGACCTTTTCAAAATGCTGTCAAATCTCACTTTTAAGCCTACTTGTTCCTGTTTGTGTTGTCCCCTCCAAATTATCAGCTATTTCTTCTGCTTCATGTGGAAGAATGGATTCATTTGGTGTTGCTGAAGGGACATGGCCAGCAAAAGGTGAAAGAGTATAACAAGGACTAGGAGAAGGTGAAAGAGTATAGCCAAGAACAGGAGTTGTATCTTGATGTCCACTTTCTTGATCTGCCATTTCTTTAGAAGTAGTCAAATAAGAAACAAAGTTAGAAATTATTAAGAAAACGAAGATAGGTTTAACACAACTCCAATAAACAAGTGTATCATAAAAATAATGAAGTGTTCAAAACCAATCAATTAATTAACTAGTTTAATACGACTACAACAAACAGATTTAAAAAAAAGACAAGTTTAACTCAATTAATAATTAATCAATTTATTATTTATTAATCATTTACTAATTGATTAATTAACTAGTTAAATATAATGTACAGTTAAATATGGAAGAAATTGGTGTGCTATTTTATTTATTTGATTTATTAATGATATTGTTTATTTTTTTTGTCTTTGTAGATGAAATTAATGGTGATGTTGAGAAAGAAGAAAAAATTGTTTTGGATTTCACACACCATGACTCTAATGTTTAATTTTAATAGTTTAGAAGTTTATTTTTTATGACATTTAAATTTCAATTATCTTAATGTTGAATGTTTATTTTGAAGACTTCAATCACTTTAATATTGAATGTTTGGATTTGATTTAGTTTGGTTTTTATATTATATTTTATTTTAAGTTGTTTGGAATACATTTTTTTTTAACAAAAAAAAGGTAGAAAAGTGGGCCAGCCCGCATAACTCACCAATCCGTGGTGGGCCGGACCGGGCTGGCATTTTGTTAGCCCACACAAAAGTGGGCCGAGCTGGACTAACCCACATTTAGCTCAACCCGTTGCGGGTCAGCCCACATGGGCCGGGCTGGCCCGTTTTGATAAAGTAGACTCTATATTGGTAACCTTGATCTTAGAATTACAGAGTGAGGCTTTCTAACTACCCACCAAGACTTTGTTTTTGTTTTGTGGTGAATGTGCATACTGACATATTCTCTCCTTTTCTTCTCAATATGTTCCAGAGTTGCTTTGCTTAAAATGTTTTCTCCCTATGGAAAGATAATTTCTGAGGACTTCTTATGGCACACGCGCGGCCCAAAACGCGGGGAGTCACATGGTTTTGCTTTTATCCAGTTGATTGAATACATTAGTTACTTTACTTTCTAGAAATTTCTGATTTCCATTGTTAAAGTGAGAATGCAGGAAGCAGAATTAGCCAAGGAGAAAATGCATGGGAGGTTAGCTTGCGGCCGGCCACTGGTGGTTCGTCTTGCCGGTGATAAGTGCATGTTGGAAACAACTGATAGGTCTACAAAAGCAGCTGGTGAAGGGCACAAGATGCATCTCACTGGGTGGTGGTGCCATGGGACAAACAAGTCGCAGTGCAAAAATTGTCGCTACAAAAAACAAATTGAAATCCTTAGAGGAGGAGAGTTCTAGGACCAAGAAGCAGAAGCAAAGTGATTATACTTCTTGATTCAATTGTGTAAGTATATAATATGCAGAATCAAGGGATAATTCAATGGTGTATGAATTGAAATGTGGTGCAATTTGGGATAATCCTCATCCTGATCTTATGTTAATTAAAAAGGATAATTCTTTCTTGCACGGTGATTTAGGTTGGTTTTCTTTAGTGCCATAATTGGAATTGGGACCAGAAGATTCTTCTTTCCTTAAATTATGTTTTTCCAAATATTCATTTTCATTGGTTAATCTAACTAGGCAATTATTCATATGATACGGTGATGAAGATGGGATTTGACTACCTTTTCCTCTTCCAAATATTCATTTTCATTACTGGGATGGAAGTCTTTCTAAGTTTAACAAACATTATTCTTTGGTTACCAATCATTTCCTAACAAACATTTTGGGCAGTCTGTAAATTGGTTTAGTTGCTTAACTGTAACTCGATTTGATCAGGTTTGTGATGGTTGGCCTTACATTTTATTTTCTTTTGAAGATTTGTTTAGGCCTAAATGGACCTGATTATATCCTGTTATTAGAACTATAAGGTTGGTGTAACCCGTGACAAGGATGAACCTGTTTATTGGTCTTAACCAAAGTGGAGAATCAATCTATTGGCTTGACAATTCAAGTACTATTTACTGCCACCAAACTCTACAAATTTTAAATATCACTAATCTATAACTTCAATTCAAATCTTGACTTATCTGAACTCGTGCAATTCGGATATGACTATAGTGTTATTTGTAAGTTGACAATCCGGATATGACTATAGCATTAATTTGTATGGTGCAATTTGAATATGACAATTCACCAATAATAATGTTACCCTTCAAATTCTGACTTATTTGTAACTTGATTTGCTTTAGCCCTTAAAATGTAATTAAAGAGGATTTTGTAATTTTAAATGATATACTCTTATTTTTAAGCATCAATCGACTATACCAAGCTTCTTATCTCTCTCCCTTTCTTTTTTTTTTCATTTGGAAACTTTCTTAATCCAATCAAAGCATAAAGTTCAATTTATACATATGTTTGTTTTGTTGTAACTTCATTTAATTTAAGATCAAATTTAACAAGGTGTTTTAGCTTAATAGTTTATTTTCAACATAGAAATATGTCTATATTACTGTAGTAAAAAACCAAATAAAAATAAAAAATTAAATTTTATTACATAAAATTTTTACTATAAAAATGTTATTATTGTAATTTTGCAAATATAAATTCTATTATTTAATATCTACGTAGTAGGGTTGATATCGATTGTGGAAAAAATAATTTAAATTTAATTTGATCAAGATATTTAAATTAAAATGTAATATTTTTTTATCATATCTATAACTTGATATATTAAAAACTTATTAAATAATATACAGTTGTGTTCAAAAGAAACGATAATTTAAAATGAAAATCATATTTAAATTAATTAAAAATATATTCTTGATCAAATAAATTAACTTATTTTATTTTTTGTTTAGTTTTATTTCTTAAATCAATTTTTATAAAGATGATTCTTCAATTAAAATGAGCGTATTACCTATTTTGTGAAGTGTAAGTAAAGTTGTTCTATATATATATATATATATATATATGGCAAAAAGTTCATCCTACATGTATCATGTTGATTGAAAGTTTATGCGTCTACTTAAGTATTTACAGTAGAAATCTCTAAAAGAAATCATAGCACAAGTATCACCGATTCAAGCTGACATATATATGATTCAATTTGATTATATATAACTATTTTATTTTGATGCCAAAGTGGAGCTAACATATATATAACTACTTTATTTTAATGACTATTAAGTCACAAGTATCACCGATTCAAGCTGACATTAAATTTGATATATATATATATATATATATTATGTTTTAATTTGATCATTTTTTTTGTTATCAAATAGTTGGTGATCAAGAGAAACAAGTGCGGATTGGTACTGTGGGTCCTTTTGGTCTATATATCATGAACCAATGCACAAGAAAGCACCTCAAATGAGAAAAGAAATCATTGAAATCCATACTTTCTAAGAATTCAGATTTCTCTAATAATTCTAAAAATCTGCATTTTCATATTTTTTTAAATTTTCTTCATTTTCGGTTTTTGGGATTTAATGTATTTCTTGATCTTTTTCATTTAAGGAATTAAAAAGTTTTCTACCGACAGCAAGAAGCCATGGGAAAGTGTCTATTCTCATCCAGCTTTTTAATGATTAAAAATATGCAAGTATTGGATGGGAAACAAAATTTTATTCACAAGAAAGCATCTCAAATGAAAAAAGAAATCCTTGAAGTTTTCACTTTCTAAGAAGTAAGATTTCTCTAAGAATTCTAAAGATATGAACTTTCATATTTGTTTTTAATTTTCTTGATTTTGGATTTTTGGATTTAATGGATCTCTTAATATTTTTCATTTAAGGAATAAAAAAGTTTTCTACCAATAGCAAGAGACTATGGGTAAGTGTCTATTCTCATCCATCTTTTTTTATGATTAAAAATCTGCAAGTATTGGATGGAACCAAAATTTTATTCACAAGAAAGTATCTCAAATGAGAAAAGAAATCCTTGAAAAATCTGCACTTTCTAAGAATTCAGATTTCTCTAAGAATTCTAAAGATCTACACTTTCATATTTGTTTTTAATGTTCTTTATTTTTTGGTTGGGGTTTATGGATTTCTTGATGTTTTTCATTTAAGGAATCAAAAAGTTTTCTATCAACACAAGAAGTGGTGAGTAAGTGTCTATTCTCATTCATCTTTTTTCATGTTTAAAAATCTAGAAGTATTGGATGATACAAAAGAAAGATAAAAAATACTGATAATAATGTGTTTTTTTGTCTAATTTAAGAAAAATAAAATTATCAGTCTACTCTAAATTTCTTACATGATTTATAGTTCTATGAACTAATTAAAACATATTGTTTGGAGTAAAGGAATTTTCATCTACTTCCTCTTTTGCTATTGCTTTCTTTTATTTTTTTTCTGTTTTGCACAATTACTCTTAGGCTTGAAAGGTTACCACAAGTCATTCTCTTTTGAATAAAGTCTTTATTCATTTGGCTACTTGATTAAAAAAAAATCCTTGCTGAAGAGAAGTTAATTGGAGGATGGGAAGCAAGGGTGTCTTCATTCTTGTGTTGCTTGGGGCACTGACAGGTATGGAAGAATTCAAATGATAGCTTCTTCTAAGTTTATTTCTGGAAGTATTAGATGATACAAGAAAAGGTAAAAAATATTGATAGTAATTTGTTTTTGTTAAATTTAAGAAAAATAAAATTATTAGTGTACTCTAAATTTGTTACATGATTTATATTTCTATAAACTAATTTAAAACACATTGTTTTTAGTAAAGGAATTTTCATCTACTTCCTTTTCTACTATTGTTTTCTTTTATCTTTTCTGTTTTGTTCTCTTGCACAATTACTCTTAAAGCTTGAAAGGTTACCACAAGTCATTGTGTTTTCAATAAAATATGTATTCACTTTGCTACCTGATTAACAAAAATGACTACTTTTAGAAAGAAAAGTAGTGGTTTTTTTTTTGCTTTTTTTAATATATTTTTTAAAGGAAATAATGGACCATGTTGTACAATTCAAAGTTAATTTAGGTTTGGTTTTCAAAAAATATAAAATGCTTTCAAATGCAACAATATATAATGGTGAATATATTTAAGCACAATGTTTCTTAAGCCTTTAAATGCTTTTTTACTCTCTCATAAGATTAGTGTATATTTATATCATTAGTAATTCAATTTTAATTAATTTTGGTTATCATTTACTAAATTCGACACAATTACAATTAAATGAATACAATTATACTATACATTTAATTTTGGAGCTTATTTGTGTGTTGCACGGTTTGAATAATAATGTGTTACTTAATATAATTTTTTTATGCTTAATATATATATATATATGTCGTATCCTCGTGTCTTATGTTTTAGAATTTAACCGCAATGTTGATGTCGTGTCCCATGCCGTGTTGAAGTCCATGTTTCATAGGTTCACACATATAGCGCCTTAAATATTGATATATCACCTTTGTTGCTTTCATAAGTAGAAAGTTACTGCTTTCACTTAGGGAAGTAGAATGGCCATTCTCACCTTTGTTGCAAATTGCAGGGGCAGATCACCAAACTAAACTATACTATACTATGGTAGTATTTTATAACCTCGTACCGTCAACAAGTGAAACAACAAAATTTTGACAAGACTAACAAATATTCTCATACATAGAACTAGAATTAAGGGATCTAACTCAATGGGTTGAACATTGTGTGTGAGTTATTGTAAATCCCCTGGTACCTGAGTTCAATTTCTATGAATAAAAAAAATACATAGAACTAGAAGGAATAAGCAGTTAGGCACACATAGAAAGATCATTCAATGCAAGCAAAATCAGAAGGAATAAGTAGTTATGCACACACAGAAAGATCATTCAATGCAAGACAAAATCAGAAGGTGAATCCCTTAGACAGTAATCTACATATAGAGATTTCTCAATGCAAATGAGCTCAGTATACTTTTTCAAGAATTCACTTGGTCCATACTGATTACCAACAGATGAGCTGATTCTTTATATGTAAAAAATTTAACAATGTATTACAAATTGTAAAAGGCATCACGTCCATTGAATTAGAGAACAAACTTTCAAACATCACAGCAAGTATTTTCCCTTAGTAGGAAGATTTTTACATACCAACCTAAGACCTCTCAGAGAGGCTTGTCGCATGCCTTAGCCTAGAAAGACCCGTAACCATTTTAGAACAAAGAAATATACTTTTAAGCATCGGGGGATATTTGTAAACGACGGAGACAAATAATAGAACAGAATTTAATAAACTCGCCTTTTACATCTTTCTCGAATAGCACAGATTTTAGAGAAGAGCATATTAGTCTACATAAGCTAATTGTAGTTCATTAATGTTTTAAATTAAAGATCAAACTGTGTATCACAAGCGAAAAATAAAAATGTGGTTCAATTTAAATTAATTTCTTCCATTTTTGTCTATAAAATATTAGCTTTTCCACTGACACTCAAAAAACAAATACATCGAATATCCCGCTTATATGTTTCTCCATGTTTGTAATATAACTAAAAGAAGCCATTTCCGTAAGCTGAAATGAGCAAGCTCAGTAAGGTAAAAAGCCATCCAAAGTCATTCACTCTATATAGCTCTCCTATCCAATGCTCAGAGGAAGAACTGTTGCAACTTGCAAGGTTCCTCAATGGCCAACACAATTTTCTGGGAACAATCTCTTACAGCGTCCCTCTGCATCTTATTAATTCAATCGGCACAATCAATGTCATCATGCTGGCAATGTCATTGAAAGCCCACTGATTCAGCCGAAATGGCCATAGTTTCTAAAATTGACTTGCCTTCACTGTCTGAGATCTCCATGTTAGAAGATCTGCAACTGAAATAGAAAACTGCACTCATCATGGAATCTATAAGCACCACAAATGAATACATTACCACCAAGAGCGGCCCTTCCCACACTCTGGAAGATCCATCACCATAGCTCAATGTCTTTACTCTGTGCTCAAACAAGCCCTCCACAAAGGCCATTCCTATTGTTGATCCAAGAAATATCAGCAGACCCACCTGTGTCTGTCCCTTGATCAAAATACTCGACCGAAGCATCGCCTGCGCTCCTGAAACATCCTCCAACACCGAGATCACCATCGCAATGTTGCAGATGATTATGGCTTTGGCAAAGACAACCGAGAAAACCAGCCCAACCAGCATTGCACAGTACACAACAACATCGGGCGAAAAACCAAGAACAGCCAAAGCACTGCAGAACGCGACAAGGAAAACACAGAACAAGGTGATGCAGCCAACTACAACTGTACACACCCACATATATGTGAAAAGGATTTTCCTCCAAAACTTGGCAACAATCACACAAAACTTGGAAGCATCGACCTTCTTCCTCGAATAAGTACAATCTACAGAGTAGACAACCGCGGCCTTCGACAACAACAACAATGTAGCATAGAAAGGAAAGCACATGGCCGATGAAACCACGGTCTCCGCGAACCGCTGACAAGACTGTTTGATGATTGGTCTCAGAGGGAGACCACTAGTCTGTGCAACCAACATAAGCCTAATGGACAGATTCTTCACAATAGACTCATCCACTATTACATTAGACAAAAGCACGGCAGAAACAGGACAAATAAGCATGAAAGCGATTGCCATGAAACCCCACGAATTGAACCTAAGAATCCTAATAGTCTCTCTCAGAATTTCCAAAGCGTTCATCGATTGGATTTGATAATTGCGATCACGAACAGAGAGTTCCATGTGCTGAAAAGGGGTTCCCTCGGATCCCTCTTTTCTTGAATATTCAGACCTAATTCTGGGAGAACAACCTCCACTGGAAATCTCCATTTGGGTGTTCAGAATAATAGTAATAAAAAAAAAAAGATTATTTCATTGGAATTCAAGATTCACGCTAAGTTTGAGGTAAAACCCAAGATCTGAAACAGCTAGATTGAGCTCAGAAAAAGTGAATCACGAAGTGGGGGTGTCTTCAACAAGGGAATTATGAGCGGTGGAGGTTGAATTGAAAAAAAATGAAGGAAGAGAATGAAGAAATTGGGGAGATACAGTACCTAGAAGATGGGAATTGAATTGTGGACCGTAGAAAAGTGCAGCATTGAAGGGATTTTGTGTGGGAGAAGAAGAAGAAAGGGATTTTGTGACTACCAAATTCTGTGTCCCTTGCACAGTAACAGAGGAAGGATTGCAAATTGTAACTTAGAATTCAGATTTGTATTCTAGCTCTCAGGCTGGAGCTGTGTACTGCTCCAAAATAAATAATTTGTTTTGTAATTATTATTTGACCTTAGAAGCTTCATACCTTTTTCGGTAAATATTCAAAAACATTTTTTAATTTTATTATTTTATTTTAAAATGAGATATTTGAATAAAAAAATTAATCAATATTTTATTTTTTTTATTAGTTTTATATTTAGTATAGTTTTATTTTTATACGACTAATATAAATATTATAAGTTTTTCATTTGAGATATTTAAATGTTGTGAATGTTTTATTTAGCCTCTTTATAATGGGATAAATTTAAAATTTAAATAAAAACTCATAGAAGTTAGAAATGTTAAATGAGAAAATAAACAAACAAATAAAATACTAATGGAAAAATTACCTAATAAAAAAAATTATAGAGGATTTATGAGGGACATAATTAAAAATAAAGGATTAAATTAAAACATCATAAATTTTTAAAAGATTTAGAATCTTAATTAAGTTATTATTTTCATTTTTATTAATGTCAACTCTAAAGTTTGCATTAGATCCTCCAAAGTGAGCTTTCTCAATTTAGGAAGTAAAGTGAGCTTATCTCTATCATCTAATCATTCAATGATTTAGATTTATTCATATTTAAAATTTTCAAAATAAAAATTAAAAAAAACAAAAAAAAATCTTACTATATTATCATTACTAAGATATGTCTTAAGCTTGGTTCAAATCAATTATTGTGATGAGTCCCAAAGTTTTGTATCATTAGGGATGGTTAGGTTGAGGGGCGCATCTAAGGTAAAGACCTTAACAAATCTCCCACCATGGATAATAAATATGATATGTACGATTATAACTTTTTTGAGATAAGTATAAGACTATTGTGTGGATCAAGCACCACCTCACTGCCCACACTAGATTAAACTAAAAAAAATATATATATGGTTTCGTCTTTCTCCTAAAGGATGTTTGTCGAAAGGTGCAGATCAAGCACCACCTCACTGCCCACCATAACATCATCGAGTCCTTGACCCCTATCTCTCTCATCTTCTCTTTCTTTTCCTCTTTCTTTCTATCAATCTCCTTCACAAACTAGTTCACTATTGTGGACTTGTGGTTGCTTCTGACATCATAAGGGCAATGCTTGTGACAAATGGAACATTATGTATCATTCCTCTGTTGATGGCGGAAGAAGAAACATTGTCAATGGCTAAAGAGGCAATAGTGGCGGTGGTTCCCGACGAGCCTTTCAGTAGTTGTGTGTTAGTTTCTTTGGTTCAATGTTGCTATTATTTGTTGTTCTATTGTTACCCCCTTTGAGCAAGCTTTTGTCTTAGGATGGAATTGTAGGTTGTTTCCATGTTTGGTTGTTAGGATTTGGATCTGGATAAGGATCGTGGAATCTCCAAATCTAAAAAAAAGGAAAAAATGAAGAAAAGAGAAAGAAAGGGAAAGGTTGGCGGCAATCATTTATCGTGACAACGTGCAATGGTCGAAGGAGGACAACAAGGATGATTTGTACAAGGTGAAGACGGAATGCTAGAGGAACGTGGTGGCGGAGATGGTGGGCACGATTAAGGTCGAGACGGAAAGGAAGATCAAGAGGAACGCAATGTCGCTTGATTTTAAAAGAAAATTACTCCAATGTAGACATGTCGCATGCCCAC
The DNA here is from genome assembly GCF_004193775.1 of Glycine soja. Classification (NCBI taxonomy): domain Eukaryota; kingdom Viridiplantae; phylum Streptophyta; class Magnoliopsida; order Fabales; family Fabaceae; genus Glycine; species Glycine soja. The sequence goes on along the minus strand of NC_041008.1, from coordinate 42,731,706 downwards.
AATACTCCCTAAAATATCTCAAAAAAATCCTACATCAAATGCACCAACTTACTTTCGCACGATAAGTGACTTCAAAGGCTCTCCCACCTTAGACGCGCCTTAGCTTGAGCTTGACCGATGTTGGAAAGAAGGCAATTGTCTCAAAGGCCCATGGAAAGATCATATAGTGTGGCTCACAGGCCCCCCTTAGTTAGTTCCTTCATTCTATTCTTGGCCACTTCCTCACCTTTGATGTTGTTGACATTACAGACATGCATGCCAAGCTCTTACCCATGAAGTCATGCACCACTTATAGATCACCTTGCAGGTTTATGTACACAAATAAGCCAACATCACTATCAACAAAGCCATGCTACTTAATGTTCGAACCCCCTCATATCTTCCACATTTTCTCAGCTTGTCCATGTAACGATTCAAGTTGGCACCAAACATTACTTGGGTCTAATTAATTACTTAGGTTTGTCTTCCTAACCTAAATATTGTTGAAATAGAACCCTTTAAAAAGTTATGATTTTAATGACAACAAACTATTAAGAAACAAATTCTAAGTCTATACTAGACTTAAACTACTAATGGTTTGCTTTAAGTATGTGGTATTAAATGATTAAGACTCAAGAAGAAACTTGTGAAGCATTATTCTAAAATATGTTAAGCTTCTAGAGATACAAGTAGGACTACCAAAAGAAAAAATGACTAAAAGCATGAAAGGCAAACCATAATTTTTAGAGATTAAGGTGCAACAAGACCAAAAACTATATATGATCAGAAGCATGATAAGAAAGTGCATCCATTTAAGGGTGGTAAATCAAAAGTTACACATGACTAAAATGACTTCCAGAATTTGCAAGACTGAACAAAGACTAAACAAAGAATGAGACATCACTAAAATAAAATTTTAAAATTGTGACACTAATTTAACATGCTATATTATTGCAGCGGTTTAAGTTAACTTACATTATTTAATTTATCGTTGAGGTGGTTTAATTATAACATCCAGAAACTAAGTAATTGGAATTTCTTTTTTCTCAGTTTCATCTCAAACATTGATGTGCCCTTTCACCTATTGAATCAACAACTTCACTCTTCACCCTAAAATTTTCCAAACAATTACCCTAAAAGAGCAACATCATACTTCATTCTTTGAATCTCCCTCCCAATAGCTTCTCCTTCTTCTCTTGCCATCAAAACTTCTTCTTCTTCTGTGCCTCCACCTACCATAACAACCATCGCGCACTACTAACCAACAACGCACACCCAACCTCGCCCCAAACCACCACCAACGTGCCAAACCAACTCCACCACAATTTTTCTCTCTCACAACTCCACCAATGTCGTCGATCTAGACTCCTATGATGCGGATCTGGTGGCTCTGAGGCGCATGTGATGACAAACAATCATTCCAAGCGGAGAACTCTTAAGGTACAACAAAAGAAGAAAATTACACAAAGGCAACAAACAAACACACCAAACAAGCACATGTTTCTCCATCATTATCCAAATCAATTCTTCGAGCCCTATCACACTTTGTCGATGTATTTGTCGACCTCTTCTGTCAGTGAATGCGTGGGCCTCTTTTGGAAGAGCATGTGTGTTATAGCTGAAGGCACAAAACATCAAAATGCAGGGCAAGAACCAAGCATAGTCGAATACAAAAGGCAACAAAAGGCAGAGCCAAATCCAGAGGCAATTCAGGAAGCAAAATTAGAGCCAAACACAAGGACGAGTGAAGAAGAAACACGAAGGCCAAAAAGGGAAATTACTAAGCCACAACACCTGCAGGATTTCATGGAAAAATGAGCTGGCAGAGAGTGGTGCTCAGCAACGCAGCAATCATCCTGAATTTCCCCTTATAGGTTGAGGTGGCACCATTCCGTTAGGATTCCTTTTTTGTATTTCGTCCTTTCCTCCAAGGCATCATGCCAAAAGAACCATTAGAGCTTGTTAGTGGAAAAACTCTATATAAAGAAGAACAATGTATCTAATGGAGCAAGCAATAACACAAATTTCCTTTTTCTTACCCTATTTCTGGAGACACCTGGGTCTCAAAAGCTGGGAATTTTACTTTTGCCCTTAACAATTTTGGTGCTTTCATTTCCGCCTTCCATTGCTGATCCCGACAAGTCGAGTCTCGACCGTATTGAAGACGCTATAGCTAAACTAGCCGCCAGTCAAATTCATGTTACCGAAAAGCTCGAAGATTTACTTCTTCAAGTCACCAACCTCGAACACACTACCAACTCCACCCACTCACCCTTGTCATCCTCGGCCAAACCTGCATCAAACAACACCATCATCAACCCACATAAAATGAAACTAGATGTTCCTCGCTTTGATGGCTTCGGCCCATCGGGGTGGATTTTCAAAATTACACAATTTTTCGTCTATCACTCTACCCCATAATCGGAGCGACTCACAATTGCCTCCTTTTACATGGAGGGGCCAGCTTTGGCCTGGTTCTAGTGGCTAACCCGCAACCACCAACTCACCACTTGGCCAAGTTTCTTAGAAGCCATTGAGGCTCGTTTTGCTCACTCACCATATGAGGACCCCACTGGGATCCTATTCAAGTTAACACAGAAAGGGACTCTCGTTGTCCCTTCTTTTGAGCTGCTTTATCTCGAGATTGGACCCCGATATTCGTCGCGAGGTACAGGCGCTTCAACCACTCACCATGGTTCTCACCACAAGATTGGCTCGGCTCCAAAAGGAAAAACTGGTCGACACCCGCCGCCTACCTCGCGGTCGTCCCGCCCCGAGCACAGGACCTCCACCGCCACTCCCACCACCTAACCCCTCGATTTTCTCTCTGCCCTCACCTTCTTCTCTAACCCTACCCTTGTTTCCCACTCCACCTAAACCTCCATTTGTGCCCTTGAAATGCCTAACACTTGCCGAGATGGCTAGCCGTCGTGAGAAGGGACTATGCTTCAACTGCGACAAGAAGTTCACGTGGGGGCATCATTGCACCTCCTGGTTCTTCATCCTCATCGCAGATGATGAGCGTCTTAAGGAACCCCCAAACCCTTATATACTTATCCCTCACCCAAATCCTGAAGACATGCCCCAGCCCGAACCGCCCAAAGCTCAAATAAGTTTTTATGCGTTATCGGGTCATTCCGCCCAGGAAACCCTACGCATGTTGGGCTGTATTGCGAACCAGCCCGTCGTGATCCTGGTCGACGGCAGGAGCACGCACAACTTCGTGCAAGCTCGCCTAGTCTACCACCTGGGCCTCGACGCGCAACCAACACCACCCCTGAAAGTCCTCATTGGAAATGGGAATGAAATTGAATGTCACAAATTATACTCTGGAGCCACAATTCAGATACAGAGCCATGCATTCACCACAGACTTCCATGTCTTGCCGATATGTGGCATAGACGTGGTCCTCGATGTGCACTGGTTGAAATCCCTTGGGCCAATCCTGACTGATTATAACACCCTCACCATGAAATTCGTTCATCATGGGAAGATTATCGAGCTCCGCGGTGACACTACCCGAGACCTTGAAGCTGTCTCTCCCATGCAACTTCGTCGTTTGGTTTAGACCGACGGTGCTAGTGAATTCTTTCATATCTGTGTCTGCTCTCCCATACCTCCATCCCCCACCACCCCTCCAGAAATTCCATCCTTGCTAAATCAATTTGCAACCTTGTTCCAATCACCACCCACATTACCCCCGTCTCGACCAACCAATCATTACATTCACCTCACTCCCACATCCACCCCAGTCAACATCAAGCCCTATAGGTACCCATATTTTCAGAAGCAAGAAATCGAGGCACAAGTCACCACCATGCTCCAAACAGGCATAATTCGCTCGAGCACGAGCCCCTTCTCATCGCTGGTGCTCCTGGTTAAAAAGAGGGATGATTCATGGCAATTTTGCGTTGACTATCGAGCCTTAAACGCTTTGACAATTAAAGACCACTTTTCGATCCCAACCATATACGAGCTTTTGGACGAGTTAGGTGGCACAAGCTAGTTCTCGAAGTTGGACTTGATGCAAGGGTACCATCAGATTTTAATGGTGGAGTCCGATATTAGTAAAACAACATTTTGGACGCATCACGACCACTACGAGTTCCTTGTAATGCCTTTCGGGTTATGCAACGCTCCATCCACCTTCTAGGCAACTATGAACACCACCTTTGGCCCATACCTGTGTAAGTTCATTATCATCTTCTTTGATGATATATTGATTTACAATAAATCCTTCCCGGAACACCTGGAGCATCTGCAAACAACCTTCGAGGTCCTTCGTGCCAACCAATTCTTCCTCAAATTCTTGAAGTGCTCTTTTGCAACAATCCCACAGGTGAAGTACTTGGGACACATCGTCTCTCAACGAGGCATCGAACCAGTGCCGACAAAGATTGAAGCGGTGCAACAATGGCCAACCCCTCAATCAGCCAGAGCCTTGACGGGCTTTGTGGGTCTGTCCGGTTTTTATCGGAGATTCATCAAGGGTTATTCCTCGATTGCTGCTCCCCTGACGCTCCTCCTGGAAAAGGATTCATTTCTTTGGAACGAGGCGGCCGATCAGGCTTTCCACCAGCGAAAGGACGCACTGTGTCGTGCTCTAGTGCTCAGCTTGCTGGATTTCTCCTTGCCATTCTTTGTGGAAACAGATGCTTCCAGCGTGGGGATGGGCGCAGTCCTGTCTCAGAAGAATCATCCCATCGCCTTCTTTAGTAAGCCATTTTGTTCCCAGCTTCTTCGGGCATCCACATATGTTAAGGAGCTTGCTGCCATTACCACCGCCGTTAAGAAATGGTGGCAATACCTTCTCGGACACCCCTTCACGACCTGACGGACCATCGCAGCCTCAAGGAACTCATGGCCCAAGCTATTCAGACACCAGAGCAACATCGTTATTTGGCCCGCCTCTTGGGTTATGACTACACCATTCAATACTGCACCGATAGGACAAACACGGCGGCAGACGCTTTGTCACGGCGGTTGAAAAACCATACCGGCATACTCTTTCTTCTAACAATTCCCAATTTCCTTTTTTTGCAGGAACTTAAGTAGGAGCTAAGCACCAATCCAAAATTCTTGGATTATCGTTGCAGGATCCAAGACAACCCCAAGGACTATCCAGATTGCTCAATTAGTCAAGACTTCATCTTGTAGAAGGGTCGCTTATGGCTACCCAAAGGATCACCCATCATATCCACTATCCTGGCGGAATTTCATAACACACCCACTGGGGACCACATGGGCATTGTGAAGACTCTGGTGCGCATTGGAGAGAGCTTTGTTTGGTCATCAATGAAGAAGGACATACAAATTTTCATCTCCACCTGTCTTGTGTGTCAACAGACCAAGAATGATCATCAAAAAAGCTCCAGCTTACTGTGCCCTCTGCCAATTCTGGCGAGACCCTGGGAGGACCTCTCCCTCGATTTTATAGTGGGTCTGCCCCCGTAACAGGGTCACTCGGTGATATTAGTGGTTTTGGATCGATTTTCTAAAGGCGTGCACCTGGGATTGCTTCCAGCACATTACACAGCCTTTGAAGTTGCTCTATTGTTCATGGAGATCTCCGGCAAGATCCATGGCACGCTGCGAAGCCTCGTTTCAAATAGAGATCCTCTATTCATAAGCCGCTTTTTGCAAGAGTTGTTCAAACTCAGTGGGATGATACTCAAGATGAGTATCGCGTACCATCCACAGATGGACATGCAAATAGAGGTGATGAATCGGGTGATTGAACAATACCTCAGAGCATTTGTTCACAACAAATCGACAACGTGGGGTCGCTTTCTCATGTGGGCCGAATAGTCCTACAATACATCAACACACTCCGCCACTGGAATGTCAGCATACGAGATTACTTTCGGGAAGAAACCACCCAATATCCCTCAGTACTTGGCGGGCAAGTCAAATGTGGAAGCTGTGGATACATGGCTAACCACCCACGACACAATGATCAAAAGCCTGACAAAGAAGCTATTGAAAGCACAGCAAAGAATGAAGCAGATTACGGACAAACGGCGACGAGATGTTGAAATTACAGAAGGGGACTGGGTCCTGGTCAAACTTCGACCACGGCGACAGTCAACGGCTTCAGGAGGTCAATACACTAAATTAGCTAAAAGATTTTATGGCCCATTTCAAGTTGTTCAAAAGATCGGATCCGTAGCATACAAGCTTGACTTGCCATCAACATCACGAATTCACCCTATATTCCATTGCTTGCTACTCAGGCCCTATTACCTTACCCAACTCGGCTGAAGATAATCAACCTCTCATCACTCCCCTCACCATCCTAGACTCAAAGTGGCAAGGCTCAGGGAGCAAAAAACAATTACTCGTTTTGGTGCAATGGGCCGAACTTCTGCCGTAAGACACATCATGGGAACCATGGACGACATTGAAGGACACGTACAACCGTGAAGACAAGGTTTTTTTCAATGCATATGGGAATGTTATAGTTGAAGGCACATAACATCAAAATGTAGAGCAAGAACCAAGCATAGTCGAATACAAAAAGCAACAAAAGGCAAAGCCAAATCCAGAGGCAATTCAGGAAGCAGAATCAGAGCCAAACACAAGGACGAGTGAAGAAGAAACACGAAGGCCAAAAAGGGAAATTACTAAGCCACAGTACCTGAAGGATTTCGTGGAAAAATGAGCTGGCAGAGAGTGGTGCTCAGCAACGCAACAATCATCCTGAATTTCCCCTTATCGGCTAAGGTGGCACCATTATGTTAGGATTCCTTTTTTGTATTTTTTCCTTTCCTCCAAGGCATCATGCCAAAAGAACCATTGGAGCTTGTTAGTGGCAAAACTCTATATAAAGAAGAACATTGTATCTAATGGAGCAAGCAATAACACAAATTTCCTTTTTCTTACCATGTTTCTGGAGACACCTAGGTCTCAAAAGTTAGGAATTTTACTTTTGCCCTTAACAATGTGTCATTCTCTTGTGTTGGTTCAGGTGAGTGCTCCTTACACGTTGCTTTTTTCTCTGGTGCTTTTCATTTCTTTAGGGTTTGACTCCCAATTGTTCTTTGGGGAAAATGGTTTCAAATCAACTATGAATCATTTATTGAAAACATAGAAGTTGGCTCTGGCCTCTGGTTTAGGTTTATACTCAAAATCAATATTTGTACAAGGGAGACTTTTGTTTGGTGCCTATGTGGTCCCCTGAATATTTGGCTTCTTTTTTCTTGGTGGGAACCATGACTATTTGGCTAATTGTGCATAATAGAGGAATAGTGTGTGGAATATATTTTTTTTGCCTCTGTGGTAGTGTGCCGGGGACTTTAGGAGTTTAGATATGATATGTATTCACTTGCTATAAACTATATTTAAGTTTAAAATTAATCTGATCATGGATGATTTCTAGTTCATATATATTGGTTGTGCTTTTGGATAGGGTTATTTCTTAGTTACAAGTTTTGTTCGAGTGTGTTCCATTCACTAAACTAGCATCCATTCACAAACCTATGCATGTAATCAAATAAAAATAGCAGTAATCGGAGAAGAGTAAAATGCTACAAAGATGGGCAATATTTGGGACAACAAGTTAGCAATCTGCTATTTCTCTATTAATTCGAGACTACAATAAATTAGTGTGTTGATAATGCAGTATATGAAATAATGCAAAGATGAAATTTCATTTTCTAATAGTTCTTCACTTTTAAACATGTCTAACATTAGAATGCTTCCTAATAAAAAAATCTGGCGCTAACAATGTTGATAAAGAAACATATAGAAAGTATAAAAATCACCTTACTTAGCTGATGTAGTTCTTGTCAGTTTCATTACATGGATGAGTTTATGCTAGTTTCTTATTCCTAGTATGTAGAAAGTTTTAGTACGTATATATATTAAGTGTGATACCTGTACATGGAATTGGACCAATTATGAGTACAAGTAAACTATTAATATCTATTAGATTAGACATTTATATCAAATTCCCATATATTTTTTATTTTTAATCAATCAAATTCCCATATATCTTTTTAGGTCTACTTGCTTGCTGACAAATTATTTGTCATTTATTTCCATTCTTCTTTTACTATTAACTAGTAACTCTAGTTTCTTTTATCACATTTAGTCAAGACTCGAGACCTTTGTTCTTTTACATGTTAAAAATGAGTTTTAATTTTTTTCAACGATTCTAAATTATAGGTGTCCATGTATAATATTTCATAACACAACTTTTGGTTTTAACTCATAAGAATTACTTGTCTAATTCTAGCTTTCTAAGTATAAGCACTCCTCAAATTCACTTGTCTAACTCTAAGCATAAGCAATAGTCAGTTTTCTTCAATGGGTTTAATCTAAAGTATGTTTCTAACTTCATGCTTTGTAAAATATTTCAGAACTTGCTACTAAGTTGCTATTACAGTGTTGTTGTTTAGTTCCTCTCTACAAACACAATAGGCAGGCTTCCCTCTAATCTAACTATGTTGTGAGATCATCAATTTTGTTAGTCTATTGTGATGTATACATTGACTTGAGTATATTTCATTTATGTAGATGATGCCTTGAAGACTCTTTCATTGTGCACACTTTACTTTTGAATGTTTCATGCCCATTGGATCTCATAGTTCTTTGCTAATGACAATACTAGAAACATGTTTTTATGTTGTTTTTTTTACTTCTCTAGTGTTCATGTTGTTACTGTAACATCCTGAAATTTCGCTAACTGAAAATTGATGTTTAATATATTTCTTGTGTTATTTGATTATTTGATTGATTTGAATGAGTTGGGGTGTTGTGTGAATTAGTTATGTGTGATTGCTTCATGTGGATGTTAGGTTATGTGGAGTTTGATTGACCTATGTTGAAATTGTGAAATTTCAAGTTTTATCCAAACCTGTTCCAGTAAAATTGTGATCCCGAACTCTTTAACTGTTGGATCATCTTCAAATGTGGATTGTAGGTTCATAACCCACACCTTCACGTCTTGACCATTGGGATTTGTAAAATAACACTTTTCAACATCTTGCTTATCGAGACAAGTGCGCTAAGCGCAATTCTAACTTAAGGAGAAATTGCGCTCAACGCAAAATGTCACACTCATAAGCAAAAGTTGAATTTCGCTTAGCGAGATGAGCTTGATAATTGAAATCTGCAAATTATAAATATGTTCTTTAGTGTGAAAAACATGATTTTTCGCTCTTCTTTTCTCCAAATGGCCACCCAAACCCTAACACCTTCTTCTCCACCATCCACGACCACCAGTGGCCACCATAAGCCGTCATTTCTTGTTGTCAGACCACCGCACAAAAAGGAATATTTTAATCGGAGCAGAATCTTCAAAATTCATCTCAAGGATTCGGTAGAGAACAGAGTTCCCAACCCTTTCTTTCATGGTTTCTTTGAGGTGACCTTGACTTCTATGCCTTTCTCCTAGTTAGTTTGAGCCTTTCTTAGTATCTCTTATAATTTGGGCATCGTAATAGGATGTTTTTACATTTCCTTTGAAAATGAGACATTATAAAAGTTATCATTTATAAAATTGATGTCATTTTAGTGACCTTCATTGAACCCCGGTCACATTGGTGTGATCAAAATTTCAAAATAATGTCTCTTTGAAGTAGACCCCAAAACACCTCTTAGTCCCTTTTAATTTGACAAGGGTATTCGAACTTGAATGTTGATATTAATCTTGTTTTTGAAATCTATACTAAATTGTCTTCAATTTTGTATATAGAACTCTGCATTTGGAATGACGGACGTGAACGTGAGAGACCTCCAAGCGACGTAGAGAGGAGTTGACAGAGAGATATCCATAGGTGAGGGGAGTTTATTTTGGTTTACCTATTTGACACAATAGTTGGGGTTAGGGAACCCAACTATAGTGATCTATGTTTGTCCCTGTTGCATTCTGGTTTTCTCGAAAAATTATGTTTTTTACTAATAGGATGTGATACATTTGTTATTGATGAATGAAATTGTGAATGATGTTGTTGTTGAAATGGTTGAAATTTTTTAGAAAAGTCTTAACTACAAAAAAGACTCTGCCCAAAATTTTATAATTATTCTTCAATTTACTTCTTTATTAAATTTTAAATAAGCATAAGAGTTTGTTTTGCAAACCATCGTTCTCCTCTTTAATTTAGAATTTTCCCTAAAATACCAGTCTCGTGATAATATGAATTGTTGTTGTATGATACTTGTGTTGTTTGAAGACCCAGGGAGTGTAAATCCCAGGCATGAAATCTATATGTATATATGTGGAATGTGATTACCGATGACGTTAATGACATAGAGATGGGATGGCATTGATGTTTATGATAATGTTGATATGAGATGATGTTGATGTTTACGATAATGTGATATGAGAAAATGTTGATGTTTAAGATAATGTTGATATGAGATGAGATGATGTTGATGTTGATAATACCGTTGAGATGAGATGATGTTGATGATGTCATTGTGAAGATGTATGTTGTGTATGTACATGAGGGGTGTAGTGATTAAGTTGGATGTCCCTAATGGAAGAAATAGAGTGGTTAAAAAGTTTTAAGCATCTCTGATAGGGGATGACTTAGAATTGTTAATTATCCACAGTCAATGCATTGATGGTGCCCATGTTTCATAATTCATACTGTACGGGAATAGTATAAACTTTGTCAGTAAGTACTTGTAGTTTTTCACAAGGAAAAATACTTGTACTTAGGGCATATTACTCGGTTTGGAACTCCCTTGTAACTTAGGTTGATCACCATGGGGGGGAGTTGCATGTGCACGACAGGGTGACCTCGACACTTGTTGCCTAGTTTTTCTAAGTGTGAGTGTCGTTTGGACACGCTTAGGCTATTTCCTGGTGAACATTACCATATTGCATTTGAGGGTTGAGGTCAGGTGCATGCATCATACTGAGCATGATTGATTGGAATTATGGAAAAGTTGATAACTAGTTGTTAAGTGTATGTTAGACTGATGGATATTTGTATATAATTATGGTATTTGTTATTGTTTTCTTGCTAATCATGGTCATTTTATGTTTGTTGATTTCTTTTATAATAAACTTACCCTTGCAATTTTGTACTGAGTGGTTGGTATCTATGATGATCTCGAACCTCCATTCGTGGGAGCAAATGAATAGTAGTAGATGACGTAGAGGAAGATTCTTTTTGTGGGAGCCACCAAGCCAACGTGATGACGTTGAAATTATTTTGGAAGAAAGTTGTGTTTTGTTATCAACTTCTTTGTAGTGGTTCCATAATTCTTTTTTATTTGGGCATGTAAATCTTGGATTTAGATACATGTAAAAACTAAATTATTTTTTATCATGTGAATGGTATATAATGGTTTAAAATATACATACATATATATATATATATATATATATATATATATATATGTGTGTGTCTGTGTGTGTGTGTGTGTGTTTATTTAAGTGTTTGTGTGTTGTTTGGTGAATGTATATTACAAAAAATTTACTCTCATTTTCACAATCAAATTTATGGAGATTTCTTTTAAGAATTAAAATTACGCGTTTTAGAGTTAATAATATCGTAGCGACGAGGCTGATCGTTACGGTTATTGGGTTGAGTATACAAGTTGTCTTTTGAATATCATTCTTTTGGAGAATTTCTTATACTTGTGATTATTATAGAGCTTGTGCATCAATCTTCTTTGCTCTTGGTTTCTTTGTTTTGATGAGGACTATTATAATATTGACAAGATAGAATACCACATTTTTCAAGTAACAAAGTAACGAGTAAAGTATCATTTTCACATAGACTTGTGCAATAATTAGATAAATACAATAATTTAAGTAGACTATGATGATTAAAGTGTTGAATATAAAGATAAGTGTGGAAGTTAAAAGGCTTTTAAGGTTAGAAAACTAATTGAAGAATTATTTTGGACGCGTGCTAGACACAGAGAATTGTGTTCATATGATTGTATGTAATTGTTAGGGTTTAACTTCATTATATTATAACATGAGTTATCAATTATTCTTATTCAATAAAGTTCATGTTATCACCAACCTTAACCTCAATTCCTTAAGAAAGAGAAACTAAATCCTTTGATTTTATTACCAAATTCTTAATTAACGTATGTAACTTAAAGATTCACATTAAAAAAAAAAAGAATTTTGACTATCATCAATCTTTACTTTATCTCTAGATATAAGATTATTGATAGTCTTTAGTTCACAATTCAATTGAATTTTTCAAAATAATTAAATAAATAGAATCATGTAATTTAGGAGATCAAATTAAAAGACATGTAATGGAGATAGAAGAAGAACAATAACTATATTTTATTGAATTTAGTGGTGTAATTACATTAAACTCAAACAAAGATGAATTTAGTTACTCAACCATGCGGGAAGAAAGAGAAAAAATAAATAAAAGATGAATTTAGTTACTCAACCATGCGGGAAGAAAGAGAAAAAATAAATAAAATCTACATATGGCATGAAAAAGAAAGCCAACTATAATCTTATTTCAATCTCAATGCTATTAGAATTTCATTTTTAAAGTTATTATAAAAACTAGGTAGTAGCTTGTTCGTGCATTTACACGAATTTTAGAAATAGCGAAAGAAAAGAGAGAGTAAAGGAGATAATAAAGTTTTAAAAAATAATGATAACCGTATAATAACTCTTCAATCGACATGTGATGATGACTGAACAATTTTTATATGAGAATAGATTTTTTTTTACAAGAATATGAGAATAAAAGTTCAACCATGAACAAGTCCGATATTGAATTCAATATTTAGTACATATTGTCATAATTCATTGCTCCAACTCGCCATTAGATATTGATGTTACCTTATTTCAGACGGTAAAAGTGTAGTCCTCAAAAAGTCAATAAAAAAGCAATATAAATTTCCTTGCATATATTTAAATAATGTTTGTTTTTTTACTTGATATTTTAAGAAGAAAAAAAAAAGTTTTAACTCGGTACATTAAAATATATTTTTGTGAACAAACTTTTTTCTATATTAAAAGATCGAATAAAAACTTTCTGCTGAAAAGTCATTTCCTTTGCTTCTAGGAACTTACAAAACAAATGTTTAAAAAGAATTAAATCGTTTTGTTATTCAAGTCAAGATTATTAATTTTTTTAGCAAGAAATTTTTAGATACATTATTTTTAATACATTTTTTTTTATCACGTCTTCTATTATCGGGTGAAATTTATTAAGAAATTACAAAAATTTCTGAATACCAAATTTTATTTAATAAACTTTAATTCTAATTTTATAATTTTTAATAAAATTTTTGATCCATAATACAATTAAAGTTAAAATATGTGTTTGAGAAAATGTAATAAAATTTCTATTATTTTAATTTAACCAAATATCTACTGTTTGAGTTCTGAACATTAAATACATATCAAGATTTTATCTCTATGATAATTTTATCTAACACGACTATGATTCTATCTGGCAAAAATGTAATAGAATTTGTGCTGCACTCCTCAATTTTCCTTTATAAAAACAAAATCAAGAGGATGTAATTCAGATACTTAAACAAAACTCTATCATCCCTTGTAATAATTCAGTTTCCTGTTATTCTCCTTCCCCAAAACATGGCCCCCAAAACCCTCATGGATTTCATTTCTGAGTCTCAGCACATCATGAAAGCACCTTCGTCACTTCTACACCCTCACCCTCCTCTTCTTCTTCCCCATCTCATCCTCTCTCCCACCCTCTTCCACCTTTTCAACCTTCACCAGCGAATCACCGCCAACACCAACCCTAGCTCTCTCATAGTATTTCTTCTCCTATATTCCCTCTTCGTTTCTCTCTTCTCCACCTGTGGAGTCATCGATCATCATCACCTACAGCGTCTTCCACTTCTTCAGTGGCCAACTACCCATCAACCTCCAATCCGCCATCCGGTTCATCCCGGTTTCCTTCTTGCCCCTCCTCGTCTCCCAAGCCGTCGTCTTTTGCATCTCTCTTTTATATGCACTTCTCTTGGTTCTTCTCACTCATGATGTGGCTGAGCTTGTCCACGGAACTGGGTTATTCTTTGTTGCGTTTCCTTTGCTGATTGTGCTGATATATCTGCAAGTTAACTGGAACTTGGTAGCTGCGATCGTGGTCGTGGAATGAAGGGTGGCTCTGTCTTCTTTCTTCTTCTATGGATTCTGCACGGTGTTCTCTGTGTTGGGTTGCTTATCTGTGATGAGGGATTCTGATGGAAGTACTGAAAATTGGTTTTCTGTGGAGTGGAATTGGGTATACATTGTGCTGGTTTCTTTTTTGCTTGCGATGATCATGCTTTCTAACATTGGGGTCGATATACGGTCTTGTGCATATATTGCAAGGCCAATCATGGTGAGATTGCAGAGGAGTTTGGGAGGGAATATGTTAGCTTGCCCTTCCATGATGGAAATGTCACTTATTCTGTTTAAGTTATTGCGGGGTAAATGTGAAAATTTCATGTTGTAACATCTGTTTGTAATGGATGCTAATGAGAATGAATTTTTGTTGATGTCTTTTTTTTTTTTTTTGACGTGGTTTTGTTTTGTTGATGTCAATTGTTGATTAAGTAATATGTTGGACGCATATAGATCAAAATAGTAACTTATGGTTTCTAAGGAGGCATGCCACTAAGGTTTAGCATATTGGGAACCCGTTCTAAAACAATTACTCTTGAAAAATATATAAATATTTTTGGTAACTCATAATTTTATATACTATCTATATAAAACCTTTTTCATGATCAATTAATTGGTAATCATCCTAGCTTGGTATATAATAAAGCTTGACTAAAAAGTGCATGTTCTTATCTTTATTACGATTTAAATAACTTTTTAGTACTAGGTTGTTTTAATTTTAGCACTTAAACTTTAATTTTTTCAATTTTAACCCTTCAAATATTTTTATGTATGATTTTATTATTTGTCATTAGTGAATTGTGGTCATGTGCATGACATCATCAAGTTCATGCTTGATTCAACAATTAAGTCATTCACAATAGATACCTTTTCACAAATAAAAGTTTGTCAGCTACCAAAGGTAAACAAAAATAAATGTTAGGTTCCAAAACCAAAGAATACTCCTATTTTACAAGTATCAAATAGTTACTTTTAGGTTTAAAATATTTTTTTGATGCCTAGCTATAAATTAAAATATGGGTGTTTTGGATTTGGTACCTACCCCTTTAGTTTTGTTTAATTTTGATACCTGACACATTTTTATTTTTACAAAATTACAATCAGGTAAAAATGACTTAGTTGTTGAGTCAATAATTTTTAAATGATTTAGATTTAATGATATGACACTCTTTTAATCACGTTATTAATTAACAAAAGTTTACTAATAACATATAGTAAAATCAAACATAAATATACCTGAGATGCTAAAGTCAAAAAAATTAAAATTAAAATATTAAAATTAAAACAACATATTTTACAAGTTCTAAAAACATTATTTTAGCCCTTAGTCAACCAAAATTAGATATTTTTATTTCTCACCTTATATTTTATTTTATTTTATTTTGTATACAACCATATAAAAACTGTGAAAAAGGTATACTAAAAATGATTCTAACCATTTTATTTTTCTTTCTATTATGATTGTCAAGTTTTATTAACTTCCTTTTTGTCATTAATATTATTTCATAAAATATATAGATTAATTAATAAATCTAACATTTTACACATATTAATAGCGTATAAAAGCTATACGGATGATTTTTTAGTCGTCATAAATCATGCTATCAAATGTTTAAGGGACACGTCATCACTTAACTAATACTAGTGATCTAAAATAAAAATTTTCAAATATCAAAGAGTCGATTCGAAGGAAAAATTTATTAGGCATCAAATGCAAAAGTCGGGTATATATCAAGAATAAAAACATATTTAAGCCTATAATTTATAAGATATTGATAATGAATTAAATCATTTATTTTAATTAAATTGATTATTTCATTGATTTAACTCTTTTTTTTGTAATTATTAAGGAAAATTGCTACTAAATTATTTTTTAAAATTTCCCATCATAAATAGTATTTTGACATGTTTTATTATATTTGATGATTTTTTAACTTAAATTAATTAATCATTTGAGTTAATTGATTATTCATTAGATTAGCTTTTAGCAACAATTATGTTCATAAATTCTTAACAGATTAATTTTGTTTGCTTATATATCTTTGCTTATGAATAGTGTATATACGTGTGTGGGTGCCTTAATAATTAAGTTTTTAATCAAACAATTAAATTATCCGAGTTAATCTCTTGCTATTTTGATTTTAACATTTTACATCAATTATTTGAAGAAATTATTAGTAGGTTAATTTGTTTTTATTTTTTTTCAAATAAAAAGTAATAAATAGTTATTAAATTAATATGTAAAGAATTTATGCAAATAATTACTGAAATAAATATAATAACCCAAATAATCAATTAACTAGAATGAATAAATTAATTTAAGTTAAAAAATAATTAAACGATTACATTAAAACACGTTAAATTTATATAAATATATATTTTTAATTACTTTTTGGGAGATTGCAAAAAGTTAATGTTTATTTTTTTTTTCATTTTTCATAATGTAAAGACAAATATTACATGAAAGAAGGTTGAATTATGGTTTTAGAAATTTTTAAAATCTTATGGCAATTAAACAAAGTTTTCATCTAAAAGAAAAACTTTATAAAATAGATAACAATTTTGAAAACATAATCAGACGATGAAGATGATTTTTTCAAGCAAAAGATATTTTTAAATATCTAAAAGTAAATTCAAATTATAGATTAGCTAAAACAAAAATAAAATAAATAAAGATCAAATACAAAGAGTTACATTAATTTGTCTTTACCACTAAGACCATGTCTAGTTCTTGCAAATCATCAAGTTTCACTAATTTCACATGTTATAAGTGTTAAGTTACATTCAATTCTAGTTCTACAAATCAAATTCTATCCCTTGATCAAGGTGTTTGCTTTCTAACAACAAATAGAATCCTTCACTTAGTCTTTGTTGGATGAATGCATTCATTTAAACATTTATTATTTATAGCATGTTCTTTTTTCACGTAGAAGATTCACTCTTTGTTGTTGACACATTGAAACTACTAATAATAAATTACTTCCTTATTATTATAATAAATTTGTACAATAAAATTTTTCTTAACACAAATCTTATAAGGATCTCATAGTTATAAGACTCAATTTTTAACGTTTGTATTTGTTTATATTTAACTAAAATAATTAAATGTCCTAATTAATTTATTTTAAGACACAAATATCTTTTGACTTAACACATAAATAATTAAATAATTATATAAAATCTAATAATTAATAATAATTACGGTCATTGCTCCCGCTAATCAAATAACCTTACTTAAATAATATCCCCCTCTCTCATGTAGTAAAAAAAACCATGGGTTAAGACAATGGTAACCGGCAGTTGTTTATTTATTTTTCTTTTAGAGGAGCGGTTGATTAAATTATTAGACATTATGAGAGTAGAAAAGATATTTAAAAATAAGTAGTGACGGCGACACATGGCATGGTTGTGGAGAGGAGGAGTGGAAACCAAGATCACTAGTAGTTTATTATTATTATTTTTTGATCCAATCGCTCCTTCACGATTCATTTGCAGTCCACACGCCTCTCCCTCTTCCATCATCTCACCAAATTCACATTACAGAGTAGCAGCGCAGTGATGGCAGCAGCAGCAGCAACGAACCTAAACCTATGGGGAATCCTCTTAGAATCAAAGCGCATAATCAACGCCCACTCCCGACACTTCCTAGCTCTCTCCGTCATCTTCCTTCTCCCCCTCTCCTTTTCTCTCATAGTCTCCCCTTTCCTCTTCCCTCTCTTATCCCCTCACCACTCCTCTCACATCCACATCCTCCTCCGCCAACCCCAACCCCTAACCCTAACCCTAACCGAAACCCCTCCTCCACTACTACCGTTCCCGTTCTCATTCCCTCTACTCTTCTTCCTCCTCTTTGTAGTGTTCTTCTCTTTGTTCGCCCTGGCCTCCATCACCCACAGCGTCTTCCACGGCTTCTTCGGCCGCCCCGTTAAGCTCCTCCCCGCGCTCCTCTCCATCCTCACCTCCTTCCTCCCCCTCCTCGCCACCTCCGTCTTCACCCACCTCCTCCTCCTCTCCCTCTCCCTCCCCACCATCTTCCTCTTTTCCACCGCCTCCTCGTCCCCGATCCTCCTCGCCATCTCCGCCGTCCTCGTCCTCTTCGCCGTAGTCTACCTCCGCGTGTCCTGGACCCTCGCCCCCGTCGTCGCAGTCGTCGAGTCCACTTGGGGCCTCCAATCTCTTCGCCGAAGCGCCGCCCTCACAAAAGGAATGAGACCCCTCGCCGCCTCCTGCTTCCTCTTCTTCGCCTCCATGCAGGCCCTCCTCCTCTGGACCGCCTCCGTCGACGGCTGGGCCTGGAAAGACTGGGCCTTCGTCGTCCAGATCGTCCTCACTTCTACTCTCCTCATGCTCCTCATGCTCTACAACGCCGCCGCCGACACCGTCCTCTACATGTACTGCAAGGCCGTCCACGGCGAGCTCGCGCTTGAGATCGCCGAGGAGTTTGCGTGGCAGTACGTTTGCTTGCCATTTGATGATGGCAAGGTGCCTCACGTTGTTTCCGTTGTCCGTGTGTAGTGTAGCGTGCTGGTTTGGGGAAACTTTTTTTGTAACATAGCGAGTGTAAGTGTAATCTATCCCAAGCTTTTAGTAGTGTAAACTAGTGGATTAATAATTAATTATTAGTACATTGGTAAATAGAAAGTGTGGAACTTGTGGATCCCAAATGTGTATATTGTTTGTGTTGTTCTGTTTTTCGGTTGAAGCTTGAAATTGATGGCGGTCTGGGTTCTGGTTTGGGCGAATTATTTTTTATTTAGATGGATGTTAGAATGATTGGATGGTTTTGTTTTCAGAATGATTGTATGGAGGTTGCAATTTTACCGAAAAATGAGGAGAATTAGCAAATGGTTCTTCCTGAGTTAACAAATTGTGATTTCTAGACGCGTAGTATTAAAATTAGGTGAGGTTATGATTATAACTTCTTTTTGTTTTTTTGAATTAAAGCTTATCAGAATGAGAATTGTCGCAGAAGGTTTAGAACTAGAAGTGTGCAAGTGTTGTTACCTTGGCCAAATTGTGCCCAAGGTATTGGTGTTGGAGACTTGGGAGTTAATATAGCCGAGAATAATAGTAACTGCATATAGGTGGGATACTTGAAAAAAAATTTGTCAACAAAAATAGTAAAATGAGTTTTCTCCTTTGATGTTGGGGATTTGTATTTGATATCACGGATATTATCAATTTCTTTTATGTTGAAACCTGCGGGGAAAGATAGGTACTATAAAATAGTGGAGTGGTTTGCTAAAAGAGTCTGAAAAAAGTGGAAATCAAATAAGTATATTCCTTTATTGTAGTTATAGATCTTTATTGTTGTTATTGATTATAGATAATGGAATCAGTGGTGGCAGATCTTGAAGGTCTGGAGGCAAAGTGTTAAAACCAGAAGTTATGATTGGAATCAAATGCAATTATCTCTCAGACTTGTTTTTATCTTCCTTGTATATCATTTCAGTATTCACGTATCTCATAAATAAACCCCAAAATAAAGTTTCAGAATTAAAAATCAGTTTCTTTTATGTTGAAACTTAAAACTACTGGGGAAAGACAGGAACTGCTGTGGCTGTTTGTATGCGTTTTTAATTCTTTGAAAATTAGATTTTTATTTTTATTTTTATTTTTATTTTAACTGATTAATCTGATTAGTTGGCTCCATTTCTTTTAATGAATGTTGTGGGAAGTTGAAACAAAATAGTGGAGTGGTTTGTGTCTGATAACAATTAAAGATTAAAAAAGACTGAAAAAGGCCAAATGGTGATATCCTCTTTATTATTCATATATTAGATTATAGGTAATGAAACCAGTGACAGATTTTTTTTTGTTCTAAAACAGTGACCGATTCTGTTTGAAAGAGGCTCTTTTAAACTATGGTTGTTTCTTAAATTTACAAAAGATATACTCCCTCGACTTAATTTAAATAAACATGTTCTTAATTCTGAATATGCTTTTACTTGTGCAGCTTATTGGCAAGCTCAGGGTTAATTACAGAAATGGGTAATTTTTTCAAAAAAATTATCATAATGGATTTTTTTTTTCATAACACGATTTTACTTTTTCATTTCTTTAAAATATTTTTTATTTCTAAAATAATTTAAAAAAACATGTTGAAATTGTATTTTAACATATGATTTCAACTTTTAATAATAATAAAAAAACTGAAATCGTACGAGCATATATAATTTTAGCGTAATAGTTTTTTGGAAAACAATTGTGCTTTGAAGTAGGATTTCTTCATGGTAAACTCTACTTCAAAACATGATTTATTCATTTTTGTAATTTTTTTTAAATATACCCATTATGATAATTTTTTTTTAAAAAAAATTACACCATTGTTGTGCAAGAGCCGCAAACTCACTTTTGAAGAGTTTTTTTCCTATCTTTTACCGCATTTTTTGTTTTGCATAAATTGATTTCAAACTCTCCTATAACTTCTATGTAACTTTTGCTCTTTGCTTCTCTTATTGTTATAATACTATTTTAATGATATTTTCATGTTTTCAGTTACAATTACAATAGTAAAAATCATTTTTATTAACATATCCTAACATTACTTTTATTAAAATAACCAAAATCAATTTTATCTAAGTACTATCCAAAATCAACATTACATTTATTAGTTTCAGCCATTTTACTTTTGAGACATGCAGGCATACAGCAGAACTCATTGGAGAAGAATATGAATTGAAGATATGTTAAATTAGCCAATTGTTAGCCTCTTGGAGGTAGAGAGAATAATTCTCTTCCCAAATCAACCACTTCGATTTCTCCTGATAAAAATAACATGGTCTTTACCCATCTAAGACTTAAAAAGTTCGGGTGCTCGTCTGGGTCCGTACCCAAAGATTCAAACAACCTGCTTCTCCAAAAAATGGATGAAACTTGACAAACTCAACCAACTTGTGGCTCGGTAATTAGTATCATGTGGGAAAATTTCACCGTGTGGGAACTTAAACAACAACAATTATACTATTTGGACCCACTTAGTGTCAAAGGATCTCATAAACTAGGTCATTAAACATGTCCTTCATCCATTCAACTCCTTTGACAAGTTTGTTGGTTTTATCCATTTTTGGAGAAGCCTGTCGTTTGGATCTTCATGTACGACCTGAACACACTCCAAACTTGTCAAAGGGGTTAGATGCATAAAGGATGTGTTCTATGACTTCCAGATTATAAGATTCTTTGACATTGAGTGGGCCCAAACAGTATTTTCTGTTGTTTAAGTTCCCACATGATACACATGCTCAAGCCTTACTTCCAAATCCCAAAATTTGCGAGCATCATCTTAGATTGTTTAAGTACCTCTAGCTCATAAGTCAAAGAATGAATAATTCCCATGAAATAGTCAGAAAGATAGTTATCTAATTGACAACTTTCTACTATCTATGACCAACAATGGTTGAAGATTGAGGCTTTTTAAAAGCCCTCTCATCCTGATCAGCTCTGAAAAGATTAGTCCAATTTGTAGATCTCTGAACAATCCTAAAAGGAACAACCCGGTCACTATCTTCCCCACCAGAAGCCTCATATCCATCACTAGTTGAACCTGACAGTGAAATTTCCTTCAGAGTTGCAGCACCAGCACCTGAAGCACCTGCAACTGCAAGCTGTCTTGCTTTTTCAGCACCTGATGAAGACACCCTAAAAGGGTGAATATCAGGAGAGTCTAAACTGCTTTCAGGAGATGAAGGAACAATCCCAGCTGAGCTTGACATTGGTTGACTTGTTTGAAATGTGTTGTGTGCTTCAAATGGGAGAGGGGCCAACCTAGACATCCCACTCAAGCCTTTATCAGTATTACTGGCAGAAACTTTTGTCAAGGACTCCATAGACAAGTTGGCGGGATGATGAATCCGCTTACTAGCTCCTTTCTTATTGCTCTCAATTCTGGGAACCATTCTTCGGCCACTGCTACTAAAACTGCATTCTGGTTCTAGCCTGATAGCCTCACCATGTCTTGTTACAGGCTGCAGAACTTTGGATTTTGTTCTTGCTTCTGCAGCAGCTTTAGAAATTTCTTCTGCATTTAAGCGTGCCAATGTCCAAGGACTAATTTTGACTGTTCCAGGATTCTTTTTCTTTAATGGATCTTCTCTCATTGTCTTCTTCCCCACTGAACTTACAGATGCTGTTTCTGGGGGCACCACATCAAACTGCAATCGATAACACCCCAATGCCCCAAAAAAGAGAAGGAAAAAATGAAACAGGTGGAGCTCAGCAAGTGAATGAAAGAAAGAACATAAAAATAAAATAATACTTACAATCTAGAAACAACTAAATGACATAGCAGAATAACTCACTTAAAAGGACTAAAGGAGTAAAGTCAAACGATCAAGCTTAATAGTTCATAAATTTAGTTTTCCAGTGGATGAAAGGTTGCCTCATGCTGTGCATGATATACACACTGCCAAAAACCATCCAACAAAGCTACAATAACTTCCGAAGTTAATATGCAACACTATTCTTGATATGTTTATTCAGTTAATGGAACATAACATTCAGTGCATAATAAGTTTGCTTTGCTCTACACAATAATCACAAACAAATCAATTACTTTCTGTTCTTTTGGTAACTTCTTCAAGCCATCGTTATCTTTCTGTTTTCTCAGCAGCATGCTTCAATAAAATGAAAGATGTGTATTCAGATGCAATTATGCAAGAAGTTCAAATCAACACCATACAAATGCAAGTTTTTGCAGGAGAGGCACAATGCATACATGTATTTTAAGCAGAAAAAGTTCCAAACATAGAAGACACAAACAAAGAACATTAATATATAAAGCAAGTTTAAATAGAAAAACAGTTACCTGATCTTGAAGCAACAGGCGAGGGGGTGTGCACCATGCACCTCGGTGTAAAGTAGTAAAGGAGCTTGCACTACTCAATCCAGTAAATGAGCTAACAGTTGACATTTGGGGACTTTGCTGACCTCCATTTCCTAGCTGCTCCTGCTCTTGCTCCCTCATTGCTATGATGTAATCGTATGTGCTGAGTCCCTGAGTCACTCAGCAATAACTATAATAATTAACACTTATGTTTGTACCTAGATAGTATTTAGCACTGAATGTGATTGTCATTAACTGAGAATTAAGACATAAACTTGCATTTTGCCCTAAAGAAGACGTTTTATTGCCTACTAGGAGCCAAAAGGTGTGAGATTTATCAATCTTGTCTATACAAGGTGTGTAGACTAAACCATCAACATGTTATCGGTGTAAATGTAAGGAATGTGATAGAATTTATGTAATTTTTAGTGTTTTTTTTTTTGTTAAAAAAGAGCCAAACAAACATTAGGCCAAACTGGAAAGAAAAAAAAATCCTTTCACATTTCCTCCCTAGAAATGTGTACAGCGGCTTCTCAACAGGTAACTAAACATAACCATAATGTAATGTAAAATGATGGTCTGTCAATTGTTAATCGGTTTAGTTTAGTCTACACAACTTGCATAAACATAGTCTAAACAAGAACTTCTCTTAAAGGGTACAGTACACAACCATCAAAATAAATCCAACTACCCATTCTGTATATTCCTTTATCTTTCTTCTTTTTCTCTACATAAGACTAAAATAATACTTGAATAGAAGCTGTCCCATATATGAATAACTATTTAAGATGTGCCTTAAAATGAAAAGAAGTGTTAAGCAGATAATCAACATACCACACAACAGTCAACCTTACCTTTTTAATGAGGAGAATATGAAAGAAGAAAAGCTGAACAACCGGTAAGGTAGCAATCATAGCCAGAATGGTGCAGATAGACTGAAAAATTTCACATGTGAATATAAGAATAGCTGCATACGGAAATAGTCTCAATGATTTTCATCAAACAAAAAGAACAAAAATAAGTTGATTTTTCAGAAGAATAAAAAAAATTGCCATTATTATGGAAATACAGTAATCACATTCACATGATATGCACACGTGAATAAGGGGCAGCAGAACCAGAATACTCACCACCACAAGAACAAAGGGAACCAAAGAGAAACTGGTTCCCAACTTGGAGGAGATATCCACAGAAAATTCCTTCCTCTTGACAAAACAGCAGATAAGCACAAGTATCCCAGTCAACCATTGAAGAATAAACTGCAATCTCAAAGGTGCAAAAATCGTGTATAGTCATTAGTTAGTCATAATGAAAATAACCAGGAAATAAAAAATAAAAAATCATGCTTGTGATGCTCTATAGGATATGGCACGTCACAACAATTACTGAGACAGGTTTGGGATGGTTCAAAGAGGGAAAAAGAGTTGTTACTTTATAGGGATACAAGTAGTATCAGCAAATATGAGCAAGGCATGGGTGGACAAATATAGCTTACCAAGAGCATAGCTGCAACCATGAGGGTGAAAAATTGTCGATAATTCTTTTTGCCTATACAGTTGTTAAGCCACTGCAAAACCCAGGAAGCAACAGTCCTTCAGAACATAGGCCAAGTGATATAAGCAAAGGAATAAGAAGATATGCACTCATACTCGGCAATGATGATCAAAGTGGTCTACACACTTGTTGCAGACTCTACAGTGCTTGCTGTACTTGAAAACCTACAACATTAACAATATTATTATTCAGATATAAACTTCATTTTCCATCTAAGCATTGCAGAGTAAACATGAGTTTGTAACAGAAAGTAATTGTGAAGTTCTGCGCGCACTAATGTCGAGGCAAAATTATGTTTTCACCTACAACACAAACAGTAATTTGAAAGGGACAATACATTTCTAGTGCAAAATTTTCTACACACCTCAACTTCACACAAACTGCAATAGAACATGCCATCTTCACTTGTTTGTTTATCAGAAGATTTCTCAGTTGGACTAGAGCAGCTGCAGATATATGCACAAGGAGAAGAAACCAAGAGGATACAGGATGAACAAGACGATGATGTACTCTTCTCTACTGAATTCGAAGCATCTTTTGAAGTTCGTATTTTTCCCAATGCCTCTTTATCCACAGAATTAGATCCAACCATTGAAGCATTTGCTTCATGCATTGATGAAGTTGATTCTTCACCTAGTTTAGAATTCTTTAGTTCAGCAAGCTTTTTACTGTCTGGGATTTTAAGATACTTTTTGGACTTAAAAACCCCTGGATCTGCTGGATCTGCTGCTGCACACCATATGTACAGTCCAAAGACACTAATAATCTGGAAAAATGGGAAATATCACTAAACAATGATGATGTCTTTCACGGGAAAATAACAGTCCTAGCCCTAGGGGAGTCATAGTAGAAAGGGTAACCAAAATAGATAACAGAAGGGGGAAAAATATCAAATGATATAAAGTGCATATCAGTATATCACTACATTGAAAACAAATCCCAAATGCAAAAGAAAGCACCTGAACAAAAATCTACAGTACTTTCCAAGCAAACATCTGTAAAGGTTAGTGCTAACTTTCAAAAGATGAAGTATTAAAAATATTGATAATTTCAACTTCCGCAGTCTGCTTGGATAGAATAAGAGACACTTCTGTCACCCCAACTTTCAGTATCATATAGCTCAAACGTAGCATTTCGTAGTAATATTAAAATAATTCTACATTTTACTTATTCCCTTGTTCATATAATTTTGACACTGAATAGTTCAATTTAAAGTATTGACCAATGCATGGAGTTTTTCTCTTGTTCCACTAAGGTGTCTTCACAAATCCCACCATTGAATTATGTGATATGACTTGATGGTCACGCATATCAAATTTTAGATCAATTGAACACAGGCATGCAATCTTATAATTAACATTACTTATATTTTGAAAACATACTATACGATAAAATAAAATTGATTGATGAAATATCCAATAAATTTTAAATTGGCTTGAATTTCATATTCCTACTATCATATAAATTGTGCCCGAGTTGCAAACAAATAGATCCACCAATATAGTTCTAAGAAAAGAGGAAATTTCAAATAAGTGGTAATTAATGATCAAAAGAATTTAAACAAAAAAATAAATAAATCTTTGAAATTGTAGTTCAACATGTCTCGTGATATCTATTTGTTAGAGGTATGTTCTTAAAATGGATGTAAGAATTGGAGGAGGGAAAGGGACTTAAGAGATCAAAACAAACAACCAAATTCCCTTATCAGGTACATTATATAATGAGAATTGAGAAGGAATCATGAACTGGAAACAAAATTCAGATTCACAAAAGAAATCAAACGCATGAATCTGAAAGCAAAGGAAAAAAAACATATCACAGATCTCACTCCTTCCACAAACCAACTTAGAAAGCAGCAAATGAGTCTATACATATACATATATAAAAATAAAAAACAGAGAAATTTGAAGATGGGTTACCAGCTGTGAGTAAAGGCCAGTGACAATGTACTGATACATCTTCTTTCCAACAAAAGGAGCGAAGAACACATAGAAGGCAAACCCCAGAGCCAGAAACACAGCAACAGCTACCACCTTCACAAAGATTTTCCAAAATGAATAAACAAAACAACAACAAAATAAAAAATAAAAACTTGTGCAGAAAAAAGAATCAAAATTTGCAACTACCTGAAGAGGATGGTAAGGTAACTGCCATCCATGTTTCCTCATACTTTTTGACTTTGAATTTGAATTCAGTACGTTTTTAAGTAGTACACAGTACCAAAAAAGCACAAGAGAGAATACAACAGAGAACTAGACAGAACAACCAGGGACGGTTACTTTTGTTTAGTCCCCGACATTTTCACCTCTTTATTTTATTTTTAAAAGGAATGCAAAATCAGAGATTTTAAGTCAAATAACACAGAAAAGGAGGGAGGTGGCCATGACATGTTGGTTGAAGCAGGTAGAAAGAGATGTAAGAGAGAAAGAGAGAGAGAGAATGGGATTAGGATAGTGGTGGTGGGTGTGAACTGTGAAGGAATGCTTTTGTCTTTGTATGGTTTCAAAGAATGTTAAAGTGAAGAAGGAAGTAGTAAAGGTATGGTCTTTTTTGGAATTTTTTGGTGTGTGGCTTCTTTGTTTGTTGGTTGGTTGCAGAAAAAGCTTTTTTTACTTCATCAGAGATCTGTGACCATGGGTTTCTCATCCATGCCCCCATAATTACCTTACCACACACACAAATGCCCTTTTTACTTTTTTTTTTTTTTTTGAGTTTTTGGGTTCTCTCACTCTCTCTCTCTATCTTCTGCTACCTGCCACTCGTGAGCGGCGTTACCTTTTTGCAATGGCAAATCATGTGTCACACACAGCACACTGCAACTAACTCTTGTTTGCTTCTGCTTTTGTAACAAACTTTGTCTTAAAGCTACTTTCTCTCTCATAATTTAGTCTTTGATAATAATCTTGTGTGGGTAAAATAATGAATAGTGATAGTACTAAATTACTAATAATGATCTCACTGTATTAGTAATATTTCCTTGCGATTTGCATGTATGCGGAATAGATAACCAAATTCAGCGGGAAATTAGCAACCCGCTCAAATTTAATGTTCACATTTTAAAATAACATGTCGTATTGGTCTATTAATTATGAAGATAGACGAATTTATTGCAAACAACCAACCGGATATGTAGCATTATTTTGAAAACTAATGTTTTTTAATTACACCTTTTATTTATTTCAAATATAGAGATGTTTTTTTTAAAGGCAAAGAATATACAGATTAATCTCTCCAAGTACAAATATTTGTTAAAGAAATTAATTTTTCTCAACGGATGTTTTTCTGTAAGGTCCGAGGATTAAAATTCTAGTCACATACTATAATAATATGATTATCTTCCAGTTACATTACATTATACTAGTTTTATTTATATCTTTTATTTTTAACCAAATCGTTTGATTTTTATCTTAAGAACATTTCATCATGATTTTAAGGTGTCGTTGGCAATACAGCTTCAATATTGCGTTGCAACTGTAATTACAACTACGGTAATTGCAAAATAGTCCCTGAAAGTGCAATCTATTAGTCACGTTAGTCCCTGCCGTGAATGAAGTAGTTAACGTCGTCAGTTATCGCTGATGTGACTCGTTAAGTGCCACACAGACATGATTATATGGATTTTTTATTGGGTAAATAGTCATTTTGGTCCCTGAAAGTGTAACTCGCTGTCAATTTGGTCCCTCAATCGAGATAAATTGCAAAATAGTCCCTGAAAGTGCAATCTGTTAGTCACGTTAGTCTCTGCCGTGAATGGAGTAGTTAACGCCGTCAGTTATCGCTGATGTGGCTCGTTAAGTGCCACACAGACATGATTATGTAGATTTTTTATTTCTAATTTCGTTTATTTTAATGAAATGAGGGACCAAAACGAAAGTAAAAAACCCTCATATATCCTCCTCCTCTTCTTCTTCTTCTTTAACATAACCCTTAAACAAAACCTATGCCCTCTTCTCCTCCTCCTCCATATTTGCACTTCTAATCATCTCAATAGACCTCAAAAATCGCACCATTTCGTTCTCTCTTACTATCAACAATGTCGCAGAGGAGCAATGCATCATCATCTCGAACAAGAGTTTCATCACAAGATGTTCTTTTTTGTGGTTGTGGTAGAAGGGCTGTTAGGCGTGTTGCTGGAACAAATATTAACAGAGGAAGGGCGTTTTTCACTTGTTCAATTAATAAGGTATGTCTATTTCACATTTATTGATTTAGGGTTTTGATTTCACATTGGGGGTTTTGATTTAGGGTTTCTATTTGGGGCTTTTCAGGATGAAGTTGGATATTGTGGGTACTTTATTTGGGTTGATCAATTGATTGAAGCACTTGGAGTTGATGATTCACTTGGAACATTTTCCATGGAACAAAGAAGACAATTGGAAAAGAGGAAGATAAGACAATGTGGAAGGCTCAAGTTAACTCAAAGCTTGATTGTATAGGGATTGAAATGAAGATGTTTAGAACAATTGTCTATGGAATGTTCTTAATCCAATTGTTGTCAATGGTGGTGTTTGTATGTATTCACAAGTACTAGGAATATATATATATTAAGTGTAATGATGTAATTTGAGTCTTAGTGTGTTCATGTTGTTATCTACTTGAATGCTTTTAATCAATTTGATGTAATGCTAATCTAAGGAATGTTATTTTGTTGTCTTAGTATGTTCATTTTGTTGCAAAATTGCATAAGATTCCTGAAATCAAAATAGTAAGACAACAAAATAACATTCCTTAGATTAGCATTACATCAAATTGATTAAAAGCATTCAAGTAGATAACAACATGAACACACTAAGACTCAAATTACATCATTACACTTAATATATATATTCCTAGTACTTGTGAATACATACAAACACCACCATTGACAACAATTGGATTAAGAACATTCCATAGACAATTGTTCTAAACATCTTCATTTCAATCCCCATACAATCAAGCTTTGAGTTAACTTGAGCCTTCCACATTGTCTTATCTTCCTCTCTTCCAAATTGTCTTCTTTGTTCCATGGAAAATGTCCCAAGTGAATTATCAACTCCAAGTGCTTCAATCAATTGATCAACCCAAATAAAGTACGCACAATATCCAACTTCATCCTGAAAAGCCCCAAATAGAAACCCTAAATCAAAACCACCAATGTGAAATCAAAACCCTAAATCAATAAATGTGAAATAGACATACCTTATGAATTGAACAAGTGAAAAACGCCCTTCCTCTGTTAATATTTGTTCCAGCAACACGCCTAACAGCCCTTCTACCACAACCACAAAAAAGAACATCTTGTGATGAAACTCTTGTTCGAGATGATGATGCATTGCTCCTCTGCGACATTGTTGATAGTAAGAGAGAACGAAATGGTGCGATTTTTGAGGTCTATTGAGATGATTAGAAGTGCAAATATGGAGGAGGAGGAGAAGAGGGCATAGGTTCTGTTTAAGGGTTATGTTAAAGAAGAAGAAGAAGAGGAGGAGGATATATGAGGATTTTTTACTTTCGTTTTGGTCCCTCATTTCATTAAAATAAACGAAATTAGAAATAAAAAATCCACATAATCATGTCTGTGTGGCACTTAACGAGCCACATCAGCGATAACTGACGGCGTTAACTACTCCATTCACGGCAGGGACTAACGTGACTAACAGATTGCACTTTCAGGGACTATTTTGCAATTTATCTCGATTGAGGGACCAAATTGACAGCGAGTTACACTTTCAGGGACCAAAATGACTATTTACCCAATAAAAAATCCGCATAATCATGTCTGTGTGGCACTTAACTAGCCACATCAGCGATAACTGACGGCGTTAACTACTCCATTCACGGTAGTGACTAACAGATTGCACTTTCAGGGATTATTTTGCAATTTATCTCGATTCAGGGACCAAATTGACAGCGAGTTACACTTTCAGGAACCAAAATGACTATTTACCCAATCTATCGTTTCTCATAATATTAAAAATTTTAAAGTCACTCTAATTACAATTTAGAATATTTTTTTTACAATAAATACTATTAAAATAAAATTCTAATGCATTATTAATATAAGCTTGAATATATTATATTGTTAAATGTTTTATATCCTTCAGTTGGAAAAATATATTTTTAATATTATATTAAAATATTATTATTAAATGATAATATAATATTTTCTTAATGTTATTTCAACCACTCAGCTAATTACAACTAAAGATTTATCTTCTTTTTGAGGCATAAAGTTTATTTTTTCTGACGTAGGGGCGGTGTGCAAGATTATCCGACCCGACCAAAAATCGAGAAAAAAAAAGTGTATTTCAGTTGGATTCAAACCATTTGTCACCAATTTCAGGAGGTTTAACACAATCGGATTTGGAGAAATTTTTAAAACTGTTGGGGACCGAACGGCAAAATCACGTCAATGGATTTTATTTACAAACTTTTTATCAAAAGGGATTCATTTTCAAACATATTTTGGAGGGGATCTTTTATTTTAGGGGTTTCGCTATTAAGATTGGCGAAACATGCATATCGTCAACTCCAACTGCGGAACATCCTACAATATCACTGTTCATGTATAGAAAAAGCAAAAAAATTCACGGGCATGTGGGTTTTGCCACCACCATTGGCGAAACCCACTATCCATCACATGGCCATGCATGCATCCATCCCCCATAGGTTTCGCCAGAAGAACTGGCGAAATAGGCATGGTTGATTTTAACTGACGAAAATTAGGTATGGTTCATTTTAACGGAAAAAATTAAATACAATTGTAAGATTGTAGTTAAATTAGGGATGATTGATTTTAATGGAAAAAAATTAGACATGATTGATTTTAACGGAAAAAAAATTAAACGGAAAAATTAAATACGATTGTAATTGATTATAGTTAAATTAGGGATGATTGATTTTAATGGAAAAAATTAGGCATGGTTGATTTTAATGAAAAAAATTAGGCATGGTTGATTTTAACGGAAAAAAATTAGACGGAAAAAATTAAATACGATTGTAATTGATTGTAGTTAAATTAGGGATGATTGATTTTAACGAAAAAAAAATTAGACGGAAAAAATTAAATACGATTGTAATTGATTGTAGTTAAATTAGGGACATAGCTATTTTGCCATTCCTTTTGGCGGAACCCTTACAAAACAAACCCCCATCAGAATATGTTTAAAAATAGACCCCTTTTGATAAAAAGTTTGTAAATAAAACTCATTGATGTCATTTTGCCGTGACCGAACCCGATTATGAATGTTAGTAACATAGAAGCCTTATGCTAGGGTGTTGCTAGAAATTTTTTGGTACATCCAGTCATTTTGTGCGTTTTTTGTGTTAGTCCTTTTGTAAGTTTCATGTGAATTCTGTATACGGATTGGTTAATTTAAAATTAATGGTCCAAGTAAGGATTCAACTATGACTTTCAACCTCTAACCAACTGAGATAATAGGTCAATTATGTTATAAAATAATTAATGTCGTTATATATAACATTAAAATTTTTAATGTATATTTAATACGCATGTAAATTTAAATAATAAATTTTGTGATAATCAATTTTAATATAATAATTAGCTCACTCATCCAACCAAATCAATTGTTGCACCATTGATGGCTTGTTCAACCTCCCTTCGTCATCGTTGGCTCAAATGGCTCATTTTCTTCCATTGACCACAAACCTAGTCACTACACTTTAGGAAGTATCCAAATCAAGGTTATCAAACTCGATAGTTTACGTAGACTCGTGAGAGTTTCATAGACTCGACTCGTGGACTCGTAAGAGTCTATTTCATATAAAAATAATAACAAAATATCTATAAATAGCATATTAATTAAACATTTCAACAATATAATAAAGCAAAACAGTAAATGATGAAGTTTAGAATATTTAAATAACCAAGTCTAGTAATAATACATTACTATTGGATAATAACTTATAGAGGTTATAGTAGTGGTATATTATTGTCATAGAGGGTTTGATGTTATTAGAAAACAAGGGTTTGATATTATTAAAGGTGAGAATTTTGTATTTGAGAATAACACGTTAAATGAATGTATGTTGAATGCTAAATAGACAAAAAAAATAAAAAATGACTTACATTTTGACCTATTTTTTTTAACTTGCTAACTCGTTGACTCGATGGTAAACTCGAGAGTCTACCGAATTTACTTAGAGTTTATAGAGTTTGTTCAAAGTTTACTAAAAAAAGAGTTTACTCAAAAGTCAACTCAAAAAGGACAAGTGGACTCATAAACTTGTAAGAATTAGCGAGTTAACTCAAGGATTTGATAATCATGATTTAAATCAAATCAATCGAACCCTCTAACTCGCACCCATCTGACTCGTAACCTGCCCATCCCGAATACTATAATTGGTCGGGTTCATTTCCTATAAAACAACTCATTGGGTTATGGCTGATTGGATTTTTGTACATTAACCTATCTTACCCGACCCTATGCACACCTCTAGTTATAAATTAAACTTTGTTAGCATATTTATGGGAAACAATACAACATTTATATTTTGTTTGTGTTAAGTTATGTAGGACATAATATTAGATTTTACAATAAATAAACTTTAAACTTAATGTTATACTTTTCAACTGACTATGAAAAATAATTAGAAAACATATCCTCTAATATATGGCTGAATTTTTCTTCTTCTTTACAATTGTTTAAATGTTTAACTTCTAATAAATAATAATTTTGAAAAATATTTACTATTTCCATACAAAATTAAAATTAATTTTTATTTTAAATGATAATACTTTAACTATTGTCATAACTTACAATTGTTTAAATGATATTTTCTATTTCTAAATGTATGTAAAGTCCAAAACTTACAAAATAATCGCCACAGTTCACAAATATTAAGACATGACTTTGACTTGGGTTTATGCGTACCAGGTCCAAAATTTCATATTTTAGGAAAGGATGTTATTATACACCTTAATTTCGCGTGTTGTGAAATACAAGCGGATTAGTGGTCCTTCCTGAAACAAATACGAATACACCCCAAGCCGGTAAACATCAATAAAGAAGAAGAAAGTATATGTCTCATTTCTTCTTTTTCTTCCAAGTTCAATGTTCACTTTTGCACTATAGACATCATCCTTTAACTATAGCTCGCAAGTCAGGATCTTTGCATATTAATAATTAATTTAAACTTCAAAACTTTAAAAATATTACACAAAAATAATATATTCAAAATAAGTAAAATTATAGTTTTAAAAACAATTAATGACCATATCTATTTAATAGAATTCATACTATTTTAACATATTTAAAAAATATTTAAATTTTTATCATAAATATATTCTAAAATTTA
Source organism: Glycine soja (assembly GCF_004193775.1). Taxonomy (NCBI): domain Eukaryota; kingdom Viridiplantae; phylum Streptophyta; class Magnoliopsida; order Fabales; family Fabaceae; genus Glycine; species Glycine soja. The sequence goes on along the minus strand of NC_041008.1, from coordinate 42,697,978 downwards.
AATAAATATTGTACATCATATATATATATATATAATTTTTTAATTTTTATGTTTGATATTGATATTGCATTAATATTATTACTTGAAGAAAAAATAAATTATAATAAAATTCATCAGACATAATAAATTTAAAGATACATGTGTTTATTAAAAATATAATAATTAACATTATTTTTTAATTTTAAAATATATATATATATATATATATATATATTTATATTTGTTTCACTACTAAAAAATTTTAAAATAGATAATTTTATTTATATACATTTATTTTTCAAAAGATATTACATCATCATTATTACTTGAATAAATAAAAAGTTATAATAAATTTTAATATGCTTAATTTTTAAGATAAAATTAATTCAATTAAAAGTATAATAAATTAACTTTCTCATTAATAATATAATTATGTTTAACATAGTATTAAATATCTAAAAATTATTTTTTTATTTATATAAATAAATAAATATAAATATAAAATTATATATATATATATATATATATATATATATATATATATATATATATATATATATATATATAATTTTAAAAAACCGGGTTCAAAGTCTACTAAAGACTAAGAACATCGCAGGATCCGAAAACAACGGAACTAGGTGTGTTGTGTGGGTTCTGGGACATTTTTTTTTGTTTTGTTGTTGATTCCTTCTGATTCTGAGACAGAGGAAGGAAGAACCAGCAACAGAGGAATCCAAGTTCCTTCCTAGGAACCGCGATTCCTCATTCATGCTTCTTCAACTTTCTACCTTCTTTTCCTCCCTCTAACTCAGGTCCTTTTTTTTTTCTCTCTCATGCTTTTATTCTTCATCTTTTTCATGCATAAGAAAAAATGAGCATGACCCATTTCTCTGTTATGTAATATTGTTCTTCCTTATTCAATGTGATTGTGTTTCAACCCCGTGTCTTCAATTTCTTCATGCATGCATGCGTTTCATCACACCGCATGTCTTCCCAATGGAATATTTCTATTATTTTCTTGTTATATTTCTTACATTTTTCAGATGAATAGCTCTTAAAGCTTGTTTTATGTCATCGTTTAAACATTGCGGCATGTTTTGTAGGCTTTTGTATTCATGCATGCAATGGATCAACTTCCACGTTGTCTTTCTTAGTTTGAGTTCATATTTGTTTCTGTTTTGTCTTATTTTTTTCACTCTTGCAAACCAAATACAGAATTTAAAGAAGAAAGTGCTTTTACTGTTTTCACAAATATTTTTCTGTTTTCTAAAATTGCTTTGTTTTTGTCTCCAAAGCATACATCAGAACCCTTGAGCCCATTTCTTTTTCTAAGAGTTTGCTAATGCACTTGAAGAAAATAGAAGATGAGAAAATATTTTCCAAATGTTTCTGTTTTTTTGTTGTTAAAACTCTTGTTTTTTAAGTACAATTTTCAAAACTTAATAGTTATAGATGAAAAATTGATTGCTAGTAGTGTGAAGTTGTTTTAGGGGAAAAAATGAACAAAAAAGTGAGAATGGAATCAAACAGCCCTAAGTTTTTTTTTTTTTTTGGATGAAGGGTTCCCTTTTATTTTCGGGCATATAAACACAACTTTTTACTTTTCTTTCATCGTTAATACCATTATGCACAATGAAGTTTGGTCTAATTGTTGCTGCTGCCTAATTCTGGAATTTTTTCTTCTTTCCTTCAAGCACTTCTTAATGGATAGTATATTTTCAACTCTATATTCCATTCTTCAGGTTTTATCCAAAGAAGGTGAACACTGATTCACTATTGAATTGGTTTCATGTGAAATATTATAGTAGGCGTATTATATCTAGCTAGCACTAACTAATTTTGAAAAGGTGTGTACTACTGCTGAGTTTTATTCGTTATCTGGAAGAGATGTTCTTATTAAAATTGATCATGTTTTTCCTTGTAATGTATATGCCTATCTATATCTATCAGCAGATGGTTTAAAAATAGAAAATTATTCATTTGGTCCCTAGAGTTGCAAAAACTTTTCCTTTTAGTCCCTGCATTTAACAACCATCCCTATACATGTAGTTAAGCACTTTCAGATCCCTTATGGTCCCTGTTGTAACACGAACTTTACTTTTTAATCCTTGCCATTTTGTATTAGCAGGGACCAAAAAAGATCTAAAAGTACTTGTTCAGAGAATCAGGGATTAAAAGGGATGATTTTTAGGTGTAAGTACTAAATGGTAAAGTTTGTGCAACTATTTAACCAAATGAGTAATTCTTCCTTTAAAAACAATTGATTTTGCGGAAATATTTTTTTTTTCTCTTTCAGTATATATACTCACGTATACATGTATAAGGAAAAGGATTCTGAATATAGTCATAGAATGTGTCTTGGACTCTGGTTGTCTTTGGACTTTGGTTTATTCTCTTCTGTGTTTCCTTTTCCAGATGTAAATTTTGATGTTTGTGTGGCAGGCAGATTCTTTCTTCCCAAGGAGATTATAGCACAGTGCCTGGATCCTTTTTAGTGAGTTGGCATCAATGTTGGGTGGATTCGTAAAAAAAATTTCTTCCACAATGGTAGGCTGCGCTTCAAATCCAAACAGGAAGAGTAATGTCCAAAAAAGAGAAAACAAAAAATTTAGAAAACATGCTTCACTTGCTGACATGCCAAAGAAAAGGCATAGCAATGCTGGAAGCCGTGTGGGAGACTATCCCGTTGGTGACTTTATTAACCTGGACTTTGAGAAGGGTGCTTCAGCCAAGGGCCGGAAATCTGATGTTTCTAACATGAAATTGTGTCTCGCCCAACTCCAACACCACAACCATAGTAAAAAAGATGCAAATGGTATCTTTTCTCTCCCCCCCCCCCCCCCCCCCTGCATGTTGGAAACTTGGAATGAAAACGGTAGAAATAAGAGACTAGTAGTAGTAGTAGTAGTAACTTTTATCCATTTTTTTTGTGTTATTTATGATAATGCTTATTATTTTTGGTGAAGTTTTGAAGATACTTCTTATGGCATTGTATTTATTGGATTTCATGTGGTTGCCATAGATACCTTTGATAAACATGATGAGCAATTATATTTTGCAGGAAAAAACCATGAGGATGCCTGGTTTGACTCGGTTAGCATTATAGAATCTGAATCAGATGATGATTTTATTAGTGTACATGGAGGTGATGCATTTATATCATGTTCCTTACCTTGTGACTATTTTTCCATTGTTTCTTTGTTATGCTCATGAAATTTCTCTGTTTCTTCCTTTGTGGCCAACAGATGGTTTTCCCTTTGTGAGTAATGCTTTGGGAAGTGTCCCAAACACTCAGTTACTCCAATATGAAAATGCATCATGCGTTGTAGATTCAGGATATAAATATGATGGGTTATGTGATAGCTACTTCAAAGCAGGTAATTATAAGAGTGGGGAGGTTAATTTAATGACATGAAAAATTCTCCAATAAGTCCTCAACCATCACAAAGAAAACAGCAACCGGCAGTGTTTATGCTTTCTGTGAAAAGGAAATCCATTGATGGAAATGAGAAAAATGAATTAAGATTTTTCCTTTGTTTCTATTGAACTTTTGGAGGTTGGTTGGAATATTTCATTATGTAGATCTTTACTGTTTAATAATCTTCAAATGTAAAAATAATTATTTCATCAGAAAGAAAACAGAAAGTCGGTTTTTATGTTTTCTGTGAAAAGGAAATCCATTCATGGAAGTGAGAAAAATGAATTATGTAAGTACAAAATGAATTAAGATTTTTCCTTTGTTTTCTGTTGAACTTTTGGTGGTTGGTTGGGGTATTTCACTATTTAGAACTTTATTGTTTAAAAATCTTCAAAAGTAAAATAATTATTTTGTCTGAAAGCATGGAGCTTTCCTTGTCCAACCGTGATAATGAAATCTGTATTTAATACAAGTCAATAATTCTTCATTCTTAGTCACTTTTCTATACTATTATTTGGTCTGGTCAAAGCACTAAAACATTAAAAATTCATGATAATGAACCATTTTATATATCTAGACCTAGAGGAATTTTAACAATAAATGAGTGAATGGGCAGGTGAACCTGAGAGATTTCTTTATCGTCCTAGAGCTGGCCTTCAGATTCTAAATACAACTCAAGAGAAGCCATGCCCTGGTTCTTGGTCTGCAGTTTCACCTTCAGTTTTCAACCTCCGCGGAGTAAATTTTTTCAGGCATGTCAGCAAATTGTATCTTTCAATCTTATGTTATGCAATCTATATCCATTAATCATTTGATTTCCTTTTATTTCATCTGAAAGCTTGATATTATTAACTTATTATATATGATAATAATGAACTATGCAGAGATAAGCAAAAGTGTCCTGCTCCAGATTTTAGCCCTTATATACCAATAGGTGTTGATTTATTTGCATGTCCCCGGAAGGTAAATCACATTGCTCAGCATCTAGAACTTCCTTCTGTCAAAGAACATGAGAAAGTACCTTCCCTCCTTCTTGTTAATATACAGGTTCACTCTCCATCTCAGACCACATATATGCTTCTGAACTGATAAATTCACCTATAACAAGGTTTTATTGATGTTGTTTTTCTGTTTGAACAACATGCAAGAATTCTACATAGCTTAATTGCGTTCCTTTTGTTCCAGTTGCCAACATATGCTGCTAGCATGTTCCCTGGTGATGCTGATGGGGAAGGCATGAGCCTTGTATTATATTTTAAATTGTCTGAGAATTTTGCCAAAGATACCTCTCCTCACTTTCAGGAGAGCATCAAGGTATCTCTTCTAATCAATAATTGCATGTTTTGAATCTCAAATCTGCCGGTTTACAATAGTTTTCCCCTAAAACGTATTTGTAAGTAAAAGAAAATATCTAAGTGTTGACAGCTTTCTTCTTTTGCTTCCTAAAGGCTATAGAATTTCAATATTTGATTATTTCGCATTAAATAGTTGTTGCCTTACCAAGCAATTAAGGAGGGATCCTCAGGGCTTGCAGGCTAGCACTCAATAAAAAACCATATGAAATTTTTTCCACTCTTATTCCTTTTTCTCATCATCAGTCACACTATCTTTTCACCAAGGCTTACGGGTAATTCTTAAATAAGTTGTTTATTATATACCATCAAATGATTACCCTCGTGTATTATCCAGATATAAATGTGCTAGAAATTCTTGGCTTCACATTTGAACTAGATTCTTGATGAAATATGCTCATTCTTTTTCTAGTGATACTTAGTATAGATTTTCTATCTAGTTTTGCTGCAGTGACTCCAACTTGGCTACTTTATTTATTTTTTTTAATTTTAATAACAGTGTTGTTTTCACAGAGATTAGTAGATGATGAGATGGAAAAGGTGAAAGGGTTTGCACAAGAAAGCTTGGTTCCCTTTAGTGAAAGGCTAAAAATTTTGGCAGGGGTGGTTAATCCAGAGGACCTTCAGCTAAATTCCGCAGAAAGAAAGCTTATACATGCTTACAATGGCAAGCCAGTGCTTTCACGCCCTCAACACAAATTCTTTAAGGTATATACAAATGTATTTATCTCTTAGTTTAAAATGACTTGTTTCCAAATATCAATATTTGGCATATTCATCCTATTGGAATTGAGTTCATCGAGTATGGGAAATTTTATATACAACTTTATTCATAACCTTTTACCTTTTACCTTTGGTATATACAATTTAGAAATATTTTGATCTAATGACAACCTTTTACCTTTGGGCATCTCCATCAACCTTATTGGATAATTTGTCCCCATAATGCATACGTAAATAATATAAACTCCATTATATCTATTTTAGAGATGTTCACAAGTCAAAGCTCTATGCAGTTACATTAACTAGGTTGTTGACAGATTAACTTGCAACTTTGGTTTATTGCTCTCCTATTGGGTAAACTATAGTTGTAGTAATCCAATATCCTAGGCTCTCCATATGATTTTGGGTTTTTCAGAAATGGTTGTGATTGTTCTGTTTTCAATGTTTCTAGAAATGGCATAATCTATGTTGAATTCTTTAACAAAGTATTTTTACATAGGGAAGAATGATGTTACCGAAGTTCTAATATCTATTATCTAGCTATTTCCTATAACATAGGGTGAAGCTCAATTTAATTACCACACAAAATGAAGCTCACTTTACCATACAATAAATCTTCATATCCTTGTATATCTGCTGTTAATTTAGGTATCTTCATTGCAGGGACCTAACTATTTTGAAATTGACTTGGATATACATCGCTTTAGCTATATATCAAGGAAAGCACTTCATTCACTACGAGACCGTACAAAGAATGTAGTACTTAATCTGGGCTTAACTATCCAGGTATAGTATGTTCTTGCAAAATTTTATTTGAACACTTTAGGTATCAAGTTAGTCAAACTACTCCCTCTCTTGGACAGATGATAGACTCAATTATTTGATTCATCAGTTGTATCGATGCAATTATTGTCATTCTTTTTATATTTAATATAAAAACTATTAAATTTCCTTGCAAAAGACAATATTAGATTTCTCTAAATTACCAGTATAGGGCGTTCTTCAGTCCACTTTCATTGTTTTCCTCATAATTATACCTTCCGTCATATTTTTGAGTAAATAAAAAGATTGAAAGATTAGGTGGAATTTAACTCGTTGCTGAACATACAATCAAGAAGTATTCCACAGTAAAATCTTTTTGGAAATCCTTTCCAGGTCATGATTTAGAGCACGTTTGGATTAAAATTTACAAACTTAATTTTGGATTAAATTTAAGTTAGTGAGTGGAGTTTGCAAAAGCAAGCCACGTGTTCCTTCTATAAAACTGAGTTTTTAGGCAAAATTTTATGTGCAGCCATACATTTGAGAGTAACCAAACATATCTCTAAATTGAGTTTGGAGCATGCCAAACGAAAAATTATATCTTCCTTCTTTTAGAACTTAGCTTTAGCAAGTCTGATGTTTTTTCCAGCTGACTGATTGCTATATGAAAAAGGTTCCATATTTTGATACCCTTTTTTCTATGTTTTTCACAGGCACAGAAGCAAGAGGAACTGCCAGAGCAAGTCTTATGCTGCTTACAGCTGAATAAAATTGATTTTGCTAACGATGGTCAAATTCCTACCATTGTGGCTCTTGATGATAATTAATTCATGTGGGCATCAGGTGGCAAATTGGGGTAAGACCCAGATGATGTCTATGGAGGAAAAGAAAAGACAAGATTGAGGGTTATTTTGTAAATTTATTTACTTACAATGGAGGAAAAGGAAGAGAAGCAAAATTTAAGCAATTAGTGCTTTCTCTCATGCAAGTTTTTTTTTTTTTCTTTTAGTGTATGGTTTGGATTTGACCATTTTGTCACTCCTTTGACATCCCGTAGATAATATAGTCTAAGGTCATGTTTCTAGAGGTGGTCAAATGGGGACTTACATGTAAATTTGCGATTCTCCAAGGAGGAGTTGCTGAGTAGAAAGCATTAATTTCTGATAGTTTGTGTATCTTAACGAATCGTTTTCTTTTTATATTTTTTACTCTTTAGCATGATAACACCACATGTCACGTGAAAAAGGAAAAAAAGGACTTACTTATATATTTAGTTTCTTAATTAAAACTTAAAAAGTTCAATTAAGTTTCTTAATTATTAAAATGTTCATATCCTTGTTTAGGTTGAAAATTAAAGTAATCATGAGAAAGATTTACACGGCAATGAGAACACTTAAGAAAAGAAACATAGCAATTTTATTTTTTCCGTCCAATTGAGCTGACGGTGTTAACTTCCCATCATAAACTACGTCAATTCCAAACACCCAAATCCAGCACCCTGACGCCGCGTCGTGCTTCTCCGTCGACCCAATCGTCCAGAACACCGGCAACGCACATTGGAAGGGGGTGAAGAGTTGTTGTAGGGTTTGCCTAGATCGCGAGCTTCGAGCTGCACAAGTTCGAAAGCGAAACTGCGGAGAGTGTTGTGAAGGGAGAACGCTGTGTTTTGGGGAAAGAAGCGGTGGTTTAATAATAGTGGAATTATGATGTGTATTATAACGTTGTTATAGACCCTTGGGCATCATGTTTCGAGCGAGTTTTGTTATGCATTTTAATTAGATGAAAATGACCCTTAGAGTATGTGACGTCTAGGTGGAAGATAACTACAAATCCTTCTTGGGCAGAAGTTGTTTTGAGATGAGAGAAAATCTAAGATTAAGATGAAATGCTCTTAACTAGTAGTCAAACCAAAATGTTATTTTATGACTCATTGGATTAACCTTAATGCTTGTTAAAGATGACTCGAGTAAGTTTAAGCTTTTTGGTGAAATTTATATAGGGAGTAAAACTTAAGTTTGAACAATTTTATAGAACTAAGAAGTGATTTGTTTTGCTCATTCAGTTAGTATCACGAGGACATCTTAGAGTTGGACCGTTACGATTTCTTGAAGCAAGACTTATGAGTCAAGTATACGAAAGTGAGAAAGATCATGTTGAAGGAAGAGGCTTAGACTCAGGGGTAGGCAAATCATGTATTCTCGATAGTCATTGTGAACTAGGATTGATGGAGCGTGAAAGTCTCGACATTTTTTTTTTTACAAATTAATGGCACATGCAAGATTTAAACCCGTGACTTTCAAGTTATTAATATGACACTAAAGTCTCGACATTTTTTTTTCTTCCTTCTTTTCTTGAACCGTCCCATGTTAAAAAAAAAGGGTCGATCATTTGTTTAGTCGCATGTTCTTGTGTATATTTGTTTGTTTCAAATTGTTATTCGTGTTTCCTATGATATTACCCTAATCCAAATAGTATGTCTTTCACATTCTATTATAGTTGAGATGTCACTCTCGTGAAAAGACTTACTTATGAAATACTATCATTGAGTAAACGAGGATCACCGGATTTAGTTGTTAAGTGCAGATGAGTCTTGTGATCGGAGTAACGGAAAAAGAGTTTCAACTAGACACACAACTTGATATTGAGAATCATATGCGAGATATCTTTTTCTCGATCTTTCGGCAAGTTTCGGGGACGAAACTTCTTTTAAGAGGGGTGGAATTGTAACATCCCATTTTTTTTCATAAATAAATTTAAAAAGTTTTTTAGTAAAAATAATAAAAATAAATAAATAGAGTAAATAATAGGTCGTAAATGCCCCTAGCTATAAATAGCAACCTGCTAGGTTTTTCAGACTGACTCCTCAGCCTCCTCTGCCTCTCATATTCCGAGCATTCTCACGTTGGGAATTTCAAAATCATGTCTGAGCTTATAGGAAAACCATTCGCATTGTAGCCTTTTAATTTCCCGTAGAAAGCCAAAACTGTATCGGCAAAACTATGATCCTGGTTTCGTTAACCGTTGGATTTTCATGAAATTTGGATATGTTGTTCGAAATTCAATTGCGCACACTTCCACCGTTGGGATTGGCAAGATAATATTCGTGGAATGAGAAAAAGGAATCGCATAAAAACAGTACAAGTGGAGGTTTCAATCTCTTCTTCGTCTCTCTGACGTTTGGGAATTCTATCGGAACAGTCGGAGGAATAACTGAAGGTGTTAGACAAGTGGCCAAAGATATCTTAAGAAGGGGGGGTTGAATTAAGATATTACAAACTATTTCCCCAATTAAAATTCTATTTCACTTTCTATTCAAGTTACAAATTCCCTTAACAATGAACTTCTTAAATATTGATTCAAATAGAACAATTTGAATATAAATATAAAACAATAATAAATAAAGGAGTTTAAGGGAAGAGAAAGTGCAAACTCAGATTTATACTGGTTCGGCCACACTCTTGTGCCTACGTCCAGTCCCCAAGCAACCCGCTTGAGAGTTCCACTATCTTGTAAATTCCTTTTACAAGTTCTAAACACACAAGGACAATCCTTCCTTTGTGTTTAGAATTCTTTTACAACAAGAGGCCCCCGGTCTCTCAATCCCTTAGAGAATTAGAAAGAGAAGAAGAATGAATCTCTCTTGAAAGATATAGATTTTACAATCTGAGCACTCAAATGATTCCTTAATGAATTGCAATTGAATTGGCCAAGGAATTCTTAAGAGGATAAAACGATTTTACTTTTTGAGAGAATAAACACTTGTTGTTCTGAAAAACTCTTAGCAAATTCGTGTTCTAAGTCACATATATATAGACCATTGGTGGTCATGTAAAAGCCTTTTGAGAAGTTGTGACTCTTAGAAATATTTTCTGAAAATCTTGTCTGGTAATCGATTACAGCTTTCAAAATTTGAATTAAAACGTTCATTAACTGCTGGTAATCGATTACCAATATTATGTAATCGATTACACAGTCTAAAATTTGAATTCAAATATTTAATAGCTGTTGCAAAGCATTTTTGGCCACTGGTAATCGATTACATCCTCTGGTAATCGATTACCAGAGAGTAAATCTCTTGAAAAACACTTTTTAAATTAAATTACTTGGCCAAACCTTTTGCTAAATCAATTAGGAATTCCCTTCCTAAAATACTAGTGATCATCGTGATGTTGTGGCTTGTATTCTTGAATCTTTGTCTTGAATTTAAACTTGAAAAGCCCATTTGCATCAAATCATCATGATCATCATCAAAACACCAAAGGCATTGCATTTGCTTCTACAGAAGGAATCTCAGGGAACCGCTAGAGATGCTGCTATCGCTGGCTGAAGACACGTGAGTCCGCTCAGAGGTAATGGATGAGTTATTCACAATTGGGGATTAGTGAGAACATATGTAGGGATCCTTAGAGATATCAATTGGAATGAGTTTTGGGGTGCTTTTGCAATTTTCATTTTATCCTTATAATTATTACAGTGAATTTTATATGTTTGACATACCAATTGTTGTGAAATTGATATGCTATTGTGTTGAGCGTGAACCCTATAAATTGAGCATTTTTCTAATTAATATGAATTGATGAAATAAAGTAAGGAAAAATTTAGAGAGAGATATTGATTTTGTATTTTCTCTTTTTCTTGCTTTTTTTAGGTTTTTATATATAATTTAAAAAAATTAATATCATAATTGAAATTGACCAAAGTGTTCATATAATTATTTAGAATTTGTGCATTGAAAGCTTACTTTGATATTTGTGATTCAATATGATGTATGCTAGCTTATATATATAGAGGTAGTTATTTATATTAATAATTTGTGTAAATAATATTGTAGAGTGTTATAGTATGATTCCAAAAATTATTAAGTGTTGGAGTTTGAGAATATTATGGTTAAATTTGATGAACATGTGTGTGTTGTACCTTATGAATATCATTAGGAATGTTAGGAGATGGTTGATGTGATGTTATGAGATGTTAAAGTGTGGACATGATATTCGATTGTGAATAAGTGGATGTGTTTAACACTTGATGTTACATTAATTATATTGTGAGCTATGAATTATACAATAACCCGACCAGTGTTTATGCGCAGTGTTAAAGAGAAAGTGTAGGTTCCTAGTTAGGAACCAGTGTTAAATTGTAACGCAATTGTGTTAAACATGTTTGAAACATGAGAGTGAGGTCGTGGTATTGTATAATTCATGAGCAGTGTTTACAAATGAAATATGTGATTAATTATGGAATAATATGTTGCCTTGAGATTATAATATTGTTATTGAGATTGAGTAAAAGTGTAAAGTAGAACATGTGTTGAATTGTGAGATACGTGAAAACATGTGATGGTGGATTGTGACATTATGAGATGTGAATTGTGAATGAGTTTTGGTTGTGAATAAGTGTGTGATTAACTCTTGATGTGACATTATTTGTATTGTAAGCTGTGAATTGTACAATAACCCAACCAGTGTTATCTTGAGAAAAGTGTAAATGCGCAGTGTCAAAGAGAAAGTGTAGGTTTCCTATTTAGGAACTAGTGTTAAAGAGAAAGTGTAGGTTTCCTATTTAGGAACCAGTGTTAAATTGTAGCACAATATGTTGTACGTGTTTAACACACGAGTGCGAGGTCATGGATATTGTATAATTCACGAGCAGTGTCTGTGTGCTAAAATGATTTTAGGGGTTGGACCTGAATCAGGAGGGAGAGGCCATGACGGACTCTTTGGAGTGTAGGCCTTGGTGTCACCAGGTTTGAGTGCTCCTTTAAGCCTATGTTGATCCCATATGGTTGGAGCATTCTCGCAAAACATCGTGACCCTGACTGGTGTCCCTATGATCTTACTTAGTGAGAGTGACCGGACAAACTCATTGTGTGGTGTGTCTTGTTATGTACTCCTAAGCGCCCCAGGGTGGTTTTTCACTGACATGGTACCACATTGCATATAGGCTTGAGTCTTAACATAACTGTTTCATGTGCTTGCTAATTGTTTATTATGAAATTGATGTGTTATTATGTCTTGATCAGAGCGTGTGATTCTTGTGTAATGTGATTGATGATTGAAAAGTGAACTTTGAATGACAAAGTGGTGGAATTACGTGAATTACGTGTAACTAAGTTTTATTTGGTTTATATGACATGTATATCTAGTTGTCTTATTTCTCTATTAGTTAGGAATGTGATAACTCACTCCTCGTGTGTTGTTTGTGTTTGGATCCTGTGATGATCTTGAACTTTGTGTTCGGGGGAGCAGATGACTAGGTGAATTGCTTTAAGGAATCATGTGCTGAAGGACGTCGGGACACAACGCTCTGATAGGATGTGACATTGGGGTATAGGGTTTTATAGACGACCTTGTTTGAGCCGAAGTAAATTTATTATTTATTTAGAAAAGTTTTATGATGATGTTAGAAAGGTGAATGTGAGCCTGCAACCCTCTTCAAAGGCTTGAATTTAAATATGTTTTAAAAACTTGAATTAAGTTTAATTTTTTTTAATTATTTCTTTTATTATAAGTACATATATGTGTGGGGTAGAGGGTGTCACAATCCGCGCACACAACAAGCATCATTGTGCCACCACCAACCTCCGTGAATCCAGATTCACACTCAACCCAAACAAGCACCATGAACCATATTTGGATCTATTCTTTTGGTTGAGGGTTTTTTTTATAAATTGTTTAACTTCGAATAAAACTCATCCAAGAATATTGTTGTCATCTATCATGATACAAACAAGGCCCTAACAATGCTGACGTGGCATTGCCAAGGCTAACGTGTCACCATGCTAGCGCTCCAACTTCCCACCCAAAAACGTCTTTTCACTGTGCATTAATTGTTTTTGTCGTTTTCTGAGTTTCCCGTACAGTTACCAATGCGTTTTCTAATTTTTCACGCTTTTCAATGTTTTACGCTTTCCATTGCTACACGCCTTTCCAGTTTTCCATTTTCCATTTCCATTGTACCTTTTGGATTGTGGGTTTTGAATTCTCTTCCGTTTCTATTTCACTCTCCCCACCCTTTCTTATTCTCATTCTCTCTTTCTTTCTCTTTTTTTTTCCTACCACCGTTTGAAGACGATGCCTTGGTGCTGTTGTTCTCCAAATGCCGGACGGAAATGAGGGAAATGGCGGACGAAAAACTCAAAGGTTATGCTTCGTTTTCCCTCTCCATATGCTTTTTTTTCGATTTTTTTCACAGCATGTTCATTGTTTCTTCTAAAACTACCATTTTTATCTCAAAAAGCTTCGATTTTTATTTCCAAACTCCATGAATGTGCTTTGTTTTCCCTCTCCATGTGCTTTTTATTTTTATTTTTTTCACTACATGTTCGTTGTTTCTTCTAAAGGTACCATCTTTATCCGAAAAATGATTTATGGGTTCTTTTCTCTCCTATCTTTCTACGTTTTCTTTTTTCATTTGATTTATTTGACCGTGACTGACTATTGTTCTTCCTTTGGAACACAAAAGCTTCAATTTTTTTGTGTTTTCTGTTTTTTTTTGTGTTATAATGACTTTTTGCAGGACAAAAGGTTAAATTTTTTGGTGTTCCTGAGCCTTCTCCGACGTACCCAAAGGCTAAAGCTTTTTTGCTGGGTTTGACAGTTCTTTGCTTGGTTTGGCCAAAAAATGATTTGTGGGTTCTTTTCTCTCCTATCTTTCTACGTTTTCTTTTTTCATTTGATTTATTTGACTGTGACTAACTATTGTTCTTCCTTTGCAAGACAAAAGCTTCAATTTTTTTGCGTCTTCTGTCTTTGTTTTGTGTTATAATGACTTTTCGCAGGACAAAAGGTTAAATTTTTTGGTGTTCCTGAGCCTTCTCCGACGTACCGAAAGGCTGAAGCTTTTTTGCTGGGTTTGGCAGTTCTTTGCTTGATTTGGCCTAAAAATGATTTATGGGTTCTTTTCTCTCCTATTTTTCTACGTTTTCTTTTTTCATTTGGTTTATTTGATGGTGGTTGAGTATTGTTCTTCCTTTGCAAGACAAAAGCTTCAATTTTTTTGTGTCTTCTGTCTTTGTTTTGTGTTATAATGACTTTTCGCAGGACAAAAGGTTAAATTTTTTGGTGTTCTTGAGCCTTCTCCGACATAAAGTTGTCACCGAGAGCAAATTGTGTTCGGCATTTGAAGGACAGGTTTGTGATGTATTTCATTTCTCCTTTTGATTTATGGGTTCTTTTAGTATAAAAGATTGATTTTTTGTTGTGTTCCTCAGTCTTATTGAGTCTTATTTGACCGTGGTTAACCCACTCTTCTTCCTTTGCAAGACAAAAGCCATAGATCATAGTATGTTGGATAGATTACAGGTTCGTTTTCCCTCCCCGTCTTCTTCTGCGTTTTCTTTTTACCCTTTTTTTGTATTTGTATGTGTTTTTTATTTTGATTTTTTATTTTTTCACTGCATGGCCATTGTTTCTCTTAAAGCTACGATTTTTTTCTCCAAAAAACTTTGATTTTTGGGTTTTGTCGGTACAAATATTGAGTAGTGCTTCATTTTCTTTTTCTTTGCAGGGGAAAGCTTCATTTTTTTCTTTACTTAGATGAACATAGTTCGATTACCGATGTTCTACCTTAATAGCACAATATTGAAAAATATGGATCTTTGTGTTGCATTCGCTACCTATTTTTATCTTTTTATTGTGTTGCATGTTTAAGTTCCTTTCTTTATCATGTTCATTTTTGTATTACTTGAAAAAAATGAAGTTTATTACTATGATTAACTTTGAGGTTCACGAGTGATCTTCAGTCTTCTCTAATGTTCCCGTTCTTATTATGACAACGTATTGTACAAAATCCCTGTGTAGATATTCTTGGCATTTGCACTTATACCGGTTAAAAATAAAATAAAAATTACTTTTAATGTTTTTGCGTTTTGTTTCCTTCCATTTCGCACTATTTTATGCCTTCTACGTTCTTATTATGGCTACCTTTTTTGAATTTTATGTTTATTTTGCTTTCGTTTCCAATGAATTAATGTTTCCAAGAAAAATTAATTATTTGTATTCTATCGGCGGTAAAGGACAATGATCTTTCAAATAAATCTATCGTACATGCAAAAATAAATTATTATTAACTCAATCATACAGAACTGATTGCATAAATATATAAAAAAAATTATATCTACAATGTACCTGAACAAAATGATTGTCATAGACGTGACCGATACAAATTATGCGATGCACCGAAGGATCTCCCGGTGGTTGAAATCTAAGAGGAAAGAACGTCGTGCTTTGTTGGTGAGACAAGGATACAAGGATTACATTATATCTTGATGCAATCACATATCCCATGTTGGTTATATCCATCCAGTTATCCATAGTGACCTGAATGAAACAAATATAGACGTCAAAGTTTATTTTAAAGTTATGTCTTAAAAATCAAAAACACAAATTAAATACCGTGATTAACCCATCAACATGTAGTGACATCCTTAAATCCTCAAATTTGTCTGTGCCACCAAAGAGCTTGATATAGTCTTATGCGAATTTGGCAAGTTCTATAAGCAGATGGGTGCGGATCAACGACTAAGAGTCTTCACCCATACCTAATAAACTGGCAACCGCCCGATATCCACAATTTCCATCTGCTCCGACATCAACAATATTATCAATGAAGTTGTGAATAAATGGCTGAAATTGATCCAACATAGGCATCATCCTTCTTGGATTGGGTTGGTCAGAAGATGATGAATTATGCTTCACTGGCGAATTGCTATTTTGCTGAGAATAAAAAGCATCTACATACTCCCAATAAGATGGATCACGCTTTGTTGACCTTGAGTTTCTTTTCGTCGGTTTCTTCGATGCACCTTTTGTGTTAACCTTTGTTGGAGGAGGACACATCAAATTTTGATTAGGGTATGCAATTCCCCGAAGCTTTGTCTTAAGAGTAAACTTACCACAAACATCAAGTTCATCAAATATTTTGTATATTGTTTCCATTTCTTCCTTGATGCTCACCTCAGGCTCAGATATCCCTTGATCTGAAAAACTAAGTCTCCTCCAGAACATATGGATTGAATCCAACGAGATGCAACCAACAACATATTTGGATAGCTCACAAGCACAAGGAAGACCGTGCGTCATTCTCATCACATAACCACAACTGGAAGGATTGTTGCCAACATAGTGAGCATGCTCAAATTCAGCAGCAGTCTGATTTAAAGCATGCATTGAATCCATTCCAAGAAGACTCTTGTATAAGGTTTTTTTGAAGACATGTCCAACGACATGTGTACTTGTTTCAAATGATGCTCTAATTTTCGTGTGCTGTAGCATCATCATGTTGTTCATGGCATCCCAGACACTGCATAAGTCTCCAAGGCTATTTTGTAACACTCTTTTTAAAGCCCAGTGAGCAGATTCAACCCTACATTTCAAATACACAAATAACAATAAACATATACAACAATAAAAATCCATCAATTCATCAACGTTAATCGAAATAAGTGAACAATTTCATACATGTTTGTTGTTGTGTTCCCTAAGTGCATCACCTTATTCGTCCACGTGGTAACAAATTTGTCCTTGTGTGGGATTTTCCATGTATCCTTCACATAATCAACAAACATTGGCCAAGGTGAACAAACCATTTCAAACCTCTTCAGGTACTCATCAAACTGCTGCTCTGAAGGACAATCAATAATAGTTCCCCAGGCATTCATGACATACTCCCAAGCATTTCTTTGACCAATTAACGATTTACATTTGCCCTTCACATTCTTGTTTATGTGAAAGGTACACAACAAATTTGTACACTCAGGAAATACAGTTTTCACTGCATTCATCAATGCTAGGTCTCTGTCAGTGACAATAACTCCAGGGAGGACATCACGTCTTAAAAATATACCTCAGAAGCGTTCTAAAGCCTAAACCACATTATTAAGACGTTCACCCTCCATATATGCAAAACCGACAGAGAATATCATCCCAGTTGGTGTCACCCCAACAAAATCGAGCAGTGGGAGTCTGTATCTGTTTGTTTTGTAGGTACTGTCTATCAAAACCACCAAATTACATGTGTTGGCTAACTTCATTGCATCAAGGTGACACCAAAAGATATCATGAACCACGTCTTCATCTTTTAATTTGTGCCAATGAATATACTGATCTCGTTCAAGAAGCTTCATTAGATGTTGCATTTCAATATCACTTCCTCTTATGGAAGAACGGTATGCACTTCTTGCATTTTATATTTGTTTGATGGCCGTACAACTATTCACATTGTGCTCCTTCAGGATCAATAGAATGCTTCTTGGTTTGACAATTGACTTCGTCATATCAGCAATAAGTGTCTTTTCAGCTTTACTCAATCGCCCAGCATATGGATGTCCAACTAATGACTCGGCCAATTCATGATTATGAATCTCACAAATCAACTTCACCATTCACCCTTGTCCTCCAACCACAGGCTTGCCATGAAGCTTGAAGGGACACCTACATTTCCTAGTCTCAGTGTCTCTTCTAACAAATCCTTTCTTCCTACACCTATACTCGCCACTTCTTTCACATCCAATTAACACAAACGAAGTCCTTCCTCTACTACCTGTATTTGTGTCAGACCTTACAATCATCACCACAAATCCATTTTCATAAGCAACAGATCGAGCCCACCGCAAAACATACTCTTGACTATCAAACACCTACAAACCAATCCCGATAATTTCAGTTTCCTACAACATATTTATTTTATTAAATCACTCAAAATTATGAACATTATTACCTGAGAAGTATTGAATGCATCCGAACAATCAACATGTGGTTCATTCACACCACATTCTTCTTCATTTTCATCATCCATATCCACTTCTTCAGGCATTATACGTTCATACATCCACTGATCTTCGTCCATCTTAACAATAAATAAAAAAATTTAACAAAAACATACAACACATAACATACAAAACCATACATAATAACTCATCATTACCAAAAAGCCAAAACCCTATTTCATTCTACACGTATAAACAATTCAAATAAAAAATGACAATACAAAAAAAGTAATAAATAAAAATAAATAAAACTTTAAAATAAAAAGAGTCTGCTACGGATCAAGTTGATCCGTAAGTGACTTACGGATCAAGTTGATCCGCGGAACACTTTCAGATGAACTTACAAATCAAGTTGATCTGCATACTTCCTACGAATCAACTTGATTCGTAAGTTCATACTTGATCCAGGGCAATGAAATGCACAAGCGGATCAACTTGATCTGTAAGTTCATACTTGATCCGCGACAATGAATTGTACATGCAGATCAAGTTGATCCATAAATATCTTATGAATCAACTTGATCCGCGTGAAACGCAGTACACCAGAACGCATCCAACACTGCGTACCTCATATGCCATCGTCGACGACCACTGCAACACCAAACATCGCCGCTACCTCCGCCTTTACCTTCACCGAAACGAACAAAACGGGGAAAGCACTGCGCACCGGAGACACAACGGAACGAGAGAATGCGTAAATGGCAGCATTGTGCCATTTTTAAATGCAGGTGGCACTGTTCATGGCGGCATTGTTCATCGACGAGACAGATGGAGAGAAGGAGTAATAGGGGCATTTTGGGGATTTTTTAAAGTTGCTGGGTGCACCAACAATAACGTTGGGTGCATCTAGCAACTCCCAAAAAAGAATAGATTTTGGGGTGTTTTGGGTGGGAAAGTGTTTGTTGATGCAAACTTAGACTTTTACATCAACTGCAAAGAACAATTTAAAAAATACAATACTTTATGGCATTGTAAAAAGGCCGACTTTTGTTACTCAAATTGATGGATATGATGGTAAGAATATAACTGTTGTGTTTTAAATAATTAAGAGATCTAATTAAATATTTGAATAATCGAGGAATTTATTTAAATTTTAAATTATAATTAAAGAACCAAATGTAATTAAGTAAAAAAACAAAAGCAAAGCCTTTGTCATGGTCATGTCTCATATTTTAAATGATAAGTAAACTTAATTGATAAATAAATAAATTTTGGTGCACTAAATATTGAAAATGATGACATATGGAATCTATTGTTAGTAGTTAGGACAAACAAGAAATAAGAAAGTTTAACGACTATGCAATGTTAGTAATTTTTGGTACTCATGATATTAGTGTGAAATATTCATTAGTTTTACGGGTGATTAATCTTTGATAGGAAATTTGGTTGGTCATGTTTAAGAGGGTTTTTTTTTTCTTTCAATCATGTTTTTTCCATTTATAATGTTTGAACTTCATTCATTGTTTAAGGAGATCAAGCTCAGTACCACTTAAATTAACGATTTTTTGATCTATGTAATAATGTTAGGTAGACCAATAAAATTATCATTGATATTCATTATAAAGTAATTAGTGTAAAAGTTAACATATTTATATTATGGATAGTGGTTTGTGATTTATATTGTCAAATTATTTATTTACTCATATAAATCAAAAATTTAATTTTGAAAGACGGTTTAGTTGTTTTATGAATTTAAAGAACATTCAAACCAATCATTTCTCTTGTGAGAACTTTTTTTGTATGAAAACAAGATCGATTCATTTCATTCATGATTAAATTGTAAATACAAGTTGGTATCCTATCAAAATTTCTAAGGCTTGCAAAATCAGTTGCCACCCTAGCAAGAGATAAGGAGCAACATTAGCATGTCTCTTTACAAATTGAACTCTATAGTTTGGATAATGGGAGAGAAAGTATTTACATTGAAGAATGATATTACCCAATTCGGAGAGGTCATGATAAATACTACACAGCTTATCCACCACAACTTTAAAATCCAATTCAAAGACGACATGAGTGTGAGCCCTCTTAGCCATCTAATTAACAGCCTTCCAAAGACCCATGGCTTCACCTTTTGTAATTAATAACAAACACTTCTGCCATTTGGACCTAGCAAAACTGAAAACACCATTGTTGCCTCTACAACATAAGCCCCAACTAGTTAGTCTTGCACCATCTTTGAAAGACACATTGATATTACATTTTAAGAGGCAAATGTTTCAAAGGAATCTTAATATTCATTACTTGGTTGGCTTGGATCCAGTCACATAAGAAGTGTTTCCTAGCAAACACGATTTGATTAGATATCATCCTTTTGTCTTCCCAAACCTTCGCATTGCGAGCATTCCAAATAATCATAGCAAATAAGGAAATTTTGGGTTGAGGCATCTCTTCAAGAACTTTGAATACTATATCCTTTACAGATTTGCATTGCACAATCACCAATGAAACAATATGCTAAATCCCAATATCTTGCTAGCAATATTCACTTTGCTCACAACAGGAAAAAAAAGTCCCGCATTTTCCATACCTTCCTCACAACAAGGGCAAACTGAGGTACCATCAACTTATTTCTCTTTCAGGCTAGCTCGAGTAGGGAGGATATCCTGATAGATCCACCAAAGAAGGAGCTTGATTCTTGGAGTTGTTGGATCAAGTGGCCTTGGAATAATTAAGAATGGGGGGTTGAATTAATTATTAATGTGTCTTGACAAATTAAAAATTATCCTTCTTAATATTACTATATTCAATTAGGCGTTATTACTAAGTTATGAGGAAGTAAAGAACAAAAATAATAACTTAGACAAAATAAAAGTGGAAATAAAAGTACACAGCAAAAAAGTAAAGAGTGTAGGGAAGAAGAAGACAAACACATGATTTATACTGGTTCGGCAACAACCTGTGTCTACATCCAGTCCCTAAGCAACCACCGATTCTTGAGATTTCCAATAACCTTGTAAAATCCTTTACAAGCAAAGATCCACAAGGGATGTACCCTTCCTCGTTCTCTTTGAACAACCAAGTGGATGTACCCTCCACTTGAACTGATCCACAAGAGATGTACCCTCTCTTATTCTCAGTATTACAACCCAAGTAGATGTACACTCTACTTGTACCACAAAGGATGTACCCTCCAATGTGTTAAGACAAAGAATTCTTAAGCGGTTAGTCCCTTGAATCTTTGTAAGGGGAAACAAAAGATATCTCAGGCGGTTAGTCCTTTGAAATCTTTTATTTAAAGGGAAGAGGAAGAATCAAAAGAATTATCAGGCGGTTATTCCTTTGAATCTTTTGACAAGAGAGAAAAGGAAGAATAAAAGAATTCTCAAGCGGTTAGTCCTTTGAATTCTTCTAGCAAGAGAGAGAAGGAATGAAGAAGAAGAATAACACAAGTTTTTGGACAATGAACTTTTCTTGAATAAAGAAAGTTTTGAACAAAAACTCTTAGAAGAATGCTTTGAATGAATGAAAGAAATCTGAAAGTTTGTTGTTCTAAAATTCATGTCATGGTCACATATTTATAGTCATTTGATGACTCAAGTTAAAAATTTATGACTCTTGGCAATTTCTTCAAAACTAGTCACTTTTTAAAAGTTGTGACTCTTTTGAAAACTAGTCACTTTAAGTTTGTGACTTTTGAAAAATCTTTAGAAACTAGTCACTTTAAGAATTGTGACTTTTGGTAATTTAATTTTCAAAATAAGTCATTGGTAATCAATTACCATTGTAGTGTAATTGATTACACATCAACAGATGTGACTCTTCATGTTTAAATTTGAAAATCAATGTTTAGAAACACTGGTAATCGATTACAAGTATTGTGTAATTGATTACACAAGTTTGAAATGATTTGAAAATGTTTTATCACAAGTTATGACTCTTGAAATTTGAAATCTAACATTTTAAAACATTGGTAATCGATTACAACTTTGTAAATCAGTTTGAAAAGAAAGTTGGCTACTGGTAATCAATTACTGCTTTCTGGTAATCGATTACCAGAGAGTAAAACTCTTGGTAAAAGATTTTTTTTTGAAAAATTTTCTTGAACAAAATTATGCTATTCAATATTTTGAAAAACTCTTTTAATACTTATCTTAATTGAGTCTTCTCTTTAATCTTGAATCTTGATTGAACGACTCTTTGATTCTTGAAACTTGTTTTGTTTGAACGACTCTTTGATTCTTGAAACTTGCTTTGATTGAACGACTCTTTGATTCTTGAAACTTGTTTGACTCTTGATTCTTGACTTGAGTCTTTGGCATCATCAAAATAATCATGGAAAGCATTGCTTCCACAGGAGCCACTTTAAGGTTCCAAACAACCATCCAACTGCCTTTACCTGCCATTGACTATTACCCATAATTTCCTTATCATACAAGGGAGTATTAACAACATCGTGCACATCTTGGGGGTGAAAAAGAGCATGAACCAGATTCAACTCCTAAGCCTTAGAATGTTGTTGTATAAATCTTTAACACTTAAAAGCTCACTACCACAAAAATGATCATTAAGAATCCTCGGACCTTACTCCTTCTTAACCCAAGGTTCTGTCCAAATATTAATTTTGGACCCATCCCCAATCTTCCACCAATAGCCTTCTTTCATCACCACTTTAGCCAATAGTAAAAGGGATTATGTTCGCACTCTCCCAATTGCGATACTAATCAGCAAGTGTACTGAGTTGCGCAAGTAGTATAAAATGGTAAGAACCGAGTCTCGAATCACAGGGAACTTGTTTCATTCAGAGAGTATTTATTCAGTAGGTAAACATTTGTATAAAGCCAGTAAATATAAAAAGAAGTTGTGTCTACAGTTCTAATTTAACTACAAAATTAACTATCTAAAGGTGAGAGATAAATAGATGATTAAAAGCGTTGGGTCTTTCTAATGAACCTATTTGATGTTATTGAGTATTTTTCTCTATTTAAGGTTGTTTTTCGTGTTCTATGCCAAAAACAACTACCCAAACCAGGATCCCTCGAGTGAATGGGTCTAACTTTATCTAAACTTCGTTCTAGATCCCTCGTCGAACTTAGCTTAAACGAGTTTCATTAAGATTATGGCATAATATAAACTAAATCCCTGCACTCCGTGTCCAGACATACAATCCTCTAGTCCGCTCTATCCAGTTCTAAGGATTTAAAACACTTTCCAATGCTAAAAATCTTAACTTTACACACAAATGAGTGATCAAGCCATAAGCATGCAAGAATTAAGTGCAGATAGAAGTAATGAACACATAAAAAACAACTTTAAATAGATAGTAAAGGATTTTACATCAAAGTTCAGTAGAAATCCCCAACAAGAGATTTAGTCTTCCGTTGCAAGTTAGCACCTTTCAGCCCAAGAATAGGTTTTTGAAGGATAATTAGGATTACAAAGTGGTGGGGGTGTCTCCTTCACCTCTAAAAACCTAATAATCACTCCTAAACTTAGAATCTCTCAAAGGCTGAGACTTTTCGTCTAAGCTCTTCTCTCTTGCTCTATTTTTCGGCTCTGTTACATCTCTCCCCTTATTTTTGTTTTGCCAACTTTAGTCTTTTAAGGGTTTTTTGATCCTGAAGGCTCGCTTAGCGTCATTTTCTCGCTAAGCATGAGTTAGTGAATTTTCGCTTAGCAAGCTGGGCGCGCTGAGCACGAGAAGAGACAAATGACTCACTGAGCGAGCTGATGACGCGTCGGGCACGTGCATATTACTCACTAAGCACATCTGCCTCGCTTAGCGAGACACCAACTGCTTCAACCTTCTTCTTCTTCATCCTTTATCTTAAAACTGAAGTTGAACCACATTAATTCACAATATTGGGAATATCTACTGAGTGAAATTAAACTAAACATAAAAATATGTACAAGCCTACAAAAAGAACCATAAATTAGGGAAAAGATATAAATTTCATGAAACTTTTCAATACAAAAGTTAGTCGTAAATAACGACTAACAGATTACATCCCATTTTAGCCTCCATGAAATCTCCATTTGGATAATATTTTGCTTTGAAGATCCAAGCCACCATACTGTCTGGGTTGGCCAAAAGGTTCCAACCTTGCTTTCCCATCAATTCTAGGGACAACTTAAGCTACATTTTTCAACAGAATTTCTCTACCAGTTATAAATGGGGCTCAACCCTTCCAAGAATTCAACTTATGCCACAATCTTTCCTTAACATAATTAAAACTGATTTATGCTTCCTACCAACCAATAGGCAAACCTTCCCTAATATTCAAAATATTCAAAATATCTCCCTTTTCAAATTTAGCCACATTCTTACTAAAACAATCCTTTACTTATTAAGGTTTAGTAACTGATTTGAAGCCTTTTTGAACTGCAACAAAAATCCCCACGATTATGCCCCCTTCTCTCGCGGATGCCTAAAAGAATAGAAATCAATCGTCCACAAAGATGAGGTAAGACACTATTAGGGCATCACAACTAACTTTGACCCAATGTAAATCACTATGCCCAATAGCTTTTTTAACCATTGTCTTCTTAACCATCAAAGACAACTCTTCCATGCAAATAGTAACAAGTGGGGGAGAGTAGATCTCTAAGCCTTAACCCCATACCAAGACTAATAAGCCCTACAATGTCCTCATTTAGAATGATTAAGTACTACACCAATTAACCCAAATAGGATTGAATCTTATTTTCATCATTATGTCCCTTAAAAATTGCAAATTGATTCAATTGTATGGCTTCTTCTTCATGTAGTGAAGAAGCTCATTGGCAATCAAAGCATTATCCAAAATGGAGTGATCCTTGACCAAGGAAAATTGCTCCCTGGATATACATTTCCCAATAACTGTCCTTAGACGATTTGCTAACGCCTTAGAAAGAATCTTATATAGAATATCACACATGGAGATCGATAAAAGGTCCTACATACCATTTGGATTGTCATATTTGGGGATAAGGGTAATATTTGTTCCATTGACTTCAATAGGAATAGATCCTTCCTCCAACCACTTGTTACAAGCACCAACAATGTCATTACTAGACAGAGTCCAAAATCTCTAATAAAAACCCAGATTGAGGCCATCAAACTCAATAGATTTATCTAGTTGCATATTGAAGAGAGCTTGCTTAAACTCCTCCTAAGTGAAAAGAGTAGCGAGGGCCATTTTATCAACATTAGAAATCCTTCTATCAACTAGCCTTATGACTTCATCACTTTCACTATGACTAGTGGACAGATCTTGAAAATAATCGTGAGCAAGCACCTTCAGTTGAGTCTGGTTTTGGGCAATAGACCCATCATCCCTCACTATAGAAGCAATTTTATTATTCTGCTTCCTAGCAATAGTAGTTGTATGGAACAATCACATATTTTTCTTGCCATCCTTTAGCCAAAATACTTTTGACGTTTACTTCCAATAGCTCTTTCCCTGCAATAAAAGATTAGTCATGTTTTCCCTTAAGGAATTAAAATGAGAGACAAAATATGGGTCCTGTTTATCACAAAAGAACTTGAACCCTCTTTTGCACCTCTTAATCTCATCTTTGAACTATGACTTGAGCTAGTTACGACCCTAAAAGTCCAGGTCACCTACACACCCCAACAACTTACCCATCACATCAAACCCATAGTTTTTCTCCTAACTAGCTGGAACAACATTATCAAGGTCCTTCTTATACAACCAACTATTTTCAAATTTGAAGGCATGCTTGTATTTGATCCTCATCATCTCCTTAATTTGTAAAAGAATGGGCAAATGATCTAAAATAGAACAAATAGGTCGAACAATCTAGCCTCGGGGAATAAACTCAACCACTTGGAAGTTGCCATAGCTCTGTCCAACTATTCTTCCAATGCCACGACTATTGAACCAAGTGAAAGGATATCCTTCTGCAATGATATCTTTCAAACCACAATTCTCCATAGCTTCTTTAAAACCCTAAAAAAGCCAACTAGGGTGCTCCACCCTACCACACTTGTCCTTCTTCATAAGCAGGTTGTTGAAGTCTCCAATGATGCACCAAGGATTGGAGATCCTACTAGCCAAACTCCTCAGTAACTCCCACAAACTCCCTCATTTTGTCACAATCAGGAATCCCATAGAAACCTATAAGAATCCATCCCCTTGTAACCTCATCCATGACTTTTAGATTAATAAAGTTCTTAGCTAAACTCATAACCTCCCCTTTGATCGATCCCTTCCACATCATGACCAAGCCACCCTTAACTTCCTTGTCCACTTAAAATCTTTGTCAAAACCTTCTTGATTCCTTTTTCTTTCTCCAAACCCCTATCATTGTTTCTTAGCTGAGTTTTTATGCAAAATCGGCGTTGATGAAATTTAAATATTAAATACCAGTATGATATAATTCTCTCAATTTTATCGTAATCATTATAAAATTTTCAAAATTATAATAAGTAGTCATAATATATTATTAACGTTCAGATATATTTATCATACTTTTTACACTTTCGAGGATTAAATTTTGTATTTTTATCTTTCAAGGATGCATTTGTCGCAAAATGATCACGGAATGAGAAGAATAAAAGTAAAAAAAATATTATATGACAAATATACCCATATACTTGCAATTAAAGATGTCAGGTTGAAAATGACAAATTCATCCCTTTATTGCACCGCCAAATATATTTGTTGTACTTTCTATACTTTCGGGACTAAATTTTACATTTTTATCTTTTAAAAACACATTTGTCAATAAATTATACATCTAAAGACAAAAATTATTATTTATGTTATTATTTTCGTTGAGGCTCTAGTTCCGTTTATCAACAAAAAAAACAAAACAAACTTAGAAGTAAGACACAAACTCTCCTCCAAATAATTGATTTTCACAACAACATCCTTACAAAACCTATAAATTACAATTTGGCACCTAATTTACTTTCAGTATCGGGTAATTTTCCCTCCCTCGCAATCTGTTCAATACTTCTTTCACACTTGGAATCTGAAATCACAAAACCCTTCACTCCAACCATCACCTCCGGTCACCGGAACCCTCCCCCATGTCCACCGCCAAATCCCGCAACTTCCGCCGCCGTGGCGGCGACACCGAATCTAATGACGGCAACGACGGCGGCACCACCACCACCACTTTTCCTTCCAAGCCCACTTCCTCCGCCAAGCCCAAGAAGAAGCCTCAAGCGCCGAAGCTCCTCAGCTTCGCCGATGAAGACGAACAAACTGACGAAAACCCGCGTCCACGCGCCTCCAAACCCTACCGTTCCGCCGCCACCGCCAAAAAACCGTCGTCCTCTCACAAAATCACCACTCTCAAGGACCGAATCGCGCATTCCTCTTCCCCTTCAGTCCCTTCCAACGTTCAGCCCCAAGCCGGAACGTACACCAAAGAAGCCCTACGCGAGCTCCAGAAGAACACGCGAACGTTGGTCACTAGCAGCTCCTCTCGCTCCGATCCCAAACCCTCCTCCGAACCTGTCATTGTCCTGAAGGGACTCGTGAAACCCTTAGGCTCGGAGCCCCAGGGTCGGGATTCCTATTCCGAAGGGGAACATAGAGAAGTTGAAGCAAAATTGGCCACTGTGGGCATTCAGAATAAGGAGGGCTCGTTTTATCCTGATGATGAAACCATCAGGGCTATCCGGGCGAAGCGGGAGCGCCTCCGGCAGGCGCGCCCTGCTGCGCCGGATTATATCTCGTTGGATGGTGGGAGCAATCATGGTGCTGCTGAGGGGCTGAGCGACGAGGAGCCGGAGTTTCGGGGGCGGATTGCGATGTTTGGGGAGAAGGTGGATGGTGGGAAGAAGGGTGTTTTTGAGGAGGTGGAGGAGAGGATAATGGATGTGAGGTTCAAGGGTGGAGAGGATGAGGTGGTGGATGATGATGATGATGAGGAGGAGAAGATGTGGGAAGAGGAGCAGTTTAGGAAAGGGTTAGGGAAGAGAATGGATGAAGGGTCTGCTAGGGTTGATGTTTCTGTTATGCAAGGTTCTCAATCGCCGCACAATTTTGTTGTTCCCTCTGCAGCAAAGGTGTATGGTGCAGTTCCAAGTGCTGCAGCATCAGTGAGTCCCAGCATTGGAGGAGTGATTGAATCGTTGCCGGCTTTGGATGTTGTGCCCATATCGCAACAAGCTGAGGCTGCTAGGAAAGCTCTGCTAGAGAATGTGAGGAGGCTTAAGGTATGGAGTATGTTTATCATGTCCCCATATTGGGGGGGGGGGGGGGGCATTTGAATCAAACAGAGCCTAAGTTATTTTAGTCCCTATAGTGTACCATTTAATTTCCGATAGGTCCCTACTGTTAAAATTCCGGAGCTCCCTCTCTTCCGGGAGGTCCCCACCTTGCAACGGATATTGCACTTCCACCCCTACCCTCACCGCTAGCGCCTGCTGCAAAATCAGCGTCGCCGTCGACCTCTCTGACACATGCAAAGGCGAGAAATGGAGAGGAAGGTTTTGACGGCACGGTCGGGATTTTCCGTTTGAGAAATAGCACTCAACGATGATGAATCTGAACCTGTGGTTGTTGCCGTCAACTATGAATCTGAACCTGTGATTGATGTTGTCGTTGGAATCAAATAAGGACTCGAGGTTTATACGTGGTTGAGGGGTGGTTGCAACCATTGTTGACAGCGTTGGAAGAATAGATCTATGGTGAAAATAAGATGGAGGGGAGCGGCGACGGGGATGAAAAGAAACAAAACATTTGTCATCATCGTTGAGTGCTATGTCTCAAACAGAAAACCCCACCGTACACCATGCCGTCAAAACCTTCCTCCATTTCTCGTCTTTGCATGTGTCGGAGAGGTCGACGGTGACGCCGATTTTGCAGCGGGCGCCGGCGGTGAGGGTGGGGTGGAAGTGTAGTATCTGTTGCAAGACGGGGGCCTCCCGGAAGAGAGGGAGCTTCGGGGAAGGACGGCCGGCAACAATAATTTAACGGTGTTAAACAATTTTAACGGTAAAGACCTATCGGGAATTAAATGGTAAACTACTGGACTAAAAAAATCACTTATTAAGTGTAGGGACTAAAATGGATAAGTTTGAAAACTATAGGGACTAAATGGGTAATTAAACCTATTTGCACCATCTAGGCACGTGTCTTTGCTTTTACTTGTTGGGAGGTCATTACAGTGTAGTGTTATTGTGGTTAGTATTAGCCAAGTTGGTTGAGGGACTTCTTACAGTTGATTAGATGAGATTTTGTTTTAATTACATTTAAAAGAAGAATGCCGGCAGGCTTCCAACATGATCCATAGGATTGTAACATATGGGAGATGAAAACAAAAAGGATTTGCACTGTTTTGGTGGGACCAATAACATGCATTTAACATTTTTCCATCCAATCATGGCTGTGCTTAATTGGGTCGGCTGGAGTGTCTTCTACACATGCATACTGTATACAGATAGATAATTACTGTAGACTTGCTCTGGCATGAAATGTATAAAAATTTATCTTAGTTCATTGATATGATTTCTTAAAATCTCATTGTTTTTTTTGCTTCTTTTTAAATTTTCTGTGACAGGAATCTCATGGAAGAACAATGTCATCATTGAGTAAAACTGATGAAAATTTGTCTGCCTCGCTTTTGAACATCACTGCTCTTGAAAACTCTTTAGTGGTAGCTGATGAGAAGTACCGGTTTATGCAAAAGCTCCGAAATTATGTCACAAATATATGTGACTTTTTACAGGTAACTGTATTTCTTGTATCCTTCTGTCTTCGTTGTTCCTTGTCTTCCTTCATAATAAAATTTGAAGTGAGATTGGGTTTCAACTGGTTCACTATATTATTTCTTTAAGTTCTCTTTTTCCTCTCATGTCATTAGTTTTGCTTCTTTTTCTTCTTTCCTACATCCTTCTGTGTTAACTACTTTGATAATGAGGTACCTATGCTATTGCTGCTTTATGGTGGTGGAAATGCTTTATGGAGATAGGCTACCTATACAGTTTTATGGTGTATTTAGCTAGAGTGAAATATTCATGGTTTGAAGAAATTTTCTTATTCCTTTGATCTGTTATGGGACAGAATTGGTCCTCTCTCTGGTGCATGGTTTCTTAAGGGTTATGTAGGAGACAAGAGAGCTGTAATGAAATGACGAGCTTATTTTTCTCTTTTGTTTTGTTTGAGGATATCTTGACATATCCTTGTCTTGGTATTTACTTGTTTCTTCTCTCTAATAAATTAAGTACCGAGAGCAAAAGAAAAGATAGTGAGTCAGATGTCTGCAAAACATGTTTTAACCATTGTTATCAATCGTGGAAAATGGCTCAGATGGCTGTGATTTCACACGAAAGTGGCCATGAATTGAGCTGCTGCAACTGCGTCACAAAACTGTTCCACAGCAGGCTGCACAGAAGCAGGGGGGGCACAATGCAACACAGCTATAACGGCTCTATCACGTGGGATTGACTATTATGCTATAAACCACTTTGAAAACATGACAGTGATACTTTTAAGAATGTTGAAGAATATCTATTTTCTTATTGCTGGATATTTAAAACTTAAACATAATTATCTGCTTGTCATTTGTGAATGCTATTATGCATGGCATCATTTATTGAGGCTGTAACTAAAGTTATCTATTATGCTATGATTTTTACTTCAGCATAAAGCATTTTACATTGAGGAACTTGAAGAGCAGATGAAGAAACTTCATGAAGATCGTGCATTAGCCATTTCTGAAAGAAGAGCCACTAACAATGATGATGAAATGATTGAGGTAGAAGAAGCTGTAAAAGCTGCAATGTCAGTTTTAAGCAAGAAAGGTAACAATATGGAAGCTGCCAAAATTGCTGCTCAGGAAGCATTTTCTGCTGTAAGAAAACAAAGAGATCTGCCAGTGAAGTTAGATGAATTTGGTAGAGATCTAAATCTTGAGAAACGAATGAATATGAAGGCAAAAACAAGGTCTGAGGCTTGTCAACGTAAGAGGTCACAAGCATTTGATTCTAATAAGGTCACATCCATGGAATTGGATGATCATAAAATAGAAGGTGAATCAAGCACTGATGAGAGTGATAGTGAGAGTCAAGCATATCAGTCACAAAGTGATTTGGTGCTGCAGGCTGCTGATGAGATTTTCAGTGATGCTTCTGAGGAATATGGTCAATTATCCTTGGTCAAAAGTAGAATGGAAGAATGGAAAAGAGAGCATTCGTCAAGCTATAAAGATGCTTATATGTCATTGAGTCTTCCACTGATCTTCTCTCCATATGTAAGATTGGAACTCCTGAGGTGGGACCCACTTCACAATGGTGTAGATTTTCAAGAGATGAAATGGTATTGAACTATTCCTGTGTGTTACTAATCTTGAAAATTCAGAGGTTTTATTGGCTCAGGATTGTTTTTATTAGCCACTTAATTGCACTCCATAGCTTGATTATATATTATGTGAGTATCTTTTACCTTCCATCAATTTATATTATTTATTTGGTTTTTCTTTGTCAGGTATAAATTGTTGTTCACTTATGGTTTGCCTGAAGATGGAAAAGATTTTGTTCACGATGATGGAGATGCTGACCTCGAACTTGTCCCAAACTTGGTGGAAAAGGTTGCACTTCCTATTCTGCACTATGAAATTTCCCATTGCTGGGACATGGTGAGTCAACAAGAAACAGTGAATGCTATTGCTGCTACAAAATTGATGGTGCAGCATGTGTCTCATGAAAGTGAAGCTCTTGCTGATTTGCTAGTTTCCATTCAAACACGCTTAGCTGATGCTGTTGCTGATCTTACAGTATGTTCTGAAAACCAACATTTACTAGTTAGAAGTACATTTCATGTATCTTCTTTTTGACAAGTACATTTTCATGTATCTTATTTTATCTTTAAAGGTTAAAATCTTTGCACATATAGGTATATTCGATGTTCATTTTCTGTTGTATTGTAGGTACTGGAATTATGAAGCATTTGCTGATAAATTATCTTGTCTACTTTTTAGGTCCCAACATGGAGTCCGTCTGTACTAGCTGCTGTTCCAGATGCTGCACGAGTTGCAGCATATCGGTTTGGTGTGTCTGTTCGATTGTTGAGAAATATTTGCTTGTGGAAGGATGTATTTTCAATGCCAGTATTAGAGAAGGTTGCTCTAGATGAGCTTTTGTGCAGAAAAGTTCTACCTCACTTAAGAGTCATATCAGAAAATGTTCAAGATGCAATAACAAGAACTGAACGGATTATTGCTTCCCTATCTGGGATCTGGGCTGGTCCAAGTGTCATTGGAGACAAAAAGTATGTTGATGGTACTTTGTTAAATTTGTGACATTGATGATTACATCTGTTTTGTTTGAATAAAGATTATGCACATACTTGAGACTCATTTGAATCACATTACTGTCAGTTTGCATACTATCTCGAGGTAAATTGGGTATTGTACAGGCAATTGGGGTACTATTAAGTTCATACTTACAGTGAGGCTAATGGGATTGTTTGAAATTTGAGTAGAGTATGTAGGTTTAAGAGGTGATAATCACAATGAATTTGCTTCTTACTGGTCACGAAGTCATTTAACTCTAGTCTGATGTCATTTGTTATTTCTTTTTTATATGCACAATAGAGTGTTACCTTTATTATTTTGTTATGATTTTTGGTCAGAAATCTAATACTTCCTGTCCTTCTCACATTGTAGCCGTAAATTGCAGCCTCTGGTGACTTATGTGCTGTCACTTGGAAGGATTCTGGAGAGAAGAAATGTGCCAGAAAATGACACAAGTCATCTAGCTCGTCGATTAAAGAAAATACTAGCTGACCTCAATGAATATGATCATGCTAGGAACATGGCTAGAACCTTCCATCTCAAGGAGGCATTGTGAGCTTGCTTGGAATTCATGTTTTGTTATAATTGGTGTCTTGGTTTGTTGTGGAGTCTGGCCCTAGGTTAACCCTTCTTGGTGCAATTTTAGATAGCTTTTTGACCTTTACACAAGTCTTCATCAGAGTATGCTTATGATTGCATCTTGACCTTCAAATCCTGAGGAGGCATCATTCTCTCTTACAATAGAGGGATGAAGACTTAATGGAACATTTGTACCTAATTGAGGACCTCCATTGCTCCTTGTGAACCACGATTAGGAACCAAATAATCATTATTCCCTATCTCTATTTGGGGGTGCAGAGGGAGTTTCATTTTATCTTTTTTCATTACCTATGCTTATGCTAGAGACCCTGGAGGACATTGTAAAATTTTCCATACTCATCTAATTATAGATCACATTTGATATTGATATGAAATAACTTGTATAAGGTCCATTCTAACATTATTTTTGGTAATTGAGTGGATTTGGTGGCAGAGGTATTTATATTATGGTTTTAAATTCTAATAAATGATGTGAAGATATACTTTCTCTCCTTTTCATTTTTCCTGCCAAATTGTCACCAAGTCAGTGTGAATGGTGTTTCCAAAATGTTTACAGAATGCAAGTTTTAGATCAGACATTAAGAGATCCTAATGACCTCTAACCCTTTTTTCATGTGCTTAGTCTTAGGTCTTATGTGGAAATGTGCAGGATATGCAGAATGGGAGATTCTTGCCCTATAGACCTCATCCCTAGGCCTTAAGTCTGTAGGCTAAGTCTGAAAGGCCCATAGTTGTTAATAGCGGGCGTCGCGGCACGGCGCCCATCCGCGACGAAGAGGAACGTAGCGGCGCGGGCGTCGTGGCCGCTATCGCGGCGGAGCGGCGCGGGATCTGGACCGGATTTTCGCACCGCTACAGTGACGCCGTGAAAATTTTGAAAATGCCCTCACTTAATGCGGGAAAGTGAGAGTATTTTTGGTATTTTGCTTTTTGTATTACTCGGCCAACTCTCCGTCCAGACCGCTCAAAAACCCTAGTCTCCACTCTCCAGACCTGCAACTGCGACCGGCGAAGCTGCGAGGACGACGACGAGTCTGCATCCTGCGAAGCTGCGACCCTGACACCTGCGTCCTGCGTCCGGCGACCCCGATGACGAGTCTGCGCTGCGCCGCCACCTTGCTTGAGGTGAGGAAGACGTGCGATGAGCTGTTGACCCCTATAGCATTTTTTTTGTGTGTGACACTGTGTGACTGTGATTTTTTTATTTGTTTTTTGAAAAATGTTATATGATTTTTTGTGTGTGTGACTGTGACTATGAAAAGAATGCTTATTAAATTGTTTTGTGCGTCCTGCGTAGGCTTTAGTGATTTTTTTTAATTAAATTGTTTGAGGCCTTTCACAGAAGAAATCTATCTAAATATGCTTATTAATTTTTGTTTCTAGAGAAAATTTAATTGCTCCCCATATAAGATAGGTGGTTATGTACTGTAACTCAATATTCATCTGGTGGATGTTACTTGTGTGTTCAGTTTTGGCAATGTCATTTTGATATTTGGTCTCGACCAGGAACGATCCATATAAACCAATTATCCCAGCATTCATTTCACTTTTTGGGCTATTTTTTAAGTATTCGGCCCAATCTTTCAGTGGTATGAAATCAGATGTTGCAAAATTCATTTCTAATAAAAATGGTTATGAAAAGGCTTGATACAATAGTTCCAATTATTCCTCTAATTAGATCATTGGCGAAAGCAAAATTTTGTAATGTATTTGGCCATCCCATTAGTAAGCCGGTTTGGGCCAATTTATCTGATTTTGATATTATTGACCAGTTTTTGCGGATATGCCAAAATTTTTCTCATTATTACAATGGATATGCCGGTTTGGTCACATGAGCTTGGCTGCACATCAATAATTAAATTCAGGCCTGTTTTGCTATTTTGACCTTTGCAATGTAGATACTTGTTTTTATTCATAAAACAGAACAGAAAAATGAGAAAAATATAAGTAGGATAGGATTTATAATGTGATAAAAAAAGATAAAAATGACATATTATTAAGGCTACTTTAGGCTTTAGCTTAGAGGGATTAAGGCTTTAAGCCCTTTATTTGCTTGACTTTCTACTTTATGTTTTGTAACTTTTGTTTAAGTAATTATATTTTCAGTTATTTTTCTGTTTTTGAACTTATATATATACATATTATTAATTATTTAACATATATAAAAAAAACATTAGAATAACGGTCATTCCGCTCCGTCGGTATTGACAACTATGAAAAGGCCCTACTTCACAATTTATTATATCATTGTTGTTGAGTATCACCCATCCATACGTCGTATGCATCTGTTGTGTAAAAAAAAAGTGTCTCTTTCTTCTGGAAAGAGTGAGAATGTGATTGGTAATTGAGTTTGGTGCATAATGTGTTGTTCTTCAGGTAGTTTATAATCAATTGATCTTGTGAAGAAAAGAAAGATGTTTCTTTTTCAATAAAAGAATATATATATATATATATATATATATATATATATATATATATATATATAAAGGACTGTGAATTTAGTCAAAGAATGTGTCTTGGTTGCTGTTTGGAAGCCGCTTTAACTGCAGTCGTCCCTAGCCTGCCTTAGTTGTGGCTACTTTCGGGCTGTCTTAATTGCAGTCTCAAGGCTGATGTTTAGTCTCATATCAACTAGAGATATGACTTAAATATAACTTAAAAGCTTGGGGAGTCCTTACCTTACAAGCCAATTTGTGGAGTGGGGTTGAGTTAGGCCCTTACCAAATTCTAAAGAGTTTGCCTTTGGAATTTGATCTATTTTTCTGCCTTTCCTTCCCCAGATGTAAATTTTGTTGTTTTTGTGGCAGGCAGTTTCTTTCTTCTCAAGAAAGTTATAGCACAGTGCCTGAATCCTTTTGTGAGTTGGCATCATACATGGAGATTCAATATTAGGTGGTTATAAAAATTAGCTTCCACAATGGGAGGGCCGTGCTTTAAAACCAATCAAGAAGAGTAATGATCATAAAAAAGAAACAAAAATTCTAGATAACTTGAGAGAAATATTTCCACTTCACTTGCTGACATACCTTTGAACTTGGCATGAAGTAAAAAAAAGTTAATTGAAGTAAAAAGTACTTTTGAACTAAGCAATGCTGGAAGCCCATGTGAGAGACTTCCCCCTCACTCTTTGACTTTCTTTACCTGGACTTTGAGAAGGGTGCTTCAGTCACGTGCCGGAAATCTGAGGTTTCTAACATGAAGTTTCATCTCACCCCGCTACAACACCACAGCCATAGTCAAATTGATGCAAATGGTAATGTTTCTTTCTCCCAATCTCCTTTTTGGAATGAAAACAATCAAGAGATAAGAAACTTGTAGTGAGTAACTTGTATCCGTTTTTTCAGTTCTTTGGTTATTTATGATTTTCTTTATGTTGTTCTCAATGAAGTTTTGATGATGGTTCTTATGGCGTTGGATTTATTGAATTTCATGTTGTTGACATAGATGCCTTTGATAAAGATGATGAGCAATTTTATTTTGCTGGAAAAAGCCATGAGGATGCCTGGTTTGACACAGTTAGCAACTTAGCATTATAGAGTCTGAATTAGATGATGACTTCATTAGTGTACATGGAGGTGATGCATTTATATCATGTTTCTACCTTGTGACTATTTTACATTTGTTACTTCTCATGTTTATTCAATTTCTCTGTTTCTTCCTTTGTGGCCAACAGATTGTTCCCCTATGTGAGTATTCTTTTTCTTTTTTTGGTCAGCAAAGAAGAGCATATATATATATATATATATATATTAAATAGGTGTCAGAAATACCCAAACATTTACAAAAGACAGAAGCTATGTAACCTCCCCTCCCACACAATCCATGGATGATTATGAGATATTTATGCATTGTTTATCATAAATATCAAATAACCATAAAATATGTACCCTTCCCTAGTCAAAACATATATTCCCAACTACATTGAATACATGAAATTGCTATTATCAACAACTAGCAAATATAAAAGCCCACCGAAACTGTGTATGTACCTATCCATGTACAGGAATTAAAACACCTAAACAATGCACCACACGTTTATTGATAGGACTCCTGAGAATGCTTTATGATGAAAACTTGACTATGCAACCAATAGTAGTGCCAGCAATGCTTTGGGAAGTGTCCCAAATACTCAGTTATTCCACTATGAAAGAGCATCATGGTTTGGTGATTCAGGGTGTAGATATGATGAGGGGTTTTATGAATGCTACTTCAAAGTAGATGGAGGTATATTAGGTGACCCCATTAGCAGTTACTTAAGATAGTTAGATATTCATTAGATAGTTGGTAGAATAATTAGAGAGTTGATTGGTTAGTTGGGGGATAGGTTAATTAGAGATATGAGGCATGTTGCCTATAAATAAGATGGGAGGAAAGAGAGAGATCATCTTGTCTTTTGTAAGAGGATTTTGGCCTTTGGGCACTAGGAGGGGCAAACCCTTGAAGTTCTGCAATTTTGGAAGTTCTCTTTCTGTAATTCTGATCTAGTTTCTACTTTCTATCAAAGGAACTATAAGAGTGGGGGAGGTTACTTTTAATGACATGAACCACTCTCCATCAAGTCTTCAACCATCACAAAGAAAGCAGCAACAGGCAGTTTTATGCTTCTGTGAAAAGGAAATCCATTGATGGAAATGAGAAAACTGTATTATGTGAGTATAAAATGAATTAAGATTTTTCATTTGTTTCTATAATTCAATATTTAGATCTTTATCGCTTAAAAATCATAGAAGGTAAAATATTGTCTTAAAGCTTGCAGATTCCCTTGTCTGAGAGATTTCTTTAATGTCCTAGAGCTGGGCTTCAGATTCTAAATACAACTCAAAAAGCCATGCCCTTTTTCCTGGTCTACAGTTTCACCTTCAGTGTTCAGCCTCCGTGACTCCATGTATAAATTTTTTTTAGGCATGTTTGCAAATTGTATCTATCAATCTATGTTATGCAGTCTATATCCATTAATCATTTGATTTCCTTTTATTTCATATGGAAACTTGATATTATTATTGTTTATGTACTTTTATATTACTTTATTCTTGTCTTTTCTTTTTCTCCGCTGTAGCCGTTTGTTCAGAGGGTGCAGTCTGCACCCCTTTCTTCTCTTGTACTCAATGACCTTGTGTCAATATATATAAAAGTCTTTTGGCTAAGTATTGGGACTCAAGCTTTACCAAAATAGAACTCTTAAGTCTCATGTTGGTATCAGAGCGAGAACGGTCCTGCTCTGGAGTCTCATCGTCGTCAGCCATCAGTCTGCCACTGTTGATTGTCGGAAAATTTTCCGACGAACTCAGGGTTAGGTGCGCCTCATTGAGTGCAACCCAACCCCAGTGGTTTCGAGAGCAAAAGCTCTCTCAAGCGCCGCCATCCTATCACCGGAATGTCGCCGTGCCTACATGGTTGTCTTCGTCAGCTCCTTTTGGACCCAATACAATCCTTGTTTGGCTCTAGTTCTCTCATCCGAAAAGTGGGTCTACAATCCACCCCTAGTTTGTTTGATTCTTGCTCTATAAGTGTATATGAGTAACTAACTCTGGTTAGTTTTATAACTGTAGTCAGTTGACAGTTAGCTCTAGCTAGACTTCAGTTACAATTGAATCGCAGCAATATAAATAATTCTCTTGTAAGAGATCTTGGTGTCTTTGTAATATTTTCTAAATGCAATATACAAATCCCTTTTTCTCTTCTCTAGAGTTTCTACATGCTCATCGGTAATTTTCTTGTGCTAAAAATTTGGCATCTACAGGGTCTTCTGCAACTACTTCCTCCACTGGACCTATTTCTCCCTTCTCTGCGACTCCCACTATCACAACTGAGAAACTCAACTGGAAAAATTATCAGTCCTGGTCTGATTCAGTTGAGATGTGGTTCCTTGGTCAAGGATACCATGATCATCTGGAGAAGGAAGTGAATGAAGTTCCTATTGAGAATAGAGCTTAGTGGCAGAAACTTCACTGCCAGCTATGGACTGTTCTATGGCAATCTGTAGACCCTGAGTTACTAGAGATACATAGGTCATTCCAGACTTGTTCTTCTTTTTGGAGGAATGCCCATGATGTTTTTGCTAATGACATTCAACGTCTGTTTGATTCAACTCAGAAGGTTGTTTCCCTCCAACAGACCAACCATGATACGATTTCACACACGACTAAAGCTAGAGCTGTAGTTGAAGAATTGAAAGAGCCTAAGTGAAGAAAAATACTAAAAGAATTAAGAAAAGAAAAAAATACTAAAAGAATTAAGAAAAGAAAAACATGTCTCTTATAGTAGTCATAACTCTTGCAAGAGCCTAAGTGAAGAACTTCGTGACTATTATGAAGGAAGGCATAGGTCACATCTTAGACTTCACTCCCATATGAGAGTAAAGGAAAGAAAGCCTCAAGAGGCTAACATTAATCTCCCATACTTCCATGGGAAGGACAACGTAGAGGCTAACTTAGATTGGGAAATAAGGGTAGAGCAAAAACTTAAAAGAAAGTCTACTTTAAAATCTTATGGCTCTCACTCTTATCCAAAGAAAGACCAAGGTCTAGGCATCTTAGGGGCTGCACCTTCTAAGCTCGAAGATGATAAGGGGAAGACAATAGAAAAGCAACTCCCCAAGGCTAGTATGCAAGAGAAGACTAGCTCTATAAAGTGCTTTAAATGTCTTGGAAGAGGACACATTACTTCTCAATGCCCCACCAAGAAAACCATGATTTTGAGGGGTCAAGAAATTTATAATAGCCAAGATGAGGCTACTACTTCACCTTCCTCTAGTGAACGTGAAGAAGCAAAAGGGGAAGAATCTAGTGAAGAAATCTACCCCCAAGAAGAAGGACAACCTTTAATGGTTAAGGAGGTAAGTGTCTCCTCCAAGAGGTTAGCTAAGAAGGAAAGTCATTTTGAAATAGAGACAAATATTAAAGAAACTTCTCCTCTTAGACAACCTCCACATTTTCTCCTTTGTAAAAAGATACTTGTTAGCATTGTCACACCTCTTCGACTTTAGTTTATTCCTTAAGTAAAGGAGTTGTTGGATGAGGGTTTGGTTCACAAGAGCTTAAATCCCTTGTGATTTGTCGGTGCCCAAAATAGGTATTATTAGACATCAAATCCCTAAAATAGGTGGTATGATGAATGTTTTGAGTGGTGCAACCCTCTTTTGTAAAATCACTCGTGCACCCAACATCTTCATGATTTGTGTAGATAGGGACTCATTAAGTAGGTTTGTTCTTATTTTTAGTTTCAATACAAACTTAGGTACTTATATGGGACACCTTAGTTTTGTCATACTTTTTGGTAGGAATAATCAACATGAAAATATAGAAAAAGGTATGTTTTATTGCATTACTTTTCTTAATTTTTTAAATATTGATCAAGGGGTTCCCATGAACCCTAAGAAAATAAAGGACATTCCTGAGTGGCCCACTCCACCAAGTATAAGAAAAATTTGGGGCTTCTATGACTTTACAAAATTTTACAAAAGGTTTGTCCCATATTTTTTTATATTTGTAACACCACTCATTGAGTTGGTGAGGAACCGTGTTCCTTCATGGGAAGATGCCAACGAAATGGGTTTTCAGACCTTACCTTACTTCAACATACCAAACACCATTAATACATATGTTTTTGTTCTTTTTACAGGTGTTGAGGAAAAAAGCCCAGAGTTTCAAAAACCTCAGGATTTGAGGTCAAATCCTTTTCAAGGGGGAGCGAATGATGCAATCCTACCCCGCAAGGGCATTGGATAGAAGACTCTAAAAAGATTGGGTCGGAGATGCAAGAGAAGGCCCTAGGGTTCACATGAGTCTTAGGGTAGATTTCGGGCCCATGGGCTAAGTATGAGCCCGCTTATCTTTGTACATATTAGATTAAGGTTTCATTAGTTTTGAGCCTTGTATTTAGGGCTCCATAATATAGGTAAGGTACCCTAGAAATGTAGGAATTTTCAGCCCTTGTATTTTAGGGCACCTAGACTAGTTTTTTGTATTAGGGATAGTTTTGTAATTTCACATGCATTAAGTGAATATTTGATGTGTGTGGTTGGAAATAAATTTAATTGAATTGGAAGAAGCCCAATCCAATTAAATTGTAGAGGGGGAGGTGAGCATTTACTTGTTACACCCCATTGTCACATCATATAGTCACACTTTGTGCATGTCCTTCATGCTTTACATGCCTCATGACACCTAAGCACACTTAGTGGAGAATCTTGGACTTGATCTTGGATTAGTGGGTTGAACCATAGCTAAAATTCACTAATCATAATTAGTGAAATTTTGGCTCCAAAATTTGGCTCCACAAATTCAATTTCCAATTCAAGTGAAATTTGAATAAAACTTCAAATTTCCCTTCAATTTTGTGTGACACTTAGGCTATAAATAGAGGTCATGTGTGTGCATTTTTTTAACTTTGATCATTTGAATATTAAACTTTAGATTTCAAAACTCATTTAATGCACAAAATTTTGTGCTCTTCTCTTCCTCTCCCTTCATTCATCTCCTTCTTCCTCCAAGATCTTATCCATGGTCTCCTATGGTGGTGAACTTCTTCTAGACTCATCTTCTCCTTGAAGTGACATCTCCTCTCTCTCTTCCTTTCTTCATTCCGCTGTCATTCATCTTCCAAGAAGCAAAGGAATCCATCGATGAAGAAGATCCTAGGCCTACAAGCTCCAATGGAGCTTACATCAATACAATTGTCAAAACTAACTGATTAAAACAATATTGATACATATATTGTAATACAAGCTGCTTCAGTAAAGTGAACTCCAACCTAGTTTATATGTTTTGAAGGTTCATAGCAAACCGTTGGAGTGAGACTTCCCCAAAATATATGTACATCAACATTGTAAGGTTCACATTTTCCACAACATATTTTGGGAGTCTCGTTTTTACCAAAAGAAAAGTCTGCATCATTAATATACATAAATGAAGCATAAGATAAGAAAAAATGATAGTAAAATTGATCTTCCAATAAGTAAATAAAAACACAATGTAACATATTGTTGTGGTGATTGAAACAAACGTTTGACATCATCGTAATAATCAAAATATATTATCTCGACAAGACTGTTTTCTTTTCTTAGTTTCTCTATGGCTTGTTTAAGTTGATCATTGTAGTACTCATGAAAACATTGTAAGTTGCTAAGTACCCAAATTCATCATAGTCATCTTTGTTACCACTATTCACTATTATCAGTACAACAGAATTACATCCAATTACCACTATTCAATAATTAGGAGAACCATTTGACAAAGTTCTACAATGTTTCTCTTTAATAAGATAAGTGAGTTAATATCATTTCCACCGATCTCTCCCAGTAGAAACAATGAGTTTTTGAAGTAGTTTTCGCACTCTGTCATATAAGGGAGTTAAGAATGTATATTGAGAAAATTTCATGTATGAACAGGAAACATTACTAAAGGAGTTTTGGCAAAAACTTTATTTTTGCATAGGGAAGGTTTGAGTTTCTTAAACCAATCAAGTTGAACACTCAATGAATTAGTTGTTGATGGTAGAGCGAGTCTTTTTTGTGTGAAATAGTCCATTTCA
The DNA here is from genome assembly GCF_004193775.1 of Glycine soja. Classification (NCBI taxonomy): domain Eukaryota; kingdom Viridiplantae; phylum Streptophyta; class Magnoliopsida; order Fabales; family Fabaceae; genus Glycine; species Glycine soja. The sequence goes on along the minus strand of NC_041008.1, from coordinate 42,655,656 downwards.
AGTGCAATTGCACCGGTAACTACAAAATTTACTCCATACCCAATGTCTTGGGCTTTGGTGAGATCTAAATAAGCTGGCAACATTGACAACCCATATGCCTCAGCTACAACTAAAACAACCATAATACATATATGTTAGTTTTTTCTTTAATCACCAATATATTGTTTGTGTTCCCTTCCTTTCAAGGAAATTTATTTAAGCTAACCATGAAAATAGGGGCATATACCTATAAAATTTATAATCAATTGTCCATTTGACGTACATTTAGATGGATGTTTGAAGTATGTTGAGCCATAAGGGGTGTTGGCATCCCTAGATGGGTGATAAGTAACAGCATTTCTAGTGTTACTTATAGAGTTACCAAAATTGAAAATAGCTTCATAGGGGAGAGGATCTGCATTTGAAATAACATTTCCAAGAAAACCACATGTAAAGGTGACGCTAAAGATAATGAAAATCTTCATGATTTGCACTTATCAATTAGAATTGGGCATCATATATTGTCACAAAAACCATCCCTTCATCTCACCATGTATCTGTCACATTAATTTTGACATGTTTTGTTCCTTAAAAAGAGAGTTGCGAGCTGATATATTTAACTAATGCATATACATCCTTGAATATAAGTTTGTTTCTCCTTAGCGTTGTTTGTTGTGTTATTATAATTTTTGGTCTTTCTATGACAATTTGATGCTTCCACTTGACTCTCTGTAACAATATTCAAACACAACAATTAAATGATGCAACAATATTCTTGTATACACAAATAAAAGGTGTATTTATCCCCTGACAAACTATCTGCGCTTTAATCATAACTCATTTTTGGATCAAAGTTATTACAATATATATTACTTAGTTTTGTTTCACATTTGAATTAGGGGTATAATTTTTCTAATGAGTGGTATTAAAAAAGAGGATCCAAATGTTTTACATTTCAAGAAATATAATTATGTGGAAAATGACTAACCTATCATATATTTAAAAAAAATTGCTTTATTTAAAAAAACTCTAACGGGTTAAATGTAGAAAGCTAAAGAAATTTTTTATCTCGCATTTGCACAAAATTTAAATCTTTTATAATTTTTTATCTTCACCTTTAACAAGAGCTTGAATATTGGTTGGTTATTTCCGTCCTAAATTATATATATCTACTATGTATAGATTATTTCAACGTGATAGGCCTATTAGCCTGTTTAAGGATAAAAAGTCCGTTAACCCATTTTACAAGCAGTTTAATTTTTTATTTTTTTTAAATAATGAGTTATAAGTGGTTGGTTTGCAGGTTGATCTACCATAACCTTGCCCAAAAAATACAAATATAATATTTTAAAATTACTATTTTAATTATTTTCAATACATCCCTCTTTAATCATATAAACAAATATATATTCATCACAAGTTTTTTTCCTCCTAAAATAACAAATGTCTTTTTCTCATCAAGGTTGCTAATAAAATAAATTTAAAATGTTGATTGTCAATAATTTTAACATCCTCTCATGAGTATATACTAAACTTTGAAATCAATATAACCTGAAATATCTTTTTCAAGTAATTCTCCCTAAACACATATGTTAAAAATATTTATTAATAATAATTTTTATACTGGATAGAATTATTAATAATTTATAGTCTATTATACTGTATGCGAGGAATAATTCCAATAAATGTAAAATCTTTATTAATATAAATTAAAATAACAATAAATACTATAAACATGGATTGATATTGGTCAAAAAAATCTTAAACGATGTCAGTCAAAATACAATCTTAAACGATGTCTACTAAAGTACATCATCAACCTATGTTAGTCATAAAAGTCCAATCCTTACTGATGTTGGTAAAAAAAAATACCATCAAATTCTTTAATTATTAAGTTAGATTAATTTTTTGATCGATTACGTATTAATACAAGGATTCATTAGATTTTAAAAATTAGTGGATGAATCATTAATCATCCATAAAATTAAATGGGTAAATCAAATCCATCATTTTTTTTAATGGATGGTGGATAAGTGAATTTATTTGTCATGCCAATCCTAGGTACTTAATAGCGACAATGTTTCTAAAGGAAGTACGAGGCAAGAGGACTCATCCAACAACACTTCAGCAAGGACAATACCACCTAGGATCCGTTAAATATGAAAACGGAAGCTATTGGGCATGCAATGCATCTTGTTGTTGTTAGAGGAATGAGTCATCACACCACACTATAAATAAGAATCTCATCCATTTTCAAAAAAAAATTTACTATCTATAGGAACTAGTGTGATGCTACGTGGTGGTGGCACAAAATGCAATAGAAGTGGGAATCAACGACAAAGAAGTGGTGGGCAAACATGAGCAGAAGTTTGTGGTGAACTAAACAAGAAATTGAAAATGAAAACAGAATTAAAACTAAAGTTTGTTAAAAAGTTGAAATTGAAAACTATTTTCAAAAAATATAAACAAGAAATGAAAATAGAAAATGTTTTTGCAAACCAAATACACCTTTAGACTTCTTTTATAAGATACTGGGCTTTTTTTAGGAGCTTGTTGAATTTTTCATCAAAAGGTTGAAGTTTTTGCTTTCAATGTCCTCTGAATCTTATCACTTACCTCACTATTTCCATTTGTAGAGGAGGCCTATAATGCAATGCCTCTTTTCTTTTTGTCAGATTCCTCATCCTGGGTAATCCTATTGAACTCCAATGCGTGCTCCCTTAACTTTTCGAAAAGAGTGGTTAAATTCATAGTGGTTAAATCCTTTGATTCCGCAATCGTTGTCACCTTAGGTTGTCATGTTCTATTTAGGAATTTTAGCACCTTGACATTAAGATCCTCCTTGTCAAATTGTTTACCTAAGCCAATAAGTTATTAACAATGTGAGTGAACCGTTTTTAAACATCAAAGATATTTTTTTTTAAGAAATAAACATCAAAGATAGTTACAGCATTTTTCATGCGATGCAAAACATTCCATACTCTTAGACTGGTGTGTGCTTCCTAGTCCTTTATGCATCAGTAGTTCCCTCGTGTGTGACTTATAGTGTCCCACGTTTCTTTTTTCAGATTTGTATCGAGAAGCTTTAAAGAACTCGTCATGTGTCAATGTGAATGTTATTATGTTTTTAGCCTTATAACCATATTGAGCCTTTCTTTTCTCATCCTCTGTTTAGTCCAGTTTTTCTCTTTTAACTCTCCTTTAACATCATGCTTAGGAATGTAAGGTCCATTTCAACAGCATTCCATACAGCTACAGAGGAGTGTTCAAAAAAATTGGTTCGGATTAAATCAAATTGTAACCGTACCTAAATCGAATTGATTTTTGTCCAAATGTTCAAGAAAAAATGAATACACTATTTTATAAAACCAATTCGATTAACCGAATTGTTTCTACAAAATCAATTCAGTTAATTGAATTGATTTTTATTTAAATATTTTTTATTTGGAAAAAATAATTCAAAAACTAGTTCGAAAACCAGTTCGAATCTGGTTCAACTAGCTTTTAGACTTAATTTAAAATTGGTTAAAAACTAATTCATTTTAGAACCAATTTTTTAAAATTCGTTCGATTTTAAATCAGTTTCTAAATTAGTCTGACTATTTAGATATAAAATCAAACCAATTAAAACAATTTAAAACCAATTAGATTCGATTTTTTTACCGAACTAGTTTTTGGACAACACTCTCTACATCAATTGGCTCAATAAAAAATTTCATTCTAATTTTTCGATAGGCAAAAAAGTACACTAAACCTACTCCATCACAGTAAAGTAAGAGCATCTGTTATCTTGTGTCTTTTCCTCTTGACCCTTGGTCTCATTATCAACGTGCGAAGGTGGCTGCATAGGCTACACAACAATGGCTGCTCGTGTTGAAAACTAGAAATATTCAATTCGTTTTGTGCTTCATTTCATTTTGTTACTTTGACATCAAATTTCTGAGTTGTATAGAACAAGTTTGTTGTGTTGTATAGTAATGCGGTGAGTTGAACATAATATTGTATAGGCAAAATTTCACTTTTGGTCCCCTAGTTTATCTCTAATTTTGGATTTGGTCTTCCTATAATTTAATTCACAAATTTGGTTTCCCAGTCTTATAAATCCCTGTACAATTGGTCCTAGAAGCCCGATTTAAACGTTGACTGTTAACCTCAGACGTTGACTGCCACGTGTCAACGTCTGAGTGGTTCTCTGTAAATGCTTCATTTTTTGTAGGTAAAATTGTACTTTTGGTCCCCCAGTTTTGCTACAATTTCGATTTTGATCCCCTTATAATTTAATTCACACATTTGGTCCCTCAGTTTTGTAAATTCCTTTATAAATTCAACCAAATTTCATTACTGGAGAAGTCGTATTTCAAATTTCAAACAAAAATATCATTGTCATACATAGACCACTTAAGTCGTATACACATAATACCACATGGGGGAGCAAAAAACGAAAAAAAAAAGGGGGGGGGGGGTTATTACAAAACCTGTTAAAGCAAGAGATTTGAAAATTTCGGACCTAGGCTGGGATTCATACGCCACTTTCTCAAGTTGAATAACCCCGAAATTGGGAGAGAGATAAAGAGTGATTTTTCTCTGGGTTCCAAGTGAGTGAAAAACTTGCGATAAAAAAGGAGTGCAAAATTTATCAAGGTCTATCATGTCTCTAGTACCAGTGGCTAAACCATTCAAAAGACCAATTTTGTAGGAACAATTTATAAAGGGATTTATAAAATTGGGGGGACCAAATGTGTGAATTAAATTAAAGAGGACCAAAATTAAAATTGGAGTAAAACTGAGGGACCAAAAATGTAATTTTACCTACAAAAAATGAAACCTTTACCGGAAACCACTTAGACGTTGACACGTGGCATTGACATGTGACAGTCAACGTCTGAGATTAACGGTCAATGTCCAAATCGGACTTCCAGGACCAATTTTGCAGAAATTTATAAAATTGAGAGACCAAATTTGTGAATTAAATTATAGGGGGACCAAATCCGTAATTGGAGATAAAGTGGGGGACCAATTTTACAATCTTGCCTATTGTATATATGTCGAATTATGAGAAAAAGATAGATTAGACTATGAACTAAGAAAACTATGTTATCTGCTCTTCCTTCAATCTTAGACTTCCCAAAGGTCGCTGTTCATTCCCCCGAACACCCCTACTGCTGAAACTATGCTTGTCGTCGGGTATGGCAATATTTTGTGCTTTTAGCTGTGATGCACTATTGTTGGCAAGTGTGTGGCTATTAGTCTTAGCTACCGGCACATCATGATTGTGTTTTCCTTCGTATGTTGTTAGGACAGCTTTAGGATCCATTGAAGCCCTCTCAACATGCTTCCGAACATTGCAACCTTGGGTTGCACATTTGTAATAGCTCCTACATATCATAAAAACATGCATCACCTTCTTTTCCTAGACAAGTCAAACAATAAAAAAGCAGAATAGTGGGAAAATTCGTGGAAATGTACACCATAATATATGGAGTATCATAATCTGAGTATGGTGAATAATTAAGCATTATGGGAATCAAATTTCTTGAAAGCTGTTATGGACAATGTTAGGAAATACAAGCTGATTAAAAAGGTGGGAGATACCTTCATTAACGATTCACAATCTAACAATTTAAATGAACTTTCATCATATCTAACTTAATGCCTTAAAACATTAAAGTATGAGGTCATCTCACTTGTATGTTGTTCAACTTGTTTATTCGTACTCAATCGTGTCTTCTTCTCTCATACTTGTTACTTTTAGCAATGATATTGCTCATCCATAATTATTACTTAAATATAAGCAATCAAAGTGTAGGGAGAAAACCAATATCACCTTGGATATGGGTTGCCTTTGACAACTTTCTGCCCATATTTGCGCCATCGATATCCATCATCTAAGAGATCCACTTCACTTGTTGTTTGCACAATGATTCTAGTCTCTGCTACAGTTCTATGTAAAGAGGCTGGATCCTGGAGCCTGACTTCTGTGTTTCTGCAGAATCATAAAACTTTCCAACATCACATAAAAGCAAATAATCACCCCAGTATGAACAGGTTTACACGAACTAATTAACCCTTACCTTCTCTTGGCATCAGGTTCATCATTTTTCTCATCTTCACTTTCATGATCACCTACTTCCTCACTATCACTTGTTCCTGACCCATGTTCACCTGTTGCCTGACTAGATTCTAGATCCATCTTAGACACTGAATTTATATTCGAAGTCTGTGTTTCTTTCGTGATCTTATTGGGATGAGGACGTTGATGATTGTGCTCTCCTTTATAGATAATTGCAGTCACATGACCTTCAAGAGAACGCTCAAGTTTTTTCTTGACAGGACAATTTGGATGTGTGCATTTGTAATAACTTCTTGAGAAGTCTCTACCTTTCACATGTTTTTGCCCATACTTCCTCCAATTGTAGCCATCATCATTAGGCTTATCAGCATTCACAGAAGAAGACTGCAATTTTTGTTCAGAGTGAGAATAATGAAGGGATTCTTTCACCCTAGTACTGGATCCTGTAGGAAACTGTGTCAAAGAGGTAGCAGACACTGCTGATATAGAGAATGGATGTTCAGAGTGAATTTGCACATTGAAGTGGGCTGGCACAGCCTGAGATGTGATCTGTGCTAGCATCTGCTGGTGTGTCATTCCAAATTGACCCTACATTACATGCTTTATAAGTCAAATTGTCAAGAGAATAAGGAAAGAAAATACTTTAGTTATAATAATGTTATCTTGCCAAAAAACCTTGGCTGTATTTTGCTGCATCACTTATCCTTTCATATTATGTTTTTCACTCATCCTTAATTTCATTTACAACAAGTGTATGTACATCTATCATCGTATCCTTTCATATTAGTTACTCATAGACCATATTTCAGCCAAAAGATTAGGTTGGAAGAAGTAATTCAGTTATGCTTTTAGAGAAATTATTACATAATTCAGATCATAATGCTTGTTGGTATTCATGTATGACGAAATCAAGTTTTATTAAATTTTTTATAAATTAAAAAATGACATGAAAATTAATTGAGATCATAGATAGATAATAATCTTAAATCATGTAGTAATTTCTCTTGTTTCTAGATAGGTGTCACACCAAATAAAAACATGTCTAAATAAATTTCTCCATAAATATTTCTAAGAAAAAATAAAAATAAAAATTAAAATTGAAATTAACTTCTTCATAGGTTAAAACTAACTTGTATAAAAGTTGATTTATAGAAACTTTTTTGTATTAACTTCTTCAAAAACTTATTTTTTACTTATGCATGAGTTAATTTTAATTTATGAATTTTTTTTTTCTTTTCAAGGAAAAAATTATTTAAAAAAAAACAACACCTCATGAATACCTTGTCAATAGCAAATACACGGAAGTTCAACCGTATATTCCTATAGTGGTAAATCTCCACCATAATAAAGATTTCCCCAAAAGGAATCCCATGCCCCTAATGAATGAAGTTTAAAGAACTCAAGAGTCGTAGATAGACAAAACTTTTATAATGAAAGTCATATTTATGAAAACCTATTCTCTAACTAGAAGTCTAGAATTCTAACGCAAAACCTATATAAACACACATTCTAATCACTTTTCTTGATTTAAAATTAATTTCATTAAATTAATTATACAAAAAACCTAGAACATCTAGAGTACATAATTACCAAAACTTTTAGAAAAATATTAATCAATGTCTTTAGAAACATTGATTAAAAAACTAAAAAGATAAATATTTTAATTGAAATGTATAGAATTATATTGCAGATGATTTTATTTATGTTATTATATAATTTTCACAATAAATATTTTTTTCTTTTTAATTCTTTAATCAATATCCTAAGAATAATGAGAAATAATTGCCAACTTTAGAACATGGACTTATATACAAACAAATATAACTAATTTCATACTGATTAAGAAAATTAATTTGATATTATTTAATTTTTTTAATCTCAATTAAGAAATAAAAATATTTTTAAAATATTTTTTTATTAAAATTTGTCATCATGAATAAAAAAATTATTAAAAATAAAATTAAAATTGAATAAAAAATATTTTAAAAATAATAATATTAAAAAACCAATATTAATTAAATTTATTTATATTTAAATTCAACTTACAAGTTCATTTTTATGCTTATACATAACTTCGAGAGGGAGTATTGCAATTAGTGTAGTGAGTATTAATGAGTTGTTGGTACAAATATAGCAAAATGAGATTATTATTGAGTTACTTGAGGAGAAGGTGAATCGATGAACCCATGTGGAAGGGTGAACGGGGTGGTGGGCATGGGCGAGGGTGCGGTGGGGTCCACCATGGCGCCGCCGAGGAGCTCCGAGAACGACTTGCACTCATCGCCGTCGCCGAAGAAGCTCGAAAGCAGAGTCATGGGACCGAGGCCACCATACCTGCAGCTGAAAACGCTCTCCGTGGAGACGCGTGGCCGGAGAGTGGTTCCGTGACGCGCCGCCGTCGAGGGTGGCGGTGCTTGCTCTCCTGCTCCCTCTCCATTTCTACCGCCAACCATCCACTTCGAATGAACCAAAGACTTCAACTTTTTCTTCTTTTTGTTTTTCGTTTCTCTCTCTTTTCTCTGTGCCTTTCTTGTCTGGAAACTAAACTGAAACTCTAATGAAAAAGTATCAAACCTTTTTGTTGTTATACGATGATTCTGGTTGGTTAGTTGGTTTGATTTTTGGGTTTCGTGGATCTCAACTCTCGATTTCAGCAAAAAGTCCACCCCTCTGATACGGGTGGAAAGAAAAATTAAAAATACATGTTCCCCATTTTCTCTTCTCATTCGCGTATCAACAACATTATACTAGTATACTTCATTTTTTAATTGTATAATGGAACTTACTTCACGTCTCAACATAATAATTATCGCATGGTACGTTATTTTAGACGGACGAAGAAAAAATAATAAATAAATAATTTTATAAATTAATTTTTTATCATCATTAATTCATTTTTAAATTTTGTAATTCTTGATTAATTTATAAAATATATAAATGAAAAAATAACTAATATTACATCACAAAATTAAAATTAAAATTATATTGAAACAAAAAAAATTTCTTCCATAATAATTATAAGAGTAAATAGTCATTTTTTTCACTGAATATTTAGAGGACTGACAAATTCGTGCTCATGTTAAAAATTTTAATTTTAGTTCCTGAAAGTAAAAAAATGTCGATCATTTGTTGTCCTTAATGAAAGAGTTTACATAACACAAAGGGATAAAAATGTCACATGTCAACATAGCTAATGAATATGTTAGATCAAAATGTTAATAAGTTTTCATTAGACCAAAATGTCACTCAGTTTTGATGGAACTAATTTGTTATATTTCAAATTTTGTTTCATTTCAAGATAAAATATAATTTAATCGTCATCTCCTCTCCCCTCCTTTTTTTATTGTTGCAAGTATAATATTACAATAAACATTTAAAAAAGGAAATAAAGCATAAATTAGAACAAACAATATTGATTAATAAACATAATATGTTAGTTACTCTTAAATTTGTAATTGTAATACTATGTTTATTAATCAATATTATGTTTATTATTATATTTGTTCTAATTTGTGTTTGTTTTCCTATATTTTTTAGGTGTTTATTGTAATGTTACACTTATAATAGTAAAAAAACGCGAGAGAAGATGAAGATTAAATTATATTTTATCCTTAAATGAAACGATATATGGATCTGACAAATTAATCCAATGAAAACTTATTGATATTTTAGGCAAATGAAAACCTATCGATGCTTTGGTCTAATTTATTCCGCAATCATGTTGCTAATTATTTTTGTGACATTTTCATTCATTTGTGTCACGTAGACGACAAAAATTGACACATGGATAGATTTATCATACTTTTTTTATTTCCAGAGACTAAAATTTGAATTTTTATATTTCGAAAATGAATTTATCATCACTCCATACATTTAAAAAAGAAAATGACAATTTATCCTAATTATAATTGGACAAAAAGAGTATCATTTTCTTTATTTTATAAGTATAAAACTCAACCAGAAAAACATTAATTGGCAATTTAAGTAAAAGCCACATACAACTTGGTTAAAATATTTATTTTGGATTCACGTTAAAATAATTGAGAATCACGTTAAAATAATTTTTTAATTTTAGCTAAATAATGGTATGTTTAATTTTATGTCGAAGAGTTAATTATGAAACTAAATTTGATTATAAATTGAAGTAATTTTAGGAAATTTATATTGAAAAACATTATACGAAAATTTATTACTAACTTAGTATAAATTACATTGTTTCAAACTTAAATTACATAATTAGTTTCATTCAAAATAATTATGTACCCAAAACATAATTACTTTCATTCAAATTAATTATGTACCCAATACATTAGGGAGAAAGTTTTCTTAATCATCATCACTCATGTGTGAGTAAATTTGCACTTTAATTCCTAATATTGTATAAGCACATTTATTTTAATCCTTAATATTGATGAAAAATATAATAAAAAATTAATGTGAATGAAATTTTAATTATTAAAGTAAAAAAAAACAAATAGAAAGAAAGTTGTATAAATTCGAGGACTAATTACAGCATCAGGTATTAAAATGAAAAAGTATTCTATGGAAGGTTCTCTTTCTTTCTCTCGTACGTTCATTTTACGTCCAAAAAACGGTAAATTATGGGTGTTTCTGATTACGATTTATGAGAGAGAAAAATAGAGAATGGGTCTAGCGTGTTGTAGGGTCATGAGAATTAGTGCATTGTCGATATTGACCCCGAAAGAATTTTGAAATTACTTGGGTTTGGTGGAGGTGCTCGAATGGTGTGTGGTGACGTGAGGGGCAGTTGCGAGAAGTGGATAGAGAAGTCAGTGACGTTGTGTTGTGTTTGTCTTTGCGAAGATAATAAAGACGAAACTCAAGTCACAAAAACTGACAAACACCTTTTTTCCACTATAATACTCAGATAGAGGAGCTTTGCCGCCACAAATCATAAAGTTGAGATAATTTTTTTATTCATTTATTTTATTTCTATGAAATACATGTTTTATTTTAATCTTTTACAGGTTTTTTTATATTTAATTTTAATTTATGTATTTTTTTTATTTTAATTTTCGTTGTCACACAACCATGTTAATTGAAAACATAACACTAAGAGTTCATTGATTTATTATATTATCAAGAAATTTAAGAAGTCACTGGCATTGAATTTTTATTTTATAAATCATTGTTGAACATAGTTAAAAAATGAATAAATTATGTGTCTTTCTCAAGGTTTAAAGAAATTATATATTTTTTCTTTTTTAAAACCTACACATGTTTTTTTTAAGATTTAAAAAAAGTTATGTATGTTTTTTTTTTTCTATTTTTAAAATTCACACAAAACCCTTAAATATTGTCTAAACATTTGACATTTACAAGTCATGTGTGTTGATAATTTTTGTTTAAAAAAACTAAAATATATTGTTCATCCTCATAAATATGAAAATGTTTAAAATTTATCATAGCAAAAAAAATTATCTTTTCGTACTCACAAAATTTAAATTTGTTACTTTTTTCCCAAAACTAGGTTCAAATATATCTAAACCTATATGTATGTTGTTGTAGAAAGTGTCAAGTTTTTCAAGTTTTTTACATCGTTTATATGTATAACCGATGTAGGAAAACTGAAAAAATTTGACATTTTCTACAATATCATACATGTAAGTTAGGATGTACCAAAACCTACATATAACTGATATAGAAAAGTTAAAAACCCGACACTTCTTACAACAACATACACATAGGTTCAGATGTACCCAAACTTAACTCCAAGCCAAAAAGTAATAGATTTAAATTTTGCGAGGATGAAAATAGACAAACTTTTTTGCAATTACAAATTCTAAACATTTCCCTATTTATGAGGACGAAAAAAATATTTTAGTCTTTTTATAATCCCCCGCGATGGAAAAAAAATATGGTACACTAAATATCAAATCTTTAAATCAACGATCAAGATAAGGAAAGACTACAATGGGATACATGCATCATTTTTTTTAAATCATGTCCCATTTACCAAACCCCGACAACCACTTCTCCCTCTCAACCTTAACTACTTTCCCTCTTTGTCGCTCCCTTCCCTCGTCGCAACCATCACCACCACAACCTTTTTCCTCTTCTCTAGCCATTCCCTCTGCCTTTCTTCCTTCTCTCCCTCCCATACTATGCCTTCATTGTTGTTGTTGTTGTCGGAGAGTTGTCGCACTCATTCCTCCACAATGTCACTGTCTGCTTGGCCTTCACATGTGACCATCAAAAACCAGAAATCACATATAACTTGATCATGACATTGTCAATGTGTGTCACACTCTGCCACAAAATTGCCATCGCCAAATTGAACACTTATCGATGGTACAAGCAAGTGCACCACGACGTCACCATTAACAACGACATATGCTCCGAGCTCAAATGTTTGTGTGGCATTGTGTGTAGGGGTGGGAATATGCTGGGCCACCTATAACACTCTTCTACCCCAAGATACATACACTTGTGATATTTGCTAAATACGTTTGTAGCAGAGTTCAATTAAAAAGATGTATCAACTTAAAAAAAAACACTTATTTTGCGGTAAGAGTATTGCATGTCAAATATTTGTAAACTTAAAGAAAACAGATCAATAAAAAAACGTAACTCCGTGTTAAACAAATCTTAACACTCTAAAGTCCATACAAACCATATTAAATAAAATATGGTGAAAAACTATTCATTAATTTAATCCTTAGATGAATAAATAAATAAAACTTGTGTCCCAATTTTATATTGTTTTAGAGCATCCTTAACCCTAAAATTAATAGTAATATAAAGTGAAGACCTAAGCCTTTCATGTAACATCATCATCATAACCTTATAGAGACTCACTTGTAAAAGTGACATTCAGTCTAAACACAAACAAGACAAACAGGCAGGGAGTGAGATACATCTCAGAATAAATTTAAAACATTAAGGAAGTCATAAAGATATGAGATACATTTATAAACAACTTCATTTCACAACACAAGCATGCATCATCCAAATCAAACATCCCATACACAAAGTCACACATGAAATGCGATTCACATTAGACTCGTAGACTCGTATGCATGTGCTATCATTTTGGAAAATGCTGTGAATTGCCACACAATGAGCAACCCAACACTATCATTCTTACCGAGATGATACAATCGATGACACATTAGGGTGTGTCAGTCTTACAAGGATAATCCAACACATGTGATCAACATGAACTTAAAGGAGATTCCAAACCGTTGCGCCCCAAGGTTAGAGTCATACGTCAACTCATTCATGATCTCCCCGGTTAGGTTCATAAACATCATTCACTTCAAAACACATATGCACAACATGATGCATGGTTTATAGATAATATGCACATGGTTTATTTTTGAACTCCCTTGGAGATTCCTATCCAACAGGGATTAGGTTCTCCTAACATTTTTTGCAACACATACGCATATCATAGCATATTACTTCACATATACTCGTGGACATCATGTATTCAATCGCAATATCAATCATGGGCATATTCACTCATTTACAGAAAAATATCATCACGTTACTTCATTTGTCAAATTATAAGTATAAACAACATGCAACGTACTACCACTCATCATGATATCAATATTACATACTCATTTTTCCTCCTATGTTACCATGACTTTTATAGAGTATAATAATCATGTCTAGAGTTGTACTAATCCTATTAAGTTGGTTCTTATCTTGTTAGAAAGATAAAACAGTTATCTACAACTTTTATGTTGACCTCAAAATACCTTTCAATCGTTTAGGAACCTAAAATTAGGAAATATACAAACTGATCACGAAATTTTGATAGCTTAACCTTTACTCACTAAAATTGAAATATTTGGAGTTATATAAATCTTTTTGAGTGAAATCAAATACCTTAGCTAGATAACATCCAAGGCTACAACTCTTATGAAGAACACAAAGTCTAATTCTATCATTAAGTAAACTTTTTGTGTTCTAAGTTAACATTTTTTATCAAAAAATCAGCACATGTGTCCAACATCAATTATCAAATTCAATTTCAAGAACATCAAAATGACAAAACATCAAAACATACAACAATCAAATTTATCCAAATTATAACAAAACAAAGTATTTCAAGGTATTCAAAACCCATCCAAGAAAATTAACTTGCTATAATCATAACCTAAGATCATATAATCTACTCCTGACTCATTACCACTCATACAACAAAAGAAAAGGATAAAATCCACTCCCTTTAACCTCAAATGAAGCAATTCTTTGACAAGGAAAAGGAAGACGATCTCATGACCACTACCAAGAATGCATTGATCCAATGGCTTCGTCCACCACGATCTCCATGACAACTCTTACTATGGCAAAAACTTGGTTATAATTTAAAATACAATCCCAAGCCGTCTAAATTCCCCGAGTTTGAAAACTCAAAGGAAAATATAAAAATATTGATTGGAGGGCTTAGTGTTATTTGCACCTAATGCTAAATCCACTTAATTCTTTGGTGCATATAAGGTTTGTTGGTCTCTTCTATATATATGGGAAGAAAGGGGTTCATGAAATTATTTTGTCTAATGTGGGCTTAGAGTGTTTTTCATTATCAAATGACCTACTTTAGAGTTAATTTTCTCTAAGATAGAAGTTGATTTTGGTTTCTAAGGTGTATGAATGAATTGTAATTTTTTCAGCAAGCTTTCCGATAATGCAAAAAATACATCAAACAACACTACAAAAAAAACATGTAAATTCGGTCGCTAAATCCTTAAATTCGGTCGCAAAAACTCTTAACCATCGAAATAGCGAATGAATCATGTACGTCGGGAAAAACCGTAGTCGCTAAGCCCTCAGCGACCGAATTTTTATTCGATTGCTATTTCGCCAAGAGTCGATGATTCATCATCAACATGGTGCTCAGTTTTTACATATATAACAACCGAAATAGCGACCGAAGTTTTCAATGACCTTTCATTTCGGTCGTAATTCAATTGCCGACGCTAGTTAACCATGAGGATCAAATTCAAATGCAAATTCGGTCACAAGTTGCGCCATGAACTGTGTGGTGGCTATTTCGATCGCTAACAAAGACTGAAGTTTTCTGGTCGCTAATTTCGGTCGCTAAATTGCATTTATCTAGTAGTGCAAACAACTATAACTTATTATGTGGTGTACATATCTAGGGTTGTCATCATAAAACTAACACTAGACTTAGATAACTTTTCAAGCATTTTAATTATAAAAAAGTTAATGTAATACTTTTCTAACACCAAATATAATATAATATAATATAATAAAAACGACAACAACAACAACAATAATAATAATATACACAAAATACACATATGTATAGGAACACACTATCACAACACAAATACATGCTTGAGACAAAACCAATAATAATAAATAATATTTACAAAAAATATAACAGAAGAATCCTGATAAGAATTCTTCTTATAGAATATTCCTAATACTCAAAACTTGGAGTGTTACATTGTCCGACAAGGACTTATGATTTTGCCTATTTAAAGTTTAGTCTGACCTAACTCATTTAATTAAAAGGTTAGGGTTGAGCTTTTAAAAAAACCTATTTAGTTAAATAGGATAAACTTAGCTTATAAAAAAAACCTATTAAGTCTTATCTGACCTGATTTGACTCGGTACACTTTATATTTAATTTAATATTTTGATAAGTTAATAATAATCTCATCATAAATAAAAGAAATCTTGAAAATGAAAAACTAATTGTTATTCAATTAAATTATAACATGAGTCTATGACTCTTAAGTTCTATTTCTACAATCTCATTTCATTGAACCTAAGTCAAGAAAGCAAAATTAGAAAGTAAAAACCCTGGCAACCTGCCTGTGTGACTTCATCTTCATCTGGTCTTCCATCGACTGACTTCACATTTTCCATCTTTGTTTTTCATTCTCACGTGGCAACAGGTATGTAACTCATCACTCACCTACATCTGCATAACAATATTATGTATTGTATTGGTTTTAATTTTTTATATATAGACATCCTTTTTTCTTCTTTTCAATGAATAAAATTGTAATGGCTTTGGAAGATCGGTGGATCGCATTGTCTTCTTTTTGTCTCCTTTTTATACATATAATACTGTACTTTTGTTGTTTTCCTAAAGGTTTCTTTCTTCCTACATTTGGACTTTAGTGCAAACGTGTACACCAACCAATAGATTTAGGAACTATACATTTTGCAACCTGATTCCATAATTCCAGCAACAAGTCATATTGTCCAAAGTGTAATATGTACGTACGTACGAGCTCTTGCTTATGAACCTTCATGCATCCATGTTAATTTTTTATTACAGTAGGTTTTGGTTTTAGGATAAATATATCGTTTTATTTTTTCTTTTTAATCTTAATATAAACTTATTTAATAGAAAAAGATTCAAATGTATGATAAAAAAAAATAGCATTTATTATATCAATTAAGTGCAGGGAAAATTTAGAACAAAAGAGAGTGATCTAATGAATACATTGGGCTCTTTTTACATTTCTTATTTAGGTGAAGCTTGATTTGTTATACTGTTATTTTTGTCCATTCCTCGATTGTGCTCTACAAGTTCCAAATTGATTTCAAAGTAATAATCTTTATGTGTGCAGAATATTAATGGTATTTTATGATAGGCTTGAATTTGTGTTTATAATCATAATTACATTGTGCTTTTTAGGGTCAAAGAATGGCTTCCCCATCTATTCCTGCAACTGCTAATGAGGTCAACACGGTGAATGCACATGTAGAAAATAACACACAACAGGGTGAAAAAGGACAAAGATCAAGTCAATGAAGATGTCATTAAGAGGAGAATAGGCAAAAAACATCAGCAGTTTGGAATGATTTTGAGGAAATTGGAACTTCCTGAAGGTTTAAAGAAAGCTGATTTCAAGTATTGTAAAGAGAAACTTGCTACTATGGTGGTAAAGGATCCTGCACTAGCCCTTTGAAAAGACACAATTGTATGGAAAAGAAGTTGCACACGGCTACACAAAAAAAGCAAACTGTCATCCCATTCCTTCTAATCATAGCAATCCATTTTTGATCCCGGGTGCTAGATACTCTAATGAGAAGATGAGGGAAATAATTGTCATTGTTATTATGGTTCATGAGGAACCTTTTAGTATTGTTGAGGATGAGGTTTGGATGTGGGCCCCCCATATGCTAAACCAGAATTTCAGAAGGTTTCTCGTAAAATAGCAAGTGTTGATTGCTTAACAGTATATGAGGCAGAGAAGGGACATTTGAAGACTTTGCTGGAAGGTGTAAATAAGATTAGCCTAACTACACATATGTGGAAATCAAGTCACCAAGTAGTTGAATATATGATCATTGCTGGTCATTTCATTGATGCAGTATGGAAACTTCAAAAGAGAGTTTTGAGTTTTGTGAAAGTGCGTCCTCCAAGGCGTGGAATAGATGTGGCTATTGCAATTTTCAAATGTTTAAAAGCTTGGGGGTTGAAAATAAGGTTTTTTCTATATCTGTTGATAATGCTTCTTATAATGATTCTTGCTTGAAAAATCTAAAGGATAACTTATCATCGAGTAGTAAGTTATTCTTGGATGGTGCTTTGTTTCATGTTAGATGTTGTGCACACATCTTGAATTTGTTAGTGCAAGATGGACTTAGTCAGATTAAGGAAAGCATTTCTAATGTTCGTGAAAGTGTGAAGTATATTAATCACGATGACGCAAGGTTGAATAGAAGGGTTTGAAAGATACAAAGCTTATTCTTGATTGCCTAAAAAGATGGATTTCCACATATCATATGTTGTCAACAGCCTCAAAATTTAAGATTGCCTTTGCAACTTACAAGGAAAGAGAGCCACATTAAATATTCTCCATCAGTTGAAGATTGAATCAAAGTTGAGAAAGTTTGCAACTTCTAACAATGTTTAATTCAGCAACTCATAATTTCAGGAAGTGACTATCTTACTGTGAATTTGTATCTTGAAGAAGTGTGGAGGGTGAAAAAGGTAATTGATGATGCGACTGAAGATAAAGATTTCTTCATGTGAGAAATGGCAGCTCCAACAAAGACAAAGTTTTACCAGTATTGGGGAGAGTGTAACCTGCTTATGGCTATTGCAAGTGTTTTAGATCCAAGGGTCAAATTTCACATTGTTGATATACGTTTCCCTTGATACATAAACATGAGCAGGTTGCTAAAGAGAATATAAAGAAGGTTCGAGAGTCATTGGAGAAGTTATATGATGAGTATGTGACTTTGAGTTTGGAAGAGTCATCCTCTATGGAAGTCGATAATGGTGACAATAATCCAACATCTTCCACCAGCAGTAACTCTTCATTTATGAGTGGATTTGACCAAATTTTGAGCATGGTGCGTGAAAAGGAAGCGGTTCCTCCAATGAAGTCAGAATTACATGCTTACCTTGATGAAGGAATTTATATTACTGATAATAAGAATGACTCGTTTAGCGCCTTAGAGTGGTGGAGGAATAACAACATGAAATATAAGGTCTTGCCAAAGATGGCAGCTGATATACTGGCTATTTCAATCTCAACTGTGACATCAGAGTTTACATTCAGTGTTGGTGATAGAGTCATTGATGAATATCGCTCTAGACTGAATGAGGAGTCTATTGGAACTCTCATTTGTGGGGGTGATTTGCTTCACCATAAGTATAGTTTTAAGAAAAAACCAAAGGTTGGAACTTATTGGCTTTAGATGGACATTTACTTATAATTTATTAACATCGTTATTTATAAAGTATTTTCAGTTTAGTCACATAATTTTATTTTTTATTTTGAAGGTGAATGACGAGGGACATGAAGAGATCTCTTTGTTTATGTTGCTTGCCACATCTTTTTTTTGTTGTCATTCTTGAATTGTGATTTTATCATTAGTCTACAATTTATGTCATTGGTATCAGACTATTAGTATTTTATGTCTTAAGACTATTTGGTCATGTAAGGCTTCAGCCCCTTTTGGTAGTGTTTTAAGACCATATTCTATTGTTGTGGAGTTTGTGTTGTCGGCAAATTGCCCTAACCAGTGCACTTTTTAAAACTTTCCCCAAATGGGGTCCTTTTGTAACTAATTCCGACATTGTGTTCTTTTTTACGTGAGCTGCATGCATTTTTCATGCAAACCGCCATTGCCAATAGCGATTTGGCTGCAACATGGCACGTGCCTGGGCAAATCGCCAGTACTGCTGGCGACTTCACGTGGAAGGGCATCTCGCCACTTGCATTGGCGAGTTCGTCACTGTTGTTGAAACCGCAGGTTTGACTAGAGAGTTTCGAAAATGGCAGGCCGGTGCAGGACGTGCGGGACGTGCAGGAAATTAGCATAGAAAATGTATCATATAAGCCTAAATTAGCATAGAAAATTTAAATATATTTAACTAAACCTAAACCTAATATTATTTAAAACTAAAACTAAAAATAAATCTACTATACAAAACTATAATTATCAAACTAAACTTAATTTATCATTTCTAACTAAAACTAACTTAAGATAGAAAACTAATAACATATATTACTAATTATCATCAGAATATAAATAAAATAAAAAACTTATTAAACAAACTTACTAAGTGAAAAAACTACAAATGGATTTGTTTCGGGGGAAAGCTTGCTCAAACACGAACACACCAATAGCTTCCTTCTTCTTTCCTGCGTTGATGGTCTCCGGTACACGAACACCAACAAGAGCTTCCTTCTTTTTTTCTGCGTTTTTTTCGCGTGAATGGTCTACGGGGGAAGGGGGGGATATAAGCAACTGAAATCGTTGTTGGGCTAGCGATTTACCCATCTCAAGCAAATCGCCAGTTTGACTGGCGATTCCCTAGTCCTCTGCGCGCTGCAACTGCTCAGTCTGCACCCTCCCTCGGAAATGGCTTCTGTGTCCTGCACGTCTTGCACCCTAGGCCTGCCATTTTTGAAACTCACCAGTCAAACCTGCAGTTTCAGCAACAGTGACAAACTCTCCAGTGCAAGTGGCGAGATGCCCTTCCACATGAAGTCGCCAGCAGTGCTAGCGGTTTGCCCAGACACGTGTCGTGTTGCAGCCAAATCGCTATTGGCAATGGCGGTTTGCTTGGAAACTGCATGCAACTCATGTAAAAAAGAACACCATGCCGGAATTAGTTCCAAAAGGATCCCATTTGGGGAATAAATTTTAAAAAGTGCTCTGGTTAGGGAAATTTGCCTACTTAGGACAGAGACTTTCCCTCTTCAATCTTTAGCATTGATCCTTGGCTTTATATTTCTTCTATTTTTGGCTTTGGCCTAACAATTGAGAATGCTTTACTTGTTGGCTTTGTCTTCATAAAAACTTATCAAAAGAACTTCCTTAGATCTTCTTGTTGTTGAATTCTTGGATGTTTCATAGTTCAAAAGTTATGGTTTTAGCCTTTTCTTTAATGCTCACACCATTTTATCCAATCATTTTGATTTTTTTTAATTTATCATTCAATCAATTTGCTTCAAAATTAAAAACCAATTCAATCTAAAATGATTTAGATTGAATCATTTTTTGGTTTTATTTTTCTTTGGAGAAATTATTAAATAAATGAAAATACATATAATAAACATAATACAGATAATTTAAAATTGGAAATATCTCATTTATAAGTTATTATCTAACTAATATTTGTATAAATTTTCAAATATATAAAATTAAAAATAGATTTTACACAACTTGATAATTATATTTATGTATTTTAACTTAAATAATTATTTATAATGCACCTTTAATTAAATATATTTTCCATAAATAAATATAAATTATATGATATTTTTACAAGTATATGAGAAATAAAAATTTATATATGAATGATATCATATGTATAAATTCCGTTAAAATTGGATTTAGATCGATTTTCAAAATTAAATCTAAAATTGGATCCAATCTAATTGAAAATTATGTTTTGTTAAATTTCAATTTTATTTATTATTTATTGATTTATGAATACTCATTTCTAAGTCAGAAAACTTAAATTCCATAAAAAAGAGTCAACACCTTGCACAGTGAAAGAGCTGCATCAAAAAAACAAATTCACGAGCCATTACACTTTTTCTTTTTTTGTTAAATTATATTTTTTATTTTCTTTATTTTTGAATATTTTTTTTATCTTTAATAGTTAACAAATCATTATTTTTATCTTATAAATTTAGTTCAAATTAATCCTTCTAAAATAGTGATCGTTTTTTATTTTGAGATATAATTTTAAACTTTTTAGACATATTCAAAATGTTAAACATGTCTTCTATATAAAAAAAAATACATTAAACATATATACTAGATTGAACTAAAAAAAAATTATAGAATCCCACCTAATGTCAAAATCAAGAAGAAGCCATAAAGATAATGAAAAAAAATGGTGAGACTCATTCTTCAACAAGCAACCAATATTAGATTCTTTTTTAATTATTTTTAAAACTTAATTTTTACTATCTTAAATTGTTAATGACTACTTTTGGTTGCAACATTATGTGAGTTTCATAATTTTCATATTAGTTAATCTAATGAAATAAGTTTTACATTTTGAATCACTAAAAATAAATTTAAAATCTTGTCCTAAAATTGAAAATTTTAGAAGTACCAATTTGACTCAAATTTAGAAGATAAACGATCAAAATATTTTTTAAAAAAAAAAAAATCTTTAAAATAAAATTAAAGAAATATAACCTTTTTTATATTCTATATATGTGACACATTTCTGTCTCTGACCATTAAAAAAACACAATTAACCTATTTGAAACTTCCGATCACAGTTCACGCATTCCTTCTCCTTCTCGCGCCTAATGAAAGTAACAGCAAAACATACAACTCAAAAGTTTTATCTGGACGGGTTATAGGGTGGAAAACTTCACCAAATTTTCCAGCGTGAGAGATAAGTGGGAAACAAATATGATGTCTTAGATATTGTTCTTTGTAATCAATAGTTAGGAAAAATGGAGACTACCATAAGTATATACATGCACTGAATTTTTTTATATATAAAAAAAAAGCAATTTTTCCCCTCTTTCCAATTCTTCTCCCCGTTTCCATCTCTGAAGAATCTACAACTGCAAATTTCAATCCATAATAAGCGAGATTGTCTCAAATACAAAAAGGAAAACCTCTTATTTAGGCCAGAGATCTTATTTCAGATCTAGATTCAGAATCCAAATTTCTCCGGACCGCCCACAAATGTCACCGTACATCTAGAGATGAAAATAGATTATATTAAACTTTTCATAAATAAGTCTGATCTATTTTACAAGGCTTAAGTCTCACATTATTTATCAAATACTTTTTTTTAAGCTATGACTTACATTTTTAAAAGTCTGACTTCGTCTATTAATTTATTTAAAAGCCTATTTTATATTAGATTTATAAATACTAAATAAACTAACCAAGATTTAAACAAGCCAATAGGCCGATATGTTAAAAAAGGACATCATGTCTAATTTTAAATATAACAAACAGAAAATCCGAAGTATTTTTATTTTACAAGCATCATTTTTTGATATGCAAATTCTCTATCCCCGGGTGGCTGGTGTTTTGCAGGTGGGACTAAATTATTATCAAAATAACCTTAAAATAGAATAAACATAATTATAATTACCCAAGTTGCTGGATTTTTTCTTTGTTACAAACGGTTAAAAACAGAGGAAAGAAAATGCAAAACAACAGCAGAGGACTAGGCGTGACAAGTGACAAAACAAGGCAAATTTCCCTAACCAGTGCACTTTTTAAAACTTATTCCCCAAATGGGGTCCTTTTGAAACTAATTCCGGCATAGTGTTCTTTTTTACATGAGTTGCATGCAGTTTCCAAGCAAACCGCCATTGCCAATAGCGATTTGGCTGAAACACGACACGTGTCTGGGAAAACCGCTAGCACTGCTGGCGACTTCACGTGGAAGGGCATCTCGCCACTTGCACTGGAGAGTTTGTCACTGCTGCTGAAACTGCAGGTTTGACTGGCGAGTTTCAGAAATGGCAGGCCTAGGGTGCAGGACGTGCAAGACACAAAAGCCATTTCCGAGGGAGGGTGCAGACTGAGCAACTGCAGCGCGCAGAGGACCAGGGAATCGCCAGTCAAACTAGCGAATTGCTTGGGATGGGTAAATTGCTAGCCCCAGCAACGATTTCAGTTGCTTAAATCCCCTCCCCCCTTTCCCCCGTAGACCATTCACACGAAAAAAACGCAGAAAAAAAGAAGGAAGCTCTTGTTGGTGTTTGTGTGCCGGAGACCATCCACGCAGGAAAGAAGAAGGAAGCTATTGGTGTGTTCGTGTTTGAGCAAGCTTTCCCTCGAAACAAATCCATTTGTAGTTTTTTCACTTAGTAAGTTTGTTTAATAATTTTTTTATTTTATTTGTATTCTGATGATAATTAGTAATATATGTTATTAGTTTTCTATCTTAAGTTAGTTTTAGTTAGAAATGATAAATTAAGTTTAGTTTGATAATTATAGTTTTGTACAGTAGATTTATTTTTAGTTTTAGTTTTAAATAATATTAGGTTTAGGTTTAGTTAAATATATTTAAATTTTCTATGCTAATTTAGGTTTATATGATACATTTTCTATGCTAATTTCCTGCACGTCCTGCACCGGCCTGCCATTTCTGAAACTCGCCAGTCAAACCTGCGGTTTCAACAACAGTGACGAACTCGCCAGTGCAAGTGGCGAGATGCCCTTCCACGTGAAGTCGCCAGCAGTACTGACAGTTTGCCTAGACACGTGCTGTGTTGCAGCCAAATCGCTATTGGCAATGGCGGTTTGCATGAAAAATGCATGCAGCTCACGTAAAAAAGAACACCATGCCGGAATTAATTACAAAAGGACCCCATTTGGGGAATAAGTTTTAAAAAGTGCACTGGTTAGGGCAATTTGCGTAAATGACATGCCGCTAGAGAAAAGGAATTTGTTCATATATAACACGAAAACTGACATGAATATATATCACCTAATCTCAATAAAAACAACCTTTTATAATTAATCAAAAAAATATATAATAAAATATATTTTGAATTTATTAAATTAATCTAAATTTTAATTATTTTTTTTACATTAACTATAGAGCGCATTTCAAGTTCTTAATAATTTTATTTCCGACATGCCCCAAGTATTATTGTCATGTAGCTTGCTTTGGACCGTTTGTGATATTCCTAGTTGTCTTGTGAATGGTCCTGAACGGATCCTGAATTGACCTTTAGTGGTAATCAGGAGGTACTCATTTTGGATTATCTATATGACTTACTTGAAGGACATATTTCTTTTTTCCTTTTGATAATAGTTAATAGTCTTAATTGTTTATGGAGTTACAAAAAATTGTACCGTGTTAATTGGTAGTTTTTGTGTTACTGATATGCATTTAGGAAGTTGATATCTTTTAACATTTTTTTATATGTACGGAATAAGAATCGAACTCTTGATCATATGCTGAAGATAAAATTATTTATCAATTATATCGTACCATTTAAAAGGTTGATTTTTTTTGAGAATTTTTTTTCTTACATACATATCAAGAATCAAACCATAGTCACATGTTAAAGGAACAAAGTTATCTACACCAATTATATCAGACTATGTTGGTAATTGGTAATTACTAATTAGTTTAACCTTTAACATAAAAGTTTTGAATTTTAAGAATCAATGAACATGAAAGTAGAGTTTAAGATATTTGTAAAATGTGGGAAATTTAGGAGAGCTAAATCTTCTTTTTCCATAAATTAAATTTTTTATTATTCTGTTTAGTAGAATGCAAATCTTTTCACACACAATGATGA
The DNA here is from genome assembly GCF_004193775.1 of Glycine soja. Classification (NCBI taxonomy): domain Eukaryota; kingdom Viridiplantae; phylum Streptophyta; class Magnoliopsida; order Fabales; family Fabaceae; genus Glycine; species Glycine soja. The sequence goes on along the minus strand of NC_041008.1, from coordinate 42,630,882 downwards.
AAAAAGGTGTAATTAAAAAAGGCAATATCATAAGAAAAAAAATCACACAAATATATTATTTAACTTGATTTGGCCTTTCATGTATATATCTACAACTTAATCCCAAGTTTTTTAGAAAAACCTAATAATTCGTCTCACTTAGAATGGTGACATCACTTCAGGTTAGCTGATTTTTCTCATCTCAATAATGTTTATACATAAACATGACATTAATCTTAAAAAGAGAAAACAAATTGTTAATTTATAGATAATATCTTTAAATATAAAGATTAAGTTAAACATGATAATATTTTTTTTAAAAATCTAAATAATATCTTATATATTTAAATTTAAAATTTGAATTGTTTCCCAATAATTTTCTTTCTCAATTAAAATTTTTAAACATAGTATTCAAGTCCCATCATCATGGATGCTCATCAAAATCATGCTTAGGCTCCCCACAAACAAACTATGGTATGTTTCTCGATTTGCTATGTGAACATCGGATAGTGATCTACTTCTCGACTTATATTGCCATGATACTACTTGAATTCCACAAGATTTTTGACACAAGGATTCTATACGGATCCACCATCAACTTCCTTAAGCTTCAATACTCTATTCTTCTTTGGTCACTTGGTCATATATCACTTTTGGATAAAACACACATCTCTTCACACAAAATGATGAAAGAACACAATAAGAAAGGGCAACATCGTAAGAAAAAAAAAGACCACATAAAGTTATTTAACGTAGTTCAACCCTGCCTACATCCATAATCTCATATAAGTTTTTATGAAAAAAAAAACATCTTAAATCTTTCTTTCACATAACCTCCCTCTCTCTCAGTGATGGTGGTGACCCCTTCTTCAAGTAGGGTTGTTCTTCTCATCTCAATATAAACTATCCTAATTTTGAAAGAGAAAACAAATCCCTAGTTTACAATAATGCATAAAGATAAGATGATATATTTTTAAAATCTAAATAATATCTTAGATATGTGAATTTAGAAATTTGAATTGTTTATCAACATATAAGTGTTTGACAAAATATTTCAGTTAACTTCTAATTTTTTTATTACTTGAAAAAAATGTTTTTATTTGTTTGTTTGTTTCGTAAGTGAGCTTTTTAAAGTAGTTTTGAACGTTTTTTAAAATTTTACTTGAAGTAGAATTTTTTAAAATGTTAGTTTCTAACTTTTAGTTTGTTATATTTATTTCCTTTTTTTCCTTTAACATTTATTAGATTTCATTATAATCTTTTCTATGTAAGGTAAAATTTCATTATTTTTATCTATTTTTTGCATAGAGTTTTCTCATTTTAAACTTTTGATTATAAATGATATTAATAGTGATATGTAATAATTTTAAGTAGTTTCTTTATATATATTTTATAAATAAAAAGCTGCAAGGCTTTTAAATTAATTTATCACTAAAATTATAAATACTATAAAATATATTTTATCAATAAATTCAAATTAAAATTTGTATAAAAATATTACATAAATAAAAAATATGTTTATTTATGTAATCTTATATTTTTCAACTATTTCAACAAATAATTTTACTAAACACTTACGATTCACTAAGATAATTTTTCAACTTTCAAGGATCTGTTTAACTAGTTTTGTGCAACTTAACCATAGATTTTTATATTAATTAACTTAACCATCATATATCTATCATATTATTTATTTAAAACAGGTGAAGCAAGAAATTATAAAAATAAAACATTCGAATCACGACATATAACTTTTATTGATATAGAGTCCGTTTGTTTAAACTTTGTTAAAATAAGGGTTTATATTAATAAAATAAGCAACTTTCGTGTATTTTTAGTGTGTTTATCTAAATTGCTTTTATTAAAAAAAAAATTCTTATTTTATGAAACAAATCTTATATGCTTCTTAAAAACACTTATTTTAAAATTATTTTTTTAAAGTTTAAACAAACTCATTCATAATGCATCAAAATCCAAAAAATAATTTTAAATTATAATTAATTAAGATTACATCAATTTTAAAATTTAATTGATAAAAAGATGTTTTAATTTGAAACAATATATAATGATTTAAATTTTAAATCAAATGAAATTATGTTATAGTATTTGAAATAATAAAAAATTATACATTAAAAAAAATCTATACCTATTAATAAAATAAGGTATGCTTAGGATACATGTCAATACCTTAGTAAAAAAATTTCCCCCAAAACTTGTCTGTCTTTTTTTTTTATATCTTTTCTCTCTCTTCCTTTTTACTTTTTTTTTTCCCTCTTTCATATCTAAAACAAAAAATCATTATCATTCTAGTAGCAAAAAAATCTCTAATAATGATAATAATAAAAATAAAAATAATAATAATAATAATAATAAATAATAATAATAATAATAATAATAATAATAATAATAATAATAATAAGATATTATTATTTATGTACTTTATTAAATATTTATTTTTGTGTAATACTATATTTAAGTTATCATGTTCATATTTTTTTTCCTGCAAATTAGTTATCATGTTATAATTTATACTACATTAAAATACTATAAAGTTAACAAATAGAAAAAATTTATTTTTATCTATTATATATTATTATATTAAAATTAAAAACCCTTATCATTTTATCAGCCAAAAAATTATTATTATTATTATTAAGATATTATATATTATGTATGTACTTTATTAAATATTTATTTTTGTGTAATACAATATTTTAAGTTATCATGTTCATATTTAAAAGATAGTTTATATTTCATTAAAAATACTATAAAGTTAACAAATATTAAAAAGAAAAAAGTTATTTTTATCTACTATATATTATTATATTAAACACAAATATAAAAATTTAATCTTTTGTAAAAACATGTTACAATTTAATTAAAAAAATTAATGCTCAAATTTCTTTTATTTCCTCTCTAACTTTTTTTTTTCATTTGATTTTCTTTTTTTTTAAGATTTTTTTCTCTTCTTTTTTTTTTCTAAAAAAATACAACTCCTACCGACTCTTTTCACTTTCCCCCCTGTCTCGTTATTATTGCATATAGTAAAATATATTTATATTTTATCATATTATTATGACATTACATACCATTATTCATGTATTATATTAAATATTTTTTGTTGTAATATTATATTACAATTTTTCTTTTCCAAATAGTATGAATCAATATTTTGTTAATCTATTATATATATATATATATATATATATATATATATATATATATATATATATATATATATATATATTTCTTAAGATACATATAACTCTTATAATTTTTCATTCCAAAACTTTTCTTTCTCTTTATTTTTCTTATCTTCTTTCCTCTTTCATATTTATACTTATATCTATTCCTTAAAATTAGATTACTAATATAATATATTGTTTTAAAGTAATAGTCATTCTTAGTGGAAAAAATGGAGACGAGATCGATATATCCATTGGATGGTAAAATTCTTATTTTAAAATTTTATAAAATTATTTTTACTTAAAAATCTTATAAAATAAGTTTAAATAATTTCATAAATAAATATTTTTTTATTGATATTTGTATTATTTGGTTAATATTTTTATACTAAAAAATAATTTAATTCTAATTTAAAATATCTACAAATATATTATTTTATAGTAATTATTTTTAATGGCTAAGAAGGGAACCAGGACAAATATACTTGACCCTAAATAAGGACGGGGTGGGTAAAAATTAATTATAAATTAATTAGCTAAATTTATTTTAATTAAAATTTTATAAAATAATTTTAAAATAGAAATTGTATAAAAAATTAAATAATTTCATAAGTAAATATTTTGTTGACAAATATTTATATTATAAAATTGAGATTTTTGTAGTAAAAATTATTCTGAATCTAATTTAAAATATCTACAAATATATTGTTGTCAATAACAAATTTTAGTGGACAATGACTAACACATAATAAATATACTTGACCTTGAATAGGGATGAGGAAGAATACAATTTTTCTTTTTTTATCTCAGATAGAGATCCAGGATGGGAACTAGGGCGAAAAATGACATATACAGCCTTGTCATTATAATGTCTATTCACAATCATTACCTATATGTTTTTTTTTTTTTTTGTATTGAATAATAATAGATTTTGATATGTGTTAAAAACACCTTTTACTTTTTAAATTATTTTTCCCTACCTTGCTTTGGTGTCATATATATTCACAATTATCACTTATATATTTTTTTATTTAAATAAGATTAGAATACCGTTTAGTCTTTTAAGTATTTTATTTTTTTGATTTTAATTTTATTTTCTAAATTAAAAAAATTATGGATCAATGAAGTAAAAAAACGTGTTTTTAATATACAAATTTGCATCCCAAAGGTTTTCATCTTATTGTTTTGTTCTTCTTGACCACAAAAAAGTATAGTTAAAATTTTTGTAAGCAATACATTCATCAAATAAATATTGATTCCTTTAATAGGAGTGATCTTAATAAATTGGATATGTATTATATTATTTATATTTGTTAGCTATAAAACGTGCAAAAGCATCGAGTCACCCGTTGTGGAAGCACGAATATTGTGCTAGTTAGATATATAAAAAAAAGGGTATGTGACTTAATGACAAATAACACTAAAAAAGAATTAAATTTATAATATAAGTTATGTTTGAAAAAACTAATTAAAACACTAGGGGGGGCTGAAAGTTGAAAGCTGGTGGTTGAAAGTTTAATTTATTAAATTAAAAGTATTTAATAAAATTAGATGTTGAAGGAGCTAAAAAATATAAAATGACAGAAAAATATTTAAAAAAAAATAACTAGTAAATTAGATAAATATATTGATAATAAAAATGGAATAAAATATAAAAATTTAAAAATTAGAAGATAATATCTTAAAAAATGCTACAAATGACTAAAAAATTATTAAAAAAATTTTTACCCAAAAATGAAACAAGTTTTTACTACTAAAAAAAGTTAACAATTAATTAAAATATCTTAACAAATATAATCATAAAGATGGATGAAAGAATCAATTCACTTGGATAATATCTTTTCTCAAAAACTTGATATTTAAAAATTTAAGAATTCGTTGCAAAATTATATTTGAGGAAAAAATAATTTTATCTACGAATCAAAACTTTTTTATGTTTATTTTATTTATATTCGTTAGATTTATATTTAAATACTTGTAACATTATTTTCAACTCAAAATCAAACATATACATCAGCTCTTCTAAGCTAATTATTAAGTGAAAAAAATCCAACGTGCTACACCATTTATAGTAAGCGAATAAAAATTATTGGAATCATTGAGGTTTTGTAACGTGACAATAATTAATGACGGTTTCCATTGCCTGGCTTTACTTAAAACTGAGAGATGTTAGTATTTGAATTTGATATCTGATTCTGACCTATGTCTATTGTCAGAGGTGATTATTGTGGGTGTTACTTATGCATGCTTTTTGCTTGTTAAATAAACATCGAATAAAAAAATGGTACCACTCTGTGCTTCTGTAGTACAAATGTCACCTCTGACAGAAGGACTACAGAGGTTGCCATTCCTTGGATTTGGATCCTCACAATGTTGGGTTGTAATCGAAGAATGAAGTGTGCTCAGGCATCTATAGAAGTTGGATTGAGTGTCAATTAATGCTATTTAAGCAAAGTAAGGTTTGAAGAATGAATACTTATTTATTTAAATGATTCATTTTTATACTCGAATTATTATTTTAAAAATTTGAAAATGAATTTCTCTTAAAATAAATCAATTTCATCATCTTTTAAATTAAATTAAATTAAAATGTTTTTCATATATATAATACGTCGCATTTTTAGTTTATTACTATATATATATAATTAATATGACATTTTAAAAATTTTATTTTTATATTTGTCATTAATCTTGATCTATCAAATAATAACGGAACTAACTAACAAAATATTACATCGAAAAAATAATAATGTAACAAACTAATAAAATATAATATTATCACGAACTTGTACTAACATCCTGTACCAGTCATAAAAGTTTTAAAATATTAAGTGATAAAGTAAAAAATATATTTTTTTAGATAATAAATTGAAAAAGAAATATATTACATATATGAAGATATATTTAAATCTTTTTAATATACATTATTATGAAATCATAGGATTGATATATTAATATAAAGTGTTCTTACGTTAAGTCGATAAAATAATCTAAACAATATATTTAATAAGAAAATTTATTTTTAGTTTTCATTTATTTCAAAATTTCCTTAAAGTAACCTTGGTCACACATCACTAACATGGATAGTGTTTCACCATGAAAAATATGCATTATTATGGATGAATCCGAGAAGAAATGTATATATAAAAAGTTTAAAAGTAAACAATTTCAATAAATTAAGCTATATATATATACACACACAAAGGAAGTAGTAGTAGTTGGGAGCCTAGGTCGCTTCTGTAAATCGGTCCCCAGTGAAAACGAATCATTTTCACATGTATTCATTATTACTTACCAACTATTTTCTGTTCATAAAAATAGAATTACATTCGTGATTCAGTTTATTTTAAAATAGATTCATATTTGTATTTTTAAAAATAGATTTGAAAAACATGAATGTGGAATAGTTTGAAAATTTTATTTGTATTTGCATTTTCACATTCGTTACTTTATTTCATTTTTTATTTTCAAAAGTTTGTATAAAAATTTATTTTTATTGTTTAATACATAATTTTTTTGAAAAAAATTAAAAATAAGGTGATATTTTTATAACTTAAAAAATATTTTTCAAACCAAACAACTCATTTTTTTTTTGTTTCAAAATTAATCTTTAGTAAACGCACCTTGCAAGAGCCAGCTGTGGGTTTATTTTACTTTGTGAAATAGATAGATTGAGCTTTCTTTCTTATGTAGAATATCGTTTATCATAAAAGATCCTGCAAAATACAAAATATGCAAATTGTATTTTAACTTTTTCATTACATATAGAAGCTAAAGGATTTTCTTTTTCATTAATTTCAGCATTTTAACTTTTTCTAACTTAGGTAAGTAAATTGTGATAAAAAAGGCAAGTAAATTGTGTAAATACAGTTTGAAATATAATGTAACAAAATAATACTTTTAGGTTTGATTTTAATTTTTTTCTTCATTGCATTTAAAAGAGTTAAATGTACTATAAATTAATGCAAAGAGTTATTCTAATTTAACAAAAAAAATCTCAAGTCGATATCTTAAAAATATAATTACATTAAAGCTTAATAAGAAAAGCTTTGTGGGCTTTAAAGATCTTACTCAGCTCAAACCTCAAAAGAATGGATCAAACTCCTCTCCGCAAAATAACAGAATTTAATGTAATAAGAAGTGATGTTTGAAAGAAAGTCATACAATTTAATTTCTTATTATTTAAAAGTTAATTTAAAAAGTAAATTACGAAGTAAAAAGCTTGAAACAATTTATACGTTTAATATTAATTAGATCTTGAGTTTAATATATATATCTTCTTATTAATGTGCATGAAAACAAAAGCAAAATATGCCATGAAAACAATAAAATAATTTAACTAAAAACATCTACCTTAGAACTTTAAGCCTTTAGAGATACTTGGCGATTCACAATATAAAACACAAAGAGATACGACTTTTCAATTGTAGGTAGATGGCAAATATTGGATTTGGTCTTTCATAGAATTTCAATGAATTCAAAGTATTCCTGGTAAGTATTTTGTACATTGAACCAACTTTTGTAAATATAAATAAAGTAAGAATATAAATTCAAAAGTATTTAAAAGAAGATTATTTAATTGAAGATTATTTATAAATATTTATTATATGTAATATTGACCAAAGGGGTTTAACTATAATTAAAAATAAGAAAAAAATTGCTTTAAATCTTAATCCAATAATTATATTAAAAAATTAGTTTCATATATTATATAAAAATTTAGAAGACATGTTTCTGTATTACAAAATAAAATGACATGTAAATTACAAAGAAAGGAGATTATGAGAATTTAAAGGTCAAATTTATTATACATGACATGATGAACAATAAATTCGTACAACATATGGATATGCTATCCCATCCAAAAGCAATGCATGACAACGCAATAGTCTTTCTGGCAAGAGTTTGGACATAAATGTCCTTTTATTCCATTCCTTTTTTCACTTTCCCTTAAACTTGAAGATTGAAATATGATCCAATTAAGCTTTTAAATATCAGTTGTCATTGCGTTACAATTTTATAGCTTTTAAATCATAAACAAATACAATCAATATAATCTCAATTAGGATTGTGACGAAAAGTTAAAAAATCTTAATGTTAGAACCCAAATCACAGGGCAAAACATTTTTTAAAACCTTCAATCCTATACAGATATGTTCTCTCTAATAATAAGATGTTATAAATTACAACTTGAGCATGGAGACTGGGGTTGTAATTTTGTGCATGATCGAGATGGCCGGATTACAATAATACAAGAAGGGAACCATCTATTTCCTTCTTTTCTATAAAGAGGTAAAGAGGTACAGTACTCATGGAAGAAGGGACTGAGGCAAAGGATCCTTCCACCAATGAATACCAAAGTGAAAACAAAAACCAACACAATGACACAACACAAAGTAGAAGAAAAAAATATATATCAAAATCCCATTCTTGTAAATATTAGAACCCCAACGGGCATTTTGCATTGCATGAATTGCATTAAGCAAAAACAACAAGCCATTCAGAGAAAACACCTCACCTTCCATCCTAGTTTCATGGGCCCCACTTGTTTTCTATAATAATCTCTGTTTAGAATGACAGTTTTCTTAAATAAATATCATTACGCTGATTAATAAGTCATTATAGAGTCCTAACAACTAGCCTAGAAAAGATTGAATATTGGTCAAGTTTGTTGTGCCCGTTGCTGTTGGAGAAATACAGACATGTTGACAAATTTATTCTATTTATATTTTACTACCCCATATTATTACTATTAAAACAATACCATTATTATTATTTTTATCGTCAGATGAATCAACTAGTGTGACATTATTGTAGTTTTGAATATGTAATTGAAAAGAAGAATTTTATTATTTATAATAATCATATTCAACTTGAATAATATTATTTTTAATAAAAAATATTAATAGGTCAGATAAAAAATATTATTATTTTTGTCATCTAAATGGTATATATTTATCATTGGAAATAATTAAATAATATTATTATTATAGTGTGTGTTTGATTTGACCTTGTCTTAAAAGTGAATCACTTTTATTTTTATGTTTAGTGCAAAGCAATGCTAGACTAATTTAATTTTATCACGAACTCATCATGGTTTTAGTTGCCTATGGCCCAAACCAAACATCCTTTATACGCATGATTTGAATAAATCTCTCTCTAAATATTAATAGAATTGTAAGTGCATGACTTGAATCCAAAACGGTATATTAAGCTAAAATAATTTTAGGTCAATAAATTCATATGATTGATAAAATAATATTTATTTATTTTTACTATAACTAAGACAATAATGATAATAGCTCCAATAACAAATTTACTACTCATATATTATTTGCTAACATCAATGTCAATTATTGTTATTAAATAAAAGTTGTGTAATGGCATTTTCCGTTACATTTTAATAATGCTTGATTATCTGTACCAAAAAGCAAGGAGGGTGGAGAGAATCTAGAAATGGGCATTTGTTTTTATTTTTTTATATCCTCAAAAAGACCGAAATAAATAAATTAAACATTTATTTAATTTTTGTTTTATAAAAATGGAAAAGAAAGAGAGAGAGGAGTGTAGAAAAAGCAGAGAATATAAAGAGACCGGATGTTGACAAATTTCATGTCACTGTTCTTAGAACGTCGTTTGTTTGTGTGAAGATTTCTTATCTGGGATCTCTCTCATCTTCCCAAATTCTTCCTTTTATTTTTTTTTTAATTTTCTTCTTTCTCTCTCTAAACAAAAAAAAAAAGCTTCTATTGTTCTTCTCTTTATGCGAGAGAGAAGGACGAACAAGAGTGGCCCCAGTAGATCGAAATCGACGATCTAAGCTTCTTCAATGTTGTTGCAGCAACACCCACTTCGTTGTTTCTCCTACAATTCTTGGTTTTAGCTATCCTTTTGTTTTTTTGCTTAGTGAGAGAGTCAAACACTGAATTTTTTTCTTCTGATGATGATGATGTTGAATGGTGGAAAATCCATGGTGGATTCTTAAGAGCACGTGATGAGAGGATGTGGGTTTAAGGTAATTTTTGCAATACTTTTCTGAATTGTGCTTATTTATCGTAATTTTTATGGTTTGGTAAATTTGGTGTTTTGTTTTTATTATTCTAGAGCTAGTGGATTGAGTTATGAGTGTGATGAAAATGAAATTCTGGGTTCCTATTGTTTCGGGGGTAATTTAGCTTGGAGTTAATTTTGTTTTCTTTTTCGTTTATTTATTTTGCTGTGTATGTGTAGCTGTAATATTCTGATGTTTTCTTTTAGTGTATTTAATTCTTCTCATTAGAAGATAATATCCGTTGGTTTGATAATTGTCGTATAGGATCTGCTTAGTTCGAATTTGTCATTCATTTAGGTTCTCCCCCTATTGTATTTTCGAGTGTGTTTTTAATCTCACTGTCTATGAAACGAAGACCAAAAATTGTTGTATTCCTCTAATTGAATTGAGATGATTATGGATAGAATTATGGTTTTTCTGTTGCTTTTATTTTTTTGATTAGTTACTTTTATGGATATAATCGAGATTTTCTGTTACTTTTATTTGTCCTTCTTTCTTTTTACTCAACATTTGAGTTAAGGACATAAGTTCCCTAGTGTCAAGGATGAGTTTTGCTGCTTAGTTTAAAGCTACTTCACTTCACTTCTCCATAGATTCTTTTTATTACAGTGATGAGCCTATGTGTACCTATCAAAGTTGAAAGCTAATAATTATTTCACTGAAAATTTTGGAATTACTCAGTCCTGGGATTATTGAAGGAAAATGAGTGGGTTTTAATACATTTGAACGCATAAATAAGTCTTGTATTATTTATGAAAGCATACAAGCATACAGATTGCTCATATGGTTGTGGTACTTTAATGAGTCTTTGCCGTGATAGTTAAATTATGAATGTGTTCTTTGTCCATTTTCTAATGTGGTTACTTCTTACTATTGCTGTGGTGTGATAAGTCGGATTCAAATCTTTTGCCTTCCATCAAAATACTTAGAACTATGCAAAAAAAAAAAAAAACCCTGTCATTGTTGGTAATTTTAGCTTAGTCGTTGGTATTTTATGGGGAAATTGGAAAATGGGACAAAAGATTTGATTCTGGATAAGTCATGGGCATACAAGTGCTGCTTGCTCAACTGTCAGAAGTGATCACTGATATTCTTGGTTGAAGTTATCAACAAAAAAAATATTGACATATTAGAAGGGTATTTCTACCCTTATCATATTTCAATATTTTAGGGAAGTCTTTGCTTGTTATGGTAGTCTAAAGTAGGTTGTGTTTGTCTAGGTCAAGGTATTGCCACATTTTTATGCAGTATTCTATCGATAATCCCGAACACAGGAGTTGTTATTTTAATTGGTAGTTAATGTAGTTATGGCTTTTGAAAATTAACATATGTGATAATTGGTATGAGCTACATTATGCACGGATATTTTAAGCCGCTACAGATGTTTTCTACCTGCCATAAGTAGTCCTTTGGTTTAGGATTTCACGAGTTGATGTTGTAGCTAGTAAATATTTTCATCTTTTTTTTCGCCTTCTGGTTAAGTGACTTTTTTCACCATGGTTGATCTATTGAAGTTAAATGCTTGTTCTGATGTGATGAACTTAGCTTAATCTAGCAGCAGGTACCATTTGCATCTGGTTTGCAAATCTAACATGGAAATTCTGTTTCTAATTAAATCCTTTCTCAAATACATGTTGCTTTCCTGCAGATTTTATGGTAATCCACATTTTCTTTCTAGATAAAAGCTGATTTATGGAGTTGAAAGGAGTAGTAACTAGATTCAAGTTGTACACCACATAACTTGGGTGCAATGTCTTTATTGTCATGCATTTTGAAGGCTTTAAAGTGGTATTGCACATGTGAACTGGGAGTTATAACACTGTGTGGTCAACTAAAACTACAACTTCACATGTTTCGAGTTAAAAAGTAAAGCATTTATACTTGCTTCTTTACATATGCAAGGGCTGGAGTGAAGAGGTCGAAAATTTATTACTAGAAGATTTTTTATATAAAATCAGTTGGGGGGAGAAAACAAGCAAGAGTTCAAGAGCCAAGGGGAAATATGTGACTGCTAGGAGATGATGGCAACATTGGTTCTTTAGTGAGCATTTTTGTTTTTCAATTGAATACAATAGTTATTACTTAAGATTAAGATGCAAAGGATTCATAGAAAGTGTATAAGATTTATCTACTAAGGTTTTTAATGGTATTGTAATGATAGACTTTTCAAATGCCTTTTTTTTTCATTATATGAAGCGGACTAACAAAAGTAGCATGGCTTTGGAGGTGTTTTCCTTTTGGTCTTTGATTAATTACTAATCTATTTAACTTTTTTTCTTCTCCAAATAAAATTGATTGCTAAAATGTTAATCTACTTGTGGAAAAATAACTTTACAAATTTACTTAAATACTCTTTAAACATACTAAAGTTGTGCAGATTCTAAATTAAAATTGAAGATTTAATTTCATTCATTGTACACATTGATCAATGTGTTTTAAAGGAAGTGAGTCTTCTTAATCAATACTACTACTTCTTTTTTACCGAGAAGTTCCCTTAATCATTCATGTAAATTTAATGGATAAATTAAGAAAAAGAAAAACTGAAAAATTCTTGATATGCAAGTATCTTTGCTAGCACAGTATATGTCATGTCAATAAATCTGGGTTTGAGTCATGAGGCATCCAACTATTTGGCTGCTTGTATGGATTGTGTTTGACTATTTGTGGTATTTGACATCATACAATATATGGAATGTTAACCAAAGTGCATACATTCTTAATGAGTTTGAAATAAATTAAGATATTGTATGGATTGTGATAATCTTGGGTTGAACTGGAAGCTATGTATCAGATAATTCATGATGGTAAAACTCATGTAAATATAACTGTTCAATTTTCAGGGATGGGAACCAAAGTTCAGACTCTGCCAGGATATTATTCAATGAGAGATCTTAATGAGGAATCCAGTAGTTGCGGCTGGCACCTATATTATGGAGATAAAACACTGGCAAATGGGCAGTACTATCATAGTTATCTGTCAAGTGGTGCTGCGGATGCATGTTCAGCACATGATAAGGATAATTTGAAGCAGACGATGCTTGAGCATGAGGCCATATTTAAAAATCAGGTATGAAAGTTTTAGCTCTTTTTACCCCTTGGCCTCAAGCTTAAATAATATCAATGAGGAAGTTTTGGGGTGTTAAAGGATTAAGTGTAGTATTGGTTCATTAAAAAATAAAAGTGGTGAGGCTTTTTGGATTGTGAATTTTGATTTTCTGTGCTTCTCCAGAGTTAAATAGATTAGTAACACATGTTATCAACACTAGTTTGTTGCAAAATTGACTTTCAATCAATTTTATATTTAGGTTTTTCTTGAGTGGTGGTAATTTTCAGCTTAATTTATTTATGAACCCTATGATTAGTGAACCTTTTGATATATTTATATTATGTATTTAATCAGGTCTTTGAACTTCACCGCTTATACAGAGTACAAAGGGATTTGATGGATGAAGTTAAAATGAAAGATTTACACAGAAACCATATATCTGTTGAGACATCATTTTCCACAGGTCCCTTGGCATCTCAGTTGACATCTGAAGATGGTAAAAAATGGCATGTTCCTGGATTTCCAATAGTTGGAAGTTCTACTTGTGCTAGACCATCTATTTCAGGCATTGAGGGCATTCATTCTCCTTTGAGTTCTAATAAAGGAATCAGCAAGCAAGCTGTTCTGTTCCCATCCCCAAATGGGAGTAGTAGCCCGAAAGATGTTGAGATACTAGGGTTCAGACCCTCAAAGGTGAGGAGAAAAATGTTTGACCTTCACCTCCCTGCTTATGAGTACATTGACACTGAAGAAAATGAAAAGCCTGGTGACGAAAAGATTAGTGCCACAACAAATTTTCTTTCTGATAGAAATTATAAACATGAAAAGGGAGCCAATATGAACCTTTTTAGTGGCAATGGTGGCAAGACTGCAGGCCAGGAAGACATTTCAAGATCTAAGCAGTCTTTAAGAAGCGGAAATGGTTTGGCAGACTTAAATGAACCTGTTCATGTGGAAGAAACAAATGATGTTGCATACGTTTCTCCTCAGAACCATAATTCCTATCAAGGGGGAACTGAATGCTCTGATCTATCTGCCAAACAGAAGTCGAGGTTCTTTGGTTTGTCCAAGGAAGATTTACTGAACTCGCATCATGGAACTGAAAGTTGGGCTCGAAATAATGGATATTTGGATAATGACAGGAATCGAAAAATGTGGATTTCTTCAATAGAGTCAGGTTAGATTTCTTATTGAGCTGTTTGCTTCAAATTTACATTTTGAACCTGCCTCTCCTATCTGATACATGTCAAAGACAAACATTAGCTAAATTGGCATGTGTTTGTGGTGATTTTGTTAAAATAAGCTGATAAAATACATATATTTTTTAATATTAGTGAATTGGATATTTTTGCTCCAAGTAGAATTTTGCTAATTATATAGAAAACATTGTATTCATATATCTATTTCTTTTAGACCAAATCTTCCTTTTCAATTATGTGGCAGTAAACAAGTACTAATATTGATGTGATATATGATAAATTGTGCCATAAAATTAAGTTTTTAATGATGGCAGGGCAAGCTAAAAGCAATCCAAAACCCATTCCTCAACTCCTCAAACAAGATCAATCACTTTTATCTTCCCAATCAATGCAAGATGAACTCGGTAAATCTCATGAGCCTAGATCTGATTGTCGAACTAATCGAAGCAAGACTGATTTGTTGAGGGAAAAGATGGCTAGTGGTTTAGATATCAGTGAAAGAAATCATGAATACTCTGCTAATAAGCTTTCAGAGTCTGTTGCATCATCACATAGGCATGGTCTCTTTGCAATTGCTCCTTCCTCAGATTTAGCTAGATCTTGGTCTCACTTATCTTGGGACATGGCAAGTAGTACCCTAAACCAAAAGTTGATATCTGTACAGACACCTCCATCTCGATGTGTTAATGCATCTGGTTCCTTGAGTAGGAGTTCCCAGTCACATCAGAGTAATGGGATGTTGGGAGATAGTTGGCCTCTAAATATCAATTCAAAGATTAATCCCGGTTTTCTATGTGAGGCATCTGGGAAAAATGGATTTTACCCCAGGACTTTATCTGGGTCCAAGGAGCTGTCAGTGAACATCTCTTCAATTAGCTATCTCAACCATGATAGTGATTGCAAGAAATTTCCTGAACACTTCAACAATGGTCCAGCAAACTGCTACAAGAGTTCAAATTTGAATTCAAATGGCAATGACATGAAGTCTGCAAAAAATATTAACTTGAATGGGATACTTTCTAATGCTTCATCCAACACCTTAGTTTCCCAGTCAGGTCTTGGAATCATGGATGGAGAACAGAAGCATGAGGAGCAGCTTGCAGTGTTGCCTTGGCTTAGACCCAAGACAACATGTAAGAATGTGGCACAAAATGCTGGAGGTTTAAATGTTTTCCAACTTGCTTCTTCATCTAACAAAGATGAATCTGGAAAGGGGTCTAATGGAAAATTTATTCACAATGTAACTACAGGTTTGTGTTCAAATGATTTAGAGCCAAAGAGGAGAGAAGTTAGTGACAGCTCTAGTAAAAGGAAAATTCTTGGGGTTCCCATATTTGACATATCTCATATTTCTGCTAAGGAGTCATCTTCATTCACCTCTTCGTCTGTGTCAGTTCCTAATCCATCTGATGTAGAATTAGTGGAAAATAACCAGAGAAAACATATACTTGATATTAACTTGCCTTGTGATGCTTCTGTTCCTGAGTTTGACGAACAAGCTGTAGCTCAAGTTATTGTTTGTGAGACAGGATCATCCACAACAAAAGCCAACTCTAGAAAGCAGATTGATCTGAACTTGTGTATGAATGAGGATGAAGCATTTGTGACAAATATTCCAGCAACCAACTTAGAAACGAAGGCAGAAATAGATCTTGAAGTCCCTGCTGTTCCTGAGGCAGAGGAGGATGCCATTCCTGAAGAAAAGAAGCTTGAAACTCCTCTAGTATCACCACTTGGCCCACAAGACACAGTTGAAAAGCTGCAGGATGAGCTTATGAGGCATGCAGCAGAGGCAATTGTTGTTTTGTCATCTTCTTGCTGCCAGCAAGTTGATGATGTGATCAGCAGTCCATCAGAAGGCCCGGTGGTGGACTCTCTAAGTTGGTTTGTGGATATAGTTTCCTCGTGTGTGGATGATCTACAGAAGAAGAGTGATAATTCAAGGGAAAAAGATGGTGAGGATAATGAGGAATCTTCCTCAGATGGAATGGACTACTTTGAATCAATGACATTGAAACTGACAGAGACCAAGGAAGAAGACTACATGCCCCAGCCCCTTGTTCCAGAAAACTTCAAAGTGGAAGAAACTGGAACAACCTCGTTACCTACTCGGACACGAAGGGGGCCAGCTAGGAGAGGGAGGCAGCGAAGCGACTTCCAAAGGGATATCCTTCCAGGCCTTGCATCTTTATCGAGGCATGAAGTAACAGAAGATCTCCAAACATTTGGAGGACTCATGAAAGCAACAGGTCATACATGGAATTCAGGATTAAACAGGAGAAGTGGATGTGGTAGGGGTAGACGGCGGTCACAGCCACAGGTTACCCCAACTCCTCCCCCTCCTCCAGTGGCAAACATTGAAACAAACACCCCACTTATTCAGCAGCTTAATAACATTGAAGGGGTGGGATTGGAAGATAGAAGCCTAACAGGTTGGGGCAAGACAACCAGAAGGCCCCGTAGACAAAGGTTCCCTGCAGGTAATCCTCCATCAATCCGGTTAATCTGATCACTGTAAGAGGCTTAAATTTGTAGATGAGAATTTATAGAGGGTAAGTACAAAGCAGGTCCATTTCAATATTGTTGGAACACATGATGTTCGATCTCAAGCATGGCGATTTCTCTTGTAAAAATTTCTTCAAACCCGAATTTGGGTATATGTTTGATTTTCAGTCAGTCTTTGGTCCATACCAACTTAAATAAATAATGTCGCATGATTTCTTCTTGGTTGACTCTTTTAAGAACTGTTGAGAAGAGATATATACAGTTTGTGCACTCTCACTGTCTTGGATTCTTGCTAGTGATTTTTTCGTTACACTGCATATTCGGCTGCATGCTTAAGTGAATTGGACCTCCATCAAATAGGACTTTTAGCTAATGACATGGTCGTAGATTTGTTAATTTTTGTTGTGGATATTTATGGTGAGATTGTTCTCCTCAATCACAGTTCTTCGGTAGTGTAATAAAAGATTTTCCAGTTTTGTAGTTATAAAGGAAGCAAAGATGTTCGGTATATATAATTTTTCTTTATGATGTTTCTATTAAATTGTAATCCCCCTACTATATACTGGTGGATTCTTTTGTTTTTCAGCAGAAAAGAAAAATCTATAGATTTAATTTTTTGGAAGTTAGCTGAGAGGGGAAAATCAACAAAATGAGTTAAAATATTACAAGAGAATTTTTGTTGTATTTTTAATTCTTCCTGTCATAAAAAAGGTGATTTATTCTCTTGTAAGACGAACTATTGTGTAATACTACAACAAAAATTCCTAATATACACGTGTGTTAAAAATAAAATAAAATGTAAATTAATGGTATTTAATAATTCCTTAATAATTATGATAGAAATTAGTTATTTTAATTTAAAAATAAAATTAACGTAAGAATATAATTTTTAAATTTGTTTATAATTTTAATATATACAAATACCTCGTTATTTTAAATACACCTTCATCTTCCTTTATTTTTCTCTAATTTTTTTCTTATTAGATCATAAATTTTATCATATTTATATTTTTTCACTTTTTCTAGGTGTTAAATAGCACAATGGGTGTTCATATATCAGTTATATATATATATATAATGCCTACATCTTATTTTTATAAAAATAAAAATGAAATTTGAACATATAAAATATACAAATGGACATGGTATGAGATGTCAGAGATGAGAGGATTTTGATTCTCCTGTTGGTTACGTGAAAGGAGTGCGATTGCGATGTATGGGCGTGTGGAGAGGAAGTATATTTTAAGGCAAATACTGTGTCTTAAGGGTATTTTTTTTTTTTTATGAAAGTTGAAATTTCATTCAGAAGAAGCAGTAGGAAACAAAATTGTTCTTAAGCCATGTACATCCAAAATAATCTATGGTGGAACCTCCTCCACTCAGTATCTTTCAAAATTAGCAAAAGCTAATCTAGACAGGGTGTGTGCTACACTGTTAGCTACTCTCTTTGTATGGATAAGTAAAGTATGAGGAGAATTTGCCAGCATTTGACGACAGTCTTGCAAAATGACTACATAATATGTACAATTATGGTAGTTGGGCATGCACCAGGCCTGTGTAAGGTCTTGGCAATCAGTTTCATAAACCACATGAGGAAGGAGAAGTTGATTTGCAACTTGGATGCTCCATTTAAACGCTAAGCTCTCAACTACCTGTGGTTGGCAACAGTTGATATCCAGAAACGTTGCAGCAGCAAGCAATTGGCCAAGGTGATCTCTGAAAATGACACCCATCCTAGTTCCTTTGTCTCTTGCCCTGAAGCATCAAAATTACCCTTAATTCTGCCTTGTTGCGAGGAATCCATCTCTGGGGATGTTGCTGCACTAGCTGCCGGTTTGCGTGAATTGCAAATGCAGAGATGAAGCTTTGGGCAGAATTTGCTGCAAAGGGGTGGGTTTGTTCTAAAAAATCAACAAGTTGCGTGCTTTCCAAATTGTGTACAAGAATTCACAAATAAACGCAGCAGTATTACCATCACCTAATTTCATCATTTTTCTAAACCATTCGAGAATATTAGAATCTTCCCAATCCTTAAGGCTAGAGGTGAAGCAAACCACCACCTTTTCACTTCTTCACATGTGAGCAATGCATGAGTGAATGATTCTACATTGGACCCACATCTTGGGCAAGAAGCATCATTCACTATGCCCCTATTTAGCAGATTTTTTCGAACAGGCAAAGCATTTTGGCCTGCTCTCCAAAGCAAATGAGAACAGCGAGGTGGGGTTTTAATCTTCTAGATCTTCTTCCTTAGATCTCCTTCTATAATGCTGGAAGATCCCGAGTCATTGTCCATAAGCTCTTTTGCCAATCGGTATCCTGTTTTGACAGTATAACACCCATGAGAAATTAGCTTTCAAATCATGTGAGTGGACAACCTGTGAGATTTTTTCCACATCCCATCTTCCAGTATCAACATCAATGAGCTCAGCAACCATTAAACTTTCATCAATCTCCTTATCTGGGTTAGGGTGTAACATATTATCCGCTGCATCAACAATCCATTTGTCTCTCCACACTCTCACCTGCCGTCCATTGCCAATCCTCCAAATAGTTCCATGCAACGTAATATCCTTAACTGCCATTATACTCCTCCCCACATAGCTCGGGTTTGAGCCTATTTGGGCTTCGAGCGGATGAACTCTTGGGAAGTATTTAGATCTCATCACGCTGGACATCAAGGATTCCTCAAAATGAATTATGCGCCATTTTGAATCCTAAATCGCCATCCTTTTTTTTTTTTAATCTTGCGAGCTTTCCCCAACTGACCCAGTGCATTTTCTTATTTTCTGCAAACCCACTCCAAAAAAACTTGACTATCATACTCTCTATTTGGTTGAATATCAAGTCTGGTAGCTGAAAGCACCCCATGATGTAATTGGGTATTGCCTGCACCACGACTTTGATTAGCACCTCCCTCCCTGCTTGTGACAGACTTCGCTCTTTCCGACCCTTCAGTTTTTTCCACACTCTCTCCTTGACATAGTTGAAGATTTGTGTCTTTGATCTTCCAACCAGTATAGGTAGTCCAAGATAGCTTGAGACCTTGAGTGTCTCTCCACTGTCTTAACATCTAACAGTTGTATAAGTTCATTCTTCTTAAAAGTTGGTACATTTTGGCTTAGGGAGGTTTATGACTTTTGGAAGTTTATCCTCTGGCCAGAGGCTTCCTCATACTTCCTCAAGTTTCTAGTTATATAGCTTGCCTCTTCAATGGTTTCTCTCCCAAAGATGATGTTGTCGTCAACAAAAAAAAGGTGTGAAATTGTGGGGGTCCTTGGGCAGATTCGAATACCATGCAAAGCCCCTGACTAGAAAAATTTATGGATCATGGCCAACAACGTCTCAACAGAAAGAATAAAGAAGTAGGGGGGAGGGTCCTCCTGCCTCAAAACTTTGTTAGGTTTGAATTGCTTCCCTAGGTTGCCATTCAGCATGGCTGAGTAAGAAACTGTCTGAACACATCTGGATGAGAACTTGGTTGAGGAATTGCCACTCAATGTCATCATAGGCCTTGGACATGTCCAATTTAAGAGCCACCGACCCATTTCTCCCTACAAACTTATTTTTCATGAAATCAAAACACTCAAATGCAATGAGTGCATTATTAGTGATCATGCAATTAGGTACAAATGCATTTTGAAATTCAACAACAATATTAGAAAGAATAATCTTAAGCCTATTAGCCAATGTTTTAGAAATAATTTTGTATAAAAAAGAACATAGACTAGTCGTCCTAAATTCAGAAGCATTAGAGGGTTTCTTTACCTTTGGGATTAAGACAATGAGTGTTTTATTGATTTCTGATGGATCCCCAACGCCATTGAGCACATTCAGAGCTAAACTTGTAACATCATTTCCCACTATATGCCCAGATCTTTGGCAAAAGAGGCTTGAATTCCATCAACCCTGGGCACCTTGGTTGGGTGCATTTGGAATAGAGCATCCTTGACTTCTTCTATAGTGAAAGGATGGGACAGTATGTTCCCCATGCTTTGGGAGATTCTACTCTGAACCAGATCTATAACCTCCTCCATATGTTGGGGGTTAAACGTTTGGAAAAGATCTGACAAGTAGTCAAAGAGGAGTTCCTCAATCTCTTCTTCATCATGATACATCACACCCTCTTTATTATGTAACTTTTAAATTCCATTTGTAGCGCTTTTGTGAAAGAAGTTTGTGTTCTTATCCCTATTCTTTAACCATGTTGTCCTTGATCTTTGTTCCCAAATCTCTTCCTTAAACTTCAGTAAATCATCCAACTCCTTTTTTGTTGCTGCAATAATGTTAATGATCTTATGAGATTGGAGCTTTTGTTGTTGGTTTTTCAACTTTTCTTTACAACACTCCTTGATCCTTTTCTTTATGCTTCCAAACTACTTCTCCCTCTATTCCTCCAGATTCATGCTAGTCCTTTGCAAATTTGAAAGAGCATTATCTTTAGGGATCTAAGACCTTTTTGTGATAACTTCACATCCTTCCACATCATTCACCCAAACCTTTTCGAACCTATAAAGCTTCTACTTCCTTCTTTTCCTTTTTGTTGTCTTGGTCGCATCCCTGTAGAACTTAAGAAGAATTGGATTAGATTCGATTTGTGCCTCGGTAAAGAATGTGTTGAGTCCAAAACCCTTGGTGTTTTAATTATGAAAAACTTTATGAACACAAATCATAAGCCTTCTGAGTTTATGCTTACCGATGAGTTTGCTTAAGTGTATTTAGAAAAGATAAGTTCTGTAAAGAAAAACTATTGAAGCAAACTCAAGGCTGTCATGAGTCACTAAAAAAGGGTGATATGCTTGAAAGGTTAAAAGAAGACTCAAAGTATCCTTGGTTGTGTACTGTAATGAAGAAGTCAGCATGCTCACTGGATGAAGAGAAAACCTTCAAGCCATAAGAAGTCATCAGAAACTAAAGGACAAGAAAAATGTTGTAGACATGAAGATTTGCAAAATGAACTTGACATGAAGAACAACATTGTTGCAACATACCCAGAATGGAATTTCATCAATAGATTGAGATCATTCTGGACATAGTATTTGAAGTTCTAGAAATGCAATTGAGCTGCTCTTGGTCTCTATAGAAAACGTGAAGAAAACTTTTCAACTTTCATGAACAATTCATGGTCTAATACAACCTAGATCATGGAGAAAATTGAGCTTGAAGTTGCAGACGTTGATATGCCTGGACAACTTGATATGTGTGTTGGTCTGTCAGGACAACTTGATATGTGCAGTAATTTGAAGACCATTTGAGCTACAAAAGTGAATTTGAAATGATCTCGATGGATGTAGAAATTTAAGAGAAAGGTCTACATATTTCATGAAGAAGTCAAGGGCTAATAAGGTTTGGATCTTGGAAGAAACTGATCATGAAGATAGAGATGTCATTTGGTCCTCACAATATAACACAACTGCAACGCTTTGAAGATTGCTTATGTTATAGTGGTCCAAATGACATGTGACTAGTTCCTAAATATCAAGGATAGAATTCCATACAACTTTCATGAAGAAATCAAAATCCAGTTTGGCCATTCAAAGGGCCAAAGAAATAAAAAATAGTAGTAAGCATAACATGCTACGACAAGCTCACACCAGAATGTTTGGAAGGCAAGTTTGTCATGCCATCTTATCAAAGTGTTCCTATAAGAAGAACATTTAGTGACTTTCCATCTACAACATAGAACTATCTCAAAGCACAATATTAAATTCAGGAAATCTATACAAGCCAACATATGTGCAAATGAATGATATACAAAAAGCATAACATAGTAAGTGTTTAGATGAGTTCAGAACAAGCTCATAATGGATGTCTTAACTATGCTTTCAAGTGAGAAGCTTTAGAAGATTTGAAAGAAACTCATCTATTGATGAAGCTAGTGCTTCCCTTCAAAGATCTCAATCTTACCATGTTGCAAAGACATCAAGAAGGCCTTACTCAGAAGATCTATCAAAGGCTACATTGAGCAAACAACATCAGAATGAAGCTGTTTTAGAGTCAAGACAAGATGAATTCTAAGATGAGTACATCAAAATGATGTATTGAAGTCAACATCATGCAATATCTATGCATCAGAATGAAATCGCATTAAAGTCTACATTAGAATGATCAGGAACTTGACTAAGAAAACTAAACTTTAGAATGAAGTTCAGAATGGTTCAGAATGCATCTAAAAGACAACATTAGTTCTTCCATATGCTGCCACACATATAGAGGGTACATTAGAAGACTGATGTTGAAAGCATCTCACTTTCCATATGCTTTCACACACACCAAGGGCACTTCAAAAAGTGAATGTTAACTGGATTAGAAGATGGACACGACGTCCACGTCGAGGGCAGCTTCTATCATGGCTCGCTAGGCCTTCGCGTCGAGGGCCAACCGCTCCGCCTCAAATGCCGCCGCATCAAAGGCCTTGTTGTTGTTGTTCTTCTGGTTGCCGGTGGCGGCTTCCACCTTAAACCAGCTGCTATGGGGATTCACAGAGAGAGAACGAAGGGTGCAAAGAGAGGAGGGGTTGGGGAAGTTGGCACTGAGCATAAATGGATGTGATAAACAGAATGCATCCATTTTACCAGAAAGAACGTTGAGTTTGGTCTCAAAATATTTGATTTTTAATTGTATGGTTTTACTTGTTTAGATACGGGAGAAGAAAGAAAAGGGGAAGAGATAAAGAGAGAAGAAGAGGGTAAAATAGGAAAAGTAACAAAAATATACAAAAAGAAAAGAAAAAAAACAAAAAATGATAATCATTGATTTTAAAATAAGTTAATCTAATGGGTTAAATGTTCACTCTCTACCGTGCGAAAGTTTTTCACTTTCATACGGTAGAATCCCTCTACTTTCCCTCACAGAGCTCCCGATCTGCACAAAAGAAAAGGAAGGGTTTGTTTTAAGATTTTTTTTTTCCGGTACCCTCGTTTAATTCAGGGTTTTGATATCCTAATTAGGTGGCACAATAACATTGGTCACTTATGACATATTAGTTGTTTATGTTTAAGTATCTTTAATCGCAAAGTAGCCCTTTATGTTTTTATTTTATAATAATTAAATTGTAAGTTTATTTGTATTTTGATTTTAAAATTATCTTTTTACCAACATGGTAACCTTTAATAAGGGAACCCTAATTCCTAGTTTATTGTTGCTCACTAAGGGCATTTGACATAGGGTCCCTAAAAACCGAAGCTGTTAGGTTTAGTTTAAGCCATTTGTGGAGGCCGACTTAAAGTTGTATGCGCATTTGGCTGATAGTGTTTTCTTAGCTTCATTGTCAAGGTCCTAATATTGTTCCAGCTTCCAGCTGTTTCAGGTTTAATCACTTTTCCCATGTTAATTATTAGCTTTTTCGTAATGGTGTTGAATCCTTTAATCATTTATTTTTTGCAAATAGATGTTAATCTTGTAATGTTTTACATGTTTTTTTTTAAAACATTGACAAATAGGAGCTTATTTTTGTCGCATGTGGAATTATTTGGACATTATGTTAATTGTGAATGAATGACTAAGTTGTTTGTCTTTTTTTTTCTGTATATGGTAAATTTTTGCTAGGTAATTATGTATTGGCATAACAAGGTATTGTTTAAAGTAAGTTAGTGCATTAATGTAGAATAAAATGTTCCTTACCCGCTTTGTGATTTTGAGAAGACCATTGTGCCTCTGTTATTGTTTTTAACTTTAGGTTATTTTTTATCCGATCCCATTTTGAGAAAAGGATTGGTTTTTCTATTTAAAGAAGACATATATATATATATATATATATATATATATATATATATATATATATATATATATATATATATATATATATATATATATATATGTGGAAGATTCACATGTTAATTTGGATGACAATAAAGAAATGAGTCACAATGTTGATGTTAACTCTGATGAAAATGATAATGGAGATAAGGGCGATGTTGGTATCGAAAACGTTGAGGATAGGGAAGATGCAACAAATGAGGAAGATAGAAGAATAGTTGGTTTGGTAAGTGATGAAATAAATGTTCTTGATTTTGGCAGTGAGGAACATGCGTTTATTTTCTATAGAGAATATGCTAGATCACATGGGTTTGTTGTTAGGAAATATGATGTTAGTCAGAATGTTGCTGGTAATATCAACAAATGTCAGTTCATATGCAATAAAGAAGGTATTAGACATATTAAATAGTACATGACGACGGATAGAAAAAAGGGATCATAGACCGATCACTTGAACTAAGTTTCCAGCCAAGCTTGTTGTATACCTAGATTACAAGTAATCATTGTGGAAAGTTTCAAAATTTGTGGAGACTCATAACCATCATCTTACACCAGTTAACCATGTGCATCATATGCCCGAGTATCAAGTGTTGTTTGATTTAGATAAAGCTCAAGTGGATAGTTTGCATTCATTTGGTTCAAGGACTTGCCAGATAATGGGTTATCTGTTGGCTAAAAAAGGTGGATATGGTAGCATCAGATCTTTAAAAAATGATTTGCATAACCATAAGAAGAAGAGTCTTATAATTAAAAATGATGATGTTTGAGTTGGATTGAGTGATTTAGAAGGCAAGTCTAATAATGATCCAACATTTTATTCCATAATTGAGATTACTATTGATGGTAAATTGAAACATTTATTTTGGGTTGATGGTTGCAGCAAATCGGATTTTCAATGTTTTTGGTGATGTCTTTGCCTTTGACACAATTTATAAAAGGTTAAATTAGTGTTCAGGTCATCTAATTTATTTTTAATGTTCAATTATGTCCTCTAAGTGAAGTATATTAACATTATCAACATGAATTAAATATGTCACATTAGGTTGCACTATCATCGTTAACACTTAATTGACCAAAAAGACCCAATTGAACCATCACTACTAGAAAATAAGGTTTTCACATCGGTTATTTAAGACTTTCAACATTGGTTATTAACCGATGTTGAAAGTACCAATGTGGAAAGTAGCATCGTTAACATCGATTTTTCAAAACGGATGTTAACTAATAAATACAGCATCGGTTATTTAAATAACCGATGTTATATGATAAGAATTATGAAAAAGAAGTTATAAATCTACATATTAACATCGAATTTTTAAAAACCCATGTTAAATGTTATTAACAACATCGGTTTTTTAAAAAATGATGTTATAAGTGGAATTTAACATCAGCTTTTAAAAAAACCGATGTTATTAGTGACATTTAACATCAGTTTTTTAAAAAAACCGATGTTGTTTTAGAACTTTTTTTAATATGTTGTCTGTTTTTTCAATAAATCCAAAATTAACCTGCAAATTTTAAAATCAGACCACATAACATATAATTTTCATTCTGTTTTGAAATAATTTTTATCCGAAATTCCATGAGAAATTTACTAATTACTATGAATTTAAAGTATATTTAATGTTGAGACATGAATTGTAAAAACTGTAAAGTAAGTAAATATAAACTACAATTACAAAATTGTCTAGACATGAATTTAAAGCATACTTTCAAATAATATCTTATTCCTCCTTCGGTTGCTCTGTTAGGGTTCCCAAACATTAGAGAGAAGGAGAAGGGATTGAAACTTTCATTTGTACTGTCTTTGTGCGATTCCTTTTTCTCTTTTCATGAATATTATCTCGTAAATCCTAATGGTGAAGGTGTGTGGAATTGAATCGCGAACCATATATCAAAATTTCATAACAACCCAACGGTTAACGAAATCGGGATCGTAGTTTTACTGGAACGGTTTTGGGTTTCTGCAGGAAAAGAAAAGACTATGATGCGAAGTGTATTTCTCTCAGCTCCAACATCTTTTCATGATTCCCAACAGTGAGAATGCTCAGAATTGAGTTGCAAACTTGGTGCTTAAATTTCACGACGATCCAACGGTGAATTAGTTCGAGATCGTCATTACCGACTCATTATCTTGTGATAGTTTAATTTTATCTAGAACCGCATTTGATCATATATGATCTGTGTCATGTTTCTATCAAATAATTAAATGAAGATGTCACTAGACTCTAGGAACAACATCTTTATCCAAGCACCTTCATCCAAGTTGTGTAATGTTCCAAAGTGAGATCACCCCTTTGTGAAGTATGCTCTTCCTAGTTGTTTTATAACCACAACTTCAATCTCATTTCCAAATCGATCTAGCAATGTGGGTTGATCAGGTAAATCATGAGAAAATAGTCATTTGGACAACGAACGGAGTGTTGCATATGGTTGTGATATCAC
Organism: Glycine soja; assembly: GCF_004193775.1. NCBI lineage: Eukaryota > Viridiplantae > Streptophyta > Magnoliopsida > Fabales > Fabaceae > Glycine > Glycine soja. Next base: position 42,603,714 of record NC_041008.1, on the reverse strand, counting down.
AAAAAATTGTTACATATGAAAATATCGTTAAATAAAATTAATTACCAATAAATAGTAATAAGTAATATTGATTCAAAAAGTTATAGGTATGTAGCCAAATCTAACCGTTAGTAGATCAAACTCACACCAAAACCACCTGTTGTTTTCAAATAACTGCTGATTTAGAGTACCCATCTACAAAAGGAAATTTGATGCCATATTAAGTCAAACACAAAAATTATTGACCAACATAAAATGCTGAAGCTAACTCACTTTGTTTTTCTTTTAGGGAGCTAACTCACTTTGTTTTAAGCTCACCTAGTAATTTTATCAGCCACGTAGAATGAGCTGTATTCGAACTTAATGAGGTATTTATAATCAAACTCACAATTGCATGTTGAAAACTGAAGGGTCGGATTATATTTCATATGAATAATGGAGATCCATTTACTCTAATATGGAGTACCTATTCACAGTTATTGTTCATGAAAATAAACTAGTTGATAGTTTACTTGTTGTAGGTGTGTTAATTATCAGTGCAATTTTCAATGTGTATTGTCCGACCAATAATTTGTGTCTTCTTAATTAATATTAACATGCATTTTCAGAATTGTCTCTTCAGTGATAATTTAGAGCATTGTGCACTGTAACAGCTATATGCATGCCGTAATCATTGCTACTTAACCTGACTTTTTTTTTAGTGAAGGAAAGTCCATTGTCTAATTAATATGAAAAAAAATGATCTTAATAGCCTCTGTATTTAAAATATGTTCCTATGAGCCTGAAATGCTATCTTTATTTCTATTATTGTAATTTGATATGAATACTTTATGTTGAGTTCAGTTTTTAATTAATGTTAAAAAAATGTCAACATATTTTGTTAAAACATGATTTTTTATATGATTATTTTATGTGACAATTGTATGTTGAGTTCAATTGTGTTTGCTGCCTGTGTTTCTTTACTTAAAAATTATATTTTGGAGAGAATCCTTAAAAGTTGATTATACTTTGCAAAGTTTGATAAAGTAATAATATTAAGTTTGAAGTTATGAATGTCGTGATATTGTCCATACATAAATTATTAAATATTACAGATATCGTAGTCTGTGAGAGAAAACTTATTTTTTTATAACATGATTTATTCAAAATACAAAGGGACAATACATATTTAGTCTTCTTGGAACATTCATTTATTAACTTTAACAAAATACAAAATCATACCAATATCTAAGAAGTATTGAAAACATTATAACAATTAATATTTTCACACACACCAGACATTATGATCTCATATATCCATTAATCTTCGTTCATTTTAACAAACCATTAAAAAAAGTTTAATGACAACTAATGTTATTTCATACGTATAGCATATACGGATTGACATATAATAATTCATATCTCTATATACATAAAATAATAATTTATCTCTTAATAAAATATATGAATTGATAAACATATATATAATAATTTATATATAAATTTTCATATTTTATACACTTGAATAAACTATTTAATGTAATAATATTTATACACATATATTAAAAAATATAACTAAATTTATAAAAAAAGATTAAAAATAAATTTATTTTATTTTTAAATTTTTTTAAGTTATACGGATTGACAATCCATATAATTGATACGGATTAATAATCTGTATGATTCATACAAATTGTGAATTCGTATGTTTCTTACGGATTATCACTCTGTATGGCACGAAGTTACAGATGAAAAAACTAATCTCATCCGTCGTTGCACTGCAATATCCTCCACGATAACCATGAATTGCGAATGAAATGATAAGCTCAACCAAACCAACCATAACAGAGAAGCATGGACTCAGCCAAGTAATGCCCATAGATATGTTTGTTTTGCTTATGGTTTTTACAAAATATATATATTTAATGTTGCTATGATACTTTTAAATTTATAACTTTCATTTTTGAAACAAAAGATATATAAAAATATAATGAAATTATTATTTTTATGATTATTATTAAAAAAAAATTATTATAATAATAATATTGATAATGTATAGAGATAAAGATAAATAAATATTATTATATATTATCGTATTTATTATATATGAATGTAATATAATATAATATACTTCTTAGAAAACTTCCTAGGTCAGCATCAAGCTACCTTATCTCGTTCAGAATATAATTTTCACCAATCAAACAACATTTTTGATCTTTTGATTTTTAAAAGAAAATAAAAAAAATTTTAAAAAATTTCGTGTCTTACCTTTTTATTTTTTAAAATAAAAAATAAGAAGGGGTGTCATTGGAGTTTTTTTCAATCTGGGCCGTTTTTGCGTGTCGGTTATTCGAGGCACAACCCAAGAGAGTATTTCAACCCGACATTCATACCGGACCATGTCGTATTGAAAAGCACGAACCGTACCTCTTTCTTCTTCGCCTTCTTCGTTCGATCCTTCTCCCTTTCGATCCTCGATTTCCCTGTAATTATTTTTCCTAATTCTTCAATCGAGTCCCTGTTTCGTTCAATTCCCGTTTTCTTCTTCCGTTTGATCCCAAAATCGTTCCCTTTTCATAACCTTCGTCGTTTTTTAGGGTTAGGGTTTCGATTCGGTCTTTCAGGGTCATAAGATCGTCGTTTTTTTGTTCTGTTACCTCCAAAACTCCTGGTTTTGGTTCTTATTCGCTTGATATTTCGTCCCAATCTGGCAAAATTTCAGGACGCGCTTACGATTCTAGGGTTTCGTTCCGGTCGAATTTTAGGGCTTTTTGATCTTTGAATTTCTGGAGGGGTTTTCTGTAAATTTCTTGAGGGGTATGATTCCTTCCTATACCTGACAAAATTCTAGCGGTCGTATTGTTTTTAATTTATTGATTTCTGGGGTGACTCAAGAATCAAGGGTTAGGGTTTGACATACAATTCGGTATTATTCTAATTAGGGAAATTCAATTGGGGTTACGCTCTTTGGCGACGAGGAACAGCCTTTGCTGTTTCATTCTGTATCCAATTCTCTTCAATTAGAATTTTGATTTTAGTTTGACCCTTAATTGTTCCCAAGTGCTGTGTTTGGCGGGTTGTCTGAAGTTTGAATTTTGAAAGAATTGACAAGGTGAGGATGATTTGTGTCATTCCTATCGTTTTGTGTTGTTTTTTGGATTAAAACACAACGGTTTTCATTTAATCTGTGCACAATTTTCTTTCTGATATGCTGCTATGCCTTTAATGTGGTAGTGAGAACTTCACTATAATGCTATATGCACATGATACTCTGTCCTGTAAATTTGATATGATATGGCGGGCAGCTGTGCATTCTTTAGTTTAATCTTAACATTTTGTAGGAATGCCTTTACACTTGAGATAAAATTTGTGCAGAAGTTTGAAGAAACATAACACTGATGTTAAGTGCTATGAACACTGATGTTAAATGCTATGAATGTGACTGGTGGTTTGCATCAAACATATTTTATAGTAAAGTACTTCAAAGTTACTAGAGGTTATCCATTGCAACAGTTGTGGAAATTCTAGCTCCTTAGTATTGATGTTAGATTTAGCTATTGTTTCTTTCAAAATTTAAACTGTTCTTTTTCTTTTATGGTGAACATAATTTGTAGAATGTTAAATGTTCCATTTTTCACAAATCTGATTTTAACAATGTGATCTATTTCTCTTTCCATGCTACCATACATACACTCTGAGCACAAAGACAAACAACCCCCTAAGAGTACAAAGTCTTTTGAGCATCAAATGCCCTTATTTATGTGGTAATTTATTTTAATACTTACCCTTAATTATTGCATATCAGAATCAGAATGGGGTATAAGAGATGCCATGAGGCTAATGAATTTGAGGATCTTTCTTTGAACAAGGCAAAACGTTTTGAATGCAACAATGAACTGGTTTCATTAGCTGATATTGTTACACCCAACAAGGCCTTTGCCCAGACTGTTATTAAAGGTAAATGATTTTTTTTAATAATATTTGAATTTGTTTAGATATTTTGTTAAACATACTTCTGGTTTGTCGTTGGCCTGATTGAAAATTTTGTCCAACAATTGATGTTTACTAAAGAATTTTCTTTTCATTTTGTGCATAGGTGATGATGAAGATGGCTTTTACAATATTCAATGGCATGATCCACTTGAAACAGATGCTGCCAAGGAATTTCCATATACTGGTGACAAGAATGTTCAAACCAGTGGCCACTTCAGCTGCTATTCTAGTGAGGATGATACTGGTTCTGGGGCAACATCATTATCATCTGCTTCCTCTTGTTGTTTGGAATTTGATATTCCGCAGAAAGCATTTGTTCCTTTCGATGATGACTATTTGGCCTTTGGTTGCTCGCCTAGAAAATCAGTTCCCATTGGACCAAATCATCAAGCCACTGTTCCTGTTTGGAGGGGAAAAGTGAATAAGATGTCAGAGTTAGGCATATACAATCATGACAGTCCCTCCTCTGGCTTAGTATCAGCTCATACCATTGATGAAGATGAAGAGAGACTCATGGGGACTTCTGTGCTCTCAATGGATGAATCTAGCTTTCATTTGTTAAGTAGTAACGACATTGGACAAGGCAGGACAGAGTGTAATTGCATGGATCGCGGCTCCATCAGATGTGTTAGACAGCATGTTAGGGAAGCACGTGAAAATTTGATGGAGACTCTTGGGGAGGAAAAATTTGTGAACTTGGGCTTTTGTGACATGGGAGAGGATGTTTCACGGCAATGGACTGAGGAGGAAGAAGACATGTTTCATGAGGTTGTCTACAGCAATCCTGCATCATTGGGTAGAAACTTTTGGAAGCATTTGTCAGTCACTTTCCCTTCTCAAACCAATAAGGAAATTGTCAGCTACTATTTTAATGTTTTTATGCTGCGGAGGAGGGCTGCTCAGAACAGGTCCAGATTTTTGGATATTGATAGTGATGATGATGAATGTCAAACAAGAAATCCTAGGATTTTTGGTTTTGAAAATTCAGATGATTCTGCCATTGAGTCTCTTGGTGATCAAGATGTCCGCATGGAAAACCAAGATAATTCTGATGATGATGATGACAATAACAGTGATGATGGAACTGAAGATAATGTTCATGGAAGTGATATGGGAAACACCACTGAGATAGAGGGTGAGATTGATGAAAGTCCATCAAATTTGCAAGTGAACTCACAGATTGAGCCTTGGAGTAATCCTGATGAGCATGTCAATGGGACTCCAGGGATCCTGAACTACAATATTGCTGTCGGGGATGACTCCTGTATGTCTTTCGAATGTGATGCCAATATGGATGTGTCTTGCCATTCTCATGGTTTAGGAGATGCTAGTTCTGCTTTGCAAGCTAGGGGATTTAAATGTGATCAGAGTCCACATATGAAGGAAAAACTTGATTTGTCCAGCAATGAGATGGATCATGTTTATTTGTTGGAGCCCTGTGTTGCTAAAGATTGGTGGTATCCTGGGTACTCAACATGTCCGACTCCAAGTACAGATTTAGACTTCTTACCTACCTCCAATTTGATTGAAGAGTTTTTTGGTCATGGTACTCGGGATAAAGAGACCTGAAGTGACTGAGGTATTAACTCATGAAGTATTTTTGGCACCAGCATGGCAGATTTAAGTTAATTGAGGGTGCCAATCCTGGTTTTAGAAAGTTCCAGTCATGGACGTGTTATTTGAGTACCAAGAAGGAGCTACTTAATAGTGGTGGAGGTTAGGTGTAAAATACAAATATCCAAGGTTGGAATGGAAAAGCCTTCTATTCTTTATTTCTTTGTTTTATTTTTTTTCTTTTATGCCAGAAAGGAGAGGGTGAGGATAGAGGTACATTTGATGTTAATTTGTATATACTTCGTGTTTATCTCACCGTTTCCTAAAAAAAAATGGGTTCTTCCCGTTACTGTTCATTTTACTACCTCACAATTTGTATGATATAATGTAAAAAGCCTGTTTGAATTTGAATATTGTCTCGTATTCTCATAAATTTTTTGTCCTATGCACAGATATTATTTTGAGTTTGTGCTCCTAATTTTTGATGGATGGCAATTCATTTTGTTACTATTATTTATTTTACCATCCTTTGTTAACATATGTTCTTCCATTGGTTATTTGACTGTTTTGAATGATATCCAACTGAGAAAAAAGGTGAAAGAAGGTACTTTTTCCTCTTTATTGGAGAGTTCGGTCTTTAAAAAGGAAACGCATTGTCCCGGTCTTTTGTTGTCATTAATTCTTGTTTTTCTGTGAGATACAGTAAAAGGTGTGTTTGTTTTATGCCAAAAATTAAGAGGCTGCAGATATTCGCTGCTGGGTTTTTAGCCATGGAGAATACGGATTCGTTCTGGCATGAGATTTGCTGTTGACGTCTTAACTATATTTAATGATTTAAATTTAATTATACTACTGCATTGCCCTAAACCCTATTACTTTAATAATGGGTTCAATCACTCTTAAACCTTGTTACTGTTAGCTCTAAACCACATTTCTTCAATCCCATCATCATCTCCTGCACATCTTACATTTTCCTAATCACTATTTTCCTCAACATTGTCTTCATGTTCCATAACTCTACACCTCCCATCATCTGCACTCCTATTCCTGCTTGGATTACCCTAGGTATTTTCTTCATGATCGAAATTCATAATAAGAAAAGTCTATTTGACATTTGTTATTCATTCATAGCTCCCCATTTCAGTTGCATGTGTATCCAACACAATTTTTCTCAAACCATTTTCAAATATACAACTCTGGTTCTTCCACCACAACTTCAACTTACCTTTGTATCCAAATTCCTCCTTCATTCTTAAGGCTTGAAAATATGACCATCTACCCATGTCTATCCCATGGATGACCTCTACCTCTCCATTTTTGCATTGTAATTTGTGGTCCCATACAATTGACTCTTTGTGATGAATATTTAGAAAAAAAAGTCTCTTTAAGACATATGGTGTGACATAATTGGTAGATAACTTTGTCTATTTAGTTTAGGAGTTCAATCCACAAGTCAATATGTACAAAAAACTTTTGGGAGAGACCATCCTTTAAATGGATCTTAATATCTCAAGAGATTAGTCCTTGGAAGAAATTTTCCCTTTAAAGAGAGAATATGTCATTTTAGGTGAAGTGTATTAGAAAGTCATTAAAAAGAAGGTTGAATAGTGACATTTAATGAATAATGCTTTTCTCTACACAAATACATAGGCTTATGATTTTCTTTGTTCAAGTTATTCTTGCTTGGCTATCAAAAGTATAACAGAAGCAATGAAATCCTCTATAAACATGGGTGTAACATAAAACAATAAAGCACACACCAAGTCAACCATGAGAAACTGCTTCTCAAGATTAATTTTGTTAGCACTAAGATTCTAATATGTACCTGAATATAGTTTTCACCTTTCTGAAAGTATTGCTACTTTTGAAGTGCAAGATTAGTTTGAAAATCTTTCTCTAGTTAGTAAAAATTAAGTTTAAAAAATGTTCATCACTATAAATTAAATAGGCAACAATATATAAGAAACAAAGAGAACGTTTAAAACACACACAAACACACAAAATACTAGTTTACCTATAAACTTGGGCTATATCCAATCCCTACAACCTATAGAATTTTCCACTAAGAATCATTCCAACTACAAGAGTTTTCTCCTTAAGCCTCTATATAATTTCATAGTATTCTTCTCAAGTTTCTATAGGTTACCTTTGAACCTAGTATTATCAATGTCTATAGGCTTACATTGAGTATTCTCACCTTTTCATGTTAGTATTCTCACATTTGTAGGCCAGCTCTAAGTATTCTCTCCTCTTCAGGTTTGCACTTGAGTATTCTTTACTTTTCAGGTTAGTATTCTTATTTTGTAGGTATACCTCGGTATTCTAAACATTTGTAGGTTCTTTAACTAATATTCTCATCTCTGTAAGTCTTCTTAACCCATGTATTATTTCACAAGCCTCTTCATGCTTCACTCCATAGCAACCTTGTTGTTGTTGACTCACACAACTAATATGTTCTGCTTACAAAAACACATTCCAGTAACACCAGTTTTCTGACTGCACTTTTGAGTTCTTCTATAAGTTCTTTGGGCAAATTCTGTTACATACACTTTTTTAGATGGAGACAAGGTTGGCTTAAATCGTAGAGTGTTTTGGCTAATAAAGGTTCTTATCAAAAGTTAAAAACCCTCTCTCTAAAAGCAACATTCATGAGTTTATCCCTTCTTGGATGTTTTCGTTCCTTGTAATGAACTTCTTTGAATGAGAGTTTTTTTTTTTTTTATAGGCCTTGAGGTAGTCATTTATGATTGTTTGGGAGAATTCAAACTCAGCCAAACCATGTCCAAGTTGTCCTTGGTAGGGATGCTTTTGATGCTCACTCGTATGTCTGGAGGTTAACATTCTTATGATTGATTCTTCTCAACTTCTTATGCTTTTTAATCAAGTCTTGTTCATATAGTCACATCTCAAAGCAAACTATTAGTAATCTTAAGTCCATAAAACTTGGAATTTACTTTTTGAAACTTTGTTGTCGTTAAAACATCCCCTCATACAGGGTTTTGCTTCAACATTATGCAAATTAAAAATTATCTGTGCAATGTAATTCATAGATAATCTCGTTGGTTGCAACCAATAATTCCACATGTACAACACAACTGCATAACACATACAAACAATAATTCGAATTCGTATGTATAAGACAATACCTTCCAATTCTTATAACTGCATAACAAATGTACAAGATCGTTGTTGCACAAAAGATGAACTATTGTGGTACCTATATCTTAACATGGAAAAATAAGAAAAAAAGAAAACAACATATATGAAACAACGTAATTGTGGCCCTACGTCACTCAGTTGCAAACAATTTTAATATTGGAAAAAAGACAGACAAGCAGGTCATCAAACCAATAGTCCCTACATGACCCTCAAACTGACAATTAAACAGTGCAAAACAAATATGTACACGTTACCTACAATTCATGAAACAGAGTTCAGTGCACGTGGGTTTTTAGTGCATGTGGGTTTTTTTTAAGGGAAGAAATTGTTTCTTCTTCTTCTTCTTCTTCTTCATGAAGCAGAGTTCAGTGCACGTGGGTTTTTAGTGCATGTGGGTTTTTTTTAAGGGAAGAAATTGTTTCTTCTTCTTCATGAAGCAGAGTTCAGTGCACGTGGGTTTTTAGTGCATGTGGGTTTTTTTTAAGGGAAGAAATTGTTTCTTCTTCTTATTATTATTTCATTAGAATAGATTTATGTGATAGAAAGAGTTTCTTAAAATTAAAATTTATATCTTTTATAAAAATAATTTTTTAATAATAAAAATAATATTTATCTAACACATAATAACATCATAATTAAATGAAAATAAAAAAATATGAAAGTGTGAATTTTTTTAAAGTTTTTTAGAATTTTTTGTATCGTTAGAGTAAAATTGTGTGTGAATTTCTTACAATAATATAACATTATAAAAACCATAAAAAGTACTATAAAAATCATAAAAAATAACTTAAAAAACTCATTTAAAGAAATTTTCATACCAACATCGTTTAACCTTGAAATGTCATTGGAATAACTTTTCTCCCTGAAACGTCATTCTCACCCACACATGCCACTCTTTCCATGCTTAATAAGTTTTTTTTTTTTTAAAGTGAAAAATAGACCAGCCCACTTCCCTCTTAATCAATATCATGCTCTTTGTTTTTCTTTTTCATTTTCCACATTTTAAATAAAGATTTCTAATTTGAATTATGGAATCAACTAATGACATGTGGGCAACAAAGTTGACAATTTATTTTATTTTCAAGGAGAACCAAATGATATGTGGACAACTAAGTTGGACTTGAAACATATGTCATGAAATCAGATGACATGTTAGTGTATATAAGATAAGTATGTTCTTCTCAATACGATTAAGAAACACAAATTATTATAATTTATACTAATCATTATTGGTTCTATTTCCTTTTCTATATAGTATTTGAACCTTTTGTTAGTTTTCTCATCGACATTAGGATTTAAGGTCGAGTTAAAGTTGAGTTTGAACTTCCGGTTTTCAATTACTAATCAATACATTAAAAATTCGGCAAAAATAGAATTTGGATGTTGTAAATTAACCAAGTAGAAAAACATGTAACAAATATGGCTACTAAAATTAATATGTCCTCACTTAAGTAATATTATTGAATAGACCTCACATTAATTTTCAATCGATAATAAAAAAAGGTAAAATTAATCTATAAATATGGTATATTTTAAAAATCACATACTAAAGTGGTGGATTATGGACCCTAATTTAACCCAACAAAACAAGACTTAGTAATGTGTGAGTTGTACTTTTATATATATAAGGTGAGGATTATCCTCACTTATATACATTAATTTGGTCATATAATTAATTCATGTTGGATCTCTAACATAAAGCAAGAGCAGCACTACAAATAAATCTATTGATTCTAAAATATGAAGGGGTTCATATGCAATATTAAGAAGTAATGGAAAAAAACAAGCTATAGTCAGAATATTGGTATAAAGAAATGCATACAATTAAATATTGTTTTCAATGGAGAGGACAGAAGAAGGAGCTTTTCAAACAATAACAGTTAAAGATTTGGCCTTTCACCCATGATATAAGCTGATAAGCAAGACAATTTAAGGCATAATATGGAGGCTTCAGATTTTTGAGTTTTGGAGGCTTCAATTTTGGTGTGCCATATCATGGGTCACTGCCCCCAACGCCTAAAGCCTAGAGATCCTTAAAATAATCCACAAATCTTGATCACACTCCCTCACACAATTAAATGTGTCGCCTAGCAAATAATCTTTGTCAAAATTAGACTAATTTTTTTTAGAAAAAAGTTAAATAAGAAATTGTATAAAAGATCCACCAGAAAAAATCTGCAAGTAAAAGTCAATTAATATTATATAAGCTTTTGTATACCAAAATGAAGATTTTTAAAACAGAAAAATAGGCTTGAAAAATGCAAAAAAAAGACTTTTTTTTATTATGAAAAGGAAGTTAATGAAATAATTGATGTATACAAAAATATTATTAATCAATCATAAGGGTTAAATACATTAAAAAAACGAAAACTTGACCTGCAATATTAACATAAATTTGTATATATAAATAACAATAATAAAGAAAATAATTAAGGATTACGTTGTTTATGCCCCTCAATAACTAAAAATTTTCAAATTCAAATTCTATATTTTGTTTCAATTATTTAAATTATTAATAATTGGGAAATAAATAATTTTAAATAATATTAAAAATGTTGTAAGGAATATATCTAGTGGGAGAGCTATTTTTAAATGACTGTGAGTGAAAATAATAGGCTTAAATATATTTTTTATTTTTAATAAATATTTGATTTTTGTGTTTACTCTTTAATAAATTTGTATTTTGGGTTGAGTTGTTAATGAAAAAAATAATTTTATTTTGACCCTTAACACTTATTTTTAGTTCCTAATAAATTAGTAAATTTTGTATTTACTCCTTAATAAAAAAAATTTATTTGTTATTAGTCGAGACTAAAAAAAATTTATTATTTATTATGGAGTAAATACAAATTAACTAATTTATCAGCGACTAAAACAAAATATCAAAAATAAAATATAAAATTGTTATTTTAGTAACGACTCAGCGTAAACCAAAAATTCATTAGAGACCGAAGAGAAAAATGAAATATTTATTAGAAATCAAAAGCCAAAATAGTAAATTTCCTTCACTTGTATGATTTAATTAATTTATGATATTTAAAATTTATAATAATATTTTGAATAATACGTAAATATAAAAAACAATTAATTATATGAAAACTATTAAAATTAAATATTATTTAAAATAAAATAATTAATATTTTATTCTTTAATAGACAATTCATATTTCATTAGTAATTTTGTTACATGAGTTGCTAAAGGTGTTTATTAGCATTATCTTCTACTTGTGAGAGACAAACATACTAATTATTATATTTTGTAACATAAGTATTTTTTTTTCTTAACATAATCATACAACATTAATTGATCATAGAAAAAAAATATATTAATTGTAATAAATATCTAGAAAAATGATATTTTTCCAAAAAAATTCAATCAGTCTTTCATTGAGGGTTTCTAATGATATTAATATTGCTTCTTGTAAGTATATTAAAATTAAAAACTATAAAATAAAATAAAATTTTCATTGTTATTAATTAACACATTAAAAAATAGAAATTAGATATTATAAATTAATCAAGTAGAAACACATGTGACAAACATGTCTACTAAAATGAATATCTCTACACTTGAGAGAAGGTTATTAAATAGACCTCACTTTGAATTTCAATCAATAAATAATTTTTTTCTAAATATAAAAAAGCAAAAAAAAATCACTTAAATATTATATATTTTAAAATCTAAAATTTTCATGTTCTTCCAAAGAATTTGCTGGACACAAGAGAAGCACCACCAACCAATCTCTATTTGATTTCAAATCATGAAGGTGGCCATTGCATATGGAGAAGATACGGGGAAAACATGGTATATTACATCCATTGGAATAAAGAAACACACATTAAATGCAATTAAATGTCATTTTTGAATGTAGGGGACAAAAGAAGGAGCTCCAAACAATAACGGTTGGAGATTTGATTTTGATGTTTCACCTGTATGAGCTTGAGCTTAGAAGCAAGATAATTTTTTTGGGTAAATTAGATTATTTTTTAAGCCCATAGTTAAGTATTAATTTTTCAAAATAATAAAATTCATTCAAAGGATTCACCTCTCTCAATATATATTTTTTTCATGTGCATAAATCAAGATCAAACCCATAATCATATACTTATAAAAAAAAGGTTATTTATACACGACTTACACTATACTAATTGAAGCAAGACAATTTAAGGTATAGTTTGGATGCTTCAATTTTAGTGTCATATATCATATGTGGCACCCTCCAATGCATCCTCAAAACAATCCACAAATCTTGACCCTTTAAATTGAACCCCCAATGTCTCTTAACAAGTACACGTGCTGCCTATCACTCCTTTTCTGATATTAATATGATTTATTTATTTTTTCTCACATGCATGGAATTCTACTCCAACAACTACTTCACCCAACACAGATAAACCAAAGTTCAAAGAGCAAAAAATAAAAAATAATAATCTTGGGTTAATTAGCTCTTATATATTACTATGATTCTATGAATGATTATTCTTTAAGCCACACTGCTAGTAGTTGCATGTAACAATCTAATTTCTTCAAAATTTGATGTGTTTTTTTTTTTTTCATTCTCTTTGAGTTTTATTTGTGATTTGTCGCTCCATGGATGTACATGCCCCTTAAATTTTGAGCATTCTATAAGGGAAACAGAAATTAAGGGGTCTTCTCCCCTTTTTGTGGGCTGGATCTTGTACTTATGGAACTGTCACCTCTGACCAATTTGATTTTCTTCTGATCACCACCTCCTGGTTAAAAAGCAAGCAAACTTTGGTGATCTGAATTTTGTCCCTTTCTCTTTCTCTCTCTCTCTTCCTTATTTCACCGTTTTTGGGAACATGATCATGGAATGAATGCTTCATATTTTGTCCTTGCAGTGTAGTTTGTTGGGTATAATAAACATCTGTTTTTTTTCTTTTCTGAGTCAGATTCACATATCACATATCACATCATCAAATCCATGGAGGAGAGGAAGAAGTATGTGTGCAAGTATTGCAGCAAGAGGTTTCCTTGTGGGAAGTCTCTGGGGGGTCACATCAGGACCCATATTATGACTGAAGAAAGAAGCAACGATGTTGTTGTTGTTGATGGTGATGATAACAATGACAACATGTTCATCAAGTTGGATGGTACTGTGATGAGGAATAATAAGAAGAGAGATTTGTTATGGTGTGAAGATAATAACAACCCCATTTATGGCCTCAGAGAGAACCCCAAGAAAACAGTGAGGTTTGTGCATTCTGGTGGTGGTGCCAATGCCAACAACAATGAACAGCAACAGAATAAGGAGGATAAGAGGTTCTGCAAAGAGTGTGGGAAAGGTTTCCCATCACTGAAGGCTCTCTGTGGCCACATGGCTTGTCACTCAGAGAAAGAGAAGAGAACAACAACAACAACCATCAAGTTTGAAGAAGAGAAACTGGTTATGGATAGTCGTTCTGACACCGAGACTTGTGCTCCAACAACTCATCCAAGGAGATCCAAGAGAATGAGGGTGAAGAAGACCATTAACCTTTCCAATCACAACCCTTTTTTTTCTTTTTCTTCTTCTTCTTCTTCTGGTGTTGTTCCTTTGGCCAATGGTTCTTCACCTGTGTCAGAGGTGGAGCAGGAGGAGCAAGAAGAGGTGGCTAGGTGCTTGATGCTGTTGTCTAGAGATTCTAGCTTCAACTTCAAGGGTGGTCGTTTTGCTTCGGTTACTGAATCTTCTGATAACAACTCGGTTATTCTAGAAGCAAAATTATCATCTCCTGATACCCGGATTGGTGTCAGCAATGGTAATAATAACAACAACTTTGTCTCTAATAATCATGCTTATGATCTTGTGGCGAAGAAGTTGCTTAAGGTTAAGGATATTAAGTTTAAGTCTGCTGAGTTTGGTGCTTCTGATAATTATTCAGGTTCTAGATTTTTCAGATATGGTCCCAAAACCAAAATGGTAGACTCAGATTTCTCGAATGATGAATTCAGGTGGTCCAAAGTGGAGGGTAAGTCAAGCAAGTACACTGCATCTGTAGTGAAGAAATTAGGGGTGGAAGATTTGGATTATGATACAACACATGGAACTACAAGGAAGTTTGATTCAATAAAGAGGAACAACTATGATTTAGTTGGTGTTTCTAGCAAGAAGATAGCAAGTGGTTTTGGCAATGAGGTATATAAGAATGGCACAAGAGGTTGGAAGTATGAGTGTTTTGAAGTTGAAAGGGACAACGATTCTTATGATTCAATAGATGATGAGAGTAATGAAAACAGTTCAGAGACTGAATCTTTTCCTGCTCCAAGGTCTCATCATAAGAGTAAGGCTCTCAATGGAAAGAAATGCACAAAGCCCAAGAAGAAGTTGAAGCCTTCTAAGAAAAGCAAGGATCATGAGTGTCCAATCTGCTACAAAATTTTCAAGTCAGGCCAAGCCTTAGGGGGTCACAAAAGATCACATTTCATTGGAGGTTCTGAAGAAAACACTATGGTGATCAAACAAGTTCCTTACTTTATTGATCTCAATCTACCTGCTCCTGTTGATGAATAGGGAAATTGGCATCCTGGGTTTTGCATCATTTGGAAGCATTGAGGTACTACTTAGAATGTTTTTGTCTTTATCCCATATGATAAAAGCAATTTGCATTGTACAGCCATGCGGGTAAAATGATTTTCGTTCTTAACGCTTTTACTATGCTTTATTTGGTAGGAGGTCGCTGTTTTCTTTCAAGTTAATGGCACATGACAATTTGGTAGTATCTCGGTTGAAATATTTGAAATTTGACTCTTCCTATACCCAAGAATATTCTCAGAATTACATTCCTTTGCTGCAAATAACAATTTTACTCTTCACTGATTCAATTAATAATATTCAGAATGTTTGTCTTTCCATGTTTTTCAATTTTTCGTTTCATCCTCTTGTGGAAATGTATAAAACATGATTTTAAATAATTTATGGTCAAGTGATGATCAATAACAAAAATAATACTACTTAATTTTGATCACAGATTTAAGATCTCAGTTACTATTTGCAATGTGTAACTATCTTCTGGGACGCAAGACTGTGGAATAGGGAAATGCCTGTTTGTGTTAATTTTCTTGTTGTTTTGCAACCCGAATTACCTGAAGCGTTTGCTTTTACTTTCTTAAACTAGAAGAATCCTTAGAGGAGGAAAAGGAAATTCGAAGGTTTAAAGAAAGTGTAGCTTTTCTTTTTTTTGGTCCAACTTTGCTACCCGCCAAGTCTGTCTTGTGACCAAATTTATCTTTTCTAACATAAAATTCAGCACTATGGTCAATCCAATTCCCGTGATAAGTGTAGTTAATTTCTAAGAGAGACTGCTTATTCCCCTCACCTGAAATTTATGCTTTGAATTTGATCTAATCTCATCTATTAGAATTGAAAAAAAGAGAGCAGTCACTTTGATTATTCTTAAAGTTAAACATTGGATAAAGGTAATCACAACTATCAATAAAATCACATCGGTTAATAACTATTTTTGTCCCTAAATATATAAATTGGTGACAATTCTTATTTAATATCTGGTCTGAATGTGTATCAGCTAATTAATCCTTAAATACTATCGTTTAATGATAAAATAATTCTGCAAAACTTAACTATAAAATATAATTGTCTCACTTTTTACATATTGAAAGACGAAATCAAAATTTTCATCAAAGCCTAAGTGCATGTTTGCTTTCGAATTTTGTTAGTTAAAAAACTAATTTTGCTAACGGATCTTAAACCTTACTTTTGTGTTTATTTTAGTTTCAATTGAATTTACATTAAAACGTGTATTATACTATTTTTAATTACAAACCAAACATAGTCTAAATTGTCTTCAATTTATATATTCAAGGACTAAAATCATCATTATAAACCACAATTTATTTTTAATATTCAAGACAAAATTGTGGGTTGAAGTGGTTGTAAGGTCGCCTACCACTTAAGGCAGCAAACCTTATAATTGCTCCATGTGTACATGTCCAACAATTAATTGTAATAGCAGGAGAATTGGTATGCCTTTTGCTTCGTGCCAATTACTATATGTGTTGTTCCCTATTCAATTCTTTTACCCGTTCGGGTGTACGAGAGAACCACTGATATTATAGTAGTAACTTAGCTCTTGCTCTCATGTGGCCTCAAGACAGCCAGCACCAGAGGCAGCCAACGAGAATCAAATCGCATATAAACAACAGAACTGTACTAAGGTATGTGGAATCATTACAATAAAAAGGTATCACTAGGTCTTGCAAAAAGATTAATAGAGTAGTTAAATTAGTTTTTTAGTGTTTTAATTTATTTTTTATATTTAATGTAGTTTTTTATAATTTTTTTAAGTTTAATTTTATTTTAGTTTAAATCGTAAGAAATCATATTTTATGACGATCTATAATTATTATTATGTAATTTTAAACCGTCACAAAAGATATATTTTTCAAAAAATAATTGATTTTAAAAATTAGAGGAATAAATTAAAAAAAATTAAAGGATCAAATTGAATTAATTTTAAAAGTTAGAGGATAAAAATTAATTTAATAAAAAAAATTTGAATTAAAATAGTATAAAAATTATAAATCACACATTATTTTACTATTCATTTTTCTTTTTTTTATTCTCTTATTCTAAAAAAAACACATCTAAGAGTGGATTCTGTCATTTTAATTTGATTTCTTAACAAGCATTTATATGAAATATAAAACAAATCAAATTGCTTACATTAGTTAAAATTAGTTTTTGTGTCAAGTTTTTCAAAAGTTATTTCTTCTATTTTTTTTTCATGAATATCTATAAAGTTACAAAGATTTCTTCAAAGTTAAAAACAGAGTCCATCTAACATATTTTTAGGTCTAAAATGAATTTTGATATGAGATCTTTTCAGAACTAATAAAAGTAACAGAAAATTAAGTATTTTACATTATAAATATGTTTTTTTCTTCTAGTAAAGTTCGAGCCTCATTCTTTAAAGAAAAAACACATCTTAATTATCAGTATACTACATTAACCAGTGATAAAAATTAGATAAATATTAATACTAAATAACTTTTATAGTAACTAATAATAAAAGTTATATAACTATTGATGCTGAATAACTTTTAATTTTATCCCTTAAGTATCAAATATTTATTTGATTTTATCCGTTATAATGTGTAATTTGAAATGAAAGAATAAAAGAAAAGCAAAAACAGAGTCCTAGTAGTAGTGCCTCGGTGAATTAAGTGGTTTAGTGTCATCATGCCTAGTGATCAGGGAACAGATGCTGTCTCTTTTGCACATAAAGTAAGTGCTAAGCAGGCAACTTTTCTGTCTTCGTTTTTGCTAAGACAAAAGATTATTGAGATTGCTGTGGCCGGCCAGTTTAAATGGAATCTCAATTTGTTTTTTTTCCTTTTTGTTTTTTCTTTAATTTGACTAGTGATCATGACAAATTCAGAAGTCTAGTTTGGCTTTGGGATCATAACAACTGATTCCGTATATTTTAAGGTATTTGATGTTGTCATTTTTTTACCCAGAATCTTTATAAGTAAATTGATGAGCTTAATCTCTGTGTCAAGAATTTCATTAGGAAAGTTAAGTTTTGAGTGGAATTACAATTTACTCCCACTCCATACAAAATGAGCAAAATACCGAGAGAAAGTATTAAGAAAATAATTTAATTTACATGCATACGGTGCTGAATATAGGTTTGACACAAATGATTAAGAATTTGATGTAAACTCTTACCTTTCTAGGAAGAGTGAGTCTAATTTGAATTTTCCTTACATTACCTTTTCTACTTAGTACGCAATTCTTTTCAAGAAGATCTCCTATTGTTTAATAAGAACTAGTTGAGTAATTCCCAGTGCATGAAACTACTTACAATTCAAATAGTGCTATGGGAGCAGCTCTAACATTTCTTCCACGTACTTTTCTTATTTTACCAACTTTTTTTAATAAATAAAATAAAATTATACATACACGGTTAACATTTTTACAAAGACATTGAATAATATTTAATTATTTTATTGATTAATACGATCTGACAATTAGATATTTTTTAATAAAATTTTTGTTTAAAAATGGACAAAATTAGATATTTTTTAATAGAATTTTGTTTAAAAATGGACAATGTATATAAATTAAACTAAAAAAACATAAAATGTATGAGATTTATGTAATTTTGTGTATATCTCTAAAAGATCTCCAATCTCTGGATCGCTATTGATTGTAGCTCCTACATCTGTGACGAATTTTACTATCCTCTTGGCTTGAACATATGTTACAAATGCTAATACAAACTCGAGGAACAAATATTTCTTTTCTTTCCTCAGCACTCAATTCTTTCATCTTTATGTAGCGATAAACAATTCCCAAGTAACTGTCGTTTGTATTCGTGAATGCGCTTCACCTGAAAATGAATACATTAGATCTTTTTCTAACATGAGTGCGGAAAAAACATGTCATTGGAATTTTAATTGTTATGTCGTCGTTTGTATTCGTGTAGGATTTTATGCTAAAAGGTTTATTCTATTGAGCTGACATAGATTGGATTTTGATGTGTGTGACTTATTTTATTTTGTTAAGAATCGCCCGTATATTTGTGAAGAAAATGACATACGCCAAAATCATTACATTTAGCCAATAAAAAATAAAATGACATAAAACTGAATCCGTGTTGTTAGACTAACTTAAAAGCAAAATTTAGATGGCTAATTGCAACACTGTTAAACTATGCAACAATCTCACAAAAGATTGATGTTATTTTGCAGCACAGGAAATTTTAGCCAACAATACAGAGTTGAGTCCCTTGTCTGATGTAGCAAATAATGAGACCCTATCAAATTAAAAGAGTTTCTATAGCAACAGAGAAGGAGATGACTGTGAGTCTGCGAACCATCATTGGTAGTTTTGGATCAACTTTGAATGGGCCTTTGAACAAAACAAACATGCATAAAATTAAATAAGATTAGATTTCACAAATAATGACATGTGAATGGGCATTTGAACCAAGAAGTCGAGAACTATATATAAAATGACAATCTGAAAATCAAAGCCACATATGTTTAACATTACCTCCTCATCTATCATTCGTATTATTTCCACATGTCGAGGAAGCAAATCCTGAAGAAGTGTCAAATTCCATTTCTCTAGTGCCTCCGGTAGAACTGTGTGATTTGTGTAAGCAACAGTTCTAGAAGATTCATTAAAAGATGGATCAGACAATGTTTAAAAATCAAACTAGTAGTTACATTGGAAAGTGAATCGACAGAGCACTCCATGTGTTATAAATGTTATTATTGAGAGGGTGTGAATTTTGACAATAGAAACCTAGTCTATTTGTGTAAGTTGGCGCACTGGTACTTGGGCAATTTTAGCAGAAGCAATCTTGTTAACAAACTTGCATCCAAGGACAATAATAGAAACTTTAGAACAAAACAAACTTACTAACCCTTACAAGTAAATAATGGTTTTAAACACCAATTCTCCTAAAAGCAGCATTCCCCCAAAAGGAAAAGCCCTTTGGGCAAGGACTATAATAGAAACTTTAGAACAAAACAAGCTTACTAACCCTTACAAGTAAACAATGTTTTTAAACACCAATTCTCCTAAAAGCAGTGTTCCCCATAGGAAGAGCCCTTTGGGCTTACAGCATGGACTAAGCCATTTTGCCTTGTGCCGAAATTCAACTTAATTATTGGAAAAAAATTGAACTATGAGGCTCTAATACCATTTTATGACCAACTCTACTAAAAGCTTAAGCTATTAGCTTAAATATCAACAGTGGTTTTATATCTTTTAAATATAAGGTGAATACACTTTGCAAAAGGAAGCACCTCTTAGTAATATTCCAAGGCTTTCTCCCAACTTAAACCCTTGACATCCACCAATATCCTAATTAGCTCAGGAATGCAGAGAGACAGTTGAGTATCATTCATTTGCACCACCAATTTATCTGGGAGAGTGTCCCAATTTTCTCTCTTTCCCGATCTCTTTTCAAAGTGTGCGATGATATCCTGGAGATAGGCAGAGCATAGTGTGTATTGTTGCTTCAGTCGCAGAGTCTTTCCTTCTATTGATTCAACGCTAGGGTACAAAACATAATAGATCTGGTTGCTATATAACATTTTTAAAAAATGATCATCAATTTGTCATTTATGCAGACAGTCTACTGAAGTTAGTGTTACTGCTAATATATTAGTTGATGAAATGGAGGTCCAAATACAATTTGGGCCAAGGAGAAAATAATAATATATTAGCTGATGAAATGGAGGTCCAAATTGTATTTGGACCAAGGAGAAAATAAGCTTTTGTTCATACAAAAGTTACACTGTTCTAAAGGTTAATCTTAGATTCTTAAAATGTGAGTTTAGGCCTAACTCAACCTCAAAAGCTAACTCAAGAGGTGAGGGTTACCCCTCACTTATATACTCTACCTTGATTTTATTTTTAGCCTGTAAGACTTGGGTTTTTCTCAACACACCTCCTCACACCCAATACTCCATGGGCTTGGTGCGTGGATAACAACGGTGGGTGACTCTTTGGATTAATCTTGTGATAATCGATTTGCCCTTCATATAGCAACAAATTCCGTTTTTCATGAGAGAACAAAACTCATTGAGATTGATTGTCATCTAGTTCAGGAGAAGATGCATAAAGGAATTGTGGAATTGTTTCTTGTTACCTCTGCTAATCAGCTTGCAGACATATATACCAAGGCCCTGCTGCCTAGTGCTTTTCAATTTCTGTATTTCAAGCTAGGAATGTCCGATATTCATTCCTAGCTTGAGGGGGGATCTTAGCATAGATATAGTTTGATCATGGTTAATTCATATTGATCACTTTGTTACTAGAGTTAGCTTAGTTAGGTTAATTAGTTACAAGTTAGTTACTCTTGCAACCAACTATATAAATTGTAATAACCAACTCTCTTATAAGCTAATTCTCATTCTATGCTAATTTCAGTTTCCTCTATCCTCTTTCTCCTTTAAGCTTCCTCTGCAAGTTTTCTTGCATCCATGGTGGACATGGATTCTGATAGTTAAAGGGAACATTAAGTTCCACAGACCTTCTCCTATTCTTCGTAACAGCATATGCTTTGGCATGATCTCCAGAATTAAAAGATCGCAAATCAAATTCTCCCGGTCAAACTTTAATGGACCATAACCGCAGGCTTATAGTGGTTCTAGTTTTCTATCAGGGTATTGGAACATCATAGGCAACAATCAATATATTTTCTCCTTCAACCTACTGTATACTTCCATTTGGCCCTGAAATAACTTCTCCATAGCATTTAATTGGATAAGAGACATCATTTCTCAAAATTTCCCAAGGATTTTTCATCTGTATAGAGACACTTCAGTCAGTGAATCAACATAAGAACTTCTAACTTACTAAGATAGTCTTCCAAATCTCGAACGCATGCCTAACCTAATATGAAAAGTGACCTCACGCCTTTTACTGTGAATCAAAGCATATAAGTAATACCTCAAGCCAGTTTTCAGCAACTTCCACTTGTCCATCCTTTGTTATATGTTGTTTAAATAAACCATAGTTGTATCTAAGTCCATATCCCCATGCAGGGTAATTCAAAGTTGCCAAGGAGTTCAAAAAGCAAGAAGCAAGCCGACCCAATCCCCCATTCCCTTGTTTGAATGGGATGAAATAAAGAAGTGATCACAAAAATACGGTGTAAGAGATTTTTTCTGGAAATATTTTGGTGCATAAGAGATTTTTTTGTGTGGAAATATTTTGGTGGAAGATTTAGTTTGAAGTTTGTTTCAAGTTCAAGTTAATCGAACTTCTACTGCACCTTTACTTTTATTTATTTATTTATTTTTATCTATTATTTAGGTATACATCAATCATGTTTGATTTTTTTTTTTTTTTGGTATGGAGTCATGTTTGACTTGAACTTAAATGTCGGGTATTATTTTAAAATAATTAATCGAAAATAAATCACTCAAACAGTTTTTCTTAAATATTTGATTCAATTGTGGCAAAACTATTGAAGCTTTGAATTAGAAGTGAAATCCGTCTTTCTGTACGACCTCAAAATGTAAAAAAAAAAAATCTAATTAATTTTAGTCAAGTTAGATAAATTCATTTAAAGAATAAAGTATGCGTAGTATTATATTATTTTACATAATTTCAACTTAAAATTAGAACCAGCATTTGTATGTACCAAAAAAAGAAAAGCCCAACATTTGTAGAAGTAAAGCACAATGACAATGGAATAGATAGAGCCGGATGCAGAAATTTTTATTGGAAGCAAGCTATAGTTATAATTTGATTACAACAAAATTTAAATATATTTTTAAACGTCATAAATGAGTGAATCTTGTTTTTGGTTCTTAATAAAAACAATTATAATAAATTTATTTTTATTTCTTGTTATTATGTTTACTCCTTCTAATATTTTTTTTTTCATTTTGGTCCTTAGAAAAATTTCTTCATTTTATATTAGTCTTTTTGAAAAATATTTGATAGGGACTAATAGTAAATGATTTACATATTATTATAAGGATAAAAATAAAAAATATAAATTTTTTATTTTATCAAGGACTCAATAAAAAATAATTTTATTAGAGATTCAAAATAAAATTTGTTAATTTATCATAAATTAAAAGTATATTTAAGTCCAAAATAAAATTTCTAATTTGATCGATAAAATTTCCTTAATTATTTATTATGTTCAATTTATTTTTCAAATTAGTTCCTTTATTTCTTTTAAATGGATTCAATTTGGTGTTATCTAAAAATCAATTTTGGTCTCATTTTTCTTAGATAATAATCAAAGAAAAGTGAGACCAAATTGAACCAATTTTAAAAAATAAATGACCTAATTGGATCTTAAAAAAAATCAAATTGAACCTTATAAATAAATTAAGGGATTAAACTAAACATAATAAAGATATTATATTATATAAATATATTTTTAATTGATTTTAAAATTATTTTTTTTATTAAATTATTTTTAAAAATTTTTTTAAAAGAAAAAATAGACAGATAAAGAAAAACGAAAAGATTGGATAAAATTATAGTATAATTTTTTAGTTACGTTATATGTAATTTTGTAGTTAAATTTATGTGTCGTTGATTTTTTTTTGTTATATTCATTAATTAAAAAAATAAGAAAATTAGTTAGTAGTATTAAAAAAAATTAAAAAACAAAGTGAAAAAATAATTGATACATTTGTCTTATACAATAGACATAAAATTTAAAAGTGTGATAACTGAGATGATAGTCGAGAATAATGAAACATATTAAAAAATACAATTGCAATGCAAATATAACAAAACTAATAATAATTTAAAATATGTTGTACATGATACATGTCTTCTTCTATTTCAGTGATTGGTTTGTTAAAAATATGACAAAATGTAATAGATTACGGAGAAGATACGATGCACTGGCGACATCTTGGGGATATCTGTGTGAATAAGTCAAGTGCAACTGAATGGCTTGATCAATTACCCAAACAAAATTAGGTACAATGTTTCGATGAGAGAAAACGTTAAAGACATATGACTACCAATTTGTGTGAGTCTGTTAATTTCATGTTCAAAAACACAAGACATTTGTCGGTGTCATCATTGGTTGAGGAGACATACTTTAAAATCGCACAACTCTTTGCTAGTAGAGGTTGACAAACTCAGACAATGATCAACTCTGGCTCACAATATTCTGAAGTCGTCTCTGAGGCAATGAATAACCGTCAACAAGAATCTAATACACACATTGTAAACAAATTTGACGGATACAATCACACATTTATTGTAACAGAGACTCAATTCCTACTTCAAACACCAATATCACCTAGAAGGTTTAGAGTAATGTTACAATCCCAAAAGTGTGATTGTGATGAATATCAGGCTAAACACTTACTGTGTTCTCACGTCATGGCTGCCTATAAATTTGTCTATGTTGATCCCATGAACTATGTGACGCCGCTATTCACATTACAACACATTTTGTACGTCTACAACAACTCATTTGGTTTACTGTCACACATGAATCAATGTGGCAAAAATAATATAAAGGAGATCAATGGAGCCCTGATCCAAGGAGAAAGATGACTGCAAAAGGTCGTCGCATTTCAACTCGCATTCCTAATGAGATGGACGAAGACGAAAATGAACATAAAAATAGTAAAAAAAATGTGGAATTTGCTGACAACATGACAATAACAGAAATAATTGTCCTGACATATCTTCATTTAAGTTTTTTCTCAGTCAAATGTGATTGTTTAAGTATTTTATTGATAATGTAATATAATGTTATTCTATAAATAAATTATTAAACAAAAAGTATTATCATTTTTAATTAAATTTAATGACATAAACAAACAAATTATATTTAGTAAAATAATAATATTAAAAGTTATAATTTTTTTACTAAAATAAATATATTACTAGACAAAATTCAGATTTTTTTAAAAATATGCACCTAAAAAATATCTTAAGTAAATTAAATAATATAACAAAAATAATTATATTTAATAATATAATTTGCTTTTTAAAAAAATTAATTTAATCAACTCTTAAAAAAATTTAAAAATTAATTGAATAAAAAATTAATTTTAAAACCAATTAAAAGGCCTACATGGGCCTATGACCTGGCCTACATAAAGTCTAGCCTGAACTAGCCTATTAAATTAAAAGGTTAGGCTCAGGTTTTTTTAAAAGCCAATTAAATTAAATAGACCACTTAGGCTTATTAAAAAGCAAGTCTGATAGGCCGGCATATATATATGTATATATACTTATATTATTTTTTGGGTACCAATATATACTTATATTATTTTTTGGGTACAATTAATTTTTTTTAACACATTACTGCTTCATAACTTCTATTCCTATCATCAAGTAAGACTTTAATTAGTTAGGATTCTAAAAAGGTCAGGCCGAGTCAAAATAAAAGTGTTTAATAGGCTATAGACCAAACTTAGGCCTCAAAAATTCATCGTAGACTAGGCTCTGACCTTTCAAAGTCTGGCCTGACATATTCTCACTCCTGTAGCCAAAACTAGTGTAGAGTGGAAAAAAAAATTGAAGTGATGTATTGTGAAAATATTTAGGAGAAAGTATGCATATTGATAAAAAAAAAAAAAACTTTGATATCTATTATCTGAATAGAACAATATTTATGAGAAGAGATTGTTTATTATGTAAAAAGAGCAATATTTGTGGAGAGAAGGATTGTGCTTTTATTGATACTCTACTTTCTCGAAGGATAGCCTCACAGTTTTTATCTATAAAATACCTTACGTTCAGGGGAAAAAAATGACAATGAAATTAATATACACATTTAATGTATACTAGTCTGTTTGTCCATGCAATGCACAAGTTGTTCTTTTAATTATTGGTCATTTTGATTAAATTTGAAATTCAGTCCTAAATATAAATACAATATTTATGGAATTTAAAAAAAAACAATTGATGAGAATTTTCAACAATCAAAATTAACAAAAACAGATAGGTAGAGGCTTTGAATTTAGCTATAGTTATTTTTACCAACAGAAAGAGATTACTTCACAATAGCATAAGAAACGGATTTCCTTTACGTAATATTCCGATTTTCTACAAAGTTCATTATTTGCCAGTAATTATAATAAAAAAAACAATGCATTATAAAACAAAAAAGAATTCATTTTAAATTAAAAGATGATGATCACCGAAATTTGAACACAATATATTAGTCTTTGGCGAAATAAAATTAAGAAAGCCTAAAAAATATACATCCAAAATGAAATGAGATTCTTCTAAAAAATGACATGAGATAAAATGTCCGATTTGGAGAAAAAAAATCAAGAAAAAAAGAAGAAAAAATAACAAAATATTTTGGCATACTTTGAAAGTTTGATTGTAAATATTTGGAGAAGGAAAAGAGACCAAGGAATCCAATTGTTTGATCCTTCCAAGCAAGCACCTAAAAAAGAAATAAAAAAAAAATATGAGATTGCATATGCCAAACAAAAGAGAAGAGCCCATGCATAATGAAATCCCGCTCGGTTACACCGCATCGGAATCCGTCGGAGACTTGCAGGTAAAAAAAACGGAAAAAAATTCTCCACAGAACTTGTTTGCTTTAATAATAACAAGAGATATTTTTTCCTCTACGTCTTTCTTTCACCTTTTGTAGAATGTTTTGATATAAATCCCTTTAAGAAACAAATATTAAATGCGAATTTGATTTCAATTTAAAAAATTAATTTTGAGTCATATTTAATTTTATATATATTTTCACATCCTTGACATTCATATTAAAAAATAATTTAAAATTAATTCTAAATAATTTTGAGCAATCTTTGGATTAAATTTAAAATTTTATATTTTACTCGTAATTTAATCTTATAATAAAACATTTAAATATAAATCACATTACTTCAAAATTAATTTTAATTTAAATCAATTTTATTTAAAATTAATTTTATCAATGTTCATCCAAACTACTCAAAGCACATACAGTTTTAAACAAATCGAATAGTTATTAGTTCTATGGAATTGAAATAAATAAATAAATATTCTTTATTTGCATGAATAATTTAAAAGTTCCCTATTTATGTTAAAATTTGTGCAAGATTTGCATGTAAAAAATGCAGAAAAAGTTCTCTGCGAAACGCTTTAATAATAAGAGAGAGATGCGTGAATAATTTTTTTTTTAAATATAAATATGGTATAGTGCGACAATTTAACGGCAATTTTTGGAGATAAAACGGATATGTTTTTACATGGAGTGGACACACTTCTAACTTGAAGCCCAATTCACTTCCACGTTACTAGACAGTTAGTGGTAGACACAATACCATTGGAGCCAACTTCATATTCCCATGGTGGGGTAGCACATTTTGCTCCACCAAAGTCTTTCAATTATCACTTCCAATGTTGCCCAAACTAGAAACTACTCTATCTTCTTCAATCATACCCTTTTTCTTTTCTTGATTGTCGAATAATTCTATTATACCTCTTTATTTATATGCTGAGGTCATCAACAAGTCATAATGCAACATAATTAGATGATACTACGATATAGTTTCATGGAACTTGTTCATCAATGAAATCATTTGCTTCTTGATGGTTAATGGCGAGAAGGAAGAAAGATGATTTGAGACGCTACTTCAAGGAGAAGATGAATCAAGAAAAAGTTCACAACTATAGAAACTCATGAATAAGAGTTTGAAGGTAGGAGAAGATGAGTGAAGAAAGTAGGAGAAGATGAGTGAAGAGAGAGGGAGAGAAGGAACACGAAATTTTGTACCTCAAATAAGGTCTGAACTTTGAAATATAATTTTCAAATGATCAAAGTTAAAAAAAAAATATATAAAAATCAAGTTAAGTAATCAAGTTAAATCTAAAAAAAAAAAAAGATGGACTAAAAATCAAGAAAATAATTTAGGTACACATCATAAAAAGTAAGAAGTCAAACACATTCATCCATACACATAATATAACATACACAAAATATATAAGTTTCACTTCCCCTCTTATTAACCAATTAAATGTCATGCTTTAAGGTTGTATTTGAAAAAATATTTACCTATGTTGAACGGAACAATCACACGTTCCAGTGAAAAAAAAATTTAGACATTGAACGAGAAAATCACACATTCTAATATAAAAACACCAAAATAACTAGTCAATTGCTTCTCCATTTCAAAAATGTATTTATTTAGTTTTTTTTAAAACATTTGTAAACTTCATAAAACTTAGACAGTCCTATCCTAAAAAATAATAATAAACTTGTTTTTTATATTTATCTATAATTAAAAACCTCTTTTAGATTTTAAATTTAATTTATAGTACTTTCTCAGTCTTATTTTAATTATGATCATAGGTTGTTTTACATAGATAAAATAATAATAAATTAATAAAAGAGAATATCAATTTTATAAAATTAACTCTGTCTTCATGTATTTTTAATTTTTATTATTTATATCATTAATATAATAAGAAATATAGATAAAAAAATATTAATTTTATATTAAAAATTTAAAATAATAATTATTTTTAAATAAAAAGTTTTCTTCGTACACAAGCGATAATTATTAGATGACGAAGGGAGTGCAAAGGTAAAATCTTGGGAACAATCTTGTGATCTCAATTGGTCAAACCGTAGTTAATACGGTGGAAAAGTTGCGCTCATGTATGCATGCATTTAAGTATTGGACTAATTTTATGCAAGCATCGGTAAATGCATTTATTTGTGTGTTCATCAATCTCATGCAGCAGTCACTTTTTCATTATATTTTTTTTAAGATCATAGCATAAAGGTCTGCAACACTTTCTGCCCTGGCTGCACATGTGACAACCTTTTTAAAAATAGAGTAATAGTATTATTTATATACGCTTATTTTTTTTTTAGAAATTTATGTGCATATTTTTATCACTTACAAATCTTATCCTTTTATATGCACTAATATTTGACAATTTTTCAATCTTATTTTTAAATAGAGTAATATTATTCTTATAAAAAAAATTGAGCAATATTATAGTATATCACAAAAAATGTTTACAAATATAATTTATACGTACTCATTTTTTTAATTTCTTTACATCACATGATCTGTGTTATTATATCACAAACAGAGTAGTATTTCTTTTTCATTTCTTCGTATCTCTATCATATGTTGTAGAAAAATGAAGGAGAAGTAGCTGTTTTCTTTTGAATAATTTCACAGGCAAAGCTAGTTATGGAACACATAAAAACCCATTGGTCTCTCTCTCATGTCATGCATAGATGCTAAAGACATCATTGAACCAGTTGTTCTTTATACTTTATACCCTTTGGAACTTCCACAGGCTAGTGTGCATTAAATGTTCAAAGGGACACAATTTTTATTTAAAGTAAAAATCTGACATATATACATATTTTTTCCTTCTTCCTAGAAAATTTACTTTGGTCTTTTACAAATTTTCATCTGAGAAATCTGCTAGATTAGAAATTGTGGTCAAGAAAACCAATTAAAATCCCATGCTTAATGGTAAGTTTCCAAGGAAGAAAAGAATACCTGTCTTCCCCCACAAGGCACTTAATTGAGTTCCAAACCAGACAACACATGCAAGGTATATTTAACCTTGCTTGTACTAGGTTTCTTCCTTTTCAAATAAGCACCAACCAACCACTCTGATTAGTTGATAACAAAGCATTTGCTAATAAAAGGGAAGTTAGAGATCAGAAAATTCTTATATTTCTTCCTATAGAATGGAAACTTTGATGAAGCAGATAAGGTTAGCAATTC
Source organism: Glycine soja (assembly GCF_004193775.1). NCBI lineage: Eukaryota > Viridiplantae > Streptophyta > Magnoliopsida > Fabales > Fabaceae > Glycine > Glycine soja. The sequence goes on along the minus strand of NC_041008.1, from coordinate 42,573,867 downwards.
TTGCTTTCACCCTTTAGCAATGTTGGATGGTAACATGCATGTATCATTTATTGTAGTTTCCACACCACTCATATAATTTAGGCGAATGGATCATTTTACTTCTTAATAAAGAAAGAGGCTTCTGTTTTCATCTTAATTACCATGTAGGGTTGTGCTGACAATATAGTTATTAATGTTATCAAGGCTAGTTTGCAATATTTGAATGTCAATCATTTTGTGAACCTAGTGGGTGATCAAGAATATCATAGCCTTTGAGCATTAGTATATAATTCAGAAGGGCTATACACAAAATTACCTTAATTTCTATTTTGCACAACCTTTTTCACATATTAGAGGTCTTTTAACTAGGCATTCATATGCATACAACAACAATAGGTGTATATTGTATATAGTAGTTTTTTGTTCCATAAACATTGTCTATATGCTGAAAACTTTTTGCTAGAACGAAATTAACTGGTGCAGAGGAGAAGAATAAAGCTGATCTGGGTGGCAGCAGGGATCAGAAAGTTACAACACTGAAAACCCCATCCTTCAAAGGTGATGTAATTAATTTTTCCATTGCAGGCTTTGTTAATTATTAGTAGTAGTAATAGGCAAGAAAGAATGTCATCCGGAAAGAGCTGAGAATTTGGGATATTGTGCCATCTTTAACAGAATGAAATTAATCACATGTCTCTGATTTTGGTCTCTTTACTTGACCTCTAACAAAAAAGTATTAAGTTAAAAAAGTAACATTCTCTCTTAATTGTTAACTATTTTAAGTTGAATGGTTGTTTTTAATTAGAATAGGAAATGCAACATGAAATTATAACTGGGTGATTTAATGTAGTTAATACCATCTTTAACTAAGTTAAGGGACAAAAAGGGGAGAGAAAAATAACATATTAAAGCTTATATATATATATATATATATATATATATATTACTACCAAAAATTGTTTTCTTGATGATGATAACAAAAGTCATGAGAAATTCTTAGATCCTCATGGCTCAAAGAAGGTTTTTTGATCCTCCAACCAGTGGTTTTTATTTTTCTCTTCGAAGAAATTTTTGAAAGATGTGATACCCTGTAAAGTCTGCATGAGTCAGACCGTTATATCCTCCTCTCTTTTGAAGAGAAATCCTCGGAGAAATTAACACACGTCTTTTCAGAGTGACATTAAATTATGTTCATTCTAGATTTCTGATAATTTTTCGGGTTACATTCGATATTTACGGTTAGAGTTTTGACATTTACTTCCATCATTACAAATAAACTTATTGTTAGTTTGTATATTTGATGCGACAAAACTAGGAGTACCATTAATAATTAAATATGAAAAGTCTTTAATAACAAGCAATACTTTATGAAGTGAATTCGAAGCATGAATTTATAAAGGGGAGCATGTAAATTGTGAACACGTTGATGAGGCTAGCTATTCGTTCTCTTTCTACTATTTTTGGTTGATAAATGAATTAGCCAATCTGCTAATTAACAAACTCTAGTGAAAATTTTCTGCAGATAAGAAAAAGGCTCAGAATTGGTTTCAGAGACAATTTTCAAGAACCATGAGTCATGATTATGACGCAGAAATGGAGCTTGCCACAGCAGTAGCTGCTGCTGCATTCGCAATTTTTTCACTAGAGGGTTCACTAATTCCACAGCAAAAGAAAAAGAGGGAGACACCTTTGACCAGAGGCAAAAGCAAAGTGGATGATACAAAACCTCCAATTTCTCAGTTTGGTGGCACATCAAGGCAGTTCTCAGGTAATTAAAGACATGAACACAAAGCTTGAGTCATAATAATAATAGAGTAAATTACAGTGGACACCTCATCAGGTTTCGTGAGATTGCACAAAATCTTTCTATTTTTTTCTATAGCTATAGGACCCTTTTTAATTATTTTGAAAAATATTACACTGATATTTCTTGTAAATTATATTAACCCCTTAGTTGTTTAAAAGATATTACACCACGTACATTGTAAGAGAGACTTTTTTAAACATTAAAATATGGAAAGATTTTGTGAAATCTAACAAAAATCTTAAGAAGTGTGTAATTTACTCTAAATACTTTATACTCTCTTTAACACCATTATGGTGAATTGCATATGCAATGCTTCACAAGTAGGGTTTAAAAATGACCAAAGTAACAATGCTACAGTGGATTTGAAGAGGCCTGAAAAAACCATGACCCCTGCACCATCAATGAGGAGGAGTTCAACTTTTGGTGAAAAGGTGAAGAGTAGCACTGATGGTAAAAAACCTGAGATCCAAGCCCCAAAAAGGACTACAACTTTTGGTGATGAGCACTCGGTGAACACTGGTGAAATAAAACCTGAGACCCCACTACCAAGAGTTGCTCCACCAGTTCATCAGCAAATGCCTTTAAGGCCACCGCCACCTCCATTGCCACCACCGCCACCGCCACCAATCAGGCAGACTTCAGCAAGACCAGGTACCAATGGAACAAAAGCAGATGCCTGGGAGAGGGAGGAGTTGGAAAAGATCAAAGAAAGGTATGTATACTTATCACTATAGGATATGGACATGGTTTGGATATTCTTTGGAAAAATCAAACCAAACCCATTAGAATGATTTGTCTTTTAACTTTATATAGCTTTTACATTAGATTAAAAATTTTATATTAAATTTTATTGCTGATTCACTTTTTGAAAAAAAGAAACAGTGGAACATATAAAGCTTTAAAATCACGATTGATTTTACACAATTAGTTTCATTGAAAATCAAAATTGTAAACATTCACCTCAAGAGACACTTAAATTGTTTCTAAATTTACGTTCAAAATTGGTTAATTGGTGTGATTTGGTTATTTTGCACACTCCCATTTATCAGTTGTTTTGAGTTGACATTCTAGCAAAGAAACCATTCTCAATATCAGGACTTGAATAAGTCTTTCTGAAATCACATTTACCCTCTATATATTTTCTTCCCTAGTACAAAAATGACACTTCAGAAGAAAAAAAAAAACTTAATAAACAGTGAAAATTGTTTTTCAATCACATGTCATTTTTCATTCATGCACTGAATATAAATTGTCAGGTACGAGAAGTTGTTGGAAACGATAGATTCATGGGAAAAGAGGAAGAAGGCGAAAGCAATACGCAAGCTAAATAAGCATCAGGTGAGGTTTCTCCCTCAACTCAACAACAAATTCATGCTTACTTAAATTATATGTGCATATGTAGTGCTTACAGTTTAATTCTGACATGTAAGTATTTTAATATCATAATTTAAGAGCATATTACTCTTGAGGCAAAAATACTTTTTGTCAAAGGATCAAACTCTTTATTTTTGTTTTTATTTTACTTTTATTTGTTAGATCTGTATTGAAACGTGTATCGCAACAATTTTAACTGTACAAACCAAGCATATACTTAGAAATCTTTTTACATATAATTTTGTATAATTACTATCATAAAAGTTTAATAATTTTATCATTCATGTCAATTGATCTAATATTAGATGATAGATAGTAAAAAAAAAAAAAGCTTTTTCTATTGGTTTGTTTCAATTAAATTCTACTTAATTATTGAATATATATGAAACATGCAGCATAGTGAAAGTGAACGGAAAAGGGCGAAAGTGTTGAAGAAATATCAAGATAAGATGAACTATATTAGTCAAATTGCAGGGGGAGCAAGAGCACAAGCAGAGGAAAGACGAAGGAGTGAAGTGCTCAAAGCAAAAGAGAAGGCAAATATAATTAGAACAACGGGCAAAATTCCAGGGCCATGCTCTTGCTTCTAACAACACCAATTATATATATGTACATATTACATAACATCACTAATTAAAGTTTGGGTATAACAAAAAGAATATGTAATTAATTATTTGTTTTACAATTCTGTGATTTCTAACTGTAAAGCTCTCTTTACACATTGTAGTGGGATATTTTTCCATTTTATATATATATTAAAAAAAAAAGGAAAGGAGTGGGAAAGAATATTCGGTAAAACTGAAGACATGTGGGGCTAACTTAGGTCTAAATTAGTTCCTGTTTTCTTGATTTCGTAGTTTGATTACCACAGTTTATGAATGTGAAAAATTAAACTCTTTATCCGGAAAGATAGACTTTTATTAGTGAAGAGGGAGTTTAAGGTGAAGAAAATAGCTTCAAATCTCTACTTCAATAATTTTCTAAAAATATTAATTTTAACCGTAATTGAAAAAAATTGTAAAAAAAAAAGTAGAAACAAATGTATAAAATTATAAAACCAATCATTAAGCATCAACGGTATATATTTAACAGAGAGGCAATTGTAACTTGTAATAATATTTATGAAAAAAATAGACTTTTTATATGTAGGCAGACTAATGGCGTATAAATATAACAAATCTAAAAAGTAATTTTTAGATTTGTTTTGGAAAAAAAATTGACTTTCTACTTTGATTGTGATCATACCAATCATAGAGATCCCGGCTATAAACATAATTATGTTTATAACCTATGGAAAAGATTTTCACGCCTATATCACGTGAAGCTATAAGGAGCGTACAACTGATGCAGTAAATATTCACTTCACAAAATATGGGGAAGCAAGTTAAACTTAAGATCAAATATCTATAAATAAAACAAAATTTCACCCAAATTACATGCAAATACATTGATAAAATGATAATTTATGAAAAACATTTATGCAAAAATAAATATATTTTTACAGTCAATATGTTAAACTTCTTACTTTTTTATTTAAACAAATAAGAAGATAGAAAAAAAATACTTTCTTCTCTTGTATTAATTTATATCACATAAAAAGTATTTTTTTTTGTTTTCATTTTCTTTTTATTTATTATCTCCACCTGCCAAACAGAGTGTGGCAGTATCAATCATATCAATTTAAATGTTGCTATTCTTAGTAAATCCAAGCAAGATGCACAACTGTTCACTAATTTGCTACTTGGCTGAAATAATGCCATCTTACTTGGACTACTATAGTGTGCATAATGCAGAATTTAATAATTATGGGAAAAGTTGGTTCCCCACCACACTGCAAATCTTCAACCGTTATATATCAAGCAATCACAATGTCCCTGAATGTCGTCGGATACTGTTCACTTCCCGCCATTCTTGTAATCGTCACCTTTTCAAGGTAGTAATAATTTATATTCTTTAATCAAATTTTATTTAAAATTCAAATTCTGATCTTAAACATAAAATAAACTATGTTAGAAAGTATATGCTCACGGTTAGATTAATCACTCTCATGACAATAAATATTTCGTATTAGTATCATGTACCATCATATAGATAAAGAAAAAAAACTATCAAATATCTATACCCATCAAGATAAGAATCATATCTATGGTATCACCCAATAAAAAACATGAACGCGTGGAAGTCATTGCTCAATATCCTCAGAAAGCAACACGGTTTTGCCGACACTCAAAGCAAACAGTACCACACGACATGTGTTAATGCCCAAACAGATAAGAGCACAAGCCAGACCCACATATCTTGCACCACACAAATTCCACAGATATTTCTTTCACAAAATCTCACCCCCACTCTATAAATATATAACACAGAACTGTAGTTGCAGAAGCTTCAATAAGTAAGTATCAATGGCTTCCGAAGAATCCCAGAACAAGCCCCCCAGCGAGCAGTCCACTACCGAACTCATCACGAGCGCGAAGCTGGTGGCGGAGGCGGCGCAGTCGGCTCTGAAGAGCGACAGCGACAAAGTGGACAAGGCCAAGGTGGCTGACGCTGCCGGCGATCTTCTCGACGCGGCGGGGAAGTATGGAAAACTTGATGACAAACAAGGCATAGGGCAATATGTTGACAAGGCTGCTGATTATCTGCATAATTACCAGGGTGATAATACCACTGCTCCTTCACAGCCTGCAGAGTCTAAAGGTGAAGAAAGTGGTGGTGGGTTAGGTGGTCTTGCAAACTTGGCTGGAGGCTTCTTCAAAAAGTAGTTACAAAGCAACTAAATAAGACCTTAATTGAGTCCTTATTCTCGGTCTAGTAGTGGGGTTTGGGTAATATGCACCAGATCATAGATTTAAATCTTGTTATTGTAAAAAAAGAAAATGGAAAAAAAAAAGTCTTGAATTTCTCACTTCTAGTTCTAGTATTGTTGTTGTTGTTGTTATATGATGTATGGTTGAATAAATGTGATTTGGTGTTTGTACTTTGTAGAGTTAATTAGTGACTTCTGTGTCTGTTCTCTTAATTCTAATTCCAAACAAGAGTACTTCCGGCCGGCTTCTTTTTAGCTAAGTATTTGTTTCCCTTGTCTTGTGTATAAATATAACTATGATGGTAATTGAATTGTGTCGAATTTTCTTCTCTTATAGGTACTGGAAAATTGGACTTCGTACGTTGAAGGTATCCTTAAATTCATGTATTGGGGACAAGGGAGTCTAGCTAAATGAATAACGTGTGAGTTGTTGTAATTTGAAAATTATCCACTCTTGCGAATAAAAAAAATTATATGTCCTGAGGTATGAGAATAGGATAGGGACGTTTAGTATCTCTTTATCGCACATACAAAGAAAGGAATATGCAACAGGCTTTCAAGTATTTTTTTTTTCCCCTAACACACTTTCTTGTTAGTTTTATTTCATATGCATATGGGTCTCATTAAAATGAAACCTATTGAAGAATGAAATTCATATTTAGAAAGACCTACGTGAATTGAATATTAGGAATGTGTTAAGTATTTTCCTTACTATAAATATTGAATATTTATGATTTATTTTGAGATAAATATAAGCATATTTAATTAAATTATATTTTAGTTTATATTTTTTTATTTCACTTAATTGAAATATTAAAACATAAAATTGATATATCTTTATCATTGTAAAGTTGCTAAAATGAGTCATAAACTCATAATCTATAAATCATTGTAAAGACTCAGCCCATATGGATGACAACATCACTGGAGGAGCTTGTTTTTGTGCTTCTAGTGCTAAAGCCTAAAGAGCCTAAGCTTGTTTCTTTGTTTCCTCCGGGTGAAGGTTTTCTCAAGGCCCACTGTTACTGCAATGATAAGTGAAGATTAAAATAAATTTTAAGAAAAATGTTTATTTTAAATGAGAGAATTATATATGGGGCTTTTTTGTTAACATATTTTTGCTAAAATATTTTTTGCTAACATATGTCACCTTTTTCTTACTAAATATAGTCTTTTTTGCTTTCAAAAAATTTAAAACAAATATTTTTTTATTGATAAACCTCTAAAATTTGAGCTTTAGTTTGTTTACTCTTGAGTCGGTCGTATCTTACGTTCAATGTTGATGACAAAAACACAAGCAATCTAGTGAATTCTGAATTTGGTGGGCTTTTAAGAGATCATTTGGATTGTTAGATTATTTAATCTAATAATAACTCATGTAATTATGGAATAATTTTAATGAAAAAATGTTTAATGTGATGGTTGTTAGACTTGAAATTATATTAGTCATTGGAAGTTATTTTTAAGTTATTAAAATAAGTCTCTTTCTTTTCACTTGGAATATATATATATATATATATATATATATATATATATATATATATATATATATATATTAAAATGAAAGTTACATTCCATACATGGATATATGTATTATATATGTTGCATGTTATTTGGCTTGTGTTTGCAGGATTTGCACTTGGCTATTTTATGACTTTGGTAATGTCTTTTTATAGTTTTATTTGTAAAATTATTTACTTTTACATAAAATAATTAATTTGCAATTACATATTAAAGAAAGATTTGTTAACCACTAAAGTGGTCAAATCTATATGGTTTTGTATTTCCAAATTATATAATTGATTGATATAATGATGTTGTAAATTTTCATGCTTGGGTTGAATGAAATTATTAATTATAAGACACGCGTTTAGGAGTACATAACAAGACACGTCACACAATGGATATGTCAGGTCAGTCTCACTAAGTAAAATCATAGGGTGACCAGTTAGGGTCACTCCGTTTTGCGAGAATGCTCTAACCATATGGGATCAACATAGGCTTAAAGGAGTACTCAAACTGAGTGTTTTTACCCCCAAGGCCTAGACTCCGAAGAATCCGTTAAGGTCTCACCTTCTTGATTCAGGTCCAACCCCTAAAATAATTTTTGCAAGCAAACACTGCTCATGAATTATACAATACCCATGACCTCATACTCTTGTTTCAAATACGTTTAACACATTGCGCTACAATTTAACATTGGTTCCTAACTATGAACCTATATTTTCTCTTTAACACTGTGCATAAACACTTTTCTCAATATAAACACTGGTCAGATTATTGTATAATTCACAGCTCACAACACAATTATTGTCACATCAAGTGTTAAATACACACACTGATTCACAATCAAATATCATGCCCACAATTTAACATCTCATAATCTCACAATCAACCATCACAAGTTTACATGTATCTCACAAATTAACATATATTCAACTTTGTACTTATACTCGATTTCAACAATAATATTATAAGCAGGCACTGCCATGGTTATCAAACTCTCGAGTTAACTCGTTAACTCTTACGAGTTTACAAGTCCACTTGTCCTCTGCGAGTTGACTCTTGAGTAAACTCATTTTTTAGTAGACTTTGGATAAATTCTAAGTAAACTTGGTAAACTCTCGAGTTTACTACCGAGTCAACGAGTTAGCAAGTTAAGAAAACTAGACCAAAATGTAAGTCATTTTTTATTGTTTTCTGTTTAACATTCAATATACCTTTATTTAACGTGTTATTCTCAAATACAAAATTTTCACATTTAATAATATCAAACTCTTGTTCTCTAATAACATCAAATCCTCGAAGAGAATGATCTACTACTACTATAACCTCTACAAGTTATTGTTTAGCAGTGATGCATTATTACTAGACTTGATTATTTAAATATTTTAAACTTTATGATTTAGTGTTTTGCTTTATTATATTGTTGAAATATTTAATTAGTATGTTGTTTATAGATATTTTGTTATTATTTTTTATATGAAATAGACTTTTACGAGTCTACGAGTTGAGTTTACGAGTCGAGTCTATAAAACTCTCACGAGTCTGCATAAACTCTCGAGTTTGATAACCTTGGGCACTGCTCATGAATTATACAATACCTACGACCTCACACTTGTGTTTCAAACACGTTTAATATATTATGTTACAATTTAACACTGATTCCTAACTAAAAAACCTACATTTTTCCTTTAACACTGTGCATCAACATTTTTTTCAAGATAAACATTGTTCTCATTTTGTCTTATGTAATTAACTTTTGTTTTGTTGATATATAATGCAGTTTTGAACTTAAAAAAAAAAAAGGCTTGCAGGTCGTCGTTTCTTGCACATCATAGAATATTGTGAGTACTTTTTAAAAATTGGGAATAATTGGATTTGAATTACTAATTATAAATACAAATAAGTAATTTCTTAAAACATGATTTATACGTAAAATATTTGTAAATTGGATATATATATATATATATATATATATATATTATTTCATACAAATTAAAAAAGGCTAATGTGTTGGATTGACAAAGGTCTAGTTGTGCTAATATGTGAGCAAATATTTATTTACTGAAAAAATTTATGTTTGATTATTGTGATAATTTTGTTTTTATAACAAGAACCGAAAGCTAAACTAAACAAAAAATATATAATCTCTCAGGTTTTATATTTATGCATTTTTGGTTTAATTACTTTTCGATTATTCGTTCTGAATATATGAAGATAGCCTCTGTCGCTCAATTCAAAATTTTTATTTTTTTTATTTAAGTGAGATGAGAGTGAGTTGGATGGTCATGTATAATATTTTTCTCATTTTCTCTAGAATAGAGTATGCGTGCATGAGCGTTTTAGAGCATATTAGGTTTGATGGTGTAACCAAGGTGAACGATTTTGGTCAAAACGTGATTTGATTATATAAAAATATGTTTGGACACAATTTTTAATTTCACGTTCAACCCTTCAACCCACGGTGACTTTGAAACACTTAAGGAGAACTTTCAATTCAACTTGAATTGATTCAAGAAAATATAAAATATCATTATGTAGATATTTCCTCATAATACCCTTGTACTTTCTACACACTTTTTGTGGCGGACTATAGTTGTATAGTTGGACATGTACATTTTTTCTTTTTTCTTATTTCAATTTATTATATTTTATTAGAGCAGAATCTATAGATTTCAAATTGTAATATTAGATCATGGGTGGATGTTATCTCTGAGTGTCATATAAAATTGAAGATATATTAAGATCTATCTCATTTTTTCCTCCTTTAATGATAGATTTTATTTTAAAATCTTTGACAATTTTTTTACATCTCACATGAATCCTCTTCTAAATGTTCCACTTTCTTCTTTGTTTTTTACTTTCCCAATGTCCCACTTTCTCCTTTTTTTATTTTTTTTTTTCACTCTCTCTTCCTCCTTTTCTTCCCCCAAGCTCCACTCACTCCTTCTCCCACTCAACATTTTTTCCCACTTTTTTACCCTTTCCCTTCTTCCTTCTCCTCCTCTCCCTTCCTCTCCTCCTTATTCTTCCTTCCGCCACCACAACCTACTCCTCCCCCTTCTTTTTCCTTCTGCCACTCCCCCTCCCTCCCTCACCCTCCCCCTCCCCCTCCTGCAACCATCAACGCCCACTCAAGGAAGATATGTTTTTCCCCTTCTTATCATTCTGTTCTTGCATTTTTGTTCTTATTTTTTTTTCCTTCTTCCATTGTTTTTTTTTCTTTTTCCGCTGATTGATTATTGTTTATTTTGTTTGTAATTTTTTAAGATTGTGTACGGTTCTTTTGCAAGAACTCATTTTCCACTTTAAAGATCTTTGCATTATATTTATTGCAAAATCTCTAAAAGATCATACCTTGATCACAAAATCCTTGCTCAAGAACTTATACTAAAAATACTAGTAAAACTTCATCTATTTTAATAGTTAAAAATTTATTATTACATTTACTTGTTCTCTTAATTTCAGAAAAATTATTACCATCTTTACTTCACAGCATCTTCATTTAGTAATTTTAGTTTGCTTTTATAACAGCAAATTAAAATAACAAATAAGTATTCAAAGACATTAAAACTTATTTAAGTAATTTTACACTCAAAATTAATTATGACTCAAAATATCCAAACATTATTTTCTTAAAAAATCAATTTTTTAATATATATTATTCAAACAAAAATCATGTTACTCTAAAATCAATTATATAAAATCAACATCGATTTAAAATTAATTCTATCGAGACTCATTCAAACGCATAGTTAATGTTCGTTCTCGCTTTTCATCATTTTGAGTATGGATTCAGGTGGGTGGGGGACTTCAACAAATCCCCTGGGATACAAACCTGACACGTGGGATTAGGACCTTACTCCAGATAAGTGTAGCACTATCAAAGAGAGGCATGCACTGGATTAGTGATACACTGCTTTCTCTCTCCTCCGGAATTTGTTCTGAGCTATTCTCTCTTTCCAGTGTCCACATCCATTGAAGTGAAATCCCACGTCATCTTTTTTTTTTTATAAAAAAAAAACACCACTTGACTTGTTATGTTTATGTAAAAAAAAAAAAAAAGTCTTTTCTCGTTTAATAAAGATTTTAAGCTGGATTTTTTCTGTATCTACTGTTTTGTATTGTCAAATTTAGTTTCCTTTAAACCTTTTTTCAATTATACCCTTCATTTTGAATTTTCATTGTAAGATTTTAAAATTTGATACCTAAATCCTTTGAGCTATCTTTACACGGTTTTGAATATTTTCTGCTCCCATTCTCAGTTGCTTGCCACAGTGAGTATTTCTCGTTCATTTCGCATCATTAATTAATTAATAAAAAGGTAGAATAAATTAGTTACTAACATAGTAGCAACTTTAGTGGAAGAAGATGGGGGGCTTGCAGCGATGAACGAGGCGGAAACAAAATCAAGAAAAAGAACGGTATCAGGAAGAGAGAACAATACTCTCATCTTCTACTCTCTTTTTTTTCAAAAATAATAATAATACGGTGCAAGCAATCTCATAATAGTGCCACACTTATCTTAAGAAATATCTTGATCCTACACACCAGATTTTTTTCTCGTGGGGGATTTGTTCAGATTCCCCACCCTAGAAATTGCCTATGGATTTAACGTATCAAGGAATGACTTGTGTCATCATCATGAGTGACTAATTAAATCTCTCGTTAGAATTTATTTTGATATATCAAGATTTTGTAACTTGTCTTCTCATGGATAGTTAAGAAATAAGTTATAAAATTGAGTATTTTTATTTTCAAGGAATTGGATATAAAGATAATTAATGCCCCTAACTCTCAATTAACATTTGGGATACAACAACTCTTTGGATGTTTGAGATTGATGTTTGAGTAACTCATAATTTCTAACCATTTTTATTTATTTGATAAAAATATTTGTTGCATGTTTAGTTTGGATCAAAATCATAAAATTTGTTTATTTCAATGTTCTTATTTTAAGTTTTATAATTTAAAAGCATGAATTGGAATATTAATAATTTAAATTGTGACAATGTTTAAATTTCTAGGCATTGGATTAAAGTTCCTGGGAAAATGATGATGCTCTACTTTCACACTTGTATGAATAAACACACTTGCCTAAGGGTAAGAGTCTCCAAATTTTAAAAAGTTATAAAATGGTCTACTTATTTAATTAATGACACATTAATCTTTTTAAAAAAATTATTTTTAATTTTTAGATACGATATTAAACCTTTTTTTATTTAAGATGTGAAATTTGTTTAATTATATTTATTTATATAAAAAATATGAAAATCAACTAATATTAAAAAAAGAGGACATAAATAAGATGAAAATTACATGTGAATCTCACGAGAGAAAAAAGTAAAAAAATTGAAAACTCTAATGTAATTTTCTTTTTTTATTGATCATGAGACTCAATTTTTAAGAAAATAATTAAACAATACTAATCTATAAAATTATAATTAATATTCCAACACCATCTCAAAATGGTATCTATTTTGATCTAAAATTTGATTCGTAGCCATTTGAATGGAAAGATGAAATAAACTACATAATCCCAAAATGATATTAACAGCACAACGAGCCCTTGAGCATGAGGCCTCGACAAGGCTAGATATGAAGTACTCTATATAGCAATGTATGTATGCATCTTATGAAGTTCAACTATAGCTGTCTAAGATCTTCCTCGTTGTGAATTATTGATTGATAATTGGTGCCATCAGGGTCAAGTGAACCTTCCTCCATTATTTGAGGAGGATGTAAAGAGCACTCTTCTTTGTTGAAATGCTTTGCCAATTCAGTCATCATCTCCGAAAGGGATCGCTGAAAGTCTCGAGCAGTCCATTTTGAATGCATGAACTTAAATAAATGGACCATGACTGCGAGAAATGAAGTGAACAATATGATGATGAAAAGCCCCCCAAAGCTCTTTAATGTTAAGTTAGTGCTTCTAAATGCCATTCTGGTACTTGGATCTTCACTTATGACGTCTCTTGAGAAGTACTTCTTCTTAATCCCATCAAAGGTTGTTTTATTTTCAGTGACGTTTAAGATCGACCTCGAAAAATAAGGAACCAATGGAGAGTTTCGTGGGAATGCCTGAAGAAAGAAAAAGACAGAAAAACTTGTTAGCAATTTATCACAAAAGAAATGTTATCAATACAAACTTTTAATACCAGAATGCATTAAAAAGAGGAGTTGAATGGTGATGCACCGGGCGGTATAGAATAGTTCTACACTGGTTGGTAACTTTTTTCTCTATAAAGAGAGTGTAAAAAATGTGTAATACTCTTTTTTCTTGAAAAATTATTATCATATTTCTATTGTCTCAATCAATATCTATATGATATAAGTTGAACTTTTTAATTTATCAGAAAAAATTAATGAATCTCAATTTCATATAATGATTGGCTGAGATCGATCATAGTCACATACATAATGAACTTCAACCATACAATAACATGAGAATATATATCATTTGATCAAATAAGTTCTTACAAATTTCTTATAGAAATTGCTTATATATAAACAACTACAACTAAGATATTTAAAAAAATTATTATCCTTCACTAATAAAAAAATATTTTTTTAAAAAAATAATTGTGAGTGAAGAGATAAAATGAAACTCACTAAAAATAAATTAAGAACTCAAAGTTGAATTGGGAGTTAAGAGTGTAAACTCTGTAATTGCATTTGAGAAACTCTTACAATCAATAGGCCTGGTTAATTTTAAAATTATGATCATAATTCATTAAAAAAAAAAACACTGAAAATGACAGATGCATACAGGGACTTACGAAGGCAAATCCATCGGTTTTGTATGTTGGTCCAACAATCTGATACTTTTTGCAGCCATATTTCATGAGAAAGAGGTTAATAAAGACAATTTCATCAAAAACAGCAGCAACTCCTCCATTGTTGCTTCCAAGAGACAGAGCTTGTTGATAGGCCTCAGGGCCATGGTAACCCTTTAACTTAGATTCATTGAATCCTAACTTTTCAATTAGTAGCCCTTTCACAAAGGAATCCTTATGATACCCCACAAAGAAATTGTTTGTTTTTATCTCTTCTACGTCCATAAACTGAGGCTGCAGTTTCTGTACCGTGAGAATTGAAGCTAAACTTGCAGTGTAACTTTGCGTTATGATGAGTACCACAAAGAACCATATAATCAGCACAAATCGTGACCATTTGTTCTCTACCTTCTCCCCTGTCATCAAAGGTTTTTAGTTGAAAAACTCGAATTTAAGAATATAGATTTTTTTTGGTGAAGAAACCTGAAGTTATTGCATATTAGTATTTTGTACAATATTTGTAATGAGTAAGAAGGAATCAAAGTCTAGAAAAAGGAAATATAATCTCTTCTAAAATTCAGTTTTTTCCATTTTAATTTTTGTAAGTATTTGGTTTCACTTTGGTAAATTGATTTCAAGTTTAAAATTGATTTTAAATAAATTTCTAATATTTGATTTCAACAAAATTTCAGATTTAATTACAAACTCATAATTAATTTTTATATGTAACAATTTTAAGAAGTTTATAAGTTGGATGAAATTTTTTTATAATAAGTTTTACTGCTCCTAAATCCCAACTCAATCTTATAATAAAAATATTTAAATATAAATCACATCAATTTAAAATCAATTTTAATTAAAATTAATTTTATCATACTCATTCAAACACACATTTTTAGTTAAATTATATGCCTATATAAGATTATCTGTCAATACATTTTATGCTAAATACTATGCAGAACGTAGATCACAGGTACTGTCAATGTGGTGGGTCTGGATATGCTATTATGAAATATTATGATGTGATATGTATATAATCTAAAGACTCTGCATGTAATTAGTGTTAGAGAATGTACTATGAGCAAATACGAGTGTTGAGAAGGAAAACCAGAGAGCCATGCCGATTTGGTTCTTTGGAGTGCCCCTGAACTCCGTGTTTGAGCGGTGTTCGAAAAACCAAACGATGAAGCCTGTGAAGATGAAAGCTGCACCAGTTGTCAACCAAAGGTCCCAACTAAATGGCTTCAGGAAAATCCAAATGTTTTGTCTCTCATCATGCTTCGCCAAAACCAGCATTGCCACACCTGATTCTGAAAATGGCATTGTAAAATCAACATACTCTGAGCGCTTAGCCACAATTGTCACGTCCCCAACCACGGCATCATACTTCTGCATGCAAAAGAATGAAGCCCTAAGGAATAAAAAAATAAGGTTGATCTTAAGATTTTTGGTATTGTGGGCGAACTTAGAAAATATATTCTCATAATCATTTGAATTTTGTCTTACATTTTTTATTTTTATTTTGCTTCAAAATCATCAATAGTTCGTTCATAATTAAAATTTTTAAAACAAAATTTCAACAGATATCAAAGCAAAATTATTTAATATTAATATAAACTAAATAAGATTGACACTCTATGGTCGTCCACCTCGATCGTGCTTAGGCCACCAGACAATTAAGAGGGAAAAAAAGAAGAAGAAAGCTTTGTGAAAAAGAGAAAAACTGAAAAACTTGCCTTTTCCTTGATTTGCATAAGAAGTTCATCGTAGGTACCAGCAGTCTCTCCATGTTTCTCAAAAGGTAAGAGTTCATAATGCAGGGGAAAGGGTAAAACCTTCAAGACTTCAAAGAACACATCAAAGGAGAAGTTGAGAAATTTTTTGAATTCATTGACACTATTTGTTGGTGGGATTCCAATCCTCAACTTTGCTGGGGGCTCTGTTGTGTTACCAGGCCATTTTGGTTGCTCTAATTTAGAAAGCCCCCTCTCTGGCATCCAATTTCCAATGCTCCTCTCTGTTTGCTCCACAACATTGAACACCTCAAGAATTGATGGCTCTAGTTGTCCTTTAACCAAATGGAAATTACCAGAGAGGCCATGGAATTTGGTAGCCAGGATTGTGTTGTGAAGGGTAGCAGTGACGTTTTCCCCCCAAACTTTCTCCACAGCCTTGGCTAATGCCCAAACAGAATCATATGCCCACAATCCAAAGATGGTTACAGTATTTCCATATCTTTCTTTGAAGTTGTCAAGCCTTTTAGTGTGTTTTGGGCTTGGCCTAACTCCCAACACACCTTGCATGGTTCCTATGCATTTTAGCACCATAGGGTCTACCTCTGCAGATAGGCCTTCAGTAACTATCCATGCATATCCAATTGTCATCATCCCTTCTTTCTTTGCAGCCAGAAACACCTTGCACCCAAGGTCAGTGCTCATGTGAACAAGAAACACTTTTGTAGACATTAACTTCAGCTTCTTGAGCTCATTTGAAATCTCGGCGCCCCCTGAGCCTGGACTAATGACACTTCTGTAAGGCACTCGGGTGCCAATTTTTACAAAGGCATCGTTTAGATATGGGTTAAGACCATTGCCATATTCGGTGTCTTCGTATATGGGGATTATTTCGCGCCAACCGTTGCCTTGGACAATGGCAGCTATGGCTTCCACCTGGGAGGAATCATCCCTGGCGGCGCGAATGAAATAAGGCTTCTGGGTCGAGGAAAGCGATGGACTTGTGGCGGAAAACGAGATCACTGGCACTTGAGCTTTGCTTCCAAGTTCTATGACGAACCAAGCTTGTTCTGATGTTTGTGGTCCAATGATTGCATGCACCTTCTCATTTAACAATTCTTGAGCTGCATATATAGTGTCATTCATGGTTATTATGTTATGTAAACTATTCTTTAAACTAATTAAAGATCATATATATATATATATATATATATATATATATATATAAGTAACGGGAATGTAAATGCTAAAATTTGAGAGCTAAATTAAATTAAAGCTGCTATGGTACATATATTTTTTTAATTAATACTTATATGAGTTTTTCTTTTTTATCTATAGGAATCGAATAGAGATATCACAGAGTTTACAATAACTTTTGATTGAGAGCTAGACCCTTGCTAGTCAAATGAGTTTAAACACACTAAAAGAGAGAAGGAGAGAGCTTCATTGAATGAAAATCCATTCAACAATTGGTAAAAAAAACAGTACCAAAAACTTTTAAATTTCTATTCAAATCATAGAATATAGTATTTTCAATTCTCTCAAATTAAAAGTGGGGGAGGGTGGGGAAATACTACCTACAGATGCTGCTGTGACAACATTATCCCGAGAGTCTCGGGTTTGAAGAGCAAGTCTGGTTTTGTAATGAGGGTGACGTTCATAGAAATCCTGGTATGCCATCCATATGCAGCTATTAGACATGCTTCCAATTGAGGAGTTCAAATCAAGAACTATCCCTATTGGTATTGGTATGGCCTCCTTTGCCATGAAGGGTCTTCCCCATAGGCATAGAAGAAGAAAAAACAGGCATAGAAGGGAATAGTGAAGACTTAGACTTTCATGCAGGTTTGACATTGTCAATTAATTAAGTGACAGAATTAAATTTCTGTTGATTTGCGTACATATATAGTCTTTTATTGAATAGGTTAACCCACGCGGATTCCTATATATCAGATCAAATGACATCCCCATGTAACTTATAGAATGACATCATAGGCAATCTCTATATGTAATATATATTTTTAATTTTATTAAGTCAACTGTTATATCATGTGATCGTATATACTAAATTTTACATAATTCAAAAGTTTATTTATGCAGTAAAAAAACATTTATTTATAAATATATAATCAAACCAACAATTAACATTTTACTTCTGTTATAAAAGTAATATGGTGAAATATTATTTAAAAATTTGTAAATTCATCTATTATATTAGAATTATATATATATATATGTAATAATTAGATTTATAAAAGTAATAGGCTAAAGTAGAATTTATTGGTCGTTCATATGAATTTTTGGTTTCAATTTTTTACTTTAGTTTTAAAATTTTTATTTTGATTCTATTAGATAAAATTGGTAGTTTTATTAATTTTTTATATTAATAGTGTTAATTTTAACGTGACTAACACTTATTTGACCTAATATTTCTCAAAGTTTGTTATGTATAGCTAATTAAGTTGATTTACTACATTCTTTTCTAAATATAAAACTCTTTTTTCAATTTTGTTTGTCATTTTTATAAGATTCTTTTCAAGTTATCTTTTGCATTAATTATTTGACTCAAATATCCTTAGTTATTTTACAATAAATGCTATGTATTAAAAAGATAAAGACATTATCTTACTTATAATGATTAGATACGAAGATTAACACACATTAAATAATTAAATGAGAAAATGATTAAATAAAAAGAGAGAGATTGAGTCTCAATAATTTTAATGGTAATTTTGGTAAAATGATACAAATTGTTAACACATTTAATAGTACTAACTATATTAACCAAATTAATCTAATAAAGACACTTTAAGCAAGCAAAATGAAACTTTTTAAACTTGATAAATAAAATTGAAACCAAATATTCAGATGAGGGGCCAAAATTCTATTTTAGACATATTAATATTGTATAAAATTATTAAAAGTGTCATTTTATAAAGTTTAACATCAAATGTCAATTACTACCTTCGTCCCTAAATGTAAAACTCTTTTAAATAATTCATTTTCATTAATAAAATTGATTAATTTAGTTTGTAGCATTAAATTTATTAAAAAAATTGTATTATTTTTCTAAAACTATCCTTAAAATTATTGAGACTAGTTATCGTTCTATTTTTCCTCTTAATTACTTTTCACCTAATTAATTATGTGTGTTGGTCATCTTTTCCGATCTTATAAGAGAGATAATGAATTTATCTTATTAATTTATTGTAATAAAATTTAATATATTATGGTCAACAAATAACTAATGCAATGAGCTACTTGAAAAGAGTCTTATAAAAAGAGACAAATAAATTACTCTCTTCATTCCAAAATAATTGTTGTCCTAGATTGTTTTACACAGAAAAGTCAATAAATAAACAAAAGAGAATAGTAATTTTACAAAACTAATTCTATTATTAATATTACATTGAAAAACTAAAGGGAAACTTACTAAGGGCATTAGTGAAAAAAATAATTAATATTACATTGAAAAACTAACATGAACTTATTTTGGGGGAAATTTCTTTTTCAAATACAACACTTATTTTGGGACAAAGAAAATAAACAGAAGAGTTTTACAAATAGAACGAGGTAGTATAAGATATCCACTTACTCCACTAACAACCTTAGAGAGAGAAAAAAAATGAGTTAGTTATGTTTTCTTCCCTAAACTTTTTGTAAATTTTACCTTTAGCCCCTAAATAAAATATTGACTACTCTTAGTTTTTATATTTCTAATCCATTAACATTTTTTGTCCCTATTGTCAAGTATCATTGTTTAGTCCTAAAAAAAATATGACTAATCTTAACTCCTATATTTCTGTTTTATTAACATTTTTTGTCTCTGTTATCAAGTATCATCGTTGAGTGATTGATGACAGACAATCACATGAGTAGCCACATCATCAACTAGTATGACATAGTAGTCACATGTAATTTTCTTTTTGGCAAACTATATTTTTAGTACCCTCATTTTTCACAAAATTTACCTTTAGTCCCTTAACAATTTTTTACTAGTCATTGTCCCTTATTCTTTCACAAAATTCATTTTTAGTCTCTTAATATTTTGTTTGGTCGATTTGAGTCTCTCAACTTTTGTTTGTAATTGTTTTTAGTCCCTCCCATTTTAACATCCTACAATTTTAATATAATAATTGTCATTAGTTTTAGTTTAAAAATTATTAGTATAAGAATTTATTTGAATTAAAATGATTATGATAATATATATATATATATATATATATATATATATATATATATATATATGAAATGCTTGTATTATGATATATTAAATATCGTTGAAATAATTGAATAAAAAAATTATGTTTGCTTTAATTACTTTATTTAAAGTTGATCGAGTTAAATAACTATTTTACCAATAAAAAAAATTAGGTGATTGATATAAGATTGTTGAGATTATTTTATAATTATAAAAGAAAGTGTGGGAGTTCCATGTTTTAATTAAAAATATTAAAAGATTATCACTATTGTAAAGATAATTATTAAAGTAATAATATAACATTGTATATCTAGTTTGGATAAGATAAATGTTATATTTGAATTTGTGATCCTTGAAAACGGTGACTTAATCTTAAATCATATACTCTTCTATTATATAAGGATAAACAATTATCTTCTTCTAGTATTTTATAGATGGTCTCTCTCAAAAAATAGAAAATTGGTAGGCATATAGGATTGATAAGAAAGTAGAAACAAAGAGAATCTTGTTGATCCACTAAATGGAAATGAGAAATAATAAGCGAATAACACATGAATTACTATGTGTTTCAAGAGGTGAGTAAAATAATTTTTTTTTTCTAAACTTTCATTGTATAGATTTTCGGAAACGTGTTTTCTTGAGTTTACTGGTCATAAATCAATAAATTGCTACATCGATCCTTGCGTGAATTAATCATTGTGATGATCGTAAAATTTAGGTTATGTGGTATTTTTGCATGAAATTATTTAAGTGTCTAATATAATCATACAAACATGTAGTTTTCACTGTGTGGGTTTTAATTTAACTTTACAAAAATGAATATTGCAATGTACAAATCTTCACTTGTTGCATATATATTAAATCTTGGAATTTATTTGAAAATTCATGAATAAGCTTGCTTGAGTTGTGTTTAGCTATCATATATATCAACTAAAATATGTTTTGCTACATGTATGTGTTTTATTCCATAGTTAATTATTAATTGACTTATAAGAAGCTATAATTTAGAGTATGACTTTGTGAGTTGTTAGTATGTATAGAATTAGAGTATTTGGTAGTTATCTGGAATGATGTTTTGTAATTATGTGTGAATTGGTCATCCTCTTCTGGTAAGTGGTGGCAGTGTATGTTTTATTTTGAAAATTAAATATGCATGAGATACCTCCATTTGGGATGGGAAAAAGATATATACCTCCACCTGGGATGGGAATGAGATAATAGATATCTTCATCTAGGATGGGAAGAGATTTTGGATACCTCCATCCATGATAGGGAAGACAATGAGATGTCATTGCATGGATATGAGCTTATAGATCCTTTAAAAAATCCGAAATCCACACCGGTTTTGGAAACCAAAGAGTTGAGTTTAATGATTCTCGAAATCACTAAGTTGTGTTGTGATATTTGTTTGTTTGTTCAAGAATTGAATGCAATAAAGTGTTGGTGTTTGTTTATTGGAGTGTTACTTTATTGTGTGAATAACTTGTGGTTGTTTATTAGTATGTATATATTATTTCTAATTTAATTTTACATATACCATGGTTGGATTTTTTCGATTACTGCACTGACTGAGAATAATACTATTTGTGAACTTTTTTAGAACTTGTTTTATACACTGAGATTATGATATCATTAAAAGTATTATTTTCAAAGTTCGAGGAAAAAACTTTTAAGTCAAGGGGTAATTGAAGATTTAGTTCATTATTAGTTAAACTTTGTAGATGTCCATATTTGAGAATGAAATTATTTACTTATGCGAGAATTTTTTTATTTGTACTATTTGAAGTATTTCAAACTATTGAAATTTTTAAATTCTTATTTTATGAATGTTTTAAACTATATTTTTATTCTGGGGTTGTTATTGTAACGATGAGCGTTACACCCATAAGTATCACTATTAAGCGATGTGGGCAACCACATGACTTGCCATATGAGCTACTAGTTTAACATGACAATTACATTTCAAGACATTTTCTAGAGGTTCTAAAGCACTATAAATTTTCTTTTATGGTGTAAAAATGCAAAAATAAAGGTTCAAAATTTTCAATAAATAAATAGATAAACAATGGGATGTAATAAGAAAAATCAATTCCAGTCAATACACATATCAACAACCCACTAAACCATGATCCTTAACACATAATTGACAAACCACAAGTTAAATAAACAAGAATAAGCAAAATAATAAACCACTGAAACCATGAATCAAAACTTATTAGCACCAAAATCAAAGAACCCTCTTAATCTTCCAAATTGTAATCACGAGCCTTACTTCTCAAACAAACACTAAACTTTTGCTACATGAGTAATAACATTCATGGAGGATTGGCACAAGGTGGTGATGGTGGCAAGAATGAGACAACAATAACAGGCTTTGATTTGTGTAGTGTGTTGTTGATTTTGCTTATTATATTTATTGTTTCAAATTTCAAACCTCTTTTTTTTGGAGATTTTACATTGCTAAAAATTTGTAGTGCCTTAGCAACGCTAAAAATTATCCTAAACCAACAACATTTTGTCACGCGAGTCTTACGTGAAACTAAGGATCTACATGTCACATCATTATTTAATAGTGATACGTAATGGGAGGGACAAAAAATGACAAATAATAATTGAGAACTAAAAGTGAATTTTGTGAAAAAAAAAATGAAAAACTAAGACGAATAAAAAACAATGATGGATTAAAAGTGAATTTCATGAAAAAATGAGAGATTAAAAACATAACTTATTAAAATAATGTTATGTGAGATCCATTAATGATGTGACAATTTATGTCATTATTAATGTGACTATCATGTAATGTTAATTAATCCGTACAAAGTTTTAGATAAATCAAACATTCCAGTGTGTATAATCTTATAATTGATAATCTTTATGTTTTGAAAATTATGTTACACATTGAAACAAAGTTGATTAATAAAGTACTGTAATTAGTTTTTAACTTGCACACACAGTTTCATAGATCAAATAAGTTTCACAGATAGAATTTACTTAAAACTTTTAATATAACAGCTACATCGATGAAATCCACTATTTGTATAAAAAATAACTCAAGTAAGTTTAACACTTACTCATAAATTTAGTAAACCTCCACCCACTGTATACGTGTATTTTAAAATAGGCTAATGCTAGCTAGACATCATTTGAAGAGATAAAAGTAGAAAAAATATTAAAATATTATTAATGTCCAGTTATCATGATTCTGGAAGCATTCTTAATATAATTTTGAGTAAAAAGTTGCTTATAAGAAAATAATAATAAAAAGTTTCTATGTATTAATTTCTTAATAGACTTTAAAATGAGTGGTAGACCAGTTAATTTGACCATTACCGTTTTGTTTATGGAATTTTCTTAACGGAGACTCGAGGATTCTACTTTGAATATGGGGTCTACAGTCTACTAAAATTGGCCAACATATTTTCTACGACTTTGAAAAATTTTGTGGCCAGTTTCCATTCCACCACATAAAATTCAAACTAAGGAGATTAAATTGCAGAATCCTCGTCTAGTTAAATGACTCGGAAGATTTTGCAGAGAAAATAGTGAACCTTCACAGAGTAGCATGACAATGTCAATGCTAAATCTCCAAAAGTACTTTCCCTCGCTCCCCTTCTACCTCATACTGTGCCTCTGGCCATTACACTTGATGGCAAGGGAGGTTACGATACCAATAGGGGTAGTTCTTGATTTGAACTCCCCAATTGGGAGCATGGCTAACAGCTGCATATGGATGGCACATCATGATTTCTATAAACAGCATCCTCGTTTTCAAACCAGACTTGATCTTCGAACAAGAAATTCTGGCGGTGATACAGTCAAAGCAGCATATGCAGGTTATTAATTTCATAATTTTCTTTTCAGCTTCCAATTTGTGAATGTCTCCTAGGTAATGTTGGGTTGGGGGTGAAAGAAAAGGAAAGAAAGTTTGAGGAATGAAATGGAAACAAAGAGAGATGCAAGAGAGATGAAAAGTGAGATTGGGGTAGAGATGAAAGAGAGATGAAAGTTGTGGTAGAGATGAAAGAAAGATAAAAGAGAGTAGAAAGTGAGATTGTGGTAGAGATGAAAGAGAGATGAGAGAAAATGATGTTCTAGATAATAAAATATAAAAATATTTGTGAAATTGCGTTTGTATCGATGTATTTTTTTGTGTTTTATTTTTTTTAAACAAACTAATTTTGAACTGTATAACTTATTTGAGAGACTCACTAACTTAATCTAATATGATTGGTAACATATTCGAATTGGAGCTGGAGTTATCGCCTAGACAAAATTGAATGTGCTTTAGATATTCGAATAAGTTGGATACCATTAATCAATTAAGGCGGCGACTATAGTTGGGGTACATATTTGAATATGGCTGGTGCATATTTAAATATGGTTGGGGTACATATTCAAATTTGAGCTTTCTAGGTTTTTCCCACACAGTAGAAACGAACATAACCTTAATTTTTTTTTTTGATATCAAGAGAGTTGGTGTGAATTATCATTAGTTTTATTGATGACTACTTCCCACCAAAATATTTAATGGATCATCTTTAGTAAAATGTTTCCTTCCGAATACCATTTATAATTTTATATCTAAGATCTTGTTTAAAAAAATTAAGTTCAATTTTGTTCCGATAAACAACTTATTTTTACCTATGTCTTGATTTAGTGACTCAATAATTCATTTCTTGTCACTGTTTCTCTAGCCTTTGATTTAATAACGAAAGAAAAGGTGAAGGCAATTATTGGACCTCAAAAATCAGAACAAGCAAGGCATGTAATAAACCTTGGGCGCGAGCTTGGCATCCCCATTATCTCCTTCTCCGCTACAAGTCCATCTCTTTCCCCAGCCCACACTCCCATTTTCATACGAATGGCACAAAATGATTCTTCTCAGGTGAAAGCCATAGCAGCCATTGTGGAAGCATATGGATGGCGAGAAGTTGTCCTTATATACGAAAACACTGAATACGGAAACGGTCTTGTCCCACATCTGATAGATGCATTGGATGCAGTGGACACAAAAGTACCTTACAGAAGCGTCATTGACCCCATTTTTGAAGAGTCCCACATTTTGGAAGAGCTCGAAAATCTCAAGGAAAATTCGACAAGAATATTCATTGTTCACATGACGGGTGAACATGGGTCGAGATTCTTTTCAGCTGTAGAGAAAGCTGGAATGATGAGTGAAGGGTATGGATGGATAGTCACTGAAGGGTTATCTGTTGAGTTAGATCCTTCAGCTCTAGAAAGAATGGACAACATGCAAGGTGTCTTGGGAGTGAGGACAATAGTGAGAAACAATGAAAAGCTCGATGATTTTAAGAAAAGATGGAAAACCTTGTCTTTTATGGAAAACAACATAAAGTATCACGCTTATCGTACTCATACCATCACATTGTTTGGGTTGTGGGCTTATGATACAGTGTGGGCATTAGCCATGGCCGTAGAAAATGCAACCAATTATGGGAAACAAAGTGCTTCCCTTGTAAATGCAATCCTAGCTACGAAATTCCAAGGCCTATCTGGGTATGTTGATTTGAAAGGAGGACAATTAGAGTCGTCAGTGGTTGAAGTGTTCAATGTGATAGGACACAAAGAGAGAATTATTGGATATTGGAGCCCTAAAAGAGGGCTATTCCAAGATGACCAAGAAAAGCAGAAAGTGAGGCAGCCAGTTTGGCCAGGTTACACAATGGATCAGCCACCCAAGTTGAGATTTGGGGTTCCTGTGAGAAAGGGTTTCACTGAATTTGTAAAAGTGGAAACCATATTTAACACCACAAAAGTTTCTGGGTTTGTTGTTGATGTGTTTTTAGAGGTCTTGAAGGCATTGCCTTTCTCAGTATCATACGAATTCGTCCCCCTAGAAAACTATGGCGCCCTTGCTGGACCTATTGCAAACAACAAGTCCATGGTGTGTTTTGCTCATAATTCTTCTTTCCTTTGTTTATTTAGTTTTTTATTACATGTTACACATTAAGTTTTTTTTCTTGCCCCTTCTTGATTATACCTCAACCTAGCTATAATTTGTACATGGCAGAAGTTCGATGCTGGAGTCGGAGACATAACAATTGTTTATGATCGCACAAATTATTTAAATTTCACGTTGCCTTATTTAGAATCTGTGGTGTCAATGGTAGTTTCAATGAAGCATGATGAGAAACGAAACATGTGGGTGTTCTTAAAGCCTCTAAGTTGGGGTCTTTGGTTGACTACTGGTGCAGCCTTGGTCCTCATCGGTTTCGTTGTGTGGTTTCTAGAGCATCGCTCAAACAACACAGCCTTTAGGGGGACCCCAAAACAACAACTTGGCATTGTTTTTTGGTTTTCCTTCTCCACACTTGTCTTTGCTCACCGTAAATCCTTTGATTCTTCTTCATACAAAAGAACAATTTGTTACTAATTTTATCCCTGAATATGCTTTTTTAAAGGGCCTAAACTAGTTAAAAGAGCCTCGTATTTTGGGACGAAAGTAGTATATTTTTTGTGACATGATGATATTAACTAGTTTTGATTAATTAATAGTTACTAGTTTGATTGTGCAGGGGAGAGATTGGTAAGTAATTGGTCCAGAGGTTTGTTGATTATATGGATATTTGTAGTGCTCATCATCACCCAAAGTTACACTGCAAGTTTAACTTCGATGCTAACAATAGAAAGCCTACAACCGGAATTCATTGACATAAAAGAGATAAAAAGGAATAATTATTTTGTGGGATATCAGAATCAATCCTTCGTGAAAACAATTTTAATAAATGAATTAGGATTCAATGAGTCTCAGTTGAAGGCCTATAATACTCCTGAAGAGTATCATGAAGCACTTTCAAAAGGGACCAACAATGGTGGGGTGGCGGCTATCTTTGATGAAAGTCCATACATCAACGTTTTTCTATCAAAATATGACACTGGCTATGCTACGGTGGGACCGTTTTATAAAACAAATGGACTTGCCTTTGTGAGTTTTCTCTCTCACTCTCAACTGTAGTAAGACATATTCTCTTCTTACAACATATTTTTATAGTATATTTATATAATTAATTTTTTTTTATCTTGTTACTTATCTTATTTCCTTATTCTCTCATCTATTCACATTACACTAGTGAAGAAAGAGAGAAAGATTAAAATACCTATTAGTGATGGTGATGGTGCAGTGCCTACCAGTTAAAGTGATGAGAAAGTTAGAAAGAGGGGGAAATTAGAGGTACATGGGCTAGAGAGAAAGATGTAAGTTAGAGAAAACAAAATAAAACCTTAACTCTAGGAAACAACAACGATGTTGATGAATGAGGACAAATGAGACACCACCAAATAAAGGGATAAGGATCAAAGAGCAAGGGAAAGAGGGATTTAGATAGAGTGAGATTTCCAAAATGGAAAAAAAATGGACCTATATGTTTCAAATATAACATCAGCCAAAACAATGCTAATGTTAAATTAAATCTAGCATCCAACAAATTATTGTTGTTGGGTTTAGAACCTTAAGTTTTTAACTATAGAAAATATTTTGAACCAATTTGTAAGCTTTCTAAATTGAAGCAACTAATAATTTTTATTGAGTATGTTTAGAGAACAAGATTCCAAACAATGGTAAATGGAATTCACTTCGGATAGTAAAAATACTGGTTATGGATTGATAGAAATTATTCAAAAGCTTAGTAGACAATGATGAGTTGCATAACACAAAATCTACTCAATTGAAAGCCTATACATAAGTAATTTGTTGTGAGCAAGATTCATGATGTACATACAATTATGGTGTTTCTCAACTTCTATCATCAAGAATTGTTAATAATTGCAAGAACCGTATACATATGAAGATTACACATAATTATGTTAAAAAGGTTCATATTAGAAGTATGAAGAATCTTAACATAAAATCCCAAGAATAAGATATATTGGAAATATCATAAGAAGTTTGTTTCAACCAAATTAGGAACATGTGAATAGAAACTTGAATTGTATTCAACATGAAGATCAAAAGATTGTCATAATCAACTATGAAGATTTAAAAGAATGTTGAATCCTGATAAGAAGCTTACTATACCACAATCAAAAGCCAATAGACTTTCTTTAAAGCTTCTAAACAACATTTACATTAAGCTACTCGTCGATTTGGATCCACAAAGTATTTTTGTATTGCCCATATTGATACACATCCTTGAATAGTTTCTAGTTTTGGATCTTTCATGAAGAGAGATATCATAATGATTGTTAGTAGGAACTTTAAAAGGTTGCTTAGAAGCTTCTAAGATAACTTTATAGCTACAAAACACTAGATTACTTTGAATTTGAAAAGTTTATGTTGCAGTGAATCAAAATGAATAGATTGATAGAAGTTTTCTATAAATAACTTCAATCTATAACTCAAACAAGAGAGAAAAAGTGAATAACAACAATGATCCGATACTTGTCCATGTTACTGTTTATCATCATTTTTCGTCATTTTATAATATTTATGATATCACCCACAACTAGATCTCATGAGCCTTACCATATTCTAGGTGGTGTGTATATCTCAAATCGAAAAGTTTATCGATTCTTTTTGTGTTGAGTTGGTATTGTACCAAAAACTATATTATCGGGTGTTGTTCTATCAAGATAGCATCTAGTGCTAGTGTTGGTTTAAGAGAATTTATGTGAGAAACTTGTAGAGGCTATACGAATACCTATATCTTTAATTAATTAGTGAAAAAATCTCACTACTCTATCGAGAAAACTAAAATAAATGGAATATAATAGAAGGGGTTGAATTATGTGTTAGCAAAAGTTAAATTTTTTCTCAAGAATGAAACCTTTTTTGAAAGCAAATATGAAAACTAGGTTTAATAAACAAGCTTACAAAAGGGTCGTCCAAAGTGTTAGAAAACAATTTTCACAAAACAAATTTCTCAAGAACTTGTGCATCCAAGGGTGTATGCTAGAGAAAAGAAGCTAAAGCTTAAGAAAAAAGTACAAACACTTATTCTATACTGTTTCATTCAATCTCGTGTATTACATTCAATTCTCTTTTAACCTTTAATGGTTTCAATTAATCAAAACAGATTACTAAACAAATATTCTATTATGTTACTCCTGCCTTAAAATAAGTATTCTCTATGTCACTTTTAATCTCATCTTAAGATTGATAAACAATCAAGTATTGTTTAATCACTAAGACATTTTTAAGTTTCCAAACATCAAGTCTGAATGATTACAAATCAAACAACTATCATAAAAAGGATATACAATGAGAAACTGATTACATATAAATTTTGCTCAACAAAGAATAACACTCTAATCACTTAGTGTTTGATCATCTAGAGATAAAAGTTATATCAGAGCAACAATGGCAACAATTCAAGAATTTTAGGATGCAAGAATTAATTTTTGTTGTGCCTGCTTCTTTATTTATAAGCTTCATGAATGTGACCATTGTGGGGATTAAATTCTTCTAAAAGTATTCATTTTATCACAAAGTTTGTCCTATTGCAACGTGGCAGCTTGGGGTGGAGACAGAAGTAGATAGTAGTATTGTCATTTTCTAAGTAGTGCTCATTTTCTCTTCGCTGCTTATACGAAAATGATTTTTGCAAAGAATATGTTGATTTGCTTTTCCTTGTCCTTTGTTGGCACAATCACACTTTAAATTCAAATAATAAGGCAATTCAAAAAGACGAGGGAACAAAAAGTGCATAAACTATGAGACATAATCATACTCGTTTAGTGCACAACACATACTATAAAAATTAGACGGAAATGAAACTTTGATATAAAGTAGTGTGTAAGCTTCTTAATGCCAATTTGGATGTTCAATAGGCTTCAGATGCTAGTTTTCATAAAAACTCGTGGGCGCTTGTCCATTTAAAGCACGTTAGACAGTAGATAGTTCTTTTAAGAAAGCAAGTATGGGAATGGATGCATAAACAATATGATCATAGCATAGATAAAGTTACAAAACTCAATACCAAAACTGTTTTGGACGAATATGTTCCCATAATACTCAATGAAATTCATCAATCCTAAATTTGTTATCATCAAAACTATGGAAATATTTGTTTCACGGACTATTTATTTATTCCTAGGATTATGAGGTTGGAAAAACTTAAGTCCACGTTTGTTATAAGGTAATAAAATTATTATTACAAGATATATCACACATTTTTTCAAATACTTAGGAAAATAACTTATGATAAAATAAAAATCAAATTATTAAAAAAACAAAAATAAAAAAAAAACTTGAAATAAATTGGATTAGAATTGATTGGATTTTATTTTAAAATTAATTTGATTAGATGATTTAAGAATAAAATCCAAGTGAATGAATCAAATAATTTTTTTTCCAGAAGTGATTTAATCCACAAACAACTTCAAAATACACCATTACTCAAGTTCCATCTTTCACGTGTTCATGTACAATGTATTGCTTGATCCAATCAACTTAAATGATGTAGTTAATTTAAATACTTATATACAATTATAATTTTCAATATTCATTGTACTATATATCTTACATTATAATGAGAACATGCCAAATGAGTTAAGACAATATTAATCGATCATCAAATTTGTTTAGATGATAATGTTTTTCACTAAGGTTTAGTTCCCTTAATATGAATATGATTAATCTTTATTTTTTAGCATAATAATAAAACTATAATTTATAAAAAAAAAATTGCTACATTTTATAACTTTCAGCGTCTAGCACCAATCTCATTTTATATTAATGTAATTATTTGTTTTATATACTTATTAGTTGTCCCACTTTGTATATCTTAAATATAATACTAAAATAGGTATACATAAATGTCAATTACCACCATGAGATTATGCTAAAAAGTGTTATGCTATTTTATGTTTAGGCATTTCCCCCACAGTCACCTCTAGTGCCATATTTTTCGAGGGCACTCCTAAATGTCATTGAAGATAAAGACAAGTTTGAAGGGATTAAAAACAAGTATTTCTCGACAAGAATTGTCTCTAAAGATCAAAGTACCTCAATTTTAGACAGCCAAGGTCTTACGGTGAATAGCTTTGCAGGTCTTTTCATCATCACAACAATTGCCTCATTCGTATCATTCACATTTTATGTGTTTACTTTCCTATACTCACAATAGTCTACTTTGAGAGGCAGTATTCATTATGAACAAATAACCATTTGGTCGTTGCTGGTTCAAATTGTAAAGCATTTTGATGAAATAAGATAGTCTTTTACAACTCACAATGGATAAAAGTCAATCTATAATACAACAAATAAAAAGTCAAGAGAAAAAGGGAGCTTGCTTCATTATTGATGGAGTGGTACTTAAAGACTCATTAAAATCAAAATGATACGCTATAATTTTGATACTTTAAATGAAGAGAACCATAAACCTTAATAATGAAATCTCATGCACACAATTGCATGTAGATAGTGACTACGACTTGATCAAATATTTGTGGTAAATTGAAATATATATAGACAAACTTTGAGTATATGTACAAAAATATCTTATAGTAATATAAAATTATAACATAACACTTTTTTTAAAATATATATGGAAGGTCAAAGACCTAGGGCTAGGATAGGAAAAGAAAGTGATTAAGATAAATTTTGAACCTGACTATATTGCTCGGGTATAGGAATTAGATACAACTAAATTTGGACCCTACGATGCACGGATAAATAAGTTAATTATTAAAATTAGCGGATTAAAAACTTATGTTGGGACATATTATTTTATCACTTTATGTGTTAGATTTATATTTGCTTTCTTGAAATTATATATATGTGTGTGCGTGTGAACTATAAGGTTAGTTCAGTAGAGGGAGAAGGGAGGGGAAAAAGATGACGAGTTTGAATTTTTTTAATTGACATTGCTAATAAAATTAACAAACTAGCATTTATATATATATATATATATATATATATAAAGCCTTGCTTAAGAATGTTTTTCTTATTAACTTTTTAACACGAGAATGAAAAATTTGCTCATAATGTATGAGTATATTATATTTTCTAGTTTTGCACAACATCATTTGTTTCCATATCTACATTTAAAAACTTATCTATTAACGACCCATGTTTCAATAATGTAAACACCTACTAAACATAAAATTTTGAATGTACCATTGAGAGAATAAATAAATTGAAGTGAATATATCAAGAAACTTGCTTAGTTTATCTATTCTTATAGTAGAACTTGAAGCTTTGCATAAGCTTAATCGCATGGAAAAACTAAAAAAAATTCAAGTTTTTATTTGTGTATTAAATTTTATTTGAACGAAAAAAATATTTTATAATTGAACTTAAAGAAAAGGAATATGACACATGAGTGAAGATGAAAAAAATATATTTATAATTCAACCGCATCTTGGAGCAGTATCTATGCTCTTTTGTTCATGAGCTACCCTCTCAATACGGGAAAAGTTATTTTCACTAGTTGAATGGTCTTATAATACAATTGTCCATTTAGTTAATGGCCAATCTCCATTTCACATCATTTTTGGCAAGCCTCCTCTATCCATTCCTTATTACTTATTAGGTACTTCACATGTGGAGGTTGTTAATCAACTTTATCTATGTCAAGAGATGCTCATTATGCTTTAAAAAAACATGAAAAACCATGCTATTGTAAAAGATGTGAAGTAGATTATATGGTTGATGAATGGGTTTATGCTGGCTTCTGTCCTTACCACTAGCTTTTAATTCATGGGGCTCCTTATCACAAACTACCAAAAATATACTATGGTCCCTATCAAATTACTTAGAAGGTAGGTGTGGTTGCTTATAGATTTTCCATACATGCATCCAGTAAAATCCACCTAGTTTTTCGTTATGCTCTGCTAAAGCCACACAGAGGTCCTATTCTCATGACAATCACCCTTTTTGTGCAACCTATAACCATCTTGTAAACCAAGTGGGATCATTCCACTTCACCTCCTCATTGATTTGTTCTTATTCAATGGTTGGGTCTATTCCCATATGACTTTAGTTGGCAAAATTGGGAGGACATTTTGTGACGCCTTCTACCTCTCACATATATGTATTAATAATAAAAGGAATAAGAAATCAAAATTAATTAAAAATTTTAAAACACATTTAAATACAAACCTTTCAAAAGGATAAAAGGCTCACATTCACTTTTCTAACATCATAATAAATCTTGTCCAAATAAATAATAAATCATCTCGGCTCAAAACAAGATCGTTAAAGACTTCATGCAATTAATATAGAAATATATATCCCAATGTCACATCCTATCAGAGCATTGTGTTCTCGTGTCCTCTAGCATAAGGTTCTTCATAGTCATTCACCTAGTCATCTGCTCTCACGAACACAAAATTCGAGATCACCATAGGATCTAAACACAAATAACACATGGAAAGTGAGTTATCACATTCCTAACTAATAGAGAGAAACAAGACAACATATAGGTATAAATATCATATAAACAAAATACAACTTACTTAAGCATAGCTCACGTTATTTCACCACTTTGTCGCACAACATCACATCACAACACTACAGGTCTCATTCATTTTCACAATATTCTCGTACTCAATGATCAAGACACAATATTACTAAATCAATCCATATTGATCAATACACAAGTGTTATGCAACAGATACACTAAGACTCAATTATATATGCAACATGGTACCATGTTAATGAAAAATCTCGTCGGGCGCCTAGGAGTACATGACAAGACAAACCACACGCTAGCAAGTCAGTTCACTCTCACTAGGTAAAATCATAGGGAGACCGGTCATGGTCATGTTGTTTTGCAAGAATGCTCCAACCATATGAAATCAACGTAAGCTTAAGGGAGCACTCAAACTGAGTGTATTTACCCCCAAGGCCTACACTCTGAAGAGTCCGTCAGGGTCTCTACCTCCTGATTCAAGTCCAACCAGAAAACATTTTAGTACACAGACTCTATCTATGAACTATACAAAACACATCACTCCTTAATTGTTCTCAAAATAGTTTTATCTTTTTGCGCTTGTGATTAAACTCGTCGGGTCCCCACAATGGTTCCCATCAAAATACTCATCGCGCATTAACTCGTCGCCCTTAAAGGGTCTTGACATTAACTCGTCGCCCTTGAAAGGTCTTATAGTCGTGTGATTGTACAATTCATAGCTCACAACTCAATGCACTAATATATTACGAGTCAATACATACTCAATTTATCACATATATTTGGTCTCAATCACAATGGTATAATTCCAAAATAGCATATTATCACACCTCATGAATCATACATACTTTACCTATGAATTATGCAATACACACAACTACTCAATTGTTTTCAAAATTATTTTAACTCGTCGCGCTTGTGATTAAACTCGTCGGGTCCCCACAGTGGATCCCATCACAATACTCGTCGCCTGATAATGGCTAAATATGAGTTATTTTGATAATAAAAATATATTGAAAATATCTTTAAAAATATTTATTTAGCAGTTATCTTTGGCTTAAATATTAAGATTTGATATTTTTCTTATTTATGACTTGCAGATATGAACAAGAGAGATTAAAAGAGAAAAAGATCAAGAAAATATCTAAAATATTAGGAAGTCTCAGGAAGATATGATTAAAAGCAAAACAAATCCAAAAGATATCAAAAAGGAAGATTTCTAGCATTAGGCCCAAGTCCACTACAACAACTATAAAAAGAAGTCAAGCCAAACAGAAAAATACACTAGAACACTACAGAATCCCCTTTAGGGGAAATCATTTTCTCCCTTTCTTTCTTTCACCCCCTTTCATTGTAAAGCCTTCAATGGCCATGAGTGGTTAAACCCTTAGTTAGGGTCTGACATGCCTAAAAGCCAAAAGATGTATTATACACTTCATATTTATCAATGCAAATAGGTGTTTTCTTTCCTATTATCCTTTCTTACTTTTAATTTCATACATTATTCATCCTTGCATCATCTTTGAGAGTTAGGTGCTCGAGAGAAGGTAATCCTTAATAGAAAACAATGAAGGTTTTGCATGCATATGTTTTAGGAATTAGTCACTTTAGAGAGGATAATTTCTAATAGAACTAAAAGGAAGGGATATCTTGATAAAATCATTGTTAGACATAGAGTGATTGCAGCATGCCCATGCATCAAAGCAAACATCTAGAATTAGAACTTCATGCATTTCATCTATTGAATCTTTACAAAGACATTTGGGAGATAGATAGGTGAGATAAGCTTGTTATCGTGAGACATCATGGGCAAGTATTTTAACAGATGTGGGTAGGAAAAATTCACCAAATTGATAGAGAAAAACCTAAAATCATACATCATAGGCAGATAAGGCAGGCTAGGTCCCAACATTATCACATTCTTGATTTTATTTCTTTTATCTTTTATTTTTATCTTTTATTTTTTATCTTATCTTTTCTTATCTTTATCTTAATCTTTTATTTTTCTTATCTTTTACTTTTATTTTCTTATTTTCTTTATCTTCTATCTTTATGATCTTTTAATTTAAATCTTTTATTTTCATCTTTTAATCTTTATCTTATCTACTATATTTTCTTATCTTTATTTTAAATTCTTTATCTATTGCTTTTAAATTGGGTTTGTATTAATCTAAGTACAAACAAAATCTCTATGGATTCGACACTCGGACTTCCAAGTACTTTACTACTTGTGACAATTTGGTACACTTGCCAACGAGTTAACAAGTTTTTCTTAAAGGATTTTACAATTGTATGATTATACAGTTCATGGCAGACAACTCGATACACATCTCATCTCAATACACATGAATTTCACCATTCATCACAGGTTCAATTTATCACATACTCACAATTTGAATCACCATTTCATAATCTCAACATAACAATTTATACAAAAGGTTTATCACAACATTAGGAGTAAAACCCCTCAAATAATTTCATACGATTATATCAAAATCAATTAATCAAAGTCATGGGTTAAAACACAAAAACATCAAGAACACTCAAGTTTATCAATCAATTCTCATCAGAACATCAATTGGTATGTAAAACACAACAATATTGTATTTATAATCTAAAGGAAAAATTATAATTCAATAAACATCCCAAAATAAACCCCAATTTAATCCTCTAAGAATCCCTACACATGTTCATTCTAACCCCAATTGCGATAAACTCATCCCTTACCTCTAAGCGGGCTCACGTGTGTATTCTGACAATGATAGCGACATCTCTAGCAATTTCTTGTGATTCCTCAAGTTTTTAAGAGAAGGAAAAGGGATTGAAGACTTCATTCCACTATCTACGTGCGATGATTATTTCTCCCTCCATAGACATTATTTTCAAATCCCAATGGTGACAATGTGAAGAAATGAATCGCGAACCACATATCAAAATTTCACGATAATCCAACTGTTAACGAATTCGGGATCGTAGTTTTACGGAGACAGTTTTGGGTTTCTGCGGGAAAAGAAAAAGTTACAGTGCAAAGGGTATTTCTCCCAGCTTTGAGATGTTTTCGTAATTCTCAATGATGAGAATGTTCTGAATTGAGCTCCTAACCCGGTGCTCGAATTTCACAATGATCCAACGGTGAATGAGTCTGAGATCGTCATTTTTCTGAGACAGGTTTGGTGATATGCAGGAAAAGAGAGGGTTTTGGGAGGAAGAGAAGGGAAAACGAAATTAAGAGTAAGAGGAGGGTTAGAAGCTATTGTTAGTCTTAAAAATGATCTAACATGTCTCTATTTATAGTTAGGGTACTCACAACCTATTATTTACTCTATTTATTTATTTTTATTATTTTATAAAAAGGAACTCTACTTTATTTCCTATCAAATAAATAAATCAAATATATTTTTTTCTTCAAACCATTATTTTAATACAACTATTTCTCTTTATTTATTTAATTATATAAACCTCACCATTTTCTGAAACTTTATTTTTTTTACTAAAAAGTCTTTTTAATTTATTTACGAAAAATGGAATGTTACACATTTCTTCTACTTTTCACTTTAAGGATAAAGTGTTTTTCGCAAATAAGGGTAGTGATAGCAAGACAATTAAAATTAGGCCAGAAGATATCATTGAGATGTATCCAATCAACAAGGAATCAAGGTTTATAGGCCTAAGAGGACTATCTCCAAGTCAATACGTTGCAGGGACTAATTTGAAAGAATGATTAGCTTATTACAATATAAGATTTTCAATTTGTTATCTTAGATTTGCTAGTTGTTGTTTTTTATTGCAATTTTGTTATTCAGTTCCTACATTTGTGACATCTAATAGTTGTATTGTGATACATTTTATATAAACCTAGAGAATGAATGAATGAAATAGGCAAGAGTTTTAGAAAATTTATTTGTCATTTGGAGTTCCTTGTCCTCAAATTCAAGGAATTTTGTGTCTTCATATCATATAAGTACATGAAAAGTTTTCTAATCACCCATGCTAATAGACATTATTGAGTTATAAGCAAATCATGTCCCTCAATGGGTTTGAATTGATGCAAATAAATATACTAAGTTTAAAAGTTTGCGTCTGAAATGCCCATAGACATAAAGTATTGCATTTGTGTCTAATGTGTCAATCGATAATAGATAGACACTAAAATTTGTAAGCATTTAAGACCTAGTTAATGTTTTGTGTGTTTGATCCTCTAGAGAATGTTTTTTTATTCTTCATAGGATTCATCGAAGAGAAAAGAAAGAGAAAAACCAAAGAATAAATCTACCTACTACATAAAAAGTGAAGTGACACAAATATCACAAGAAAGGAGAGTTGAATTGGGGTTTTAAAAAAAATGTTTCCTTTCAAAACAAAAGGTTTTTTATATTAGTTCAGAATGAATTAGTGCAGAATGAAGAACATTTTTTATCTTCAAATAGATATGCAAGTTGCTCAAAATAAAAATGCAATCAATTATGAAAAATATTATTTTACAGTTCAAAGCTTTTGTTTCAGAGAAAGTTATTTACTTAAACCCTTTTTGATAAATGACTAGTTTAGTTTAGGTTTTGGTTAGAAAAGATTATCAAGTTTTGTGTTTGAACAAAGACAGAAATTAGGTATGTGGAAGGCAAGGTGAAAAGAGAGGGAAGAAGAGTGTATAAATTTTTATACTGGTTCACCCCAACCTTGGACTATGCCCAATCCTCACCCTTCAAGATGAGACTTCACTAACACAATCAATCACAATTATACCAACAACCACATGATTTTAACACCTTGCTAGCTCCCCAGCTGGACTTCAATCCTAGCCTTAACTAGACTAGCAACACCATTGGATTTCTGCTTTGCCAGCCATTGCTAACTTAATACAAAAAAGAAGGTATGTGTTTTACTACACAGAATACAAATTTTCACCTCGAAAGAGGGATTCCACTCGTGAATTGAATCACTCACTTTTATCTAAAGAATATTATAGATTTGTAAGCACAATATAGAAATTAGTCACTCTCACATAGAGGGTTGAAGCAAAAATGCAGATTTCTCACTCATAGATTTTGCTCTAAATGTTGTTGTTTTAGAATGCTTCAACATGTTCTTCAAAAATGCCTCAAGCTCCCAAGAAAACCATTGAGGTGGGCTCCAGTCAACTAACAAACTTCTAGAACAAGTACACTTTACAACTATCTTAAGGTGACAACATGCATAACAATACTAGGGTTCCCATTCTAAGGAACCTTTCTGATGGGCATTCCGAAGAACCATCAGAATAGTCATTCCAATGTATGTTGGGAATGAGTCCATACTTGATGAGTCCAATTGATGAAGTTTATACTGATATCCTAATTAGAAGTAGTATTACTTTATTGCTCTTAAGACTTCTTGACAACTTCAAGTATTCTGAAGTTGATTACTTCAGAGAGACTTAGTATAAGTTCATTTACTAGTGTGTTAGTGTCTGTCCAAGGTTAGACTGAGTGACATTCTCCAGTCTTTCATTCTAATTTTTCTCAACAATGCTTTTCATAGACAACTTTCAACCTTAAACAAAATTGCATCTTCCTTATGCAATTAGCTCTCACTTTTTGATTTGCCCTCAATATATGTGGTAGCGTATGGAAAGTGAAGTGCTTTATCAAATTTTGTCTTTTGATCTCTGTATGTGTGGCATCATATGGAAGAACTAATGTTGTCCTTTTATTGGGCTCATTGTGCTCTACAAGTTATTGTTGTTAAGTTTCTTGAATTTATCTTCAAATTATGGAAATGAAAAATTTCTTGGATTGGTCTCTAATTTAATTAAAACTTCTATAACTTTCACCTTCATGATTAAGCTTTGAAAACCCTTTTTTCTTATTTTAGATCTCGCTCTTATAAATGAGCCTTCCATCCATTGCAAAGATTCTTTGAAATTTTTGGACCTTGGTATATTCATATCAGGCTTGGTAAGAAACAATACTTGGGATTTTAGTTTGGAGAAACTAGTATAAAAACTACTTAGGTGAAGCTAGAAGCAGCTTATAAATCTAAACTTTTATATTTTTGAAAGATAATAGAAACTTAGTGGGTTATCAAGTAACAAAACCGTTGGTGAGAATCCAATGCCTCAAAAACCTAAGGGTTCCTCCTTAAGGTTTGTCTATAAAGGGTGACTTAAGGCCTAAGATCAGGTCGAAGGTGTAACACCCTGATATATATATATATATATATATATATATATATATATATATATAGTAATTATGTTTGATGTTTGATTTAAATTGCTATGTTATTTTATCTATAATTATTTTCAAAGAGATGAGTTTAGCTATTAAAAGGGTGTTAGTAGTTAAAACGTTAGCTTCTCCAAGAAGCCTCTTGAGAAAGCTTCTCAAAGAAGCCACGAGGAAGCCTCTTAAGGAAGCCTCTTAATTAAAGCTTCATTAATCGTTGGATCTTCTCGAAATTTGGTCTGGAGCTTCACAGAACAACTGTCCACAAATTTATCGTTGGGATCTTTGAGAAGACATATGGAGTGTGTGCGACGTTTCTTTTCCCGAGAGCATTAATCACTTGTGCATTTTGAGCCTTGTAGACCGTGTAGCTTTGGAAAAACGCCATTTCTTCTCTTCCTCCTTCCTAAAACCATTTCCAATGTCCCAAGCTTTTTCTCCATCACCCACAGCCACCGTTAGCCACTACGAACCGCCATTGTCCTCCATTGAAACTCCACAACAAGAGGAACCCGTCGATCAGAGTGGAACCGTTTAACTTGGCTCGCGGCTTCGGTAGAGAACAAAGCCCTAATCTGACTTTTTGTTTTTCCTTGAGGTAACCATGACTCTATTTTTTTCCTTTTTAGTTTCAGCTTACCTTTGCATCATTCCTGAGTTTGGAAACCGCCATTGCATGTTTTACGCTTCCTTTGAAAAACCCTAGAGCAAAGAGACTTTGTAAAAGTTATCCTTTTCTGAAATGGGTGCTATTTTTGTGACCTACACTAAACCCCAGTCACATTGGCGTGATCGGAATTTCAAAATGATGTCCTTTGTAAAGCCCGAAATGCTCTCAACACTTTCATGTAGTGACGTGGGTGTTTAACCCAGAGCATTGTTGTTAGCTTTGTTTTTGAAATCCATATTAAGTCTCCTTCGTTTTGGTATGGTAGAGGCTTGCGTGGAACCGTCGAGCGAGAAAGAAAAAGAAATCTCCAAGCAACGTGATGAGGAACCCGCGGGTAGCTCACAATAGGTAAGGGGAGTTTATTATAAAATTTACCGTTTTAACGCTATAGTTAGGGTCAGGGAACCTAGCTATGAGAATAACTGCCTGTCCCTGTTGCATGCTGATTTTTCCTTATAGAAAATGATGTTTTTAACTAATGGGATGCGATATAATTGTCCTTAATGTGCATGCGTGTTTTCCAAGAAAAAAAATAATGTTTTTACCTAATGGGATATGATATAATTGTTATTGATATGCATGCTGGTTTTCTAGAAAAAAACTATGTTTTGACGAATGGGATGCGATATATATATTTATTGTGATGAATGATGTTGTTGTCCTGATTTGATTTGCGTTGTTTGAAGACCTGGGAAGTGTGAATCTCAGGCATGAAAGAAATACGTATATGCGGAATGCGAATATGTATATATTGTTGATGTTGCCATTGATGAATTTAATTGATATGTAGTTATGTTGATCATTATGATGATATTGATTTGAGATGACGTTATTATTAAAGACCATGTCAACATGAATTGATGTTATTGTTGATGGTTATGTGAATATGAAATGAGGTTGTTGTTGTTGTGGATAACGTCATTGAGACGGGATGATGTCTATGATGAGAATGATATGAAAAGGGAATATTGATTGATGTTGGAAATGCATTGGCATGTGCATGTTCTGTATGTTCATGGGGGGTGTTTTGACCTAGTCAGACGACTCATTCGTGGGGGACTAGAGTGGTTAAAGAATCTAAGCATTCGCTGCGGGGATGCTTAGGCGCTTTAATTTGTTCATGGTCATTGCACTTGATGGTGCCCATGTTCGATACGTTGGATGTTGTGTATGTTCGTGGGGGGTAAGTGCACTGACCTTGTTGGATGGCCCATTCGTGGGGGACAAGCGTGATTAAAGAATCTAAGCATTTCTGAAGGGATGCTTAGGCACTTTAATTAGTCCATGGTCTTTGGCACTACTTTTGGCCACGTTCATACGTCGTATGTAGTGTATGTTCATGGGGGGTAAATGCACTGACCTTGTCGGATGGCCCATTCATAGGGATAAGCGTGGTTAAAGAATCTAATTTTTTGTGGGGGAATGCTTAGGCGCTTTAATTGGCCCATGGTCTTTGGCACTGCTTTTGGCCATGTTCATAGCTCATACGACACAGGAAATAGAATAACTATGACAAAGTGTACTTTGTACTAAGGGGGCGTGTCACCTGGTAGGGAACTCCTTTGGGCCCCAGGCTGATCACCTATGGGGGGGCAGTTACATGCACAACCGGGTGGTCTCGACGAACTCTGCATGGTTTCCCTAAGTGAGGTGTCGTGTGAACACGCTTAGGCTATTTCC
This sequence comes from Glycine soja, assembly GCF_004193775.1. Classification (NCBI taxonomy): domain Eukaryota; kingdom Viridiplantae; phylum Streptophyta; class Magnoliopsida; order Fabales; family Fabaceae; genus Glycine; species Glycine soja. The sequence continues at coordinate 42,531,765 of NC_041008.1, read as the reverse complement.
TAGGATTTGGTTGTTGGTACGTACCACATTGCATCTGAGTGTTGAGTCAAGTGCATGCATCATTCTATGCAGTCTTGATTGGATCCATGGATGGATGATGAGTAATTGTTGAATATGGATGATGACTAATTGTTGAATGAGGATGATGAATAATTGTTGGATGTGAGTGTTGAATAATGAATGTTGTGTAAGCTCATGATGTTTGCCTATGCTTCTTGCTAATTGTGGTTATTTGGTTTTGGTGTTGGTTCTTTTTATGATGAACTCACCCTTGCAATTTTGTATCGTGTGATTGATACTTGTGATGATCGCGAATATTGTTCATGGGAACAGAATGACAGCAACAAGGTGCAGAGAGTAAGATTCTGGTGAGGAGCCGCCGAGCCGACGTGATGATGTTGGCATTATTTTGGGAGAGAGTTGTGTTTTGTAATCAACTCCTCCATAGTTGGTTTTCAAGTTTTATTTTGTTGAGTTAAAGATGTAAAACTTGGATTTTAATTATATTTATGAACAGATTTAATATCCGTTATGTGTATGACGTGTACTAAGCTCTTGTTCCTATATACATATATATATATTCACCTAAGTAAATGTGTATGGTTTAGCGAATGCATGTTGGGACAAAATTACTTCTATTTTAATAAACAAATTAAAGAAGTTTATTTTTATAAAAATTGAAATTTATCACATGTTAGAGTGTTGATATCGTAGCGACGAGGCAGGTTGTTACAAAAGGCATAGCCAATGAACAACATGTGAATATTCATATACAGGGATGAAAATTGGTCAAGTGGCTCATCAGGGACCTACAACCTAGCACGCCAAAGGCATGCCCTAGCTGGCTTGTTTGTTAAATAGGTTAGGTAAGGCTTTTTAAAAAGTTTTTTTCAATTAAAAAGTCATGCTTTAGGCTTTAAAATGCCTAATAAGCTAACATGTTTATATAATAATAATATTAATTTTTATATTTACTATGTATTAATTATTAATATTAATAATAAGTTTTATAATAAAAATAGTATAATTTTAAAATAGAAAAACATGAACTTATTTAAGGTACTTTCTATGTACACCTTCAATATTTGGTAGGTACACTTTCATTTTCCCCTTTTATATTTTAATTGCCCATTATTCTCTTTTTTCTTGAAGAGATATGTCCCTTGTAAACCTTTTTTCTTTTTTAGATGTGTCTTTACAAAATAATATGTTTAAGGTATGCCTTATCTTGAAGCATACCTTGAAACGCATTACCATGTGAAGGAAAATGGGCAATGTTACATGTAACATATACATTATTGTATAATGAATGTGGGGTACAAAATTAGGATTTAAAGAACAATAAAGATATGATAAAAAAAATTAGATTGGGTTTAAAGATTACTAATGATAGGATGAAAATAAGATTACAACCATGAAGATGTAAGATAAACTTTCATTTTCTAATATTGGAAATATCTTTCTAGAGTAACATATATCTATTCCAAAAATGTATTCCATAAAGGAAAAATGATTTTCAAGGGGTGTATCTCTTTAACAAAAAAGGATACAATGGACAATTAAAATATAAAAATGGGAAATAGTGTTGTACTTAGCAAAGATGTAACTGTAAATAGTAGGTGCCCTAATTTAATGAATATGTTTGTAACTCATAGCCTCGAGCTTGTGAGAACAAAAAACACATGAAAGGTCGCTTTTGATGCAAATTTTCAAGCATATCAGTTTCAAACCCAAAAAGGCAAAATGCACCTCCACACTTCATCCCTGCCAAAATGTACCTCTGCAAAGCTAAGGCAAAATGCACTTCCGCACCTCTATAATGAAAATGCATCGGAAAATGAACTTTTAGACCTCCATAAGTAAAAACACATATTTGCACCTTAAAGGCAAAACACAAAAGCTCATGTAGGACACTACCGACAAAATGCAAATGCAACTCTACATTTGTTGTTGCACACCTACTCCAACTTGTTTATAGACCTTTTAATGAAACAGACCACATAATCAAGCTTTCAGTTCAAGCCGAACTTTTTAATAGGTCAAACTAAGGCTTAAAAAAGGACATGTATCAGGTAAATAGACCAAACTTAGGCTTAATAATTATGATGTAGGTCAGACTCAGGTCCACAAAAGTTTGTTATGCCCTGCTTATACCCTTATTCATGTATTACCCTTTGTGGGTCCCATGGGACCGAGATCAATAAAATAAGTAATTAAAAAGAAAGAATTTAAAAAAAATTAAAAAATAAATATCATGTAACAATCAAAGTAGAAAACTTTAAAATTATATTTAGAGCAAATTATGTTTTTCGTTCTTTAACTTTTTCAAATTTCTAGTTTTTGTCCTTGCACTTTTTGGAGATTGATCTTAGTTCTTTAAATTTTATTTCACCAATGATTTTAGACATTAAGTGATGATGTGATGCTTATTTTATCATTATTTTCTTTTATTACATTTTATGATGGCTATAAACCATAAAAAATTGCTTGCCTAGGAAAAAAAACAATTTTCTCATCTTCTAAAATCAAAACCAAAGATCAACATTCATCCCATTACTCCACCCACCACCTTCATAGGATTGAGAATGAACTATACCAACTCAAAAATAGTTTGAAACCCAATTCAATAATCAACACGTTGAATTTGGTTCATGAGCCAAATGAGTTGAACTTGAGTTGTGTATAGTTTGACTCATTTGGTTCATGAATTGACTTGATACACACACACATACATATATAATTTATTGGGTTTTCTATTATTTTATATATCCAAGATGAGATTGTTTTTATTTATCCAAACTTTGATTGTAAATATGTTTTTTTGTCTTGTCTTGTGACACTACAAAACTAATAGAATAAGTTTAGTTTTGTCTTTTTAGAAAAATTAAACAATCATTTTATCTAAAATCTACTAATAAAATGAAATGTTAAAATGTATGTTTTTTTTTAAAAAATATTAATGTGATTTGAGCTAACAAGTTGAACTGAGCTATTTGTGAGCTTGAATTGAGTCGAGTTTAAGTTGGTCAAGCTCGAGTTGAGCTAAATATTAATGAGTCAAGGCGAGTTGAATTAAACTTAGCTTAGGTCGATTCATTTCCAGCCCTACCTCTTCACCATGAACCTTGCTTGTGACAGTTCCTGACATATTTGATTCATTCATGAACAAAAAAAAACCCTACAACAACCATCATCAAACACATGGTCCACAAAATCAACACACCCCATATGGCTCGAATGATTTGTTATGAGGAAAGATCGATGCTGGTTCACACTAGGTGTTGATCAACAATCGCACATGTATGCCAATGACATTGCAAAGAGATCAAACACATACATCCTTAGCATTGTAACAAAGGATCTGGTGTGGGGTGTTTAGGTTGGGACGTTCCCCTATGGTAATGGGTGTTGATGGCACGCTCGCTCACAGAGGGGCCTTGTTGTGGTGGTGGCATGTGCGAGCAGTGGTTTAGGGGGAAAGGTCACACGCAATTATCGAGGTGGTGGTGTCGGACATCACATATCATGGGTGTTCTTAGTCTCGATCATCGCAAATCAAGTTTGGTTGGCATTGTAGATCTAAAACCATATATGGTTTAACATCACAAATTTAGAGTTGAGATCAAAATCAAAGGTAGATATTGCATTTCTTCAAAACCCCAATTCGAAACAATGTCGTAAATGGAGGATTTGTCGACGATGATGGTGGTGACAGTGGACGTAGAAAGTGGAGCGTTGTCATTGTGTGAGACCACAAAAAACAACATCATGCTACTAAGATGCCATTGAAAGAAAAGAGAGGTTTGGTTAGAGGTTAGGCCAAGCAAAGCTAGAGTGTGTTGAATCATAGGTTTTTTTTTGTGATTGTTGCGATGCCTAACCTTGTTGGATCTTGTTTTGGGATTTGGTTGTGATTTTAGATTTTGAATTTGAAAGTTGTTGATGATGGTAACTTGTTGATGCTTTTGTTATGGACTTCTTCAATGTTGAACGAGTTAATTTTTTCAAATTCTTGCAATATGTGACATCTAAAAATTGCCAAATTATTAATCCTTCAAAAACATTATATTGGTGCTATTTCTCACAATTTTTAGCCTCCAGAAAACATCATCACTTAACAATGAAAAGAACTAAAACATGGATGAAATAAAATTTGTAGGACAAAGATCAATCTCCAAAAAGTGCATGGACGAAAACCAAAATTTAAAAAAGTTAAAGGACGAAAAATATAATTTGCTCTTATATTTAAATAATTTTTTTACCAAATTATATCTGCACTTCCTATGTTTTTCAACATATAAATAACATCACTCTTATTTTTATTCCTATACTAACCCCTTTATGTTTGGACATAGTGATATATCTTATATATTACACCAATATCCCTTAACGTTTAAAAATATCCTTTATATATTACATTGACACCTGGTTACTATAAACATTAAATAAAGAAGAATGTTAATGTAATTTTCTCAATAGTTTTTAAGTGCATAATAATGGCAATATATTTAATGAAAAGCATTAATATTTCCATGTTGTATTTGAATATCTAAACCTTTTTTTAAGTATAAATATGTAAACCTTAATCAACCTAATTTATGTGATCTATTTATAATTAATTAATTCTAGTCAAAGTGTATTTGAAATAATTTTTTGTTAGTTCATTAATGATCGAAAACACACTGATTAATAATGGTTGGCACAAGTGGTAGTGATTTACATTTTTTAACTAAGTTGTCTAGGGTTCAAATCCTGGTTTTGGGAATGAAATAAACCATGTTGGATGAAAAATACTCATCTTGTGTGAACTTACTCTTTCAACAAAATATTAATCATTAATTCTAACAATTGATACTTCGTAAAACTGCTAGGAGGTATAGTTGCAATCAAATGGCTCACAATCTATATTTATATATAATTAAATATAAAAACCATCCAACCATATTTTTTCAATTGGCACGTGTTACTTTTTTTTATTAGGTAAGAAAATAAGAACATACTGCAGCCTAAGATAAGTGATGCCTAAAGCATCCGCCAACAAAAGAGATATATGATCTGATTAGCTAAAGTTCCGTTTCACTAAAGGTGTTGAAGAAGAAGACCATTTCTTAGCAAACATGTCCATGAAGCAGTTGCTTCATATAAAGTGTGTTTGAAAGTGACATTCCAATCTTAAACTTTAAGCTCCTTGATCTTATTTACAACAACACATAAGGATGAAATTTAATATTTCCCTTCTCAATAAGATTCAAGGCAAACATTGAATATGATTCACAAAAAACCCAACGAAAACCTTCATCCCAAACCGACTTAAGACCTTGAAGGATAGCAGCTAGTTTAGCATATAAATTATATGCATTGCCACATGATTTTTTATGGATTATTGAGCTTGCAAAGCAGATTGACTCATGCCTAGTCGAGAATAAAAAGTAAATATGTGATTGTTAGAGTAATAACCTATTTAAAATTGCATGAGATGGACTTAATTTTTCAAGTGGAAATGATTCCAAATCAAGTTCTATGTAAAGTAAGCATATATGTCCTAAAGTTTGATATAATTAGTTTAGATTGATAAACATGATTGAATGGGTGATTAAATTAATTTTAGTTATCTCTCTTAAAAAATTATTTTTAGTTATAAAATTCATATTAAAACATATAATATGATGATAGGAAATATTTTTATTATAACTTTTTCTTCTCAATTGTTTTTACAATTTGTGAAACACACATATATGTGACATGGATAAAGATGAATTTTGTTTGTACATAAAAAATATGTTTAAAAGATGTTAAAAGTTAAGCTTCTTCTTCCACATTGAACATGTTAAAATATATTTAAAATTTAAATTTAATTCATATTGAATCTAAATTTTAAATCTTGATGATTGAAAACATATTTTATTTTAAATAAATTAAATTATAATTTTATTATAATTTTATTAACTTATTTCAAATTTAGTTTTTAAAATTTTATTTTTAAATCACTATACCAATAAAAATTTATGCATTTTAATTTAAATAATTTCCTTCTTAATTTAGAAATTAGGCTTAAAATATGTTTTTAGTCCCTCAATTTGTAATAATTATTTTTTTAGTCCCTAAAAAAGCTACATATATTATTCATTTACATAGTAGAAAAATTGGTTTTAGTGTCACACAGTCAATTCCTTTAACCTTCTCCCTTACATGACATACAAAGGACATGTCATCCACTGTCACCTTTATTTAATGAATCCATGTGTATTATTGGATATGTAAGTTTCCATTCTTATTTTTTTAATAAAATCCCTAACATCAATGGAAAAAGGGGCTAGTGGTGGGTTTGTTTCTTCTTAGCTTTGAAATTGGTGGGGTAAGTGAGGAAGTGCGAAAATCATCTTCTCCATTTGTTGAGTTGTGTTCATGTAGGTAGTGGTTGAGGCATAGCGTCTTCATCTCGTGGTGGTCACTGATGTGATATATCAAGGTCTTCTACAATAATGGTATCCTTTTCCTCTTAAAGAAAATGGAAGAAGTGTTTGTGTGGACATAGAGCTTTCGTGAATACTTCCAATAACAAAGATGATGGTGGAAGGAGTTTTTGGAGATGCCCCAATTGGAATGTATGGTTTTGGTATTTTTATTGACATGCGTGAGCTCTTTTTTGTTTTGGTAAAGTAAGATTAAATTGTGTATGCCTTTGTTGTCCTTTTGTTTTTTAGAATCCAAATTCCTACAATTTTTGTACGTGCATAAGCAAAGACTCTCCTACCAATGAAACAAAAATTGTTTTGCTTTTCTCTGTTCTTATTTTTTTGCTTTCTCTTAGCTTTTTGCTTGTCTACTTGAACCACTAAAAGGTCCAAGACATGGTATTGTGTTATATTTTTTTTTTTGTCTTTTGCCTCTCTCCCTAAGTTTCATATAGGTAACGGGACTAAAGGAGTACTATATGAAGCATCATGGTGGGAATTCGTGAGGGCTTTGCTCAAACAATTCCAGCCAGATTTGATCCACATATCTTGAACACAACCTAAGCAATTCTATCATGAGCGTAATAATTTATGTTTGTCACTATATTGAAGAAAGTTGGGATGTGACCATGTAGAGTTGGGAAAGACCTTTTTTTTGTTGTTTAGGGGGAAAGTATTTAGTGTTGTTGATGTACTGAAGTTGATTTGTCCAAGTATAAATTGATATTACAATTATGTAACTTGGTTTTATGTTTTCAGTTTGTTTGGTTCCTTCTCACAAAACTAGGGGATTGGTGTGTTGTAACCTTGTAGGAGAAGATTACTTTTTAGTTTCTTTTGGTTCCTTCTCACAAAACAAGAAGAAGCAGGTTGTATATTATGGTACTTATTTTAGTGACTTCAACTAGCAGTATCTTTTTAGCAGCAAATCCAAACCAAATTGGTTCATGAGAAACAAAAGAATTGCAGGGACTAGCCATATAAAGGTGATATATACAAGATTATGTTGCATATAGGAAGATACTAGAAAATTAGATTTGACAATAGCCAAAATTGAAACTCATACATACCAAACTGTACATTAAGAATGAAATCATAAAATTAGATTTAAAGTATCATTTTTAGCAATAAATCCAAATCAAACTAGTTTGTGCGAAGCATAAACCTACTAGCTATAGAAATTGCTATCCATGACCTTACTTTTTTTTATTGTAATATAACAACATCACTTAAATAAAGTGGCCATCAAAAATCATAAATTGACATAACCACACTAAACATTATCCCAATGACGATAAAAAAATAATTCATTGAACATGTCCAACAAATTAAAAAAATTCTAAAAAGTGGCTCAACAACTTCATTGTTGTAAAAAAAAAAAAAAAACTAATTCTAATTTGGCCTTCTTCAATTGTGGCTGTTTGGAGTGCTAAAAAATGGTTGACTAGCATCATGTGTTTCTTTGCCTTTGTTTGTTGCATTAACTTCCAGGTTTCCAATAGATGTAGCCTCACTATTAACAAATGCAACTCTTGTATGAACTGCTACACCTGGTTGGTTTGTTTTAGGAGGTTGATTTGATAAGCTGACAATCTCATTAACAATAGCATGAATAGGAGGTGACAATGTACATTTGCTTATTGTGTGTCCAACTTGGTGGCATCTACTACACTTGAATTTTGTATTTGTCCTTCTAAATTTGGTGGCATCATAAACATCTTCATCTGGCTCTATTCTTTTAACCTTTTTAGGTCTTCTAGGTCCTTTTTTATAATCAGGTGACAAAATGTTATCAGCTTGAACCTTTGGTCATCTCTTAGGACCATTTGTTAAGGGATGATTGTGTGGTCATAACTCTTGATGCGTGTATCTCTATGATAATACCTATGAACATAATCCTCAGGCTCATGAAATTGATATCTAATAGCAAAAACAACGTGTATGCAAGGTATACCATTCAACTTCCAAAAGTTACATGAGCATGACCACTTACCAACATCTACAATAAACTTTTCCCTCATCATTGTATGTGTTACCTCAAACAGAGTTTCACCATACCATTTACTATACCAATTTGCATTTTTGTCAGCCTCCCAATCCAACCCTATTTTAGGTTTTGGCATTATATTGTGTTCATAATTGAAGACCTTCTCCTTTTATGCAATAAATCTTTCCATTATGTATGTCCTTATCCACTCTAACATTGTCAAAATTGGTTTATCCCTTGCTATGAGTATTATGCTATTGAATGCTTTTGAAAGATTGTTCATCAACACATCACATCTAGGATAGAACTTGAATGCATACTTGCACCATGTCAAAACTAGTAGCTTAGGGTCTGTCAACCACTTATGAGCATCATTGTTAATTTACTTTATTTGTTGCATCTTTTCTTTCCAAGCCTTAACATATGTAGCCTTGGCGGCTCCCATCATCAAGTCTTGTAACAATGTTCCTCCACCAAATTTCTTTTTGAAGTTTGCATATAGGTGTCATGAGAAAAACCGTGTTCCACCCCATTCAATAATTCCTCAAATACTTATATCAAACCCTGCCAAGAATAGTTAAACCAATATTAGTAATTGTATACTAGGTTGTTAAACATTTTAAAGTATAACAAAGTCAAATTGTATATTTTTGTTGGTTTGAGATAAATAAACATTTGTTGGTTTCCATACCCCCAATGTCTTCAAGCAAAAGAGTCAAAAACCATCTCCAAGTCTCCTTACACTTAGTCTCCACAACAACAACAACTATATGGAAATATTGATCATTCCCATCTCTCTTAATAACAACCAATAATTGACCCTCCATATTTTGTCTTAATGTGGCAACCATCTAAACCTATAAAGGGTCTACATCCAACAACAAAACCTTTTTTACATCCATCCAAGCAAAGGTAGAACGATCCAAATCTTGGTTGAAGGGCAAGTGAAGGCCTTTCTAATTGCAACTTGCATGTATTTCCTCTGTATCTCTTAGTTAACTCAACATCATACCTCCATAATAGGGTGTACTGTTTGGTGGCATCTCCTTCAATTAAATCCATTATCAATCTCCTTACAATGTTTCTTGACTTGGTAATACCTACTGCATAATTTTTTCGAATGTATTCAATAATTTTAGCAACCATGGGCATGTTGGTATGAGTGAAATGATCCATTATAATTTTACCAATCCACTTAGAACTTGCATTTTTGCTATCAAAGACTTGATTGCAAATGTTTGTTCTTTAATAGCATCTTTGAAATCTTGAAGACTTGGAAATTCAACTCCAACACAAAAGTTGAAGTCCTTACTCATTTTCTCCTATCTAAATGTCACACAATTTTGCTTTCCATTTGAATGTTCTTCTTCATCATCATCAATGTTGCTAAACAATTCCTTATTATTGTAACCCTCATCAATGCCATGCATTTGATTTTCAACAGTTGGTATGAAGTCAAAATCAATCCCAAATGACTTATCATCAACACCACATGATTCTTCCTCATTATCACTAGATGACTCATATTCAAAGTTATGAAAATCAACATTTTCAACATTGCCTCCCATCTTTTATGTTTCATTAAAGTGTACACCAGTGTGTTGACTACCTCCCGCATCATCCATATGGTTAGTGTCTTCTCCAACGTTTATAGTAACAATTGGTTTCTTCACATTACTTACATTACCCGTTTCTCCATTAGATTGAGTTTCTGCACCACCAAAGGGTTCATAATGTACATCATGCACATTAGATTGACTCCCTAAACCACCAAAAAGGACCTCTTATTGAACGTTGTCTCCAACACCACTAACAACTTCCTTATCTTGAATATCCCCAACAGCACCAACAGGTTGTTCTCCGTTGTCAACAAGTATTCCCACTTTACACTAATTATTAATAGCATAATTTTCCAACTCTATAGCATCAATATTCGAGTCAAATGATTTCAAGTACACTTCAAAATCACTATCCTTTAGTAGCTTTACATGACTATCATAACACAGATCCTTGAGTAGATCCATAACTTTAACATAAGACCATTTATCAATGTCTTGCCCATAACAAACATGATTTTTTTTACCACCGCTATAATGCAATGATGGTACAAATTTCAGTTATCCCTTGTGATGTAATATCATTTTGAATGATCCTGCATTACATAACTAGAAACTTGCAATTAATGTTACTCCTAATTGTAATGATCAATATCAATAATTCAAAACACAGGAATATCATTCCAAATTTACAATTGACACAACAACACTTATTCAAACCAATACAAAATTGGTAACCTGAAATTATTGACAAATCAATGAAACTCTTTAATTTTGAATTACTCACCCCAAATTATTTGCAAATGAACAAAACCCAAATTCCCAAATTTCCCAAACCCTAAATTTCAAAAACCTTATCCTTAAATTCCTAAATGCATACCTACAATAACCTAGTTACAATGTCTTCACACAATGATCACCATAGTAACGACGTTCAACCAACCCAACAAAGTTTCTTCCTTTGTGTAACAGCGTCCCCCTAATAAGAAACATCATTCCACCTCACCCCAAATGTCATTCGTATTTGCACCAAACATTGTTTGTCCTCACTCCAAATGTCGTTACAAACACGATTTTCCATTCCAAATAATGAAACTATAAACGTCTTCTGTCAACCTTGCACAAAGAGCCTAAATTTTACGATTCTTTTATCTTCTTTTGAAAACCTACCAGTTTCTTTTTTTAGAAGAAAACTTAACAGTTTCTATTACCTACTCATTATTTTTTTTTAACTTTAAAAATTTATTATACACATGAATTCTTTAAAAAGAAGTGACAGTTGGTGAGGTGTCCTCCATTTGCCATGTAAGGGAGAAGTTAATGGAGTTGAAAGTGATGGATCCAAAATTGACTTTTCCAAGATTTGAAGGACTAATATTCGTAAATTTTCTATTAAAAGACTAAAAAAATAATTATTTCAAATTAAGGGACTAAAACATATTTAAGCATAAAATTATTAGTCATTTAATTTATTTTATTTAATATAATATTTTTTTATTATCATTATTAAATGACAATTGGTACAAATAACTAATAAATGTTTCCCATATTTAATTAAGTGAATAATTTTTTTTGCTAAAGTAATAATTTTTTTGTTATTATTGACAGTAAATATATTTACTAAAAATCATATTATATTTTCCCCCTAAAATGTCAAGTAATTTAGTTTAAAACGATAGGAAAAAGAAAAGAAGAAAACTCGGTAGAAAGAAAGAAAAGGAGGGAGTATTTATTTACCCTCTTTTTTCTTTCTGCTAACTGAATGTTTTAATATTTTTACAAATTCATCTGAATTCATTCTCAGAAATTCGCTTGAGTCTCACTCACCTGGATCTCAATTACCAAGCCGTAAAGTTTCAGAAAAAGACAAATTAATCATTTCTTATTTGTTTTCCTTTTGTCGTAAAAACACATAAATAAGCTTTTGCATTTGCAAGCTCCATTGTAATAACAGCGACCAACGCACCAATCTTAATCCTTGTTTTTCTCATTTGTCCCAAACAAAATTAATTTTTGAGGAACACTTTTTCGACACCTCAGAATCCCACCTGCAGATTCTCTTCCATCAATTTCAGGTTTCACTTTCTTCTCTTTCCTAAAATATTGAATTAGGGTTCTGATTTTAACTAATTTTCCTTTTCCATGGTACTTTTCAATTTGGGTAATCTGAGAAATGATGATTTAAGATATATGGGTAGTCTTTAAAATTTGGCCTTGAATCTAATTTCTGGTTTTATGAATGAAAGGAAGGTTTTTTTTTTTTAAGGCGATTGTATGGCTTATAGTATCAGTAGTTGTAGTTTATGTCAGTTGAGTGAGCTTATATCATGTTTGCGGAATTCTGAATGTTAGATTATTGATTGTTTGTAGCATAGTGATTGTGGAAGCTCAAGAAAGGGATTGGTACTGTAGATAGGACTAGGAGTCCCTGAAATGTATATGCCTGTGGCTACCTCTGCCATTCAGCGCGGTGGATTGCCTACTGACAGTGGGGACTCTGTTGTGGCGTTAGACCAAGTTCCGCGATGGAATGATGCTGATCAGGTCTTGGGGTTTGAAACTTCATTTTCTAGTTCACACTTTCCCGATCCTTTAGCATCGCCCTCAAGGGCAGACAGTGGCGATGGCAGTGAGTCGGTGTCAAAGTTTCCTGTTGACGATGAAGTCAATTCGAAGATATATTTGTGGAGGGGGAATCCCTGGAATCTTGAGGTGGATGCGGTGGTAAATTCAACAAATGAGGTGGGCACTATCTGATTTTTTGTTCAGTATTGTTCGTTGTGTTGTTTTCTATCTTGTCACTATGATTTGTGGAACATCATGATGGAACTCATGCTCATTTCATTATACCTTGTTTTTTGTTTACGCTATGTTACTTTTGGTCCTTTACATTTTAGTGTTTTTTCATTTGGTCCTTTAAGTTTTAAAAGTCTAATTTTGGTTTTTTATGTTTTCGAATGGTTCCATTTTGGTCCTTTTTTCAATTTACCGTTAATGCCATTATGGATTTAAATTTCAAATGATTATTTCAATATAGTGTAACAATTAGCTTTTTGGTGGCTAAAAGATTTCTCTGATTCTCTGAAATATTGAAATTTAATATAGTATTTTATTAAAGGTTTCCTTCATTTATATAACTTCTGTAGGTTCATGCTCATTTGCTTATAATCTTGAAGACAACTGAATATAAGAATTTTATGATCAAATTATAAATTTTCCCTGCTGGCTGAAATTTACTGCCCAAACATCCATGTTATTGATCATTATTATATAGTGTGATGAGTGATTCAGCACTTAGATAGATATATAGTTTTCCCCCCATGTTTTCCTTTCTTCATTCTTTGACGAGATAATGGCCATTAAGGACTCCTAGGGAACAGGTTAGACCTAAAATGACACCAAAAACAGGTTATATTGTTATGTAAAGTGATTGTTTTGTACATAAAACAAAGCAGTTGATAAAGTTTCCAGCCTCTCCCTGCTCTTCAAGTTAAAATTAGATTTTTGCAGGCACCCTTCCTTTTGGTAGGCCTTTCCCTTTTGAGGAAATGCATGAATGTTTCATTTTTTTGAGCCTATAGTTTCTTTATTCTTCTGAAGTTTGGAAGTGTCTACTGTCTAGGGGAGCAAGGTATAACTTGGCTTTCGAAAATTTTAATGAGATAATGAAATCATATAAAATGCTAGATGGAAAGGGAGCACTTTAATTCCTATTTTTGAGAACAAGGGAGATTTGCAAAAGTTTGCTAACTATAGAGGGATTAGGCTCATGAACCATGAAACTATGGGAAAAAGTAATTAAAAAAAGATCAAGACAAGGGACTTACATTTTAGAGAACCAATTTTGTTTTATACCAGGAAGGTCAACTGCTCAATGGTGCATATACCTTTTATGAAGATTGATGGAGAAGTACCATAGGAAGCAAAAAGAATTGCATGTTGAATTGCAAGAGGATGACTAGATGCCCAAAGAAGTTTTCTAGAAGGCTCTACAGAAGAAAGGATTTTGTATCACTTATATTGTACCAACAAATATATGTATGGTGGTGTTATAATTAGTGTTAGAACCAAGGTTTTAAATTGTGGTTGTGGTCGCATTACTGTTTTGCAGATACGAATATTGCTGATGTTGTAATGTAGATTGCGGTTGTTGTGGTGTGAATTGTTCACAACAACACAAATTATATTAAAACTATCTGTGTCATTATATAATCTATAAAATCATGTAATTTATGTATTTTTTCTCCTATCATTTACATCACAATTTTTTCCCTCTTTCATATTTTAAATTTTCAAAATATAAATTATTTAACCTTTTCCTCTTATTTTTCCTCCTGTCTCCTCCAATTTTCCTTCACCCAAAAATTACCTAGAGCACATCACCAAAATTTTCCCACTCAAAATTGAACCAATGTTTCTAGTCACACACTTCAGGCTCTTCTCGCTCTTTGCCTTATCTCTCCCGTGTCTCTTTAATCCATCTTTCTCTGTCTCTGTGACCTTGTGATGGTGCTGACTGCAATTGCGCTGCAAGCCAACAACCACTTGAGACAGGTAAGTCACTGGAAGCACATACAAGGGGAAAAGGAAATATGTGATCAAGGCTGGCGGCAAGCTGCATCTCAGAGTGAATCAGTTGAAGTGACATTTTAAAGTAAGGGTAGCACTATTGGAGAAAAGATGGTAGAATCTCGCCTAGGTTGTTTGACCATCTGAGAAGAAACAGTCTAGGTGAAACCATTAAAAATGTCTTACATCTAAATGGACATGTCAAGGATTTAATTCATGATTGAACCCTGGCATCATTTGGTCTATGTAGCTGATCCTATCTAGTGGGAAAAGACTTTGATGGTTGCTGTTGCATAATTTCTTATAGGCACTCAGGCACTTAGTCTGTTTTGTGTAATTTAAAAGTCTGTGTTGAAATGCTAATATATATTTTCAGCATTTAAAATTAATAACATTGTAGGTTAGCGAAGATGATATTGCTGATAAAATCAAATTGAAAACTTATGATATTGTTTGCATAGACGTATTCAAATATTAAGAACCAAAAGCATGATAATTTGACAAATATCCATTTTTTTTCCTTTTCACAGACCACTTGTTATCCTGTGGCTGCTTGCAACTAGGAATCAAATTATATTCTTACATTAATTGACTCTTGTCAAGAGTCTGTTAGGCCCCCAATTAATAATGTATACAATAGAAGGATTAGGAATAAGCCCCAATTAGATGGGACCCTGCTAGTGTATCCAAAACTGATGTGTAAAGTCAGAGTCAGAAACAGTAGAAGAGTAATAAAAAGGAAAGATTAGAAGGGAATTAGTTGGTTTTGGAGTTGCAACTGATTTGGGGGAGAGACCAGGCTCTAAGGTCCTAGATAGTTTGTACATTCATTTCTTTCTTTGGGAACCTTCGATTCTGAGGAGCAATACACATCCTTTCAGATTTCTTTCTGCCATTCTTTCATCTTTTCATTATTCTTTACCAATTCCTTACAGAGTCCTTTTCATATTTTTGTTGTTTGAATATTTTATCCTGCATCTCAGAGTGTAACTACATAAAGTGAGATATTAATTCTGGATCCTCCTAATCAATCTTCCTAATGATCCTCCTAATTACTAAATAAAAAAGTATTGATTTCATTTTGTGTTCTCAAGGCATGAAATGCATCCATCTACTTTCCATTTAATGTTTTCTTTATTAGGTATCAGAAATAGAATGGTCATTAGTAGGATATATCATTATTCATTATTCATAATATAATGATACTGTTAAGCATGTTAGAAATGAAATGGGGCTAATGATATCTTATTTCTTACCTGGTTTTCATTTCTTGTCATGAACAGAATATGGATGAAGCACACAGCAGCCCTGGGTTGCATGATGCAGCTGGACCCGGTCTTGCAGAAGAATGTGCGACACTGGTATAGTTAACTATTTACCAAAAATTTATTATGCACTCCATGTTGAAGTTGAATGTTATGTGAGCTTGCCACATGAATTACATATTTATTAATTATTATGTTTTTAGTTGCTTTATATTTTGTGGTTTGATATTTCTTAAACTTGTAAGAAGCAGGTCCAGAAAAATTGCCATATCTCAGTAACATATTGGAAGCAGTTTTCTGTAAATGATGATTGGGAATATTGATTAATACATCTGTATCATTGACAGGGTGGATGTCGAACAGGGATGGCTAAAGTTACCAAGGCATATGACCTTCCTGCCAGGTTTGTATGACTCCCCCCCCACCGCCCCCCCCCCCCCCCTCCAAAAAAAATTGCTTGTTCAAAGTAAAGAAACAACAGTCCTGTTTTATTGGATTTGTATGATAATTTTAAATGTTAAATACCATGCTTTTTCTCCTGTGGTTTGGATCTTAGATCTGTTTTTTCTTTTCCCTTTTTGGTGAAATCTGAGATCTGTTAATCATATGTTGTGCTCCAGAAATTATGTTGATGCATTGATTGCATTCTTTGATAAATTACCCGCAGGAAAATTTTCCACACGGTTGGCCCAAAGTATGCTATAAAGTACCATAATGCTGCAGAGAATGCTTTAAGTCATTGCTATCGTTCTTGCCTGGAGCTTCTGGTTGAAAATGGGCTTCAAAGGTTCCTTGCTCTCCTCCTCCAAATGTTATATTGTTTATTTTCTTACATTTATTGTTTTCACAAATGCCATGTTTAAAATTCTATGACTTACTTTTTTGGCATATATTTATGTAGCATTGCTATGGGCTGTATTTATACGGAGGCAAAGAACTATCCCCGAGAACCAGCTGCACATGTAGCTATAAGTGAGATTTTGTGTTTACGTGATTTTACTTTTTCAATTTGTTTCTTTTGACGTTGTAACTTAACACTACCTTCATCCTTAAATGTAAGACTCTTTTAACTAATTCACACCCTTTACGAAAGTTGGTTAATATAGTTAGTAGCATTAAATTTGTTAACAATTTGTATTATTTTGCCAAAATTACCCTTAAAACTATTGAGACTCAATCTCTCTTTTCGCTTAATTACTTTCTCACCTAATTAATTAATGCGTTACTCTTCTTATCCAATCCTTATATATACACTAATAAATTAATTTAGTATATTTTATTTCTTCTAAAGTTTTATCTAGCCCCCCCTCCGCCCCCTGTTACTAACATTAATTTAATATACTTTCTTCTAAATTTTTTATCTAGCCCCCTCTGCCTCATTTTATTAATTGCAGTTCTCTTCTAGATTTTTATAGTTGTATATGTATAGGAAAGTTGTCCGTAGTATTTGTATTTTTTTATATTTTATATTTAATCAAAACTCAGAATGCATAAAATCTATAACAAATTTCATCTACTAAAAATGTTTTCACATAAATAGGAAGCCATCTTAGTGTATCAAATATTGTATTATTTTTTTCCTTCCATTTTGAGTCATGAATATCACTTCTTTTTCCTATCTTCAAAGACATTAGGAGGCCAAAACAAAAGTTAATTAACATGTTTTTTTTCCTAGTTGGTATTTGTAATGAGTCTTTTTCTTCTTTTAAGTATGTATTACATTATTTTTCTTATATTAACAGAAAGAACAAAAATATGTCTTTATTCTTTAGAAAGAAAGGATTGATTTCAATCAATTTCATTGTATTCTTCTTTCACACACTTTAAATATTTCATCATAGACTTGTAAACTTGATGAACAACATTTTAAGAAAAAAGAAGTCAATTATTTTGATGTATTGTTATATTTACTTTCATAAGATATATATTTATTTTTTATTGAACGACAATTATCACCCGCACCCCCCCCCCTCCCCAAAATAAAAATCCTGGTTCCGTCCTTGACTTCAGCCACTTTTTTGAACTTATGTATCTCAAACAATTGCTTAAAGAACTGAGATTTGGGGAGGTTACGCATATTACACTCATTTGTGTATTCAAGTAACCTTGCATATTGCCTCAAGCTAGTGTTTCATTGATTTATAGATCAGGGGTAACAGTTGCAGCTTGAGTAGGAGAACAGAGTGCATGCCGGGTGCATCTTTTTATCTTTTTCATAAATCATAATTATACTGCAATGTATAATTTCCAATGATCTCAGCTTATTTTATCGTATCCCTGCTGAATGCAGCTAGTATATTAAAGTATGATTTCTGTTTCAAGTTAGCAATTGTTTACAAATGCCTGAAGGGTGGTATATTAATCTTAGGCTAAACCATCTTTTATTCAGGAACAGTGCGGCGATTTCTTGAGAAGCAGAAAAACAACATAATAGCTGTTGTCTTTTGCACTGTGAGCACAACTGATACTGAGATATATAAAAGGTATTTTAAGCATTTGTTTGTTTTCATGATGATATCTGCAAATTTTTTAGTAACTTGAACTTCCAAGAGTTACATAAGTCAGGTTGATTTTCTTTTCAGCCAACCTTTAGTCTTTGTATTAATTATTTATTATTTTTACCTTTTGTATTATTCATGAAGGTTGCTTCCTCTGTACTTTCCTCGGGATAAACATGAGGAGCAAGTTGCTTTGTCTAAACTTCCTGCAGATGTTGGGGATGAAAATGGTGAGACAATCTCAGATGAGCGTAAAATCAGAATAAAGCCTTTGCCCAAAAGGATAGTTTCAAGACCACCTGAATTTCCAGCTGATCATCCTGTTAGTGATGTCGGCTTGGTTAGCAGGTCAGTAGTTGATGCAAACCAAATTCACAGAATAACAAATAACACGTAAAATGGATCTATTATGGAAAGCAACCTACAATTGATTTATTGGAGCAGAAAATAAAACTAAAACATTTTCTGTTGCAACTATTCAAGCCTTCTGTGTTTCACTATATTTGAGATATCTGTCTGATAGCTTTAAATTAATTTGATTGCACATAACTTTATTTGCTTAAGAGTTTTTGTTGTATTTGATTAAACAGAACACAATCCATTTTTTTAATCTAACTTCTGATAGAAGTTTCCTGATCCATGTGGCTTTTATAGGAATTCATCACATTTAGATTCATTTCTGGATCCTGCCTTCATGTCCATGATCAAAGACCCCGATCAACGGCGGATGGAGCAGTGGGAGAAAACTGCTGAAGCACAAAGAGGCTGGAATTGTGCTAAATTGATTGGATATGGCGACCTTGGTGGACCCTCATTGTCTGCTGCCGAAGAATATTCTCTACACTCTAGATACCTGTCTAAAGCAAATTCCTTAAATCTTTCTGAAATTGCAGAAATGAAAATTGTGTAAGTATCCACCTATTTCATCATTGTTATGCATGCATGCTCAGAGTTTTAGTATTATTTGTGGGGATTTATTTGTAGTTTTTGTTAGGATGATTGAATCCTTCTTACTAACAATGTTTTACATGTATTTAACTTTAAGGTTGTAAAATTCCTTGTATCCTTTTTGGCTTCTTTACCAAGTAACTTAAGAATATTTTTCTATGCCGATAGACCACAAGTAACTTGAGTCTTGTAAGTGTATGAGTAAATAACTCTAGTTAGCTTTATAACTATAGTTAGTTGACAGTTGTGTTTAGTTAGATTTATGTTACAACTGAATCTCAATAGTATAAATACTGCTCTTGTAAGAGATTACAGTGCCTTTGTAATATTTTCTCAATGCAATATACAAATCTCTTTTCTCTTCTCTATACTTTCTACATGGTATCTAGAGCTCTCTGATCCATTTTCATGGCTTCCGCAAATACTGATGCAACTTTGGTTAACACCGGCGACACTGGTGCGATCTGACTCCAGCAAACAACACCGGTGCGACTCTGTCTCTAGCGAACAACTCCGGTTTGACTCCACTCAACACTGTTCCGATGAATCAAGATATTTCCACTTTGTCGTTCCCTATGAATTTTTTTTTTTTGCATCAAATCACAAAAAAGTTAAATGATAAGAACTTCTTGCTGTGGCGACAGCAAATCAAGTCAGCGATCACTATGCGTGGACTCAATCGCTTCGTTGTGAATCCTCAAATCCCTCCGCAATATGTCTTTGATGAAGATTGCGATCTTGATCGCGTTAATCCTCTCTTCTCGATGTGGTAGGAACAAGATTAGTTTCTCCTTGTTTGGCTTCAGTCAACGCTCTCGAGCTCGATGCTTGCTCGTGTTCTTGGATAGACGTACTCGTATCAAGTGTGGGACAAGACCCAAGTGTATTTCCATCATCAGACATGAACAAAGGCACAACAGCTTCAATTGGAGCTCCGTCACAAGACGCTTGACAATTGTCCAGTTTCTGATTTTCTCTCTTACATCAAAGAGCTTATTGATGCACTTGCTTCGGTTGGTGATGCTGCTACCTATCGTGAACACATGGATGCAATTCTTGAAGGTCTACCTAGGAATTTTGACTCAACGATTGCTCTAATTGAGAGTCGTCTACCACACATCACCATTGAAGAAGCGGAAGGTTACATTCTTGTGCAGGAACTATGACTTCGAAAAATACACCAGACTCAAATCTTCGAGTAATTCCTTCACATGAATAGTGAATCTTACTTAAACGACTTCTTCGCATTCCACTGAGAATGATAACTCAAATTCGTACTCTGACACCAATACAGTGTATACGAATCTGTATTCCTCTGATTCTAAAGGGGAGAATTTTGGGGCAAGGACCTTAGGAAGGCTTCTGCCTGGGAGAAGGGCTGCATATTTTATAGTGTCTCTTTATTTGTTAATACTTTCCTTTTGTTTCTGATTCTAATGTTTGCTTAGTTCAGATCAGTGAGTTGTAATATAAATTGAGGTTTTTCAGTATTATTATTTTTAGTGTTTGTTAATCCCTATAATGCATTAATATTTAACGGTCAGACTGTTCTGTAATGATAGCAAGTCTTTTGCGGTGAAGAAAATAAAAACAATGTTGCTGGATAAGATTTATTTACTTAGATTTGTGAGAAATGAGAAATAAAAAAAATTTATGAATTAACTTTTATTTATATACATGGAAGATTACAAAGATAGTAAATGTCAAATACAATTTACAAGGAAGCAATTAAGTTAGCACTATTTCCTAAGATACATTTAAACTTATTCAAATTGCTATACAAAAAACCTAAGCCATATGGAAAGTGGAACATTAATGTGGTTTGGCTTCCAACAAGATTCAATAATAATGGAAATTATGATGGAGTTTTGTGTTTCAGAAATTCCTTACATTCTTGCTACTCATAGCCTATCAATGTGAATGCTTTATGTATGTGTTCAGATTGATCTTTTAAGGGTTTATATGATTTTTTCAATTAATGTCCAAGATGTGTTTTTCAGCTATCGTGGTGGGGTAGACAGTGAGGGGCATCCTGTCATGGTTGTTGTAGGGGCCCACTTTTTACTTCGGTGTCTTGATCTGGAGCGATTTGTGCTATATGTGGTGAAGGTAATTTGGTTATACCCTGCTGCTGGATATCTTTTTCTGTTGGCAAGCATTAGTTTGGCCATTATAAATTTTTTGGCAATGCATACTTCTATTTAAAAGGAAAAACTGATTTGTGATCGTAAGTTCTAATCAGTCTTCCCCCCCCCCCCCCTTTGTTTTCCTTGGTGTTAAATTTCAGGAGTTTGAGCCTTTAATACAAAAGCCTTTTTCTATTGTCTACTTCCACTCTGCTGCATCTTTGCAGATGTAAGTGTTAAATGTTTGAATTCTACCCATTGGTCTATTGTTTATTCATGAAATATAGGCTTGTTATATGCTAATCATTGAAAAATATTTTAGGAATGTTCAAGGGGAATGAGATAATTGTTAAACGTTCATTGCTAACTAATTATTTTGTGTGATTACTTTGTCAAATTAATTGAAATAGTTCTGTAGCCATAAGCTTTGGTAATTGGTAATTCACTCCTTTTATTCAACCAGGTAAAGGGAAATCTGAAAATTCAACAGTCAAGATATAGAAAATATGTTTAAACATTTTTCTTTTATACATCTGGAATGGTATTTTGGTTACCAAACTATTCACATTGTACTGGCAGTGCATAGTTGCTGGAAACATGTGCTTGGCCATTGGCTTTGTCAATGCGAGGCATGGCATCATGAAGCCACTTGACCACTTGTAGTCTGTACTTTTTTGGAGAATGATTCTATGATATTTTTCTTCCTGTTTATGTTACTAAAACTTTTCCTTCCTGTTTATGTTGCCAAAACTTGATACATGGTCCAATATTAAATTTGAGCTACCTTTTGGTTTGATTCAATGTGACTCAAGTATATGCTACTTTCTTGAGGATGCTTTAGCTGTTAAAATGCATTTTTTGCTGAGGGGATATATTCCTGTTTGAGTGGTAGGCTTATATGATGCATCACTTAAGAGACAAAGGTGACCCTTTTTTGATAAAATGTGTTAAAATGAATTGAAGTTGTGCCACTGGAGTGAAGCATAGTTGAATGAATGTTAGTACATTTTGAAGGTTGGTTAAGAATATTTTACATCAGCAAGTTGCATTGTGAATTGTGAAAGTGTGTAGTTTACAATTATTGGTATCTCCTGATTTCTGTTCAACGCCCATGGTTTTGGCTTTGTTGACAGTTTAATTTTACTTTTTCCCGTCCTGTTTTGATATAATTAGGCAGCCAGACCTGGGTTGGATGAGAAGATTGCAACAAATACTTGGTCGGAAGCACCAGCGCAACCTGCATGTAAGCACTGTTTATTTTCTTCTCTCTGTTTGGTTTGGTACTTTTACAAACTATTTCTGTTGTCCAAATGCATTACACTTTCAAAGTTTTCTTATTTCTCAATCTCAATCTGACGTGTAGGCAATATATGTCCTTCACCCAACTTTCGGACTAAAAGCAGCAGTATTTGGACTTCAGATGTTTGTGGACAGTGTGGTACAGTATTGAAATCAAAGCATATTTAATGACCTCATATGTGTATGTATATATTTGTGTTATTAAAAGTTAACTTTCAGGTTTGGAAGAAAGTGGTATATGCTGATCGACTTCTGCAGCTCTTCAGATACATACCTCGTGAACAGTTGACCATCCCAGATTTTGTGTTTCAGTTGAGTGTTTATGTTTTCACACGGTGCCATCTACATTTTCTTTTTTGTAATGTTATTTTGTACAACTTTTTCATTTTCAATATACGGCTTCTGAAAAGTATTTGGAAATAAAGCAGTTTTAGCATGTTAGGAATGCCCTATGCTAGTATTGTTAGGAACCAAGAGATGATGAGATGAAAAGAAAGAATATTATTGATGGGTAAGGGAAGTACAAGAACTAAGAGAATGAATCCTCCTCTAAGGGTTGCCCCTTCACAAAGAGCCTAGCTCAATTTACAAATTTGATGAAAAATGAATAATCCTTCTTTCCCTTAACACACTCTATTTACACCAACAGACCTGCACATTTCACCACAGCCTAATAACCTTCTCACCTTTCCCAAACTACCCCGTTCCTCCTCTTTCTATAATTAACTTGCAACTGTCTGGAACCTGCATTCTCAGTCCTAACATATATCCTCACAGGAATTCTTTGTTATTTGTGCTGAAAATCCTTTTTCTTGCTGTATCTATTTTCTTAATAGCAAATTTAGTTTTAGATCATAGTGCTTGGCACTAAATTGTTTCATACTTTTATTCACACAGGCATGACTTGGAAGTGAATGGAGGGACGGGTCTCATTGTGGATCCCAGAACAAAATATGTGTACAACAGACCATGACACACATGAACTTCTATCATTAGTTGATAAAGGAGGACCATTCACTGCAGTTTCTAAATTATTTGCCTTGCCCTTATTGTCGCTGTTAACAGGAAGAGGGGCTTGTATGAATTTGAAATGTGTATGGAAGCATTCTTTTTTTTTTTTTTTGGATTTTTGGAAGGAGTGATAAGTTCCCCCGTTTGTATATGTTATTGATTGTGGAAGCTAATGGTTGGATTTCTTTAATTGTTTGTATATTCAAGGGAAATATATTGAATAAAATTAGTCTTTGATGATTTTCGTTTCTATCATTGCATAATTGGTTTTTGCTATTGTTCCGTGTTAACTGTGCTAACCAAACCCGTGGTTAAGTTGTTTGCTCATTATTAACGTGCCAATGCGATTTTGTTTTCTGTTGGAGAAATTGTTTTAAAGCTTGCTTATGGTTTTTTAAATTCGGAAGAATTTCAGAATTTTAGCTTTCATGTACAATTCCCATGAATTTCAAAAAGGGTTGTTTCATAATGAGTTTTGGTATGAACTAACTCTTCGAACAATTCCCATGAAGCGGCCTAATTAGAATGATCCGGTGTTATTCTAAGTGATTATGATTTAGTTTGTAGTCTATAGTTGATCATGTGTTCTAACATGATATAACTGCTTCAATCCAAATAAACTTTGAAATTTCTACCTTATATGGATTAAATAACTATCCGTTAGACAAGAAGCTTAAGTGCAAGAGGAGGAAGTCAGGGATTATATTTCACTATGCAATTAAATTTTCACCATAAATCTTGTTTTTGGTCGATGCGAGTCATTTATTGATTTAAGATGCTTGTTTAACTTTAACGAGATGAATATGCTTCACAAAAATTTGATACACATAAGTATGATAAGAGTTTTGAAAAGAGATTTAGTGCAGGTCTTGAATATAATATGTTGGGAAAATTTTGCAATTTTCATCGAAATTTAGATTCCAGATAGAATCAGGAAAAAGCATTACTTCCACTGAAAACCATCCAATAATTGTATAACGCTGGTTGAAAAAGAGTGATTGATGAAAAATAGTTGAAAAGAAAAAAAATATTAATCTTAGTGATCGATCAAGAGATTTAATTGCAAACAGAAAGGAAAGAATTGAAAAAAGAGTGAAAGAATAAAATTGAAATAGTGGTAGAAAGAAAAGTGATCCAAAACTTCAAGACCAGTCTAATCCATTGATGAATGGCAAATATGCAAGGTTTTGTACAAGTTTCAATTACAAAGTTTATTACATTGTAAAAACTAATATATATTTATGAACAAAAGATCCTAACTATTAGGAACTTCTAAATATATCGACAAAGTTTATTACACTGCGCAAATAATTTTGGCATCAATAACAGCGTTAGTGAAGAACAGTGATTCAGGAACAAATCTACCACCCACTGTCATGAGCTACATGTCCAATTTGATGGAGATCCAAGTCATTCAAGCGCATCCTAATACAAAGTGTGACGAAAAAATGGCGAGTCAAACTCCAAGAGTGAGAGTGCACAAACTTTCTGAGGAATACTCATTATCCTCACAATCTTTTTCTTTTGAATGATCAAACTTTCTCCGCAGATTATCCACAGTCCAACTTATCTAGTCTACAGAAGAATGCTGATTACATCATCCACTAGATTGCAGCAGAAGGCAATGACAAGAAAATATTTGCCTCTGCTTGCATACCTCATAAGAACTGTGTCTTGTGGGGCTAATGGTTGATACTAGAGGAGCTTCAAGCTGCTTTTCAGGAATAGTCCTTCTATTTAACATACTTCACAGATTGGTTACGTAAAAAACACTTCAATTCAATAGGGAAAAGGTGAAAATATTTACTGATATCTCCAAATCAGATCCATTCACATCTTCCAATCTCCTTGAGTCTTACTCCCAAATTTTATCTCTACTCTTCCAAGACTTGTTTACATAGGAGAGCCCATGAAATGTTACCTGTGGAATCACTTGTTTGAGCAAGTAGTTTGGCTTTACCACCACATAATCATGCACAGAAGATGTACATGACTGATTAAGAAACAACTGCTACTTTAGCATAACTATCATTCTGGAGATCCATCTCCACTGAACTACAACCAGGAACCTTGTTCAATCCCCTTTGCTTTATCATCTCCCTCACTTGCTTAACCATGCCCCATCTCCCATCCGAAGCATACAAGTTCGACACAAGCACATAGTAACAAGCTTCATCAGGGTGCAACTCCAACATCTTCTTAATCGCCGCCCCTCCCAACTCAAACCTAGAATGAAGTCCACACCCATGGAGAAAAGCTCCAAACACACTAACACTAGGCTGAACAGGCATTCTCTCAATAAAATCCAACGCCTCTTCAAGGTTCCCAGCACGTGCCAACATGTCAACCATACATGCATAGTGCTTCATGGAAGGAACAAAATTCAACTCCCCACACATCAAATTAAACAACCTTGAACCCTCTCCGACCATCCCTGAGTGGCTGCAAGCTGCCAATATAGTTGTGAACACCACTTCATTCGGTTCAACAAGCTCCTCCAACATATCCCTAAACAATGTGAGTGATCCATTCCCATCGCCCTGCATCCCATAGCCGCCAATCATTGCGCCCCAAGTCACTGCGTTCTTCTCCCCCATCGAATCGAACACCATCCTTGCTGCCCTTGCGTCCCCACATTTCGCGTAGAAGTTCAGCAGAGCAGTGCCAACATAGATGCTGGACACCACCAGGCCATCCTTCAACGCCAAACCATGAACCGAACAACCAAGGTGAAGCATGCCAAGTGAAGCACACGCGGAGAGAATGCCAACCACAGTAACAGCATCCGGTGAAAACAACTCCAATCCCATTCTCCTGAAAAGATTCAGAGCCTCATAAGCCTCGCCACTCTGCACAAAGCCAGAGATAATCGAGTTCCAAGACACAACATCCTTCTCAAGCATTGCTTCAAACACACAACGAGCATCCGAAACAACACCGCATTTCGCATACATATCAACAAGAGCATTCCTCACAGGATGATCATCCAATCCACACTTAACCGCCAATCCATGAAGCAACTTCCCCATAACAGAGTTACCTAACTGTGCACACGAGGACAACAAACTCGAAACGGTAACCGAATTGGGCAAAATCCCGCTCCATTTCTTGTCTTTGAACAATTCTAGTGCCAAATGAGGATAGCCTCTCTGACTATACCCTACAATCATAGCCGTCCAGGAAACAAGATCACGATCATAAGAGGATGAAGAACTTTCATCAAACACCTTACATGCGTCCTGAATGTTCCCGCATTTAACATACATGTTCAAAAGCGACGTCGTTAGGTAAGAATTAACACAAATTCCGTTTTTAATAACAAACCCATGAACCCACTTTCCCTGGTGAAGCCAATTCAATTTGGTGCACGCGCTAACCAAGCTCCCAACAGTGAACTCGTTTCCGTCTACAAACGCTTCTCGCATTCTGTTGAACAGGGTAAGCCCCTCACGCGCGCAGTCGTTTTGCACGTACGCGACGATCATGGAGGTCCACGAAACGACGTCGTCGTTTTCGTGGATCTCGTCGAAGGCTCGTGTGGCCTCGTCGACGCGCGCGAACTTGGCGTACGCGTCGACGAGGCACGTGAGGACGAAGGAGTCGGAGGGGAGAGACTTGACGAAGTGGCAGTGGGTGATTGTGAGGGTTTGGAAGTCGCGCGACTCGGCGCAGGATTTGAAAACGATGGAGAAGAGGACGTAGTCGTGCGGGGTGGGGTGGAGGGAGAGGCGCATGAGGCGGTAGAGCGAAACGACGCCGGAGGGGGTGTCGTTTAGGAAGTAGGCGCGGATCATGACTTTGAAGCAGTAGAGGTCGCGCGTGGGGAGATGGTTGAAGATTTTGCGGGCGTGGCGGAGTTGGCCGAAGGAGGCGTAGAGGCTGAGGAGCTTTGTGGAGAGGAGGAGGTCGTTGGTGAGGCCATGGATGAGGAAGGAGGCGTGGAGGATTTTGAGGGAGGGGAGATTTGTGCAGAGGCGGGAGAGGTAGAATGTTGGAGGTGATGGTGGCTGTTGTTTTTGTCCATGGTGGTGGTAGAGGGAGTTCCAGTGAAGACGAGGTTTTGTGGTGACGCGGAGGACTCTTGAAATTGGGAACATGTTATGTTATGTTATAGTTCAGGGTTTAAGACTTTAAGGTTTAAGCCTAAGGGAGGAAGGGTTTGATCAATTATACTAGGTTTTTGATTTTTTTTTGTTAAAGGATGATAATGATAAAAAAGGAAAAGATAGCATACATAAAAGATTAAGATAATAAAGATAAGTGATGCTAAAAATCTTTCTTTTTGATATTTTTTCGATTTTTTTCTCTTTTATCTATCCTTTTCATATATGCAATCATAAATAATAAAAATATCAATTCTTATCATTTAAGTTAAAAATAATTGTTAAATAAGTATTTTTAAAGATATTTCAATATATTTTTATGATAAAAAATAACTCACATCATATTTATGTAACCGTTATCATCGTAGTAGACTAAGAACATTTTTTCTCTTCACGATTTTTTCCACCACGCATACACGCAACTCATACGACTCTTTCCCTTACAAGGAAAACAAAATGTGACTCACACTCACGCAGCAGTCGTGCAACACACCACAGCGACATAGCCTCGGTCCGCCACCACGCAAAGTACATCTCTTCTCTTTCTGGAATTTGTTTTTATCCTATTTTTGTTGGGGGCTGATTCATTGTTGTTGTACTCTTAAATGTGGAGATGAAGAAGGCTCAAGCTACTTCAAATATGGAATCATTTGTTGTTGGAGATGTTTAAATTTCAAATTTTATATTTATTGCTTGGATTTTCTTTTGTTAAGACATTATTTATTTTATTGAAGTAATTGACTAATTATTGAGATTTTATTTACTTCTGTATTGAACTTAGTTTGATTGTATTGTATTTTTATTAAAATTGAAATTCTTTTAAAACTAGGCCCACGGACCGGCCTGTTTGACCCGTGGGGTCCGCGGGGCGGGGGCGGACCAATTTATTTGGTCTTAGTAAGAAGCGGGACGGACTGGTCCGGTTCGCTGCCAACGCGGGTGGGCCTTACGCGGGACGGGTCGACCCGCTTACCCACCCCTACCAGTTAGTGGTTGAGTGCCAAACGATGAGAATTTTCTTTGGAACAATCTTCTACATCTAATACTTTTTGAAATATTCTAAAATCATAAAATTATTCTTATTAGTTTTTTTTCCTTCCTTATTTGTTTCAAAAATCATTATTTTATTTTTGTTTCCTTTTAGCCCAAGGTCCTCGTAGCTGCTTTGATGGAGGGGGAGGTACATTGTTACCGTAGTTCATTGGTAGTTTGTGGTTGATGTTACATAAGTTAGGTTGATTTTCTTTTCAGCCAACCTTTTTAGATGAGGGAAGAATTTTAAATTCTAAGAATTTTAAATATTTCAGTTGAAATTCTTTTATTTTCAAAATTTTGTATTTGGATAAAAAAAATTAAAATTATGACGGTGAAAGAAAATGGGTCGAGAGTTCCAAAATGAGATTTCAGGAACTTTCAGGTGGAAGAGAGGATGAATGTTATAAAGGAAATACGAGAATATCGTCTTGGAAAGTTCTTCTGTAATAAGAGAATTTCAATTTCTCACCTTTTAGAAGGAAATTAAAATTCCACATTTTTAGTTATTTAAAATTCTGTTTTAAAATTTCAAAAATTTAAATTCTTCATAAAAACATCCAAATAATGAATTTTTAGATTAAAAAAATTTAAATTCTCTGATAAATTATTTTCCTCAGTTAAAATTCTCTATTCAAACACACTCTAAATCTTTCAGAAATTGCAGAAATGAAAATTGTGAGTATCCATCTATTTCATCATCTGTTTTGCATGCATGCTCAGAGTTTTAATATTATTTGTAGTTTTTGTTAGGATGATTGAATCCTTCTTACTAACAATGTTTTACATGCATTTAACTTTAAGGTTGTAAAATTCCTTTTATACTTTTTGGCTTCTTTACCAAGTAACTTAAGAATATTTTTCTATGCCGATAGACCACAAGTAACTTGAGTTTTGTAAGTGTATGAGTAAATAACTCTAGTTAGCTTTATAACTATAGTTAGGTTACAGTTGTGTTTAGTTAGATTTATGTTACAATTGAATCTCAATAGTATAAATACTGCTCTTGTAAGAGATTACAGTGGCTTTGTAATATTTTCTCAATGCAATATACAAATCCCTTTTCTTTTCTCTATACTTTCTAATGGTATATAGAGCTCTCTGATCCATTTTTCATGGCTTCTACAAATATTCATGCAACTCTGGTTAACATTGGCGACACGGGTGCAATCTGACTCCAGCTAACAACACCAATGGGACTTTGTCTCCAACGAACAACTCTAATTCGACTCCACTCAACATTGTTCCGATGAATCAAGATATTTTCACTTTGTCGTTCCCTATGAATTTTTTTTTTGCATCAAATCACAAAAAAGTTAAATGATTACTATGCGTGGACTTAATCGCTTCGTTGTGAATCCTCAAATCCCTCCAACGATATGTCTCTGATGAAGATTTCAATCTTGATCGTGTTAATCCTCTCTTCTCGATATGGCAAGAACATGATTAGTTTCTCCTTGTTTGGGTTCAGTCAACGCTCTCGAGCTCGATGCTTGCTCGTGTTCTTGGATAGACGCACTCGTATCAAGTGTGGGACAAGATCCAAGTGTATTTTCATCACCAGACATGAACAAAGGCTCAATAGCTTCAATTGGAGCTCCATCACATGACACTTGACAATTGTCATATTTCTGATTTTCTCTATCATATCAAAGAGCTTATTGATGCGCTGCTTCGGTTGGTGATGTTGCTACCTATCGTGAACACATGGATGCAATTCTTGAAGGTCTACCTAGGAATTTTTGACTCAATGATTGCTCTAATTGATAGTCATCTACCGCACATCACCATTGCACCAGACTCGAACCTTCAAGTAATTCCTTCACACAAATAGTGAATCTTACTCAAACGACTTCTTCGCATTCCACTGAGAATGATAACTCAAATTTGTACTCTGACACTAATACAGTGTATACGAATCAGTATTCCTCTGATTCTATAGGTTCTGCTGATCGTAATGGTCGTGGCGGAGGAGGTTTCAACCGCAGTGGTGACCATGGTTGTCAGAGCTCAGTATAATGTCAAGTTTGTTTCAAGTACAACCACACAACTCTTACTTGCTATGGTAGGTTCAATCCGTAGTATCAGGCTTCACATGCTGGAAACAGTGGAAATTATGGGAACAACAACAATGGCAATTATGGAAACAACAATAATCGTACTAACTGGTCTCAAAATCAGAACCATAATCAAAATTGGGGTCAGAATCAGAATCAAAACAAAAACTGGAACAATTCTTCTGCTTCCAAGAGTTCACAACAAAGTCAGAATCACAATGCCAATTCTCAAAACTCTAACTCTAGGCCTCCACAAGCTATGATGGCAAATTCTAATTCCAATACTTCATCCTCTTGGTTTCTAGATTCTGGAGCATCCTTCCATGTGACAAATAACTCACAGAATATCCAACAAACTTCTCCTTTTGAGGGTCCAAATCAGATCTTCATTGGTAATGGACAAGGTCTGAATATCTCACCTTTGGTCATTCCAATTTTATTTCCCCTTTCAGTCCTAATGATAAGCTTGTTCTTAAAAACATGCTTCTTGTTCCTCAAATCACTAAGAATCTAATTAGTGTAAGCAATTTGCTAAAGATAATCATGTTTTCTTTGAATTTCATGCTAATTGTTGCTTTTTTAAATCTCATGATTCCAATAAAATACTTCTTCAAGGAGATGTTGGACCTGATGGCTTGTACCAGCTCTTTAATCTTCAGTTCTGCTCTATTGTGTCTTCTCTAGCTTTTAGCTCTTGTATAAAATCTGTTTCTTCTGCCGATTGTATTAATACTATGCCTAATTCTGTATATACTTGGCACCTTAGACTAGGCCACCCTAACTCTCAAGCTGTAGAGCTTGTGCTTAATTGTTGTAATTTCAAATTTTCTATTAAAGGTGAACTTCCTTTCTGTTCTGCTTATTGTATGGTATGGGCAAGATTTATAGATTTGTTTCTAAGCTTTCTCAATCTGTATACAATTCTCCTTTGGAATTAATATACAGTGATTTATGGGCTCCTGCTCCTATGAATTCTCATTGTCAATTTCGTTATTATATGTCCTGTGTTGATGCTTATTCTGGGTTTACTTGGA
Source organism: Glycine soja (assembly GCF_004193775.1). Classification (NCBI taxonomy): domain Eukaryota; kingdom Viridiplantae; phylum Streptophyta; class Magnoliopsida; order Fabales; family Fabaceae; genus Glycine; species Glycine soja. The sequence continues at coordinate 42,499,825 of NC_041008.1, read as the reverse complement.
TATATTTTCTAAAGAATAAATTTGATGCTTTATCTGTTTTTAAACAATTCAAGTCACTTGTTGAGTTGTAATTTAAAAAGAAGATTAAAGCTATTCAAATAGATTGGGGAGGTGAATTTCGAGTTTTCTCTTCATATTTGTCTGAATTGGGGATCATTCATATAAACTAACTTGCCTTTACACACATAATCAAAATAGTGTTGTGGAGAGAAAGTATTGTCATATAGTTGATTTAGGCCTCTCTCTTCTTAGCCATGCATCCCTTTCTCTCTCCTTTTAGGATCATGCTTTTCAAACAACTGTGTATCTTATAAACATATTACCTTCAGCTCCTCTTAAGTTTGATATCCCTTATACTGTTCTTTTTCAAATTGATCCTGATTATCAATTCTTAAGAGTCTTTGGTTGCTCTTGTTTTCCCTTCTTGCGTCCTTATTATTTCCGTAAACTTGAATTCGGGTCCTCTGAATGTGTGCTTTTGGGTTACTCACCTAGTTGCAAGGGTTACAAGTGCATGTCCTCTTCTGGTCATATTTTTATGTCTAAAGATGTCATTTTTAATGAACATCATTTTCCTTATACTAAACTATTTTCTACCTCTTCTTCCAATTATGTTTCTATTGCATCCTTTTTCACTACCTTACCTATAATTGAGTCATTTTCTCTTCCCCCTTCCTCTTTAAATACATCTCCACCTCAAAGTCATTCTTCATTACCCTTTCTTGAACCTCACAGTTTTGGCATTGCTGTATCTCAATCCTCTGTTCCTGCATCCCTTGTTCAGGATACAACAACTTCTATTGCTACTGTAAATGCTGGTACTTCTCAGTCTAATGATCATTCCTCGTCTTCTGCAACTGATGTAAGTACTGGCACTTCTTAGTCTAATGATCATCCTCTGTCTTTTGCAACTAAATCTCCAAATTCCCCATAGACCTCTCTTGTTAGACTAGAAAATGTTCACCCTATGATTACAAGAGCCAAAGCTGGGACAGTGTAGCCAAGGATTCATCCTTCCTTGTTTGTTGCTCATACTGAACCCAAGTCAGTAAAACAATCACTTCAAGACTCCAAGTGGTATTTTGCTATGACTGATGAGTTTCAGGCTCTTCAAAGAAATAATACATGGACCCTAGTTCCTCTTCCTCCACACAGAAATGCAATTGGATCTAAGTGGGTATTCAGAGTTAAGTAAAACTCTGACTGCAGTATAAAAAGGTACAAAGCCAGATTGGTGACTAAAGGTTTTAATAAAAAGTTTGGAATTGATTCCATGAGACATTTTCTCCTGCAATTAAACCAAGGTCAGTTTGGGCGATTTTAACTCTTGCCTTCACTCACAAGTGGCCTTTGCAACAGTTAGTGTAAATACTTCCTATCTTAATGAGCTTTTAAAAGAGGAAGATTACATGACTCAACCTCTAGGTTTTGAGTCTTCAGATAAGTCACTTGTATGCAAATTACATAGAGCAATTTATGGGTTAAAACAAGATCCTAGGGCTTGGTTAGAGAGTCTCAAAGCTACTTTACTGCAGTTTGGGTTTACTGACAGTAAATGTGACCTATCTTTATTCATTTACAAGACTTCTTCAACAATTACCTACATTCTAGTTTATATGGATGATATCATCATAATTGGTAATTCATCTTCCTTGGTTGACAAGTTGATTCAGCATCTCAATCCCTCTTTTTCTCTCAAACAGCTGGGTTCTCTAGGCTATTTTTTGGGGATTAAAGTCCATTCCTTGTCCAATAGAGCTCTCTTAGTGACTCAATCAAAATATATTTGAGATCTATTGCAAAGAACAAATATGTTTGAGGCAAAACCCATTTCTTGACCAATGGTCTCAAGTTGCAACCTCTCCAAATATAGGTCTGATCTACTGCAGGATGCTTCTTTTTACAGGTCTTTTGTTGTAGCCCGGCAGTATGTCACTAACACTCATCAAGAGTGATTCAAAGATGTTTTGACGATAACAATGATGATAACAAAAGATGATGACAAAGGTGATGACAAAAAGTTCAAAGGTCAATCAAAGAATGAGTTCAAGATGTTCAAGAAGGAATCAAGAACAATTCAAGACTCAAGAGGAAAAGTTGAAGAACACTTCAAGATTCAAGAGGAAAGTTGAATTCAAGAATCAAGATACAAGACTCAAGATTCAAGAATCAAGAGAAGACTTAATCAAGATAAGTATAAAAAGGATTTTTCAAAAACTGAGTAGCACATGGATTTTTCACAAAACATGTTTACCAAAGAGTTTTTACTCTCTGGTAATCGATTACCAGATTGCTGTAATTGATTACCAATAGCAAAATGTTTTTGAAAAAGTTTTCAAATTGAATTTACAACGTTCCAATTGATTTCAAAAAGCTGTAATCGATTACAATGTTTTGGTAATCGATTACTAGTGCCTTTGAACATTGAAATTCAAATTCAAATGTGAAGAGTCACATCCTTTCACATAAAAGCTTTGTGTAATCGATTACACTGATTTGGTAATCTATTACCAGTGATTGTTTCTGAAAAAAAATCAAAAGATGTAACTCTTCAAAAAGATTTTTGACTTTTTCAAATTGGTTTTTAAGTTTTTCTAAAAGACATAACTCTTCTAATGGTTGTCTTGGCCAGACATGAAGAGTCTATAAAAGCAAGGCTTTGTTTTGCATTTTAAGTATCTTGAACACTTATTCAATCAATCTTTTACAAAGTCCTAAATCTCTTTGAACTTCTTCTTCTTCTTTGTACCAAAAGCTTTCCAAAGTTTTCTGGTTTTCTAAACCTTAAAAACTTGTGTTATTCATCTTTTCATTCTCTTCTCCCTTTGCCAAAAAGAATTCGCCAAGGACTAACCGCCTGAATTCTTTTTGTGTCTCTCTTCTCCCTTTTCCAAAAGAACAAAGGACTAACCGCTTGAATTCTTTTGTGTCTCCCTTCTCCCTTGTCAACGAATTCAATAAGACACAATCTGAGAATTCTTTTGATTCTTCTCATTCCCTTATACAAAAGTGTTCAAAGGACTAACCTCCTGAGAATTCTTTTGTATCCCCATTCACAAAGTATCAAAGGTTTAACCGCCTGAGATCTTTGTCTTAACACATTGGAGGGTACATCCTTTGTGGTACAAGTAGAGGGTACATCTACTTGGGTTTGACTGAGAACAAGAGAGGGTACATCTCTTGTGGATTAGTTCTAGTGGAGGGTACATCCACTAGGTTCAAAGAGAACAAGAGAGAGTACATTCCTTATGGATCTTTGCTTGTAAAAGGATTTTTATAAGGTTGAAAGAAATTTTAAGGACCGCAGGTCGCTTGGGATTGGATGTAGGCACGGGTTGTTGCCGAACCAATATAAAAACTCTTGTGTATTTGTTTCCTTCTTCCCTACTCTTTTACTTTCCGTTGTACATTTAATTTTCGCTTTTACTTTCTGTTAAGTTTCTCTTCTACTCCATATTCTCTTAACAATTTAGTAAAAGCCTTAAGAGTTTTAATTAGTAAAGGTTTAGGAATAATTAATTCAATGTCCCCTTCTTAATTATTCTGAGGCCACTTGATCCAACAAATAGGAGATACAAAATAAAGTGTTTAGTAAAGTAAAAATAAGTAAAAAAAAAAGGAGCAAAAAGTATCTACAAAATGACTAAAAAAGTGAAAAAATAACCATTGATGGTTCTAGTGGCATAAAATTGAAGAATATTATTTTATTTTATTTTTTATTTCTCTATTATCTGTTTATTTTATATTTTTCTTAATTAAATCAAGCACTGTTATCTTTACTCCATTTTTTTTTACTTATTTTCATTTATTTTATTTCTTTTTTTCTTGTCTATTTTCATCTATAATATTTATCATATATATATAGATATATATGTATTTTTTTTTCATTCCCACCAAACACATCTTTAAGCATCTAATGACGAATTCAATTCCGAAACTCATTTATCAAAAAATATTTACTGTGAGAGGTTAGTCTTTTTATAATTAAATCTTAGTATTTTAAAATATTAATTGTGAACTTCCTATTGTGAAATATTTTGGGGTAAGAAAATTATATATTATTTCAAATATTATGTCATGTCATACATGCCTGCTGCGTGATGAATTTTGAACGCTATAATATCGTATATTATGTCATATCACACATGCATGCTGCTGTCGTAGTTAGATATGGATATACGTACCTACGATTTTGTACCGTTCACAAGTACAACTATTCTATAAAATTGAAATGCCTTGGAACAGATCATATAGTCCTAAATGGAAATGCATTAATTCCCCATAAAAATATTAGGATAAGTATTAAAAAAATTTATCAGCAGGACAAGTATTAAAATTGGTCCTACAAAACATTAAAAACTTCAAAATTATAATTACGGGCACATTAATTCTTTAACTTAATAAATGAAGTGGTTAAAACACTAAACATCATAATCTTAACAGATTTTTTTAAAAAAAATAAGAAAAGAATTGAATTGAGTCGAGTAAATTATTTCAAATATGAATTGAGAGTGTGCACTCAAAAAATCAATTTGCAAATACAAATTAAGTTTACATTTAAAATAAGAACTTGGATATATCCATATTCTTTGTCTTCAACTCGTGCATGGCTGGCAACTAATAGAGTTGCCTCCATTTGGTAGCTGTTGGATTAATGTTGTATACCTTTCATTGTCAATTTGTCATTAATGCTTGAGCTCCACGAAGAACTTGGATCCTTATTTATTATTTATTGATGGTTTTATGACTCTATTTATTTAAATTTAATGCCAATGCCAATCAGTATCTTAGTTTTTATTTTTATTTTTATGAAACCAGAATCTTAGTTAACAAATTAAAATTAAACATTTTTTTATTATAAACAATGCGAATTGATTAATAATTTATTATGAGTGTATTTGTTTCAAGACATACAAATTTATTCACAGGAATATAAGTTAGGAATGAATCATTCCCATATTTTTTACAAGTTACAGAATACTATTCTCAGACATGCTCGATCTATTTCCATGAATATATATTACACATGATTTTTCTTGTCTTTTATTTTCATGTAAATAGATAGGGGTGTAAGTCAGTATAAATCACTTTGAATCCAAATTGATCTAATGTTTATATCAAATTCAAACCAAATCAATAAAACAAGTTGAGTTTTGGGTTGGATCATGAGTTTTAATATCTGAATAAGTTGATTGTTGACCTGATTCATTGACCTGTTAAATTATTAAATTATAATAATAATTATTATGTAATATATAATATATATTTTGAAATTAAAAAAATCAAATACTAGTGACTATGGATTATAAAGACTTATCAACCTAAATTGAGTAAATATTACTGCATCTTTAATCTTCAAGATCAAAGCAACAAGAATTTTATTGATTGAAGACACTTCACATAGATTTCTAAAAATATTTCGGGTCTATTTACAAAAAATAGACTTGGTAATGACCCATTGATTTTCATAGAAAAAAGTGTTTGTAACACATCTTCACCATGGTTATTAAAAATCCTTATCTCGAATATGATATTATTAATTTTTTATCTCCCATAGATGGATAGATAAATAGATATGAGTCATTGGAGTGGAGTATGATAACATTACAAAGTTTTTTTTAATAAAAAATCTAATAAGAAATAGTTATGTTTGATTTATTTAATAAAAACTTTGGCTTATAAAAAATATTGTGTTTTAAAAAGAACAAACAAAATTAAATGTATTGACTCCTTGACTCAACTCAACCCAAATTGTTTATAAATGAGTTGATTTGATTTGGGTTTCATTTTTCCCCATAGAAAATCAACTTAAACCAACTTATTTAAATTTGATCAAATCTAATTTAAACAAGTCCGTTTACCTCTGGAAAATAAATGAGAATATTATATTCCCATGATATTAGTAATAATTGTCTAAAATAACTTCACACTTTCGTTTTATTCTATTTGTTTTGATTTTTTTAATTAAAATAAATTTTAAAATTCTAAAAAAATGTTAAGTAATTACTAATAAACATGTTGATGAAAATAATATTTTTGTTAATAGCCTTTCCTGGAATATCAATCCCTGGATTATAATTTAGTCTATAAAACAAATAGTCCCTATTGTTAATGCGATTTCCAATGCTAATCTTAACATAATTTTCAATAAAACTTATATTTTATTGATTCTTTAATGAAGGCTCGATTAGGAAGACATCAATTTTATATGCTAGTAATTTAATTCCAAAAGTATACAACGCCATTAACTGAGACTTGAGAGAGTAATAATTTGTTTTTCTTGTTTGTTGACGTGTAAGAATTTGGAAACAGTATAAAAAATTTATAATAATTCATAAATTTTATTCAACCAGTTAGATCCAATTACATTTATTTTTCTAAATTAGTTTAGATGGAAGAGAAACAGTAGTAGAAGATACAAATATGCTGTTTTGAATCTGTTTAATAATGCATGATTGAGATTTGAGAGGAATATAAATAAAGTAAGAAAGAGAAAAAGGAAAAAGAAAATACTTTGTTTTGAAAACAAGTAAATGTCGCAATCCAAATAATATGGACCCAACCGAAACAACGTTCTTCTTCTCACCGTTTCGGAATCAATCCACTGCTCTCTGAATCGATCACACTCTCTTCTTCTTCTTCACCAGCAAAACCATAATTCCTCTCTCCGAATCCACGCGCGATCGGATCCTCGTCGCGTTTTCAAATTCAAATTTTCCCGGCGATCCGATTGATCTCTCTCGCTCGCTCGCTGTTTCCTCCGATCAGCATTGCTCGATCGTGGCACGAAACTTCGGCGATTCAGCGTTTGCATCTGCGTTTCCGTTTCAATGCTCGCAGCGAGAGTGAGGATTCACATTGTTATGGTCGGAAAGCTAGGGTTAACGCCAACGGAGTTCACAATATAGCGTCGTTTTAGAATCTGCGCGTGACTCACGATTTCGGACATGGGAAGCTCGTGGTTGAAGAAACAGTCCTTCGTCATCGGCCCTAAGCCGCCACTGAGCTGGTTGATCCTGTGCTTGATAAGCCTCCTCGCTCTGATAGCAGTTTTGAGTTCTTCTTCGTCCTCGTCCTTGAACACCGCCGTTGGTTCTTCGCCTCGCACCACCACCGCGGAATCGCTAATCTACACGAGCTACAGGAGGATAAAGGAGCAGGCGGCGGTGGGCTACTTGGAGCTGAGGACCTTGTCGAGCGGTGGCGGCGGCGCGCGGCAGAAGGAGGTCGGGCTTTGCGGCAAGGAGAGGGAGAATTTCGTGCCGTGTCACAACGTGTCTGCGAATTTGGTTGCTGGGTTTAAAGAGGGCGAGGAGTTTGATCGGCATTGCGAGGTGTATAAAGGAACAGAGAAGTGTTTGGTTCGGCCTCCGAAGGATTACAAGGCTCCCTTACAGTGGCCGTCTGGGAGAGACGTTATATGGAGTGGAAATGTGAAGATCACCAAAGATCAGTTTCTTTCGTCTGGAAGTATGACCAAAAGGTGCTTCCTTAGTTGCTACTTGCTAGGCTGGGAAATTGACATTGACATCATTTTGGATAAAAATAAAACCATGGTTTTAAATTGGTTAATTGGGGTTGTAGTTGCATTGGAAATATTGATATCACAGAAATTATGAGTATGTCACTGCTGTGGTTGCAGAAGCCTCTCCTGCAAGTTTTTAAAACCCTTATTAGTAGTTATAACTACTGACTGTGAATAGAAAGTTTTTGGGTCTTGCCAACCAGGGTCATGAGGAACTCAAAATAGAAAGCTTTTATTGGAATTCACATTAAAAATCACAGTAGATGTGCATTAATGTCATTGTTTAATGAAAACTTTCCGCTTTTTAAGGGCACTGACTGCATTTGCGACAATATTTTATGGGGGGTTGCGGGGATAAAGGAGTAATTGATTGAATGAAAGTAATGTAGCTTTTGTCTGGTTTTTCTCTGTTGTGATTCATGATTGATTGTTTTTAGTCTTTTTTACTTTGCGCATCGTTTTCTAAAATTTTGTGACGATTTCTCAAGGTTGATGCTACTAGAAGAGAACCAAATTGCCTTTCATGCAGAGGATGGTATGATCTTCAACAGCGTGAAAGATTATACTCGCCAACTTGCGGAGATGATAGGGTTAGGAAGTGACACTGAGCTTCCCCAAGCTGGTGTAAGTCTTCCATACACCAAGGCCTAGTTACTAATTGTTGTTCTTTGGGGAACTATAGTGCTTTACATGGACAGGGTTTGCGCAAAATAGTTCCCTGCATTATGAAAGATTATGTTATTTAGGTGCCTATGTTGTTTTAATAATTCTCGTTAAGGACCAGGTTTTTTTCTTCCATAATATATATGACTGATGTATATTAATCACTTCATAACAGATTCGAAATATACTAGATATTAATTGTGGATTTGGTAGCTTTGGAGCTCATTTATTGTCACTGAAAATAATGGCGGTCTGTATTGCGGCATATGAAGCAACTGGTAGCCAGGTTCAATTGTCTCTTGAGAGAGGTCTTCCTGCTATGATTGGCAACTTCATCTCAAGACAGCTTCCATATCCATCATTATCTTATGACATGGTTCACTGTGCTCAGTGCGGCATTATGTGGGTTGAAAAAAGTAATTATACATTTAATGAGCATTAATTACTATTTTATTCTTAAAAAGAGTGATTTACTTGTAGTTGTAGGCATTATAAAATTCTATCTGTCTTTCATAGTATAACTTACATGTTGATGAACAGATTCATATTATATCTTTGTGTATTTTTGAGAGTGAAGTTCTTGTATTTGTTCAAATGTTGTATGAATGACAAATGAGAGAGAAGACCGAGTAAGGTGCACAATATTTGGTGTTGTAGATTGTGAGTCCAAATAGGTATGATTAGGTTATTTGTCACATACTCAAATGTCAAATTAGTGACCAAATCATCAATGATTAAAATGACACAAATGCAGTCGATTGTGATAGAGATATAAAAACCATTTTTGGCCTTCATCTAACATCTTAAGTTTATGGGATAATTGATCCTTGGGATGTAATAATCTTTATAATCAAATGTTTAGAAGTCAGATCCTTGTTACATCCATTATTTATGATTTAACTGAATTTCAACACAAGAAAAAGTGGGCCTATATATAGTCATAAGTTGGTTGCTAATTCATTTTTAAGTAATTTGTTTGTCACCTATTGAATCAATGGCTGAAATAGGTGTCTGAAATGTTTGTATGAGAATTTGACCCATTTTTTTATCTTTTTCTTTCGTTATCTCCATATGTATTACCATTTCCATATACTTTTTCTGTAGTTCCATGACTTTTCTATACCATTGTGAATATCGTTTAACTTCTATGAACTGCTGTCCTTTGCTTTCTAACATTGACTTCATTCTGCAGATGGGATGTTCCTTATAGAAGTGGACCGTGTTCTTAAACCTGGAGGATATTTTGTTTTAACCTCACCTACAAGCAGGCCACAGGGTTCATCACGGGAGAAAAAAAGGATCATGGCAAACCCAATGGAAGGGCTGACCCAGCAACTCTGCTGGACTCTTTTAGCTCAGCAAGATGAAACTTTCATCTGGCAGAAGACTGCTGATATTGATTGTTATGCATCTCGGTAAGGATATTTGTATTAACATGGGTGATGTAAATGATAAATAATTATTGTCAATAGACTGTTTATTTGAGATGACTAATATCAACTATCACTAGTTCTGCTATTGGTTTGCTTCATTGAACACTTCCTATTATAACTATAGGTTTTCAATGATATTTGTTTTTTAATTGCAGCAAGCAGCGTACTATACAAGTGTGTAAAGGAGACGATACTCAGTCATACTATCGGCCTCTTCTGCCATGTATAAGTGGGACCTCTAGCAAGCGCTGGATTGCAATACAGAACAGATCTTCTGAATCTGAATTGAGTTCAGCTGGACTTAAAATTCATGGAAAGTATTGTTTCTTAATAGCTTTCTGCTTATGTTTTTCTCCTTGCTTCTTCCCCTCTAAATTTCATTTCCTTTTTATACTGCTTTGCCTTTTCATGAATTTATTTTTATTATTGCAGGAGTTCAGCCTGAAGAATTTTATGAAGACTTCCAATATTGGAGATCAGCTGTTAACAATTATTGGTCATTACTTACACCACTAATTTTCTCTGACCATCCGAAGAGACCTGGAGATGAAGATCCATTGCCTCCATATAACATGATCCGGAATGTTATGGACATGAGTGCTAATTTTGGGGGTTTGAATGCTGCCCTGCTGGAGGAGAAAAAGTCAGTGTGGGTCATGAATGTTGTTCCTGCAAGGGCTTCTAATGCACTTCCTCTTATACTAGATAGAGGTTTTGCTGGTGTCATGCATGACTGGTAAGTTGCTTTTTTGTTGACGATCTAGGCAAGTTGTGTGTGATACTGTGATCTAAACAATGTTTCCAAATACTGAAAAATTTATTCAAGGTATGAAGGAAATACTGTAGAGCTTGAGGGTGATAAACTGATAATACCACTAAAGCCTGATAGATCTATTTCACTTACCCTAGCTCATTCTTATGAAAAATGACAGAAGAGTGGTGTATGCTAGTTGGGAAAGTAACAGTAATTTTTAGTTAATTTACTTTATAAAGATATACGTACATGATATTTTTACTGCTGAGTATGAAAATTTCTGCATTGAAAAGGATTTAGTGATGTTTGTAAAATATGTACAAAATAATACCTCATCAATTCATTATTTTGTAAATTATTAAATGGCATTAGTTCAGCTAATGTAGACTTATTAGTTTAGAGTCCATTGATTTTAGTTATTTTTCATGAAAAATACCTTTTATTTTGAAAAGAAAGTATTTTTAAAAATATTTAGCTTGTTTAAAATCAAATTTCTTATTATTTTGAGAAGCTTTTTTGAGTAGCTTTTGGGAAAAAAAAAGAACTAACTGTAACTATCTTTTACAATGAAAAATATTTTTTATAGTTGTAACCAAACAAATGCTAATCTCTACTTCTCATAAAATCTCTAAAATGTAAATAATTTTATTTTTATTTTTATGAATTCTTAAAATTAATTTCTTAAAAGCTTAAACAAACAGGCATAATATACCAAAGATGAGATACATTCAATACTGAGATTTCAATACCTAATATTCACCTTTACCTTTTAACCTTTATGTCTAGCACACCCTTGCTTTCTTTATTTTGCTTTGCTTTTGAGAATGAATTTGAAGATGAATGTAGGTTACATGCATGCACTTGATCTGTTGGATTTGAAAGTAGACTTAGTTTTATTGTGAAACCCAATTCTAAAGAACATCATCTACCTGTTCGGAGTTCACTCTGTTAATGCATATGAGCTTCAGATAATTCTTTTTTGTATCTGACAACTGATATCAATCTTCAGGTGTGAACCTTTCCCCACCTACCCCAGAACATATGATATGCTTCATGCATATGGACTTATCTCACATCTCTCCTCAGAGAGGTGCAGCATGGTAGACTTATTCTTGGAGATGGATAGAATACTGCGTCCAGAGGTATGATGCCCCTGTTTATATTCATTTTCAGGATTGTTTGCGCTGGAAGGTTTCATCCTTGATTTTTGTACAATGTACATTTAAAAAAAAAAAGAGATAGCAGAACAGTTATCTGGCACCTTCCTTCCTCTTCCTTTCCACCTTTTATTAGGGTTTTTTTTTTTACATATCCTCCAGAAAGGATGATCTTGGTAGATATTATACAATTCTTTTTCAGTCATTTAATCTAATGATGTATGCTCAATATTGTTGTGATGCTCGTATGAAATACTACCCGTGATCATTATTATAGGAATCTCTTGGAAAGTTTGCCATGGTTCTTTTAAATTGTCTTTAACAATTTTTTTTTCTTTTAAAAAATGCCCATAGTTAATTAGTTACTCAATATTTTTTTCTGGTCCGTGAACGACGAGTGCAGGGAATTAATTTCTTGGATTCTCATGAGAATAGGGGAAGATCACTAGCCAGAACTATCTCTATCATTCACTTTGCTATTTCCTATAGAAAGCAAAATGTTATCACTTAAGTGTAGATACATTAATTAATTAGGTGGAAAGAGAATAAAAGATGATATCCCAATAATTTTAAGGATAATTGTGAAAAAATTAAACAAATTGTTGACAGATTTAATATCACTAATTAAATGAACTAATATCCCCAAGTATTGTGAAGTGCTTAAAGGGCTCCTATATATAAGACTGAAGGTAGTAATTTATTGGATTTGTGCATCTGAATACAAGTAGTTGTCAGTCTCAGTATATTGGCATGGTCAATGAAGCCTAACTTTTTATTACGTTGCATCAATTTTGTAGGGATGGGTCATTCTTTCTGATACAATGGGAGCTATCGAGATGGCTCGCATGTTTGCAACACAGGTACGTTGGGATGCAAGGATAGTTGATCTTCAGAATGGCAGTGACCAGAGGCTACTTGTTTGCCAGAAACCATTTGTGAAAAAATAATTGATGGAGCTCAAGTATATCTCACCATGACAAATGAACCCAATTTTTTTTCTCTGGTAATTCCTCGAATCCTTTTTCTAAACATTGTATTTGGTAACATCTTACTTTGGTAAAAGTGGGTAGCATTTAATTTAGTACTATAAAATAAGCATTTTAGATGCTTTGGATAGATAATGATGTTCATGATAGGAGGCATGGCCTGAATCAGTTGAAGTAGTTCGTGAATAGAAATCACCTACAGCATGCAACTGAATATTTTGTCATTGTGCAATTTCAGAGAATGGATTGTTTAGTTGGCACATCTTTGTATATACAATGCTCAGAGCCTTGACGTTTTCAATCTTGTCCACAACCGGGTCAGACGATTGAGAAAGCTGTAGATTGCGAAGGTTCATGTTGAATTTAGTTACAGTTTATTTTTTTGGTCTAAGTTTGTAGTCATTCATTTTTCTAATATCTTGTTAGCATTCTTTTTTTTTTTTATTTTTTTTACTTCAATATGTCTTTATCGATCATTGGACTTCTATCACTTCTGTTGAACAATCACAAATTTTTTAGAAAGAATCTGAATGATCATGTAATTCAAGAATGAAGTGGAGATAGGTACCTAACTTTCCCCTCGTCTGGATATGCATGTTTTTTTATTCGTTCAGAAATAGCCTAATGATAAAATATTGTCGTTCGGTTTGTTATTTTAAAACTTTAATTCTAGTGGGGTAAAGTTATGTTGTTGTTATTGTTTTTTATTTAAAGTTTTTAATATCTTTTATTTATCATACAAGAGTTTTTTAAAATAAATTTTATTATTTTTAAAATAAGAGAAAATTTATGAAAATATATATTTTTAACTTGGCAAGGTTATTCTCTTGCTCTTATATATCTTGAATGCAATATAAAAATTAAGTTATGTAGTTTTTACAATAACTAAATGGGAGGTAAATCTAGAATAGTTATTACTATTTATAATTTGGAAAAGTAATGAACTATCAAGTCAACATAAGTTCATAATTGAAACATTCTCCAAACGCGAGTACATCCAAAATAGTTATTATTAACAATTCATTTTTGAGAAAATAATTACTTTTAATAACTAAACTGTTTTTGAAAGGATTAAATTTATCCTACATATTTTATTGGCTAAAACACTATTTTATAAATAATTTATTATAACATTTCTTGTGCATAAAATAAGATAATTTTTTAACTAATTTAATCAAATTATAGATTTGGATAAATTTTGTTGTAAAAGTATTTTTGTTACTGTTATTATTAATATTTTTACATAATTTTTAATATCGCAATTTTTCATTCTCTCCACTTTAGATTTTCTTAAAACATTCTGAAAATAAATATTTTCTGAAAATATTTTTTCAAATTGAATACAAAACAATAGATTCCCGAAACTAAAATTTTCCTTCAACTAAATACTTCCTAATTAGTGTGCATTTGGTTTTGTGTTAAGTTGAACCAAAATCACTTAAAAAGTTACCTCAAATGCCAAATTAACATTGAAGCTAGGAATACGCGCATATTTGTGTTATTGTTTTGGGCATCCAAGTCGGGACACCTTAACCTTCATTATTAGCACGATACTCCAACCAATTAAGTTAATAAATCAATTATGTTATAAAATAATTAATATCGTTATATATAACACTAAAATTTCTAATATATATTTAATGCACATGTAAATTTACGTAATAAATTTTGTGACAATTAATTTTTATCTAATAATTAATTTGTTTACATATATAAATTGTAAATAAAAATCATAGGTTTAATAAAAATTTACATATGTAAAAAAATACATTATTAACATATATCTACTAATGCATTTTTTGACCTTATTACAATTAATTTTGATGTAATAATGTATTTTTTTTACATATATAAACATCTAAATACACCATTCAATTAAATACCAAATTTGTTTAATTTTCAATCACTATAATAAACATCTAAATACATCATTTAATTAAATACCAAAATTTTTTAATTATCGATTGCTGTAATAAGCATTTAAATATATCATTCAATTAAATACCATATTTGTTTAATTTTCAATCACTTTAATAAACATCTAAATGCATCATTCAATTAAATATCATATTTGTTTAACTATTAATTACGGTAATAAACATCTAAATACAACATTCAGTTAAATGTCAAATTTGTTTAATTATCAAATTTTGTAAATAAATAAAATATAATTTTTTTAAAAATTCAAAACATACGAATTACCGAACTTCACTGTATATCCGTAAACGACGCACTTACACTACTGGTGACAACAAACACTCACAAAAGGACGTTAACGAAAGCAAGTTATACTAAGGGAGTGCGGTTTTACAAAAAAAGACGTTGCAGAAATGAAAAAGCTAATATGTTATTTATAACAAAAAATACCCATAAGGACATTTTCAGTATTTTAAAAAACTGCTGAGTGTACCATTAAAAATGTTGGGTGCTCCAAGCATTTCTCCAGAGGATTGACTTGCAACCAAATATACATTGTAGTTACAATATTTTTTTCCGGTTAAGATTTTAGACCCATTTTAAATTTAGGTTATAATATGCATGTATTGTGTTGGCAACATTCTTCCAATCATACTCGGTCATACAATCATTTCACTATTCAAAATAATACTTAAGATACTTAGATAAGAAATTAAAATAACTTCTATAAAATATTTACATCATACAATTGAGTAGGACTCTCATTCCTTACCTGGAATAGTGATGTCCTGTCCGATTGTGAAAGTAGTTTTCTGTATAACATAGAGAAATCAAGGATAATGATGTCCTGTGCATCCAAAAAACCAAGTTAAACTAAAAGAGAGAAGATAAACTGATGAGAATCCTAAAACTGGCCAGAGGCAGAGTCACTATCAAGACTATTAATTGTTGTTAAAGGCCTAGATTAATTTGAAGGCCCATAATAAATATGTTCTAATTTTTTATTTATAATCTTTTTTTTGGCCCAAATTATTTTGAAGGCTCATGTCTATTTTTATCTTTTTGTTCAGATACACTATAAGTATTAGCTTTTGTTTTCAATAAAGAAAACTTTTGGCATTTTCATAAAATTTGGTGAGAGCTTCTCTCTGGGTTCCTTGTTGAACCAATCTCAAACTTATCAAGGTAATCCTTGTGACGTCTACCCTGACTTATCTGCCTTCACTGGAAGTGGCGTCATCCAAAATCTCTGTAGCTTGTATCAAGCAATCCGCTCCTAGTCAGGATCACATCATCAGGTATCAGAGCTTCGACTCTTGATGCAGGTTCTATCCTATCCAATTCTTTTTTTCTTTCTTTGTAATTTGTCCAGGTTCATGTTTTGTCCTTGTTCTGTTATTTGTTTTCTTGTTTGCGTCTTGTTGTGTTCTTGTTTGTGTCTTTGTTTCGTTCTTGTTCTAGTTCTTGTCACGTTTTTGTTCTTGTTCTTGTTTCTTGTTTCTTGTTTCTTTCAGATTTTGTGTCCAAAAAAAAATCTATTTGAGTTTTGTTTCAAGTTAAAAAAAAAGTTGTAGAAATTTTGAAAAAAAAAAGAGAAGAAAAGAAAAAAAAAAGTGGGTGTTTGATCTTTGAACACGAAATTGAGGCAGTTAGAGGCATTTTTTTGTTTGGCAAGTCTGTTATTCAAATCTTTTTTATTCTATCTGTTATCTTATCTATTATCTTATTTTTTTATCTTCCTTGTTTATTCTATTTATTATCTAAATTTGATCTGTTATCCAAATCAAATCAAATCAAAATTTGTTATCCAAATCAGATCTATTATCCAAATCAAATCCAATCTGCTATCCAAATCAAGTCTAATCTGTCATCCAAATCAAATCCAATCTGCAATCCAAATCAAGTCTAATATGTTATCCAAATCAAATCTAAATCCAAATCAAGTCTAATCTGTTAACCAAAATCAAATCTGATTTGTTATCCAAATTAAATCTACTACACAGTCTGTGATCTTTCCTGTTATATACCTTGTGTGTCTAATTTGATTCATCCAGGAACTTAAGAGGGAGTGAGTGGTAAAAGGCAAGAGTGAAAACATCACACAAAAGCCTATATTGAGAGCATAAAACACGAGTGAACTACCATCAAAGAGAGAAACACGTGAGTATAGTGTGGTGAGGTCCTGAATCTTTTTTTTTTTTAAATTATTGCAAAATTCTTTGTTCCTTAATCATGGCAGGAGCTGGTGACAATGGTGGTGTATATCATCAACTGGACGGATCTCAGCGCTTATTACTGGAAGCGATGACTACACAAATGCAACGTTTGTTGAACCGTAACAATGAAGAGCTCTACAGGCGAATAGAAGGACTAGAGCACCAAATGAATCCAAATGCTGGGAGACCTTATGGTGGCAACAACGTTCCAATTGATTTCAAAATGTTGTAATCGATTACAATGTTTCGGTAATCGATTACCAGTGTGTTTGAACGTTGAAATTCAAATTCAAATGTGAAGAGTCACATCCTTTCACAAAAAAAAAGCTTTGTGTAATCGATTACACTGATTTGGTTATCGATTACCAGTGATAGTTTCTGAACAAATCAAAAGATGTAACTCTTCAAATAGTTTTTGACTTTTTCAAATTGGTTTTAAGTTTTTCTAAAGGTCATAACTCTTCTAATGGTTCTCTCGACCAAACATGAAGAGTCTATAAAAGCAAGACTTTGTTTTGCATTTCACAATCCATCTTTTCCAATTCATTCTTTACACAAGCAATTTTTCCACATTGATTTCTAAATCTCTTTGAACTTCTTCTTCTTCTTCCTTTGTCAAAAGATTTCTAAAGTTTTCTGATTTTCTAAACCTTGAAAACTTGTGCTATTCATTCTTTACATCGCTTGTGGATCAGTTCTAGTCGAGGGTACATCCACTAGGTTGTTCAAAGAAAACAATGGAGGGTACATCCCTTATGGATCTTTGCTTGTAAAAGGATTTTTACAAAGTTGGAAAAGAAATCTCAAGGACCGTAGGTCGCTTGAGGACTGGATGTAGGCAGGGATTGTTGCCGAACCAGTATAAAAACTCTTGTGTGTTTGTCTCCTTCTTCCCTACTCTTTTAATTTTCGCTGTGCATTTTAATTCTCGCTTTTACTTTTGGTTAAGTTTCTTTTCTACTATTTATTTACTTAACAACATAGTAAAAGTCTTAGAATAGTAAATTTTTAATTAGTAAATGTTTAGGAATAATTAATTCAACCCCCCTTTCTTAATTATTATGAGGCCACCTGATCCAACACAAATCACCAACATGCATAATAATTATCCATGCTCCTAGAAAAGGATTGTAAAGGGACACTTGATTTCCAATCACCTCATAGTTCATTTCCTTTTCAAAACAAAATTTGATGGTCCAAAGGAAGAAAAATCAGATTGGCAATAAATCTCATGCATAAGATTATTTTGTTTAATCAAAATTTAAATTTTAAAAAATAGATATTTTGAAATTGTTCTAGACATTTTCCTTTTTTGCTTCCTCTATAGGTTTATTGCCAATCTGAACCAAAGCATTTTGAGTTTCAGTGCCATTATCATTTTCCTTTTTTGCTTCCTATATAGGTTTATTGGCTGTAAGAGAAGATAAAGATTCAGGCAGGGTCGTCTAGACACAAAGTCTGAAACTGTATGTGATTTCGGAGTATAGGAGTCTTTTAACAAAAACTCTACAAGTTCTCTTCTAAGAGATGGTAAGCGTGTGGGAGGAATACTTTTGCGGCCTACAATTATATTCAATAGAATAACAGATGAATCATCACTATGAAGTATTATTGGAATTGTTTTAAAGCAAAAAACAAATACAAATAAATAAAGAGATTAAAGAACAGGGAAAAATATTACCTGGTGGGATGAGAAGACCTATAAAGCAGTACTTGAGATAAACCAACATTCGATGCCTATTAAAAGAAGAGACAAGAAGAAAAATACATATTTAGACACTTAATGAACTTAGGAAAAAACTAACAGTTTTCACTTTGAAGAAATTTAATGAACAAACTGTTGTTTTCTGTTTTCATGTACACATTAGAGAGAGCCACTGATTAATTGTAATCAATGCAAGTATCTAATTAAAATAAGTGTCTAAAAATTATGTATGAAGGCTTCAAGAAAGATCAGAACTGGAGCCAAATAAGAAGGTCAATGGACAAGTTGCAAGTAGCTATAAAGTTCATTCAGAGTCAAATACATTTTCAATATGATCTTTCTTTTGTTATTATTGGCTACCAATGAATAAGAAATAGTCCTTTCTTTTTTTACCTTCATGCAGGAAGTTGAAACAGAGGGCTAATGTTTGAACTAGGAATGTTTAAGAGACATTCCCATCTTTAATTAGGTAACTAGCACTGCCACCACCTCAGCTTGTTTTCTTGCTATACTCATAGTTACACTGCTTATACCAACATTCTCCGATGACTTGACATATTTTCTTTTAACTTGGAAGAATACAAAAAAAATCCACAAATTTCACAAATTCGCATATTGGCATTCACAAACAATACAATGGATATAGAGAAAGCAAAATAAGTATACTATAATAATAAGGAGAACGGCAACATACCCGAGCGCAGTAGCACTTTCCTTTTGGCTATTTTGTAAGACAGCAAACAACTCCTCTAGAGGTGCCCTAAAATCATCTAATCCTTTATTGAAGACATACACCAAAGTCTATTTGGATCATGAATCATATCCCAAATATGTTTTCCTAGAAGGGAAATGTTTGCCACTCTAGCCGTCCGAACCTCTAAACCACCATTAGCTCCCGATATAGTTATTGTTTCCAATGACACCCAATTAGATGTGGGCTTCCCCCAGATGAAACCACGAACAATTTGGTCAATTTGATCTCATATACCTTATGGCATCAAGCAATTCTGTATTACATATGTAGGAATGGTCGAGATAACTCATTTGGCTAAAGTTGCTCACCCCGCACGGTTCAAGAGCTTCTGCTTTCAAACCGCCTATTTCCCTTGAATTTTCTCAATGATGAAGCTGAAATATGACTTCTTTGCTCTACCAATAAGAATGGGAAAACAAAGCTACCTATCTATCTTGTATGTATGGGTGAAACCAAGGATGGAATCCAATCTCTCAACTTTAGCCCTTGGAACATTCTTAGATGGAAGGAACTTGGATTTCTGAATATTAATTTTAAACCCAGCTGCCAATTAGAAAGCGTCTAAAGTTTGTTTGATTAACATAGCTTGAGAGGAGGTTTCCTTGATGAAAAGCAGACATTCATTAGAGAAACACAAATGAGAGACTTTAGGTCTTGATATTGATATAGAGACTGGTTCCCAAACCTGAGCATCCACTTTCTCTTGGATAAGAGCCAATTTCTCCATGTACAAAACAAACAAGTAAGGGGACATAGGTTCCTTTGTTGTAAGCCCTGCAAGGGATGGAATTGATCCATAACTTCATTATTCCACTTTAGTGATAAGGCGACCTCAGTAGTACAACTCATGATAAGGTCAATAATTTTCTATGGAAAACCAAAATCAGTAAGAGTTAATTTCAGAAAGTCCCAATCAAAATTGATCTTATGCATAAGATACCCAATTTTTCCTTTTTTATTGTGCATGTGATGAGCAATCTCTTGAGCAATAATGGCATTATTTGAAGACCCCCATTGAGGGATAAAATTTCTTTGCAGCAGACCAATGAGATTATCTAAGTGAGGTCTAATACAATAGACCAAAACTTTAGAAATGATTTTAAGGGTCACATTGCACAAACTAATAGGCCTAAAATCTTTTAAAGAAATAGAAGAATTCGCCTTAGGAATAGGCACACTAAGAGTTTCAGTCAACTTGGATTAATGGAACCTGAAGTGAAAGCATGAGACACTAGATCCCAAAGATGAGAAGAAATACTATCCCAATAAGTAGGATAGAAGATGGGTTGGACACCATTTGGACATGGTGTTTTATAGCGATTCATAGAGAAAAGAGCTCGTCTAACCTCCACTTTTATAACCGTCAGAAGCAACTCATCATGCAAGTCCCCATTAATTTGAGGAATATTAGACAAAGAGAGGGAGTAAGGAAGGCATTGATCATTATTTTGAAAAAACTTTTTGAAAAAAGCCACAACTTCTGTTTTCAAAATTTCTTCATCCATACACTAGATGCCACCAATATCAAGGCAGATAATTTTATTTCTCCTTCGGCGAGAAATGCTTTTAGTATGGAAAATTTGTGTTTTTATTCCTATACCTAACCCACTGCTCCCTGAATTTTTGGAACCATAACATCTCCTCTTAGGCTAGAACTTGGTTGTATCGAAGCAGAAAGTCTTTCGTCAAATTCTCTAATTGTTTATCATAAGCCAAATCCAACTCCCTAAGAATGCCTCTCAAGCGTCCCTCCAATTTCCTTTTTCTTTTAAAAATATTACCAAACACTTTTTCGTTAAAATCCTGAGCATTGGATTTAATCTAATCAAGTTTATGCTATATATTACCTGAAGTGATTCCAACTAGCTTCCACCAATGCATTATAATCCGGGTGGGAGACCCATGCCGCATGAAAATTAAATTTATTCTTCTTACTTTTTGCCTTCAAACAACTCGAAATGAGGGGATGATCAGAGGTTTGAGTAGGAAGCATCTCAACAAGATCATGAGAAAAAGAGGCACACCAATCCGGACCCCTTTTCAACTAAATATCCAACATATTACAGTTATCCATCATATCAGTAAAAATGAGAGCTATAAAATAGAAAAGACTCCCCTGGTGACCTCTTGAGCAGTAAGAATCTCATTAAAATCACCTAACATCAACCACAGACCAGTACATAAAATTCTAATGTCTATAAGATGATCCTAGAGCAGCTTCCTAGCAATAGGGTTCAAAGAAGCCTATTTAGCAAAACAAAACCAACTGACATTCCTTCTCTGAAGACGAAAAGTAACGGATTGAGTGAATTGATCTACCAACACAAATTGAATATTTTGAATACAAGATAAGACCCATATTCCCCTAGAATGGCCCTGAGCTTCTTGAACAAACACTGGTTTATAGCCAAAAGGCATCCACTATTTATCCACTCAACTAAAAGGCGCATGAGTTTCATAGAGAAGAAAAATAAAAGGGTGATGTAATTTAACTAAGTCACGAATGTGACACTGATACGAACCTTCAACCAACATAGGAAACAACAGAGGAAGCAGGAAGCAATATAGTTAAACATGGGGTGCAAGAAGAAAAGAAGCCCAAAAGAAAAATCACAAAACCAACTTACCTCAACGACTACGTGTGAGGAAGGTGTGGTGAGGCCAACTTCTAGAATATCCTTGGCTTGATCGTGGTCTGCTAGCAGGGGACAGGAGTATCAAATCCGCTATTGCAATGTTTTGCTAAGAATCCTTCTGTCTTTAGGAAGTATTATATATAGCAATGTAAATAACAAGCAAGGATCAGAAATGAAATAACAATTTACCTTCCTATTAAGTTGTCTTCTTCCCTTTCCTTTATCTTTTGTGCTGGAGGTCCCTGGTTCCTCGAAAACCAGCTTCTGAGTTCACAACAATTGGTGCTCTCGTTGATTGCCATCCATAGCTTACTCACCCAATCCTCCCCACCTCGCTGATGTCCTTGCCCGTTTAGGAGACACCATGCACAACATGTCTCTGAAACTGGACGGCATCCTCACCCGCCTTACCCCTGTTTCTCCTTCCACAACCAACCCCATACCCATTCCTTCCAACTCCATTACTGTACCTGCAACAACACATAAAATGAAACTCAATATTCCAAGGTTTGATGGCACAAAAACACTTGGTTGGATCTTTAAGATCAACCAGTACTTTGAATATCATAACACACCGGAAAAGGATCGCCTCACCATAGCCTCCTTTTACATGGAAGGTCGAGCTCTCGCTTGGTTCTAGTACATGACCAGCAACGCTCAATTTACATCATGGCCAGCATTTCTGCAAGCCCTGCAAACGAGGTTTGCGCCATCTTAGTATGATGATCCAACAGGCACATTGTTCAAACTAACACAGAAGGGATCAGTAGTAGAATACCTGTCAGAGTTCGAGGACTTGGCAAATAGGATAATCGGCTTGCCACCGCCATTCCTCTTGGCTTAGTTCATCTCAGGCCTGTCCCCGGAGATCCACCATGAGGTACAAGCGCATCAGCCTTTCACCCTGGTTTAGGCCGTCGGCCTGGCTCGCCTCCAAGAGGAGAAGCTCTCAGACTATCGTCCACCCTCTCGCCCACGTCCTCCACCACTTCCCCTTCCGCCAGGACATCCCCCCGCGTTATCACCACTTTTGCCGTTACCTCCCCTTAGCCAGCCACCACCAGTGCACCGCCTGACACCTGAAGAGCTAACCTCACGCCGGGAGTGAGGCTTGTGTTTCACGTGCGATGAGAAGTACCACAGAGGGCATCGCTGTGCCACTAGGGTTCTTCTCCTAATCGTGGAGGAAGACAAACCCTCGTGGGTTAATATAGAACCAGGCGACCCGAACCCGGCTCTTGACTCGCCCGATAGCCCATCACAATATCAAGCCCAAATCAGTCGGAACTCCCTTTCTGGCCATTTGGCCCCAGAAGCATTGCGATTGACGGGCCTCATCTCCGGCCACCACGTCACTGTCCTCGTTGACAGCAGACGTACTCTCAACTTCGTTCAGCCCCAGGTTTCGACGTAGTTGGGCTTACCTTGCCAGCAGACAGAGTCACCCCTGTGGGTCATGGTTGTCAACGGCCAATACTTGGAGTGCACCAGCCTTTGTGAAGATGTTTCAGTCAAGATTCAGGACACTTCTTTTAACCTCCATTTATACATACTCCCAATTTCAGGCGCTAACATTGTTTTCGGTGTGCAGTGGCTTAAAATGCTGGGTCCCGTGCTTACCAATTATAACACCTTGGCCATGCAATTCTTTTATCAGGACCGCCTCGTGGTGCTACAAGGTGAACATGAAACACAGTTAGGCTGTCTTACCCACAATCAACTTCGCCGGATTTGCCGTCATCAGTCAGACACATCGTACTTCCACATAACGATGTTGACTGACCCTATGCTAAGCCCCACCAATTTTGATCCACTACTGGAGATTCAACACCTTCTCCGTAACTTCGAGCTCCTCTTCCATCAGCCTCAAACCTAGCCTCCGGCGAGAACGACGAACCACCATATTCATCTTTTTCCCCACTCATTGCCGGTGAACGTCTGCCCATATCGCTACCCCCACTATCAGAAGCAAGAGATAGAAGCTCAGGTGGACTCCATGCTGCAAAAAGGGCTCATCCAACCCAGCACGAGCCCATTCTCGTCGCCGGTGTTGCTCGTTCGTAAATTCGATGGCACATGGCAGTTCTGCGTGGATTACTGCGCTCTGAACACGGTCACTGTCAAGGATCGATTCCCCATACCCACCATAGATGAATTACTTGATGAATTAGGAGGCGCCCAATGCTTTTCAAAGCTTGATTTGTTGCAGGGGTACCATCAAATAAGAATGCAGCAAGATGACATACATAAGACCGCATTCAGGACACGCCACGGCCATTACGAGTTTAAAGTAATGTCGTTTGGACTATGCAATGCGCCCTCTTCGTTCCAAGCCACCATGAACATGCTCTTCAGACCATATCTCTGGCAGTTCATTATCATCTTCTTCGATGATATTTTGATCTATAGCCCCTCCTTTGAGGCTCACTTACACCATTTACAAACAGCTTTTTAGGTGTTGTTGGACAATAAATTTGCTTTAAAATTAACCAAATGTTCCTTTGCGCAGCCACAGGTGGAATACCTTGGCCACATGGTTTTCGGACAGGGGGTGGAACAGGTCGCTTCGAAGATTGCCGCCATTCAACAATGGCCTCCTCCATGCTCCACCAAGGCAGTTAGAAGTTTCCTCGGGCTCGCCGGATTTTACAGGAAATTCATTCAAGGGTATGCGACAATTGCGGCACCATTGGTAGCAGTTACCACCCTTGAATCCTTCCAGTGGTCTCCTCAAGCTCAGGCCGCCTTTGACAACCTCAAACAAGCTCTGTCAACTGCCCTTGTCTTAGCTTTGCCAGACTTCACTAGGCCCTTCACCGTTGAGACCGACGCTTCGGGAGTAGGGATGGGTGCAGTCTTATCCCAGAAAGGACACCTCATCGCCTTCTTCAACAAGCTGTTTACCTCCAAGCTCTTGGGTGCCTCAGCCTATGTTCGTGAATTATGTGCCATCACCATCGTCGTGAAGAAGTGGAGGCAGTACCTGCTTGGCCATCACTTTATCATCATCACGGACCATAGAAGCCTTAAAAAGTTGTTAACTCAGGTAATCCAGACACCTAAAAGCAACATATGTATTTGGCCAGATTATTAGGTTATGACTATGAAATTCAATACCGCTCCGGTAGTCACAACCAAGCAGCTGATGCCCTGTCCCGCCTACCAGAATCTGAGTCATCCCTGTCCATGATCCTCTCAATGCCATCCTTGACCTTCCTGGAGGAACTTCGTCAGCAGTTGGAAGACAACCAGGAGTATCGCATTCTGCGTCAATCCCTTCGAGACAATCCCCAGCAACATCCCCAGTTCACCCTTTCTCAGGATTTGGTGCTTCACTCTGGTCGAATTTGGTTACCAAGGGATATCCCAATTGCTCCTATATTGCTTGTTGAATACCATACCACTCCGATAGGGGGCCACGCCGAAGTCACTAAGACCCTGCCACACATATCGGAAAACTTCCATTGGGCAGGGTTGCGCGAAGATGTTAAAAGGTTTGTGGCAAATTGTATCGATTGTTATAGTATGTAGCATTGTTTATCATGGTTTGTATTGGGACAATACTCTTATTTCGAGGTCGCTTATTCTTCATATCAAACTTGGGGCGTTGTGGATTGGACACGTGCTTAATAGGTGGCCCAACATCCATGGACTTTCCACCAATAAAGAAGCCTTTGGATTGCCCATCATCTATCTCCTATCAATGGTCTAATTTGAATTATTGGCATTTATTTTCAAATCATTTCATTCTTGGTTAGATGATTGATAGGCATAGTGCCACGATAGATGGGTGTGCAGGAAGTAGGAACCAACATAAGAAGGCCCAATAGGAATATCAAAATACCCAGGCACTTGGACGATTTTATCCGCTAACAAAATCTGTTTGGATTTAGTGCTGAGGCTCGAGGCTAGGAAAAACAACTTTTCTGTTATTGCATTTACGATTTCTGTTATTACTTTGCTTTCTTTTATTGTATTTGTTATGTTATCCTTTAGCCTTTTAGTCATTTAGCTCTTGTAATCAGCTATATATATCCTTGATTGTACCAAGGAAGAAACAAGAAAGAAAATAGCTATCTCTCCTTCTCTTACTTTGTTCTTGGAGGTTCTCCCGGGTCCTCAAACTCTTGGGTCTGTTCTTGGGCTCCTAACAATGATCCATTACGATTTTTGCGCCTAA
This sequence comes from Glycine soja, assembly GCF_004193775.1. Classification (NCBI taxonomy): domain Eukaryota; kingdom Viridiplantae; phylum Streptophyta; class Magnoliopsida; order Fabales; family Fabaceae; genus Glycine; species Glycine soja. Next base: position 42,473,899 of record NC_041008.1, on the reverse strand, counting down.
CCACCATCCACTCATCCTGAGGTTGGGTTCCACCTTCGGACGAAACATTCATGTTCCCTGTAGGCACAGGTAGGGTTCCTTTGGCCAACAATAAAATAGTTTACTATTTTGCATAGTTATTCTTTTAACATTCTAACTATTTTATCCCTTCAATATTGTTAGTTAGCAAGTTTAATAGCTGGACATTAAGATAATTTTCATATGTGCAAAAGCCATGGGTTTCCTGAACCACAATGTCATTCCTACCGTGCCTTTGAAAACACAAACAAGCAACAATGAAGTTCACAAACTCATACAAGCATTTGTTGCAAGTTTTGTTCATTTTCAGCAAGCTTAAATAAGCTCTAAGACAATTGATTCTACACATATATTACAATTTGCTTGTGTTTGAAATTATGTATTAAGCATAGACAACACACTTGACCTGTGCAATATTCCACAGGAAAAGACTAGTGAAGTTCATAATGTCACTTCATAACATATTTAGATGAAACACATTAGAAAAAGGTCAGTTTCTTATCCTTGCAGCCGCAGCCAGAGGAAACCTTGAGCTTCATGTGTCCACACTCATCAATAAAAATTAGATATGCATGATGCAGTTACTTATCAACCAAAGTAATATACATCATCCTCAAACTTACGGACAATAAACCCTAAGCTAAGATAGAAAAGAGAGCATATTGATTTACCTCTTGAACTTTGAAACAACCATTTTTGTCAACCAATTAAAAGGTAAATGAGAGCTTGGCATTTCTTCTCCTTTCAGCTGAAGCCACTTCTTTGACATGCGCAAAACAGACACAAAGTGAGTCGGTGAGTAAAAAAGGAAAAGAAATTGAAGTAAAAAAAAAATTACGAAATAGCTGGCATGAGCACGACAATAAGTGCGCGGCGGCGTGTGGAATGGTGGTGTGGGCTCAACGACAGCGACGTGACGATACGGGTGAGAGAACGACATGATGATGTGCGACAATAGTGAGCATGCGACGACAACGTGGGCGTGAGCGTGTGAAGACAATGAGGGCAAACGTGAGTGATTGAGAGTCTGGCTAGGGTTGGGTTTTTTATTTTGTGTAAAATTTTAATTTCCAATGGATACATATTTCATGGGTAAAATCCAATAGTAATTTTTAAATGTCTGACAGAACAAAATCCCTGGGTAAACGTTCGTCAGTAATTTATACTTTCCCACAGAAAAATTATATGTTGGTAATTCAAACATTTTCGGGCGAAATATAATCCCTCAGTAAATTTCGTTGGTAATTCAAACATTTCTAACGAAATACATTCCTGGAAATATTCTATCGATAATAACGATTTTTCTTGTAGTGTTAATAGCTTTAGTGTTTTTTGAAACCCTACTTGAAGTAACATTTTTAAAATACTAGAACAATCAATTTTACCAAATACTTATAATTCAATAAGCTAGGAAAAGTTAACTTATTAAATTATAGGTGTTTGATTATTAAATTATAAGTGTTTGATAAAACTAGCTCTTGAATTAACTGAAAAGTATAAAATGACAAAAAAAAATCATGATTTATTTTAAAAATGTTTATTAGAAATTTTGATATATAAATATATTAAGGATAAAAAAAAAAATATATAAAAAACTAGAAACTAACGTTTAAAAAATGATACTTTAAATAGCGTTTCAAAAAATGTTAAAAATTATCAATAAGCTACAAAAAATTTATTTACCGAACAAACAAACAAATTTTTTATGCAATAAAAAAATAAAGACTAACTTAAATGTCTTATCAAACATAACATTATATTGAATTTTAATGATTTTTTTAAAGAAATTATGAATAATTAAAAATAACTTTGTATTACTTAAACACATAATTTAGACCCTTTTAATGTCACGGATTTTCAATTTGGTCTCTATGTATAAAATCTTACTAAATTGGTTTTTATACATGCAAATATTATCAGTTTTGTTCCTATCATTATACTTCAAGTGTTATCTTCTCAACACATTCTTAATTTGCTGCCTTTAAGTGTGTAGCACATTGTTAACGGACGGAAATCCTCCAAAATCCAATCTTCTTCCCTATCTATCCATAAATAATCTTATGCCAGGTGAATTAAAATTATACATGTCAGCATTAATTGTTACATATATTTTAACTTTCTTACCTTGGTCGCCAGAGAGATCCTTCCTCTTCTTGTTCCCTTATTCTTTCGATAACCCTCTCGCTGTTACTGCCTCTCCAACCCACTTTCTCATGGATCAATTTTCGCATCTCCACTACCCACCAATTTTTGAATCTCGACTAGCTCGCCAAATCCATATCGGTGCATCAAGTTCGATCTGTGTGTTCTCATTCCTCATCAACACCTCCTTCCTTTACAGACATACCTACTGAGACCTCCTGGTCATTAAACTGTACGTTTCCCATATTTGGAGGATGGTAATTTTGATGTTGTTGAACATCGTCGACCATGAAATTGTTGCTTCTTATGGAAAACGTGTTTGCGGCTTCTCGTGTTTGAGGTTGACAAACCAGTGTTGTTGCTTTGCTTGTAATTCTCTTTCCCCGTATGCTACGATGTGGGGAATTCTCCCATGAGTGTGAAGTAAATCAATTAAAACAAACAAGAATAGAGAGGGGGAGTAAGTGGAGAACAAGGAATTTGTGTTGCAGGCAAATTGAGAGGTGGGCCAAGAAGAAGGGGATGGGGTACTCACTAGCATGTTGTGAAATCTGGTCTAGTCATTGATCCAATGGAGATAATGGATTAATGGTCCAACCGGTGAATTATTAATTGATCTAGTTTGATTCGGTATATATTAAAACTTTAAAATTATATGTGTATTTATTATATATAAGTATATAACTAGTATTATTTGAGTCATAAAAGTTTATCCATATTTCAAAATTCAAAATAATAATTAATAATAATAAGACATTAAAACGACTTAGAGATTGTCCATTTTTTGTAAGATCGGCAGGATTGGATTGATCGGTCCAACTAGGATCCGGTACCTAACTGGCTGAGTCAATTGCATAATCAATTTAATAGTAGAATTGGTCCGGTTAGGTCATCAAATTCTGATTGGACCGATCCAATCTGCCGGATCAAACTGGGTTCCACAACTATGCTCACTAGTAAGTGAAATGGCTCATGTTTTGAGAAATTCAGAAAGTGAAGAGGAGTCGGAAGCATAATGACACTTGTTTTTGTGTTCTAAGGGCATTCAAATTTAAAATTGCCAACATGTAAAATTTTATTTGATGTAGTGCAATATGATTTGAGGGACAGGAAAGGAGACAAGATTTTGGGACATGTAATTTCAACCCATGACATATAGTCCTGTACGTGTCATGCATTTTTTTTTATTTGATCTCTATATCTAAAAACTTATTAAATTAGTCAAACATTATTAGTTTGGTCTTTATCAGTATACAATGATCATTAATTTCATTACACATTCTTAATTTGATTCTTATATTTATAGTGCATTCTTAACTTGGCTCTTACCTATATGAATCAAATTAAAATTGTATTACACGTATAATAACCATATTAAGAATATCTAAGGAAGTTAACGACAATAAAAACAAAACTAATAAAGTTTAGAACTAATTAAATTACACATATAATAATTGATTTAATAAGTTTAACATATAAAAACTAAATTGAGAATTCACGACAAGTACATGAACTAAATAAATTATATGTTTAACTTAGATTATTTATTATAAATTCAAAATATAATTTATATGTTCAAAACTATTTATTTATTAAGAATTTTAATTACAATATAATTATATATTTAAAATAATGTCAGAATAAAAAATATTAAAAATAATTTATTTATTTATTTATTATAAATTTTAGTTATATAAAATTAAACATTTATTATGTACAATAGAAATTATGAAATTCTAGTTTTGTTATATATTTTTTTGGTGAATATTCTAGTTTTATTAAATATTCTTGAACTTATCAAAATTCGAAGCCGACACACGTTAGGGTGAACATGATTAAGGTAGGTTCCTAGATTTCACACATCAAATTGAGAGTGATCTTTATTAGAAAAATAAGAAAGGAGACCTACAAAATAAAGAACTACGACGCTTAAGTAAATGTATGAATTAGGAAAATAAGAGAGTATGTATAGACGAGTATGCAAGCAGGTGTGCAGTGCATGTGTGTTGGCTAAGGATCGAACGTCTGTGCTCCTATGTCAGGGCAACGTGACATATAGAGTTGACACATGTCTCAGAATGTCACAAAGGATACCACGTATATTTTGTAAACCTTTGACAATACAATTCCGATATTATCTAACTTGTCTCAAACATAAGATAGGATAATATATTCCCAAAAGAAAATACGATAACATATATACTATTTAAAAATGTATTTGGCTCTTTCTACTTTTTCATTTTATTTTATCCTATCATACTAATGTATATGGCTTTAGTTTTTTTTTTCATTTCATCCTATATATCATACTCTTATTTTATATTATGTTAATGGTTTGTGTGAGTGGTACTATATTGATTTCCTTAAATAAAATCTCAGAATCAAGCATTATGAGTAAAACAAAAAATGATCGAAGAATAGATCTTACTCTTATTTTATTTGATTCTATCTTATTTTACCAAATGAGTCTTTAATATTATATTTTTTCCCATCAGACATCATCTACAAAAAAAGTCTTTAATATTATATTCTTATCTATTTTTTTCAATCTACCTTATATATAAAAGGAGCACTAGATTATAAGAATGAAAGCTATACAACATATATACATGGAATTTTTACCGTTAAAAATATGAAGTCTAAAAGGATAATAATAAATCTTAATTGAATAGATGCCAATTTTGAGATTAATTAATATAATTATAAAATTTTCAAATCATGGTAAGCAATTCCGACAAATTAGGCTTGGGTGATTGGCTTTAAGAAAGAGCACAACTAGAATTACAACTAAGCACGATCACAGTCCTTCGGAATTGCGCGTTTTTTTCATCTTTCAAAATCTCTCATAATCCAACGGCTCAGATTCAGTCTTGCCCTCTCCCCCCACGACTTGTTCCATCTATATAAACACTCTACCCTTCCTTTCCTTCTTCCTCGCATTCTTCTTCTCCACAATCACATTATTGCACATTTTCTCAAAAGCTTTGTTTTTTTTTTTTCTTTTTCTCTGATTCAATAATACAACAACAATGTCCACGGAGAAGGAGAGAGAGACCCAAGTTTACTTGGCCAAGCTCTCTGAGCAAGCCGAGAGATATGAAGGTGTTCATCACTTCTTTTCTTTTTTTTATTTTGTTTCCTTCTAATCATAAACATTATTACTCCATTCAATTATGTTAATCTTGATTATTTGTTTTGTAACATTTTACATTAACTAATATGTCATGGCATAAATTAAGTTAAATTAGTTAATTAATGCATGTTCGGGAACACGTTCCCAGACCTCAAAAATGACGTTCATTTCGAAAGATACACTTGAGTTCCTTTCATAAACGGAACATTCACCTCCTAACCAACGGATTCCCAAATATAGCTTTAATTAATTTTGTTTGATTAATTATGAGAAACTTCTGAGAGATTGATTATTAATTTATTATGTTGAAATTGATTCATATAATTGATTTTGTAATTGGTTAATGATGAGAATCTTATGAGAGATTTTTTTTCTTTCGAAAAGCAAAAATGAAATGAGATTGATTATTAATTTATTATAATGTTGTTGCATATACCATAATGCTAATTGATAAGAATGATTATGAGTTGTTACGCGAGGGTGCAATCCCATGTTGGATGCAAACAAATTAATGAATGGACAATGTTATATTAATATGTTGATCTTGATATTTGTGTGATATATATCAGAGATGGTTGAATGCATGAAGACAATTGCAAAACTTGATCTAGAACTGACTGTGGAAGAGAGGAACCTGCTCTCAGTGGGATATAAGAATGTGATTGGTGCAAGAAGAGCCTCTTGGCGCATCATGTCATCAATTGAACAGAAGGAAGAGTCTAAAGGAAATGAGAGCAATGCAAAACTGATAAAAAATTATCGCCAAAAGGTCGAAGAGGAACTGTCCAAGATTTGCAGTGATATTCTCAGCATTATTGATCAGCATCTTGTTCCTTCTTCCACCTCAGGAGAAGCCACCGTTTTCTACTATAAGATGTGAGTCATGTTCAATATTTTTACTTATGTCCTTTGAATATTATTTACTTAATTTCTACCCTTTTTGTCATTGACTTTTTACTTTCTTTGAGTAGATGTTATTCCTTTTTGAAATATAACTTGATAGATATAGATATCACTTCTCTAAAGTGAGGGATTTACTTTAATGAGGAATTATAACAATTGATTGAAATCAAAAATTGAGATTTAAGTTTTATATATATATATATATATATATATATATATATATATATATATAATCAAATCAACATGTCCTTAATTTGAGTGAAACTCAATTCAAATCTTTTAAGTAAACTCTTAGATTTTGAGTATAATTAAGAGAGAAGATCCCAATAAAGATAATAAATATTAATCAATAACATAATATCAAAAAAGTTTCTTATAATCATTAGCTAACCTGTCAATCAATAGTTAAAATTCTCACCCTTTTCTTTAAGGAAGAATTTGTGTCAATATATATTAATGGCATTAATTTTCTTTGGGGTCACCTATGACTGAAATTAACTAAATGAGGGATGGAATTTATCTTTTAGGCTTTTTGTACTGTTTGTTCGCAAACAGCCCAATTCAAGGAGTCCAATGCCATGAATATGTCAGTGGACAGTGGCTTTATGTGTTTATATTCTGTTATCTTATTTGATACACAAATGTGAAAAATATAATGTAACAAGAAAAAAAATCGTGTCATGATATATCTCTTGCTATTTTAGCTTAGCATGCTTTGATTCTGTATTTGATTTCCTTGAGCTTAATCAATTCATTTTGATCCAGGAAAGGTGACTATTATCGATATCTAGCCGAGTTCAAGACCGACCAGGACAGAAAGGAGGCAGCTGAGCAATCACTGAAGGGATATGAGGTTGGTGTATGATATCTCTCATTTCAGCAAAGAACTGCTTCATACATATATAATTTCTTGTGTTTATCTATATTTGGTGTTGTTGTTTGATGTTCAAACTATTGTTATCATTAGGCTGCTTTAGCTACTGCAAGCACAGATCTTCCATCAACACATCCAATCCGTCTTGGACTTGCACTCAACTTCTCAGTCTTCTATTATGAGATACTGAACTCTCCTGAAAGGTATTTTTTTTTTCTTTTGGTCCATTCAAGCATTGCCGCAAAGAACCATAAAAACAACAAACTTTGAGTTATTTTATTCTCTGTTGCCATTTGGGGCCTTTCGTATTGGGTTTGGTGTGAATTAAATCCATTGGACCCAAATGGCCATATACGGCTCTTTCTTCTTGTACCCTACAAGTTTCTCTTAACATCTAATTTACATTTCAAAAAGGTTAACCCAAGATGTAAATTACATTTTGGATTAGCCTTTCCGAAATGCTAAGGAGATGTCGTGAGAAATTTGGGGGAGTGAAGGAAGAAACATCCGCCGCATACTTGGCAAGTTATTTTTTGGGGGTGGGGGAAGAGGGTGTCCATGTCATCAAGTTGATATAACATAATTGGACAATGTTTGGATTAAAGTTTGGAAAGCATTTTTGCAAATTTGAATGCACAATAACAAATTCTAATGTACCAAATGAAGAAAGGAAAAAAATTATTGCTTTAACATTAAAGTACTTTTACTCTCTCTCAACTTTAATCCAAACATGCACTTATTCTTACATCTGGTCCATCCATGTTTATAAATTATCATTATTTTTGTAAAGTCTAAGTTTTCCTCATTTCACTTATTACACTCCCATATGGTTTCCAACACTTCTATGATCATCTGCATTGGTCCAATTGCTTATTTCACTTTTTTTTCTGAAACTTGCAGGGCCTGTCATTTGGCTAAGCAAGCTTTCGATGAGGCAATTGCAGAGTTAGACACCTTGAGTGAAGAGTCATACAAGGACAGCACTTTGATCATGCAGCTGCTGAGAGACAATCTCACTCTCTGGACCTCCGATCTACCTGAGGATGGAGGTATGATCATGATTGAGACTTGGCATAAGATGCACTTGGACTCTGCCTCGTAATATTACCATAAAACATAGCAACTGTCGTCTCTAACAAAATCTGTTATTAGATATATATGTAGGTCTCAATAAATGATATGATTCTTCCACCACTTATTGTTTAATGAGTCCTACTTTTATTCAACATGCTTTTCATAAGTTTTATCTAAAGGTAAATAAAAATGTTAAAAAACGTGTATTATTATTATTATTATTATTATTATTATTATTATTATTATTATTATTTCTCTTACCATAACATGTTCTTTGGCTAAAATGATTATTATGTCTAAGACGGATAGAAAAAGAGTTTGGTATACAGTGTCACCACAACACTTTCCTCCCTCCGAACCTTTGAAAGAAAATCACATTAGAGTAAAGAAAAAGGAATTAGTTGCTTGCCTTTGAATTTCATCTTTTTTTTCTAGAGGTACTAGTTATTATTTGCAAAATCTTGCTTCTTTTTATCTAGTGTGTAAAATAAACGCACTCAGAACTGCTCAATAGTGAGACTTTATTAGAGTAATGATACATACATCAACACTTCTTTATTCTAAACACTTCATTAACACTATGCAGGTGACGAAATCAAAACAGAAGAAGTCAAACCTGCTGAAACTGTTGAGGTTTGTGCATGAAATTGTTTTCACCTGTGTTTTGCATTATTTCTCTGAGTATAGTTGTACCAAGTCGTTGGAATCCAAAGTTAAATAGAATGATGTGAAATCAAGCACATGACTTGTTCTTTTTCCTTAAAATGACAAAAGGGTGTCACCTAGCCTAGAAAAGCTTATGTAGGATGCTAATTCAGCTAGTCAATGTTTTAATCAATGCCTAGTAATTTTAGTTTGGTCAAAAAGCAATCATGATTTACTGATCTTAACGATTAACTCAGTTAAGAGAGGTTTGTGTTGGATGGTCAATTAGTCAATGTCTCAATTAATACCGATTAATTTTCATTTTTGGTCAAACAGCCATCATGATTTACTACTATCTCAACAATTTTGATGCACTAATGGTACATATAATATTTCCATTGACATTTTTTTTTATATTTGTTTACAGCACTGATAGGATACCGCTGCCCCTGGAGCAGTGAAGTTCATTTGGACCAGAAAATGCAAATTATGGTCACTTCATAGTTGCTGTGCTCTCGTTAAACCTAGAAAAGTTCAACCTGCGGCATTTTTTAGTTACCAAATTTATTTTTTTATATACTTCGTATATTTTAAGTAAAGTGGTCAATTGAAGTAACGGATAATTTACATATTTTACTTAAAAGCATCTCTTCTCTTTATTGATTACTTTTGAATTGATTTTGTGCAAAATGTTTGTTTACTATGCACTCCTTGGCTGCAAAAAACGTTCAGCAGGGGATGTTTATACCTCTCGGCTCTAATTTATAATTGAAAAATGATACTTACAACCATTCAACCTATTTGACAGCTACGAAAGGAAGAGAAGAAAAACACAAGTATAATAGGTGATAAAAAGAGAGATAGAGAGAAATGAAAGTGTTGGTGAGAGATGTATAAAATAATGAAGTGTTTATAATTACAAAGGAAGAACTATAGTGCAATAAAAGATGAAAAAAAACTTACAAAGCAGGCTAAAAAAAACATTTGTGAATCAAGAGTGTAGTGGCTAATAATCCCTTATAGTTGAGGGTTGAGAAAAAGTCCAGCATTAGACACATGCACATTTAGGGATATCCAGTTGAAGCAAGGCCTTATAATCCACATGAAGGAAAACTGGACTTAAAGATAATTAATTGCTACTTTGTTGGTTTCTCGCGAATATAAGTTTTACAATCCCACTATAAAATCTTTCTTTGGCACGGGGAAAGGAAACCAAGGATGACAAATATGACAAATTAGAGATCATTAGGTTTATTTTTTACTCCAACTTTCGAGATGCCCAAATAGCGAATACTCCACATTAGGATACATCTTTAACCATGGTGGTGGAGTCAATATCATGATATAAGACATCAAACCACAAGATATGACTACAAAGTTTTGTCACTAGTCTGGTTGTTGTTACTATAGAGGTGATTAAGGATTTATTGTGGCAATACTTTAGTAGTGTTATACTCCAACAACAACAAAAGTTCAACCAGGTGAAAGTTTATTGGCATAAAGTATTTGGTTGTTAAAAAAAAATCAGAGAATAAAGATACTAACATAATATATAAGAAGATAAAATGTGCTAGCTAACCCTTAAGTATCAGAATGGTGCTTGTATAGTGTTGTTTTAGTTGTTGCCTTGGTTTGGTGGGAATTTTTATGTTCTATGTTTGGATTCAGATTTTATGGATTTGATTTTCTACTAAAATAGATTATGGGTTACAAGTTTAAACTTGTTTATTTATGTACAATATTTAAATTGTATTTAAGGACTTAAGATCAAGATCTTGCTAAAGACTTAAGTTGGACCAATTGGAAATAAATATGATTGAGATCACATTGCATACAATTTTCATGTTGCTCATTCATATTGATCTATGTCATTGAATGTATTAATGTGGTGTTCATTGGGGTCTAATCACATTTATTTTAGTGACAAAAGCCATGGTGATTTTATTATTGATACTTAAGATTAAAGTGGAAGTCTAAAGATAAATAGAAAACGAATGTGCGCCTAAGGAATTGTGACATAGTTGTTACAATATGTAGCCTAAACAAAAGTAAACAAACTACAATATACAATCTAAATTAAACTACTAATGTTGAACTCAGAACTAAACATGAGTTGAGATCCTTCCCATTCTAATATATCTAGGACATGGTTGTTCCAATAAAACTCATCAACAAGGTATCAAACAATGTTTTGATTATCCACAATGATGCCCTCCATTGGGAACCATAACAAGGATACATAAATTCACAATTCTAAGAGGACAAAAAGCATGAAAATCCATTATTGATGCAGGAAAAAATGCAATCCTCACCAATCAAGTGTTTCACTCACTTTTTGGTGCACTCAAGTGTTTATCTTTGCATCACACATTGGTTGTACACAAATAAGTTTTGTTATACTTCTCACATTCAACACAATTCAAGCACCTAGAATTTAAATCACTAAGAACTTTCACGGCTTGTAATATAGTTGGGCTTCCAAAGAAACATGGTTTTCTAGATTACAACAAAACACCAAGAGGTCAAGAGAGCAATTGTTACATGAATTACATAAAATCTCTCACTCTCCTCTTTCCCTAATGAAAACCATCCCCAACTCAATCAACTTTTTCCATTACAACATTTGCCACCATGATTCCTTGATTCTATTTTCTTCTTCTCTTTTTATTCATATCATTTTTCACTCACTTGACTAGTATTTTTGCTTTTTGCTTTTTCTCCTTTTTTTTAGGAAATAAATAAAATTAACAACAAGTATTTATTTCACATATGAAGAGAAAACAAACTGTAATTGGTGGCAATCTTTTTAAGATGGCCAATTATTTTCCAATTCAAATCAACCCTTACACATAAGTTTTTCCTCCAACATAAACGGAACCCCTTTCATAAACAATTGCTCTCCTACCTAAAAGTGAGGGAAAGTCATTGTTTTTTCATTTTGGCTCAAAGGGTTCAAGAAGAAAATCACTTTTCGCATTTAGGCACAAAAAAAAGGGTGCAAGGGATAAAATTAAGAATGGTTGGCTATTTGGCTTATAAAAAACATGCCTTGATCATTCCCAATCATAAGTGTAAGACAACAAAATACAAAATCAAGTGAAACTCATTGTAATTACTCCAATGGTGGTACTCACTCATTCATCAATGCAATCCAATAAACACATTCATCCCATTTTAAGGTCTCAATTATTCTCTTGCAAAAACAACATCATGCCACACTTATTGAACGCTTCGAATTTCACAGAGGTATTCAAGTTATACTAAACAATGAGTTCAACAAATGTTTCAATTCAATCCAAAGTCACAAACCTTAAAAATTTCATCCCGTAAAGGCTTTCAACATGTATAGATAACAAAGAATGAAACTGATCTCACCCAACAAAATGAGTTCGCCATTCAAAATAATCCATCAATTCACAAAATATAAAGTAACTAAAAGTGATCAAAGTGAACCATAACCACTGTAAACCAAGTTACTCAAAAACAAAATGTTAACTAAAACATCAAAATGTCAAACTACATAACTGAAACATTTTGAAAGTAAATTGCGAGAAATTAAATTGCAGAAAAATAAATAGTAGAAATGTAAAATTGCATTATTCTTGGGAGAACATCAGTCATCTCCTCGATGAGACACATTCTTAAAAAACTCTTCATCTTCTTCTTCATCACCTCCTTCATCATCATCAATACCATCCTTGCATCAGCATCAGTACCAGCAGCTTCCATCCCCCTTAGGAAAATTGGGTTGTCCGTAGACCAAGCTATATGCTGAGAAAACTATGTGCTGGCCAAGGGAATAGTTCTCTGGAATGTTGATGATGGTGTACGGTCAACCTATAAAAAGAATCATTTAATGAAGTGTAGGCCCAGTGGTTCGCTGCTTGTTGCTGCTCCATATGGGTGAAATGCATAGTTGTGAAATCTTGAAAGGTGGCCAGCTCAGTGACAGGTGCTCTGGAAGGTGGTTGTAGTCTAGGAACAGGACCTTATACCTCCTCTAAGGGGTTTGTGCAATGTGTCTTAATGTAGGCCTTGTTGATTGGTTGTCAAATGCTCTTCATTGGATGAGTTGGGATCTGCAGACCATGAAATTTGCACAGTCCAATGATGAGTGCAAGATATCCTAAAGGTATGGAGGCGCTACTAGTAGCTGATGATGTTTAGGTGATGATCATTTGCATCTCGTCTAATATAATAGATGCAACGTCCACCTGGAGTCCCTGAATTATGCACCAAATCAAATGGGCCTTGTCCATGTTGATATTTGACACATGGTTCTTGGGGATAACATTAGCCAACAAGAAATTGGGGTGATAGTCCTCATGCTAGGACGAAGAATCCTCAAAGGGTTTCCTGATGCTTCTACTTCATATGTATGACCTAGAATGTAGAGAAGGTTAGCCACATTGTCATCGTTGAATTCATGTCACTTATTCATTCTCTGATAAGTGTCCCTGCCATCTTTTAGGAGTGTAGTGGGCTCCCCTAGATACCTATTGATGGTATCTCTATCATATTTCACTCGAACCCCTCTCACCCATGAAATCTTAGTGATCTCATGTTGCTTTATTGGTCAGGCATTGACATATAATTCTTTGACTATTTCTTCATTGAATTTCATTTCAAGCTCTACCAAAATGTCCCATTTTTTCTTAGTGATGGTAGCCTGAAATTCTTCATATTCCTTAGCCTTTAGGTCCACTTTTCGCTCACAGATTAGACTTCTGGACTCAAGTTCTGCATATCTTTGTTGTTTGGATCTGGACATGAAGCGTCTCATATCCAAAGGCTCCAGAACACCCTGAGGAATGTCATGTTCCTCATCTTAGTGCATGGGTTCTATTTCTTGGTGAAAGGAAGCTTGTCACTTCCTTTTCTTACTTAAAGGAATAGTGTGTATGGGTTTCCTTGGTGGTGCCATCTGAAAAATAATGAACAAAGAGAGATTTCAATGATGAGAGTAACAAAAGCATGCCCCTTAATTAAACATGTATTCATTTGAATTCCAAGGTACAATTGGTTTAATAATATCATTTAGAATTTATAACATACTAATGGATTTCTGCTCAGGCATTGGAAGTTTCACTCAACGAAATGGGATTTTTCAAAATAGGTTATTATGAGCTTGTTTCGCTCAGTGAAATGGTGTTTTTTTGGAAACCAGAAACCCATTCAGATTTACTAAACACAAATGAATAATTTATCTTGTGCTCACACCATTCTCGAGTAAATCTTCTACCTAAGGTTTAAACATCTTAATGTACGCAGTTTATTCAACATATTTGCATAATCCCTTAATTCTAGACCTTTAATCTACCCACAATAGAACGAAAAACGAAAGAAAAAAAAGAACTTGTCTTACTCAAAGTGATGCAGTGGGTAAAGTATATGGGGGGAAGATGGAAAGTTGGAACGTTATTAAGGTGGGAAGTTGGAAAGTTGAGTTTTTCAACTTTTTCGTTCACGAGCTATTCGCTCAGCGAAATGGGATCCCGTTGAGCAAAATGGCTTTAGTGTTGTCACCCTTTTTTTTTGCTAAGTTCTTGCTCAGGCAAATTTCATCCACTAAGCGAAATTTCGCTGCAATTTTTTTTAGATTTCTTGCATAATCCGCTCAATTCTTCAAGAGTTGCCACTTCTTTAGGAATTTCCTTCAAAGTGTCAAGACTTTTCAAGCAATCTTCAATTTCCATTTCTTCCTCCTCATTAAGTGCTTCAAATGCATCAATCAAGGCTTTCTCCAGAGAAGATGAATTTGACACTTGCTTTAGTGAATTTACATACATTTCATCAAGGACATCAACCCTTAAACAAGACTTGTCATCATTAAGGTGCTTTACTGCTTTGAAAACATTACAAACAACTTCTTCATCTTGAACCCTTATCTTGAATTGTACATCATCCATATCAATTAAGTCCCTTGTTGTCTTCATGAATATCCTTCCAAGAATGAGAGGAACTTCAACATCATCATCCATCATTCATATTAATTGTTCTTACCAACATTTGGAACCGTGACACGTCAGGGTGGATGTGGTTAAGTGGGGTCCCAAACTTCACACCAACACTCAAGTAAGAATATGAGTTAGAAAAGTAAAGCAAGTATATGCTTAAGTAAAACTCATATAAGCGAGAAAGAGAAAAGGAGGCACAGGCTTGTTGCTCGGGTGTTAAGTGTGTGATGGGATTGTGTAGAGGGGTTTGATGAAACCTATATTTTATATTAGTTGAGTGTGACATGTTGGTCCTTGTTTGTAGGGGATGTTGTAGCCTTTGCAGATAATTCTCAGCTTGCACATAACAGCCGGGTGCTTATAGATAATGTTAGAGATAAACATTTGCCTATATATAAAAGGTAGAAGATAATTGTACCTTGTAGATAATGTGTGGCCTTACGGATAATTAATTACTTGCCAATAGATAAGATATTCAAATACATTTGAATATTAATAGGTTAGAGATAACCTATTTGTTGGGGAGCCCAACTGCTAAGGGTCAAGCGTCGGCACTCCTGTAGCAGGGCTGACATGGAGCGTTGACACATGTCTTTGAGTGCCATGTAGGATGCCACGTGTGTTTTATGGGTCCTGGACAATACATAAGCCCCCTAAGCTCTAAGTTAGCTTGCGGGCAAAAGAGGTTGTCCAGTGTTGAAAGAGATTGTCCTATGTTGAGGAAGTTTGTCCCGTGTGTGAGGGAGCCTGTTTGATGGGGTAATTCATCTTTAGTACCACTTGATGACTCTAGAAGTAGGGCCTAAGTTGTCAAGCCGAGGTGATGAGTGCTAGTGCCACCTTTTTTATCATTTGGTAGCTCTTCTCGGCATCATAGAGTATGTAGTTGGTGAAATAGATAGGGAATTGGTGTTTCCTTTCCTCTTGTACGAGGACTGAGCTGACGGCTTCGTTAGCTACTGAGAGATACAGAAGTAGTGGTGTACCTAGCCTAGGTCAACTCAAAACTGGCGGTGTGGCAATGGTCTTTTTGAAAGCCATGAAGGCTTCTTCACAAGTGTTGTCCCATGAAAAGACCTCAATCTTCTTGAGCATTTTGTAAAATGGCTTCACCTTTTCGGCAAGCTTTGTGAGGAACCTGGACAGGGATGCTAGTCTACCTTTCAGCTTCTGAACTTCTTGGATGTTGGTCGAGCTTCGCATCTCCAATATGACAGTGCATTTGTCGGGGTTGGCTTCAATTCCCCGGTGAGTGATTATAAAGCCAAGGAACTTGCCTCCGCCTACCCCGAAAGTGCATTTTTAGGACGCATGTCGTATTTGCAAAGTTCCCCGAAGACTTCTTTTAGGTCTAACACATGTTGGGGTATGCTTTGAGACTTGATGACCATGTCGTCCTCATATACCTTGATGTTTCGTCTGATCTGTTGTTTGAAGACTCCGTCCATTAAAAGTAGTTTTTTGAGTTTAATTAATAACAGATGACATACATTAATGTCTAGGTTTTTTGGAAGTCTAACTTTGTCTTGTATAAAAAGCATGTTGAGCTTTGATTATTAACATACATAGCCAATAAAAAATAAGGCAACAAATATATTAATAATGAAAGATATTAAAGGAATTAAAACTAATAATAATATTTTTTTTAAAACAAAATAAGAATATGTCTCTTTAACATTAGGATAATTTTGAAGAAAAAAATATAATTTAAGACAATTATAATACTACTAATTAACTATTAATTAATTTTTAATTATCATAAATTAGTTAATTAGGTCTTATATAAATATAATCTGAGAAAGTATTCAGGATTAGTTGCGTTAAGTTCAAATTCCAAATAATCAACTGCATTTTTGTGCTCACAAAAATATGTAAATATATATTCATTTTATTTTTCTCTCCTTTCACACACTTTTTCTCTTTCTTTTTTTTTCTTCTTTCAGTTCTCTTTTACACCTGTCTATCCTTTAAATTGGTGTGGACGTTTAACGTTTCCTAAAATAAAATTGCGAATTTCTCAACTGGAAATTGAATGCTTAACGTTTAAATTTGTGTCATTCCTTAGAAAAGAAATATCTGTATCTGTATCTAACTTGTGGGTTTTTCTAATCTCTTTAATAATAGGAGCTATATCTGTAATTAAGAAGAGTTGAATTTGCAAACCTTTACGCAGAAGCCAAGTCCAAAACGCAAATAAAAGAGGGTCAGTTTATACCAAGAACGACACAAATTATTATAAGTGGTTATAACTTATAAGGTAGTAGGTCCAGTCAAAAACACAACTTATAAGGTACGTAGGTTGAAGCGCCGGCCTTATATTCGTATAATTTATATTAGTATAAGTCACAAAATTTTCGATCGGAAAAAAAATGAGTCAATTTACATTAGCTTACTAGCCAACGCATTTTTTTTTTCAAGTTTGCCAAGGTATATTTTTGTACTTTCACTTTTTTAGTATATTTAATTGCTTGTAGTTACACTTAAAAAATTGCTTGTAGTTATGAAATAATTATAATTAATTGCAAAGAAAGAAACTTCATCAAATGAGTTAGCCGCTGTTTTTAAAATTTTACTTTGTTTTCTTAGAAAATAGTTAAATAACCCGTGCCGGCTATTAATTTTACAATTTATAATTTTTATATTATTATAACTATTCAATTTATTTAATTATTAATAAAAAATTATAATTTATTTAAGATATTATTTAATTCATTTTTATTATTATCATTAAAATAAATATTTACGACAATTTAATAAAATCATGATAGTAAAATAATAATAAATATAAAACAACATATTAGTATTAATTAAATTTAAATTAGATACAAAATATATTTGTGTTATTAATTAATTTGTATTAGTTAGAATATTCTAAACTTGATTGATTACTATAATTAAAATAATTGCCTTAATTATAATGAAAAAATTTAACTACTACCTGCTACTCATATATTTTCATGTTTAAAGTTATTAAACATAAATTAATATTTAATGACACCAAAATTTCGTGTATTTAGATTAAAATGTCCTTATTTAATACTTTAATCTTTGTTATCTACACCACTAGTAGTGAATAGTACCTCTTTCTCATCTCTTTTGAAGTTTAAAATTTTTGCACATAGATTAAAAAATATTTAATTGAACTAAAAATTGTTATATTTAGACTAAAATTTCCTTATTTAATACATTAATTTTTAATACTTGCACCATTACTAATGAATATTAAATAAGGGTATATTTGAGAAAAATGCATTAATTAAACTTTGAAATTTTAAAACATCAAATGTTTTGGGGGAGAAATAGAAAGTTAAAATATCAAAGATATAAGAATGAGTAGTATTAAATAAGGTTATATTTGAGAAAAATGCATTAATTAGATTTTGAAATTCTAAAACATCTATTTTTTTTTTTGAAGAAAAAAAAGAATAGAAAACTAAAACATCAAAAGATATGAAATGAGGTAGTATTATTTAATGAAAATGAATATGGTGATGCCAAATGAATAAATCTTCTTTTATATAACATTAGCTTCGTGTCATGTTTCTTGCATGGGTGAAGTTTATAACATCAAAAGTTATTTATATTATTGAATTCTTAAGATATATATATATATATATATATATATATATATATATATATATATTCAAATTGTTTTATATTTATGCATGTCTTATATAATTCTAGTTTATATAAATATTTATTTAAGAAACTATAATATTTGTGTATTAGTATGTAACTTACATATATACCTAATTATAATAAAAAGTATTAATAATTTTCATTTTGTAATCATTTCCTTTTAAAAATTATTATCATAAAGGAAAGAAATATCAATTATATAGAAATGACTAACTTCAAATCTTCAATCATGTAAAGAAAATATTTTTGGGTATTTAAACTTATAATTACAATAAAAAAATAATGATGAATAAAGAAAAAAGAGAATGCTTATATAATAATATTGTAAATCATACTTTTTTATGCTAATAACTAATAGAGTCGTAAAAAAAATTGGGAGTATAATATTTTTATCCTTATACATAAAAAAAATTAAGACTTTTAAGCATGTTAGTTAGGATTTATGTCGTGATCGTATACATGGATAGACACATAGCAAATACATTAATATTGAACACAACTAACAATGACATACACATCATTAAAAACTTATATCAAAAGGTTGAAAGAAAAAAAAACAAAAAGATAATTTCTTTGGTCCATGTTAATTTGGGTGAGTAAGGGTATCTCGACGAATAAGTAAGACACTCAATTCACCCTTGTGTAGTTTCAATAAACTGAAAGTAGGCATGATAAATATTCCTATATCTTATGGTTCTGAATCAAACCCAACTTTGACTGAAAGTAAATAAATTAATTATGTTTTTTTAATATATATTTAATTAACTAATTAATATATATTTTAATATCCGATTAATTAAATGATTGTGGCTAAAAAAATATTATTGATAATTGTATTAGTCAAGTGTATTGATTATTTTGATTAAGATCTGTAAATTTTTTTAGTTTTAAGATATACCTATACGAACAAATATATATGTATAAATCTGTCAAATTTTTATTGTTTATGTTAATTCAAAATTAAATTTGGATAAAATTATTAATATCAATTATTTTCTGTTTTTCATAATTTTTAATTTGTTGTTTTTGAATTTTTTAATAAATTTTTAGTTTGAGTGTGATGTTTTAACTTTTGAGTATAAATTCATATAATTAGAATTTAATTATATTTAATCAAAATATTATTTAAGATATAGATATAAGAACAAATATATTATATCTATAAATCTATCAAATTTTCTATGAAAAATGAAAAATAAAGGAGGAGAACAAGTCATGTTTAAATGGGGGATAGTTAGAGATATGGGGAGCAACATGAAGACCTAGTCAAGTTTGAAAAAATTTTGTCTTTTACATGTCTACCTCACTTGAGTGTCATTTGTATTGATTGTTATATTATGTGTTGCATCTTAACAGGGTCGGCTTAAGGCCCAAGCAGTCCAAGCAAGGACTTTAGGCCCCCCCAAAAAAAGGTCCCAAAATTTTTTGTTAGTATTAATATACCTCAAAAAAATTATTGTAAAATTATATTTGAAAATAAATTTTAATTAAAATATTATAAGTAATTTTTAATCATTTTAGTGATACCGTAAGTAACAATTAATGAGCAACAACTCTTCACCAATATCATAGCTTTGTTTAGAAAAAAGAGATTTAATAGTTAATAGCTAAAGAAACTCAAAAGTTTTTCTTTTATATCTATTATCTTCTACTCTTCTCACATTAATTTTAATAAACTATTTTATGAGTAAATAAAAAGTCTCATTCTTAAATTTGTTTTAGGTCTTTCAAGTCCTTGAGCCACCTTGCATCTTAGTCTCCATCTTTTTCATATGTGTATAATGCATCATCATGTAGAAGTAAGAAGAAAGGTGCTAAAGCTAGAAAAAAATTTCAGTGTTTAAAACTGTTTTAATCAATTACAGGCATGATGATAATCGATTACACAAGTGTTTATAGCTTGCAGAAAAGTTTCTTGTATCGGTTTAATCAATTACAAGGTAATCGTAGTCGATTACATAGTTCACATGAGACAATGATTGGTTTTTTAGGAGTATATGCTTTAATCGATTAAAAGGGGATTGTAATTAATTTTCTCTTAAAAGTGTTTCAAAAGTGATCTAGAACACTTTAATCAATTACATCAAGAATCTAATCAGTTACATTGTTCTTGAAAGTTTTTCAAATTTTGAGAATAACACTTTAATCGATTGAAATGATAATATAATTGATTACTTTTTTGAAATAATCGATTGCATTGTATATTTAATCGATGACAGGGCAGTTATAATTATTTTCTCTATAAATAGTTGCCTTGTGTTTTCACTTTGGTGTGTGCAAAAAGTGTGAAGTTAGTATGAGCTGAAGTAAGTAATACAAAGAGAAAAGATAAAGCGCTTAGATACGGTGTGACTCACAACTTCTAAACTTTGATTATAAAGATCATAATGTGAAAAAATGGGTTATAAATTTCTCTTGAGTTCAAGAAGACACTCATTCGTTCAAGCAAGGTTCTTGCATACGATTGATTAGGTTGTGTCTTTCTATAACTCTATTTTTCATGTACATTGTTAGTATATACATGAATTTTTGAAGGAATGTTAGAATAGGTTTTCTAGTTTGAACTAAGGATACGTTTCTAGTAGGCTCTTATTCACAGAGGACCCTAGGGTTGGGTACCTTAGTCTCTTTTTTATGGTAAGAACTGAGATTGTTTGTGATTGCTGGTAAGAATTTTATATGCATAGTAAAAAATCTAATTCAAATTAAATTAGATAACTGGATTAACTTCTCTAGAAATAGAGAGTGAACCAATATAAAATTTGATATACATCTTCTATCGGATTAAATAACATGATTAACATTTGTTTATTAATTATTTAATTTCAATATATACACTATTAAACTTGGAAAATATAAAGAAAGAAGGAAATTTGTAATTAAATAATTAAATTTACATTTAATAATTTAATTATTTAAAAAAATTTATAATGAATTTTTAAAATTTTAAACTTTAAAATTATTAGTAATTATAAAATCTTATTAGTGGATTAACTTTTTGAAATTACAAATAGTTAAATTAGTAATTATAAAATCTTATAAATTACTTTTTTTTATTATTGGGCCTAAGGCAAAGACCTAATTAGCCTTACTATAAACACGACATTTTTCTATACCTAAGGTTAAGATTTGAACCCTAACATATTAAATTCAAGGACACAAGTTTTTAATACTTGTGTTAACCATTGTTGGTTCTAGAGAGTTACAATTAATGTAGGGTCGGCTTGAAGGGTTGTCTAAAGGTGTGATGACACTAAGCCAGTGACCAAAAAGGGTCCAATTTTTTTTAAAAATTATAGTTTTGTAATTATTTTTCTATATTTTTTTATAAATAAATTGAAGTTGCTATTTATTTTATGTCTCATTTTTTATTCAAATTAAATGTGGCATGTTATTAAAAAGTGTCACTCTTTTAATGAATTTTCCTAAAGTTTTACAATTGTAGATTCACATTGATTGAATTTTCAACTCTATGATATACTAACATATTGAAGAAATACAAACAAAAATTAAAATTATAAAAGAAAAAAAAATTAAAATTTATTTCAAAAATATAATATCGTCTCTTTTAAAATATTCTTACCTTATGTACAAACAGGAATCAAGAGAGTTAAATCCATCCCTAATTTGTCCTTTTGACATGCCTACATTATATATAAATATTTATGTGTATATAATTTCTTTGAGAGATATAAATTAAAGAATAAACAATAACATAAGAGTAAGTTAAATAAAAAAATGATATATATTTTTCAAATTTATTAAAATCATTTTATTTGTTAGTGAAATAAAATATATTTTTTATGATATTATGTATCTATTTT